>NC_048595.1:414443729-415058729 GCF_003668045.3 Cricetulus griseus
GGAAAAAGGCCAGTATTGATGCCCAAGGTTGTCCTTTGACCTTCATGCACACAGTGTGTGCCTCCATTTGCACATGCTTGCACACATCCAGTATACACACATGATATATTAGCAAAACAAAACTTTGCCATAAATTTGCACGTTTTTATAGAAAACGTCTT
Source organism: Cricetulus griseus (assembly GCF_003668045.3). Lineage (NCBI taxonomy): Eukaryota > Metazoa > Chordata > Mammalia > Rodentia > Cricetidae > Cricetulus > Cricetulus griseus. The sequence continues at coordinate 414,443,891 of NC_048595.1, forward strand.
CCATATGTGAATCATTTTTTAAAAATTTAAATTAGAAACAAGATTGTTTTACATGTCAATCCCCGTTCCCTCTCCCTCCCCTCCTCCCCTGCCCCCCACTAACACCCTACCTATCCAATACCATTTCTGCTTCCTAGGGAGAGTGAGGCCTTCCATGGGGGTGTCTTCAGAGTCTGTCATATCCTTTGGGATAGGGCCTAGGCCCTCCCCCGTGTGTCTAGACTGAGGGAGTATCCCTCTATGTGAAATGGGATCCCAAAGTTCATTACTACACTAGGGATAAGTACTGATCTACTACAAGAGGCCCCATAGATTTCTGAGACCTCCTCACTGACACCCACATTTTATGGCATCTGGATCAGTTCCATGCTGGTTTCCCAGTCATCAGTCAAGGGGCCAAGAGCTCCATCTTTTTCAGGACAGTTGTTTCTGTGGGTTTCACTAGCGTGGTCTTGACCCCTTTGCTCATCACTCCTCCTCCTCTGCAACTAGATTCCAGTTCAGTTCAGTTTTTAGCTGTGGGTATCTGCTTCTACTTCCATCAGCTGCTGGATGAAGGCTCTGGGATGGCATATAAGTTAGTTGTCAGACTCGTTATCAGGGGAGGGCATTTAAGGTAACCTCTCCACTGTTGCTTAGATGGTTAGTTGGTATCATCCTTGTAGATCTCTGGACATTTCCCTAGTGCCTGATTTTACTTTAAACCTGTACTGGCTCCCTCTTTGATGGTATCTCTTATATTGTTCTCCTCTATTCTTCCCCATACAACTTTCCTGCTCCCTTATGTCCTCCTCACCCCTCCTCTTCTCCCCTTCTCATTCTTCTAGTTCCCTCTCCCCCCCATACTCCCAATTTGCTCAGGAGATATTGACCCTTTCCCCTTCCCCGGGGGACCATGTATGTCTCTATTAGAGTCCTCCTTGTTGCCTAGCTTCTCTGGTGGTGTGGATTATAGGCTGGTAATCCTTTGCTATATGTGTAAAATCCATATATGAGTGACTACATACCATGTTTGTCTTTTTGTGACTGGGTTACCTCGCTCAGAATGGTTTCTTCTGGTTCCATCCATTTGCCTGCCAATTTCAATATTCCATTTTTTTTCCCACTGAGTAGTACTCCATTGTGTAAATGTACCTCACTTTCTATATCCATTCTTAAGTTGAGGGGCATCAAGGTTGCTTCCATGTTCTGGCTATTACAAATAATGCTGCTATGAACATCGTTGAACAGATGTCCTTGTTGTGTGAATGTGCTTCTTTGGGGTATATGCCTAGGAGTGGAGTTGCTGGATCTTGTGGTAGGCTGATTCTCATTTTCCTGATATTGCTATACTGATTTCCAAAGTGACTATACAAGTTTGCACTCCTACCAGCAGTAGAGGAGTGTTCCCCTTTCTCCACATCCTCCAGCATAAGTTATCATTGGTGTTTTTGATTCTAGCCATTCTGACAGGAGTAAAATGATATCTCAGAGTTGTTTTGATTTGCATTTCCCTGGTGAATTTTTTTTTTTTTTTTTTTTTTTTTTTTTTTTTTTTGGTTTTTCGAGACAGGGTTTCTTTGTGGCTTTCGAGGATGCCCTAGAACTAGCTCTTGTAGACCAGCCTAGTCTCGAACTCACAGAGATCTGCCTGCGTCTGCATCCCGAGTGCTGGTCCGTATGTGAATCTTAAAAGAATATCTTTCTATTTGAAAGCATTCATGGCAGATTCACATGTGGAAGGTTGAGGAGATGACTCTGGAGAGATGGCTCAGAGGTTAAGAGCACCGACTGTCTTCCAAAGGTCCTGAGTTCAATTCCCAGCAACCACATGGTGGCTCACAACCATCTGTTATGAGATCTGGTGCCCTCTTCTGATGTGCAGATATATATGGAAGCAGAATGTTGTATACATAATAAATAAATAAAATATTAAAAAAAAGAATTTTAGTTTGTTCTCGAATCCACATAAAAAGGTTAGGCTCAACAGGGTGTGTGCTTATAAATCCAGCACTGGAGAGGTTGAGACAGGCTTATCCTTGGCGCTCGATACCCAGTGTAGCTTACTCACTGTCTTTCTCAGTTTCTCTCCACTCTATTTTTATTTATTTTTTGAGGCAGTCTCACTTTGTATCCTTGGCTGGTTTGGAGCTGCTTTATAGACGTTGAACTCATAGAGATCTGCCTGTGTCAAGAGGCACCTTATTTTTGGAGGCAGGTTTTTACTGTCTGACCATCAAGCTCCAGGAATTTTCCTGTGTCCTTAATTCCAGTGCTGGAGTTATAGATGGAGTATGGCATTTTTTTTTTTTTTTTAATGTATGAACCTGGGTGTATGTGTGGATGTCAGGACAATTTGTTTCTTTCCACCATGTGGATTCTGAGGATTGAATTTACGCTGTCAGGCTTGATGACAAGTCCATTATCTGCTTAGCCATCTTACCAGCTGATATGGCTGGCTTTTTCATCTGGGTGCTGGTGATTGAACCCAGGTCCTCCTGCATGCAAAGCAAATGCATTATCAACTGAGCAATCTCCCCAGTTCCTGTACTTACACTTTGAATAGCTACCATTAGGTGATGATAACAGAGAACATTTGTATAGACTATGTTACAGTTCACTTCATATATTCTGTATGATATATTTTATTGACATAGAATATATCCTGGTACTTGAGAAGATAGAAGCAGGAGCATCAGAAGTTCAAGGTCATTTTTAGCTACATAGTGAATTTGAGGCCAGTCTGGGCTATATTAAATCCTGTCCCCAAAACCACTATTTATTTTAAAGTGTATAGGCATGAGACTGGTATAGTTGATTCATTACCATTTTCTACTACAGTGCATGTTGATATCCTAATGCTAAAAATGTATGACTGAATTTGTGAGCAAACAGCTGATCCTGTATAGGTGCCAATATAGCAAATACTGGAAAAATGTTTCTAATTTCCACATATGATTTCATGTTAAATATTATTTCTATGCAAATTTGTATGAAATTATCAGTGAAGTTATAAAAAAGGAAAAAATTCCTTGTGTGTGTATTCCTGGTGAGAGAATATTGGGAAAGATATGTGAAGGATACAAAATTTCTGTTAGGGAGATAAATTTAAGAGATTACCCAAAAACTATGGCTACTATAGTTATTAACATTGTATTGTATTCTTGAAAATTGCTAAGAGTAATAATTTTTAAGCATTTTTATCATAAAAATATGAGGCAATTCATGAATGTTAGTTTGACGTATTCTGACACACACTCATGCTCACACATGTGTATGTCTGTGTGTCTGCATATGAGCAAGTATTTCTGAAGCTCATATTCCAAACCATAAATGTGTATGTAATACTTACTAAAATTCATCCTTAAAAAGTCCAGCCTCTATAAGAAGATATAAAATATAGAAAGGATAGTAACATTGTCAGAGTTATGTGTCTCTTTGCTGTGCTGTGACAAAATATCTGACAAAAGCAACTTAAAGGGGACATATTTAGACTCACAGTTTGAGTTATAGTTCATCATGGCAGGGAAGCCATGATGGCTGGAGGTTGAGGCAGGTGGTCACGTTGTGTCTGCAGTCAAGAAGCAGAGAGCTTTAAAATGCTAGTGTTCAGCTTGCTCTCCCACTTTTAGTCAGTCTGGTAGTTAGGGTGGGTCTTCCATCTCAACCTAATCTAGAAAATCCCTCACGGGCATGCCTGGAGATTGGTCTTTAAGGTAATTTTAAATCTTGTCAAGTTCACAATCACTGTAAATCTTCAACAGTGTGTACTCCAGTTATTGAATAGAAGAATCTTGTCATCATACTTTTTTTATTTAAAAAGTTTTATGTGTGTGGGAGTTGTGCTTGCATGAAAATCTGTGTATTCCATGCATGCAGTACTCGTGCAGGCCAGAGAGGGCATTGATCCCTTAGAACTGGTGTTCCTAGATAGTTGTGAGCCATCATTGTGTCCTGGGAATTAAACTCCAGTTCTCTGCAAGAGCACCAGGTGTTCTTAACTGCTGAGTCCTCACTCTTGTCCACCCTCCCCCATTTAACTTTATATGTTGAAAAAGGTTGACTGTAAAAGTTAAAGTTCTCCAGAGAAACAGAATCAATGGGACATATAAGATATATGCCTGTATGAATTTGATTTCTTTTTAAAATCTTAAAAAAACTCCAAAAAACAAACAAACAAAAAACCTAGCAGGTTCTGGCTAGTTTTAGTAAAGAAAATCTTTCCTGGTTTATGTTTCACTAATCTGTTGTGGTAGCTTCTAGTAATATCAAAATCATCTGGGTCATTGAAGTCCAGTGTGTATACTCTATACTTTGTAGTAGTTTCTGCATGCTGTGCCCAATTCAGTATTGCTGTCACTATAGTGATGGATACAGTTTTGGCCAACATCCATGATATTTTATTTTAGGTTTCCTCAAAGCTTGGCAGTCGGTAAAGATAACTAATTTTCTTTGTCTTATCTGATCATTTTCAGAGTCTGCCCATAAACCAGCCTCTATTTTCCACTTTTCATAACAAATTGGGAGTGTAGAGTTGATTGACTCCAGAGACTTTTTCATCTTTTGGGCTATTTTTCTGCCTTAAGTGTGGGACAGACAGCCCTCCTAACCAAGTATAATGGCCAAAAAGGCCAGGGAGCAAGAAAACAATAAATTTTCATTAAAAAATTGGCTCACATAATAGGGAAACTGGTAAGTCCAGTCTGATGTGTGGGTGAGCAGACTGAGTGAACCATTGGTACAGGCTGAAGAATGACAGGTAGACACTTAGGAAAGCTAAAGCTGCAGATGAAATCCCAAGACAATTCACCAGAGAATTCTCTGGTGCTCAGTGGGTTAATCTTTGTCTTCTATTCAGACTGTCAGATGATTCAATGAGATCTAATCATCTCATGGAAAAAAATACTTAGATTTCACAAATTTACCAATTAATCTCATCTAAAAACATCTTCTAGCTTACAAATTAATCACATTGTGACAATTTTGACTAAGTAGTAGTGGGAAGGTCTTAAGGACCTTCTATGTCCTTTAATATATCTATTTTTCTATAGATAATCTCTTTGAATTTTCCTTCCATAAAGATTTTTGTGTCTCTCAAGATAAATAATCTGTAGTATCAAATAAGGTCCTTAGAATAATAAAGGTGCATTTCTTGTTTATGCCGTCTTTTCTTTTTTTCTTTTTTTTTTTTTTTTTGAGACAGGGTTTCTCTGTGTAGCCCTGGCTGTCCTGGAGCTCACTTTTTACACCTTTTTAGGCTGGCCTCAAATTCATAGAGATCCGCCTGCCTTTGTCTTCCAAGTACTGGGATTAAAGGTGTGTACTGCCTGACTATCTGTCTTGTTTTTAAGGAAAAAAAAAAGACCTAAAAGATACTTTTGCCATGTGTATGCATGTGTGGATATGCCTTTGGGAGCAAGAGGCTTTGGATCCCTGGTTCTGGAGTTACAGGTGGCTGTGATTCTCTTGACATGAATATTAGGAATGGAACTCTGGTCCTCTGGGATAGTATTGCATGCTCTTAATTGCTGTAGGATCTCTTCACACCTTTTTCCCTGTTTTTGCAAAAAACAATTTCCATGTGTATTGTGTGTGTAGATAGGAACCCCTGTTAATCCTAGTCAGTTAAGTCCCACAGGACAGCCAAAATCTTAAATGTTGTTAGTTACAATGAGAAAGAGGAAAAGAAAGTGCCAAAACTCTTGTATTGGTAATTTAATTCTCTTTTTTTTAAGGTCATGCTACATATCACATTATTTTCATTCTGAATTCACTGTTGGTCAGAACTAATTATATGTTCCCACCACAAGGGAACACATTTAGCTCTGCCACATGAGTAGGGAGACTGTGGAAATAGCAATAATTTGGCAAGCAGTACCATGACTGCTTCTTGCCTTTGTATCTCTCAGGATTTTTTAAGTATGCAGAGGGACATGTAACACTTCTTTATTTGTAGGCTTTATAGTAATTTATCATTTTAGTTCCAATGACTCTGTTTTCCTCTATTTTGATTTGTATGCTAGAAATTTTACAAAGAAAATTGTATCTTTTCTTCCCACTTCTCTCTTACTTTTTATATTCAGCAATGAAATCTAAGGAAGTCTATTAAGTTTTGAAACAATGACATTGATTTTTTTCTTTATAGGCACCAAAGCAGATAAACCAAGAACTGTCAGTCTGAATATGACAGAGGCTTTTTAAAGAAATCCTTAAAATCAGAGCAAAAAGAATTTAAACATGGTAAAAGGAGACAAGATGTATATAAAGGTAGCTCTGATAACAAACTAAAATTAAGTAAAGTGATTGTTAGAAACAAACAGAATTTTTGAAATTTTGTTTTTGTTTTTGTTTTTTGAGACAGGGTTTCTCTGTTATCTCTGGTTGTCCTGGAACTCACTCTGTAGACCAGGCTGGCCTTGAATTCTGAGCTCTGCATGCCTCTGTGTCCCGAGTGCTGGTATTAAAGGCCTGTGCCACCACTTCCCAGACAATTTTTGAAATCTTGAGCAAAGGGAAGTTTTAAATAGCATGATATCATTTAGTACATGATGCAAGATGTGCACTTGTAAGGTGGCCACACAAAGAGGAGAAGCATTCATTAGTGACAGAAGTGTATATGGGGTTTCATCAGGAATTATGCTTGAAACTGTCTTTGTATTCTCTCTAATATGCTTAGAATCCTTCAGTACTAGAGCTGCTTCAGTGGCAAATGGCAAAGTAAGGTATTCAGACTTCAGTGTCTTTGACTTTGATAGATTCAGTCACAGACTTAGAAGAAAAAAATTTATGGACGACCTATACAAAGGATCCATAGCAGTAGCTTACATCTTTTCTTTAAACTGATTGTGAAATTAAATGGAAGTTTATAATATGTGTATTACTTATCAATGAATCAGTTAGAACAAATGTAAGTTAAAGTAGCATAGTTACATATTCAGGAATGTTTTAAATTTTAGTTTTTACTTGATGTAAGGGATAGTTTTCATATTTCATGGAATTTGATTTCATTAATCTGTTAACTTTATTTTGATTTTACTTGGAGAATCTTAAATAGTAACTCAGTGGAACTAATGTATAAGAATAAAACAAACAAACAAACCAACAGCAACAATGACAACAAAAAACCTCCCCCTCGGGTCATTGGTGGCTCATGCCTTTAATTCCAGCACTTGAGAGGCAGAGGCAGGCAGATCTCTGTGAGTTCAAAGCCAGCCTGGTCTACAGAGCAAGTTCCAGGACAGTCTCCAAAGCAATACAGAAGAAACCCTGTCTTGAAAAAAAACAAAAAAACAAAAAAACCAGCCTGATATGTAGCTCACTGGTAGAATGCTGTGCCTGCCATTCATTCCCTAGAGACCAGATCCCATCCTACCACCCTTTTGGGCGTGGGGGAGGGTATACAAAATGCTTGTTTGTTTATTCAAATGTTTATTTATTAGTTCATTTGTTGTGTCTACTATAATTTTAATAGGTATTGTTGCCTGTCCATGGGGAAAAATTGTTTATTTATGCCCTAGGATCTATTTGCCAAATGTGACAATATATGCGTAAAAATAATCACAGAAAACAATAATAAACTATAAAGAAAAAAAGAATTTGAGTTCATCCCAGTGCTAAGTAGCTAGGTAAAGGAAAAATTAAATTTTTTGTCAGTAATATATTATGAAGTGCCAATTAATAAATATAGAGAAGATGTTGGAGTTGAAGGAAAAATCAGCATTTTGATTTATGTATCATAGTAGAGATGTATCAATCACAGGTAATTAATTGATGATTAAATCTGGAGGCAAGTTCTGATTAGGAGCGTAATACATAAATGTTTTAAAATGACTTTCAATAAATTAATTATCCTGGACAGTATTTTTCACTATAATAAAGCTGACGGGGTAACCAAAATTAAAATCAGTGAGAACGCCACACATGATACCCAGGGAAAGGCGTCATTTTCTCTGTAGTAGTTAGAAGTTCAGCTGTAAATGCATAGTTCAAACCTAATTGGAGAAAGCACCAAGCAAAATTAGAAGGGGAGAGACTGGTGTACACCTCCTGTAGCCTACAGATACACAGAATTTCTAGATAGTTTCAGATATTTCCACTTATGTTTTTTTAATAATATTAATTATAATTTTCAGGACATGATAAAAATCCCTGTAATTTTATCTTAAATTTAGTTTTAAATTTTCACCATTCCACTATTTGAAAGTATTACTGGCTTTAAGCTCCAGTCTCTTTATCACCATGGCTATCTAAACATTTTTATTTTGTGTTAAATTGAAATGCCTGAAATGTCCTTAGTACAAGTCCATATACTTTGTATTGGCCTTGTTAAAGTTTATAAAAAATATCCATGAAAACTCCTAAAATTTTCATTAAAAATAATCCCATTCCTATACTGGAATTTCTCCCTTAAAATGAGGGCACTTAAAGGTTTGGACCCATTGTATCTGAATAAACCTCAGTAAGGCACAGGTCAGTCACTAGTTTCTGCCATTTCCAAGTAATACTGTCATAGCTGCCACTTTCCCAGAACTGCCATGCAAATTCTTTTGTAGATTGGAAATTTAAATGCTGACTTCTTTTTAAATTCCCAGTTATTTGGAGACTTAACTTGGGTATCACAATGCATAATAAAAAATTCTTTATTTGGTAAGCACTCAACTCCCCTTTGAACATTGTACCAGTCCTGAAGATGTTTTGTTCAGTATACAAACCAAAATCAGGATGTTAAATTTGTTTTAAATTGTTTTTTAAATTGTGCCACCTCTACTTGCTCATGTTATAATTTGTTATTGACTTCTTTTTTTTTAATGATAGACGAATCCTTAGTTCTGTGGAAAAGAGCAGACAGAAATACAAACCGGCTTCTCTCACAGTGGAGTTTGTTCCCTTTTTTTATCGTAAGTAACACTTTGATTCACTTTACTTTGGTTTTGAACAACTGTGATTACTGCCTTTTTTCTTACTCTGATTCTGACTTCAATTTAATTTGTGAGTTTATAAGATAAAGGCTGCTAAAGAACAAAACCACTGGGTAGGTTAATTTGTTTTGTTGTGCTTTTGGTTCTTGATTTGATTAATTTTCTCCATATTTTTCTTTTCAAGTAGAGCTGATCTGTTATTTTGGTGAGCTGAGCATTTCAAAGATTGCATATTTTAGAACTTCACAATTTTTACTAAAAACAGAAATCGTGGCTAGAGATATCCAGAGAATATATGTTTAGCATGCAGCAAACCTCCCATTTGACCCTTAGAACCAGAAAACAAACCAGTTTGCAGCCAAACCATTAAGAGACTTGATTACTATACTATATATGTGCATGACTGTATATATGACTGGTCTCTCCCTCACTGTTGTTTTTATACTGAGGCATGGTTTCATGTCTTCGGGTCTGACTTCAAAGCTGTTATAGCTGAGGATGACTTGATCTTGTCCTGAATGCTGGTATTACGGGCACATGCCACCACACATGGCTAGTTTTCACTCTTAAGATTGTGCTGGGGGCTGGAGAGATGACTTAGTAGTTAAGAGTGCTTGCTGATTTTGTTGAGGACCATGGTTGGTTCTGACACCTACATGCTGCTCATAACTACCAAATTCCAGTTCCTTTACTGGCCTTCCTGGGCTCTGTCTACACATGGTGCACATACCTACATGTAGTTAAATACTCATATACCTAAAATAAAGATGAATAAATCTGGAAAGAAAAAGATTGTGCTGGGGTAGGAATGAAGTTCAGTTGGAAGAATGCTTGCTTATCATGTCCTAGGTTCAATTCACAACTACATTAATGGGGCATGGCGTTACATGCCTGTAATCTAAGCACTTGAGAGGTAGAGGCAGGAAGATCAGGCTGTCCTTGGCTACAGAGCAAGTTTGAGGCCAACCTGGGACACACAGGACTTTGTTGTAAAAAAAAAAAAAAAAAGAAAGAAAAGAAAAAAAAGAAAAGATATGCCATCTTTCAAGAATATAGAAAAAAAAATGGTGCTGGAGAGATGGCTCAGTGGTTAAGAGCACAGATTGCTTTTCCAGAGGACTCTGGTTGGATTCCCAGTACCCACATGGCAGCTCACAACTGTCTGTAATTCCTCTTCCAGGGGAACCGACACCCATGGTAAAACACCAATGCACATAAAAATAAACAAAACAAAGTAAAAAGAATATAGAAGAAAGTACAAAATAAAAGGAGAACTTTGTTTTTTGAGTATATTGCTTACTGGAACATGTAAAATCTTAACATTTGCCACATTTGCTTCAATGCTTTCTGCCCCCAGTGCAATAAAGTAAGACAGAAATAGCCTTGTTTGCTCAGTGAAGACAGCTATAGTATACATCCTATATCATTACTATTAGTGGCTGACTTTACCCTTGATGGCCAAAAACACATATTTATAATAAGCTATGCTTGGAACTGGTCTCACTTTAAAGATATAAAACAGGAAACCCGCATGCCAGTACAATAATAGTATGGTGTTTCTGTTCAGCTCAAGTCTTCATATCTGCTTAAGGACTGTTCTTTAAATTTTTTATATGAAGTTATATAAATGGAATGAGATCCAACCAGGTTTAGAAATAGTGTCCTATAGAAGTCTTAGATCTTTGCATGTGTAAATTGTGCACATATTTTGTTAAATGATCTCAGAGTATTTTTTTCTTTCTTGTAAGTTATTTTTGGTTATATTGTCTATGGTTACTAGTATATAGAAACCATACACACACACACATACACACACACTCACACTCCCCTTTCTGATCTTAACTAACCTAAATCACCTCTCAGAAGCTCTGCTTCCAGTGTAGACATGTGGGTGTGTGAGTTAAGGCATCAGTATTAGAGTTTGGGAGGTATAGTTCAGTCTATACTATTCCATCCCTGCCCCACCCCCAAATTAATTTATTTATCACATGCAAAATATGTTAATTCTATCCTGGTAGTCCAAATGTCTTAACACTTTCCAGTATTGGCTCTCAATAGTCTAGAATCCAAAATCTCCTCTAAATGTTATCTTACTCAGATATGAGCAAAACTGAGGTGCGTTCACAGTGAGCCGACTTCCCTCTTCAGCCGTGCACCTGTGATAGGTACTTCCAAAATACAGTGGTGAATCTGGATAGGTTGTAGATTCTCATTCTCAAAGGGAAAAATTGGAAGGAAGAAATGGGTGACATGTTTCAAGCTATCATAAAATCTGGAAAGATAAATTCCATTACTTTAAGATTGAAAATAATCTTTGATTTAGTACTGTGCACTTCCATTAGGGAGCTTGTGCTATGCCTTCCAGCTGTATAAGGCATTCATTTTATTTATTTAGTTATTTATGGTAACTGTATGTATCCGTGTATGACGTATGTGTGTGGGCATGCATGCTGCAGTGTGCATGTGGAGGTCAGAGACCAACTTTGTGGAGTTAGTTCTTTCCTTCTACTTTTACATAGATTCCAGGGATAGAACTCAACAAGAGTCTTTACTGGCTGAGTCATCTTGCTGGCCTTAATTTTTTTTTTTTAATATAGGGATTTGCACTTTCTGCTTTCTCTGAGTTACTACCCATGTGCTTGTCTTTTGAACACAGTCCTGTCCCTGAGTAGGTTGTCCTGACCTACTGTGGTGAGGTCCTCCAAAATTGAAGAAATAACAAGTTTACCTTCATTCCTTCCTATTTTCTCTGTTCTCTTCAGTTGGAAGTGGTAGTGTCTTTACTGGTATAATTCTGTCCTTTATTTCTATGACTAATTAAGCCAGTAAGTCATATTGTCACTGGAATCTTGGCCTGGACTCCTTGTCTGACAGTCCTGGTGATCTCCATCAAGAATAGAGACAAGGGCTGGAGAGATGGCTCAGAGGTTAAAAGCACCGACTGCTCTTCCAGAGGTCCTGAGTTCAATTCCCAGCAACCACATGGTGGCTCAAAACCATCCGTTATGAGGTCTGGTACCCTCTTCTGATGTGCAGATATAAATGGAAGCAGAATGTTGTATTCATAATAAATAAATAAAATCTTTAAAAAAAAAGAATAGAGACAAGTAGATTTTTCTGGGTGACTTTGAAGTGGTTAATGGGCTTGCTTAGATTGTTTCTTCTAGGAGGAAGACATTATCAAGAGTGTCTCCTTTTATGTAAAAACCTTTAAAAGTTCAGAGTGTTTGGAGCCAGCTTTAGTTATATCTATAAATGTTCCTTTAGGCTCCCAGGATACCTCTAGGAGCATAGATAAGAATCAGATCACATTCTTCTTACCAGTAATTAAAGTCCTACTATTCCAGACATTTGTTTTATTGGTTTCTAACCTCACTGTCCTCTAAATCTACTAATAAACCCGAAGTATGCTATCTAATACCCCCTTCCCCAACACACACACCAAGAGTTGAGGCCCTAAGATCATTTAGGGGAATAACATTGGGCTAATTTGTGCTTTTGGCTGAAATGGGATATACTAGGGTTTAAGATCTCTAGCTTAGTGAATTTTAGGCCTCAGAAGATAGTTTTTTTAAAAAAAAATGTTTACTTTTATTTTATGTGCATTGGTGTTTTGCCATGGGTATTGGGTCCCTTGGAACTGGAGTTACAGACAGTTGTGAGCTGCCATGTGGTTGCTGGGAATTGAACTCAGGACCTCTAGAAGAGCAACCAGTGCTCTTAACTACTGAGCCATCTCTCCAGTTCCTTAAAAAGGTTTGTTTTTGTTTGGGGGGGGGGTAGAGGGGAAACTGGAGAGATGGCTCAGAGGTTCTAAGAGTACTGGCTGAGTTCAATTCCTAGCAACCATATGGTGGCTCACAACCACCTGTAATGAAATCTGGTGCCTTCTTCTGGCCTACAAGCATATAGGAAGACAGAATACTATATACAAAATATATAAATAGATCTTTAAAAAGAAAGTTTTTTTCAATTATTTTTTTATTTGTTTGTGATTGTATATGAGTGTGCCACAATTTGTGTGGAGGTCAGAGGATACTTTTCAGGAGTGTCTTCTCTCTTTCTAACATGTGGGTCCTGCTTGTTTGTCTTGGTGGTAAACATCTTTTAACCTACTGATCTATTTCTCTGGCCTTTGAACCTGCTTTTGTATGTAGTATAGATGAGATAAAATCAGGCATACGCATAAAATACTCAACCTTAATAAAAACACGAGTGCCACCTGGGAAGTGCTGAAGGTATTTAAAGCAGTACTTTTGTACAGTTGCTTTTTTTTCTTTTTTTCTTTATTTTTTTTCTTTTTTATATTTTTTATTTTTATAATGGTAATTAGACCAATTTTTAAATTAGAAACAAGCTTCTTTTACATGTCAATACCAGTTCCCTCTCCCTCCCCTCCTCCCCTGCCCCCCTTCACCCCCTATCCTAACCCCTATTTGCTCCCCAAGGAGAGTGAGGCCTTCCATGGGGAAATCTTCAAAGTCTGTCATGTCATTTGGAACAGGGCCTAGATCCTCTCCTGAGTGTCTAGGCTGACAGAGTATCCCTCTATGTGGAATGGGAGAAATACTGATCCACTACCAGAAGCCCCATAGATTGCCCAGACCTCCAAATTGACACCCTCATTCAGGGGGTCTGGAACAGTCCTATGCTAGTTTCCCAGCTCTCAGACTGGGGTCCATGAGCAACCCCTTGTTCAGGTCAGCTGTTTCTGTGGGTTTCTCTTGGTCTTGACCCCTTTGCTCATCACTCCTCCTCCCCTGCAACTGGATTCCAGTGTTCAGCTCAGTGCTTAGCTGTGGGTGTCTGCTTATGCTTCCATCAGCTACTGGATGAAGGCTCTAGGATGGCATATAAGGAAGTCATCAATCTCATTGTCGGAGAAGGGCATTTAAGATAGCCTCTCAACTATTGCTTAGATTGTTAGTAGGGGTCAAATTTGTAGATTGGACCTAAACTGGACATTTCCCTAGTGCCAGAATTCTCTTTAAACCTATAATGGCTCCCTCTATTATGGAATCTCTTTTTCTTGCTCTCCTCTATTCTTCCCCTGACTAAATCTTCCTGCTCTCTCATGTCCTCCTCTCCTCTCCTCCTTCTCCCCTTCTCTTTCTTGTAGTTCCCTCTCGCCTTCCCCCATGCTCCCAATTAGCTCAGGAGATCTGGTCCCTTTCCCTTTCTCTGGGGGACCATGCATGTCTCTCTTAGGGTTCTCCTTGTTTCTTAGCATCTCTGGGGGTGTGGGTTGTAGGCTTTGCTCTATGTCTAAAATACATATATGAGTGAGTACATACCATTTTTGTCTTTTTGTGATTGGGTTTTACAGTTGCTTTTTTAAAATAATAATTTGTACTTTAAAATTAAGAGAAATTTCCTGAGCTGTATAATTTGTAGCATCCTAAATATATGTAATAATATGTATAATAAGTATTTTAATATGCCATAATGACATTCTATATCTGTAGATGGAATGAAAGCTGTTTTAAGTAATAAAGATTCTTTTGAGATTCCTTAGAGAGAGGCACTGAATCAGATTTCAGGGGAAACATCCTTTAGTGATGTTGGCTGCTCTCTTTCTGGGGAAGCTGGAGTAGGAATACCAACAAAAAGAAGAGAACAAAGGAAAATACATTTATAGACTTTGAGGGAAGAGAGTCTTTGAGCTTAGCAATTTAGTGAAGGAACAAGGTAGAATATCAGGTGACACAGGTGCCTTGTCAGCTGACCCTATTGTCCTGCCCTATGTGGGCTTCCACTTGTTTGCAGTTTAGCAAAGGCACTAAATAGAGTGTAAGTTGTAGCTGATCTCTACAGTGGCAGAATAGTTACACTAGTGGCTAAATAGTTACACTAGTGAAAACACTCAGATTCCATGTTGTAGCATAGGTGAATTAGCAGGATAATCAGAATTTTTTACTTTTGAATCTTTTTTGGTTTTTTGAGGCAGGGTTTCTCTGTGGCTTTGGAGGCTGTCCTGGAACTAGCTCTTGTAGACCAGGCTGGTCTCGAACTCACAGAGATCCACCTGCCTCTGCCTCCCAAGTGCTGGGACTAAAGGCGTGTGCCACCAGCACCTGACTACTTTTGAATCTTATAAATCCTAGTCTACAACTGTCAGTTCATACTAAGAGCAACCAGGACCAAAGGATAGTTCCTCAGAGCCATTAAATGCCATTATGAGCTGACACAATTTTTTCTCAACTTCATGACCCACTCAGTAACAAACCATTCTAATGGATCAAAGGCAATAATATTTTGACATAAACAGAGGCCAATCCTAGATATATAGTATATATATGGGCTACACGAACAAGTATGAACTTGTTGTTCTCAGTAATAAATGGCTTTCTGACATAAACATCTTTAGTCATTCATATATCTCTATCTCAGATTTGAAAATATCCTTATGTCTTGATCCTTTAATTGTTGTGAAAGGAGTATGGAAAGGCAAGGCTTACCATATCTTAGCACTGCTGTCTTTGTCTCATCCTTTGAAAGCTCTTGTCTTTTTTTGATTTCAAGTTGAATTACATTGGGGAAATATCCTATCTAGCAACCAGGTTTAAAGTAAAAGAACTAGCTCTGACATAATCAATTGTAGTTGACTTTAGTCACCACCTTGAAGAAGAGTATCTAGTGTTGAAGTCAAGAGTAGTGGAAGTGGGTAAGTCTATAGACTCAACTTTTATCTTCTTTATTGCCATGAGCATAGTCTTGGGCATGTATAAAGAATAATTTTTATCTTTATTTTATTTACTTTTTTTTGTATTTTGAGACAGGATTTCTTTGTGTAGTCCCAGCTGTCCTGGAACTCACTCTGTAGACCAGGCTGGTCTTGAACTCAAAGAGATCTGCCTGTCTCTGCTTTCCCAGTGCTGAGATTAAAGGTGTGCACCATCACACCTGGCTTAATTTTTAGTTTGTAAAAATTAGTTTTAGTTCTTTTATTTTATGTGTATGCTTTGCCTGTATGTATGTCTATGTACCACATGCATACTTGGTGTCAATTGGAGGTCCGAAGAGGGCATCAGATCTCTTGGAACTGGAGTTGATTATGAACCACAGTGCTCTTCAAGAGCAGCAAATGCTTCTAACCACAGAGCCATCTCTCTAGCCCCTAGAGAACCTAATCTTATCTTGGGTATAAAAAGACAAACACTATCCAGAACAAAATATAGATAGCAAGGCATAACTTTTTCTAAAACTTTTTTATTATTGAGAATTCAATGCACATATACAATGATATATTATCATAATTACTCTAATTTTCACTCCAATTCCTCCTATATTTCCCTCAAAACATAGCTTTCACAAACTGTGTTTTTTTTAATAACCCAATAACTTGAGTTAGTGCTACCCATATGTGCATGATAGTGGAGTCATTCACTGAACATGCCACATTCTCACAAAAGAATCATTCTCCCTCCCAAGTGCTCCTCTGACATCTACACATGTGCCATACATGAAAACGTGCCTCCTTTCTTCTGTGCTAAATAAATACATAAATGCAAAAGAAAAAAAAGCCAGTGAGTTGTTGACTAGGAGGATTCTTTATACAAGTTTGTATTTACATGTTTTTCCCATTGAAAAGAAGTTTAGACAATCTTTATAATCCTTGGGCAGTCTCTATAACCTGTGATTTCTATAGCCTGCTGGTTTGGTAGGCTTAGAGGCCTATTGATGGAAGACTGGGATTCGTTCTCAAGAAACAGATCTACAGAGAGAAAAGGGCATTTGTAAATCACCCCAGAAGGGGTTAGTCCAAAAAACTGAAGTCTTAAGAAGGCCTTTGATAATATTGCTCTTTAGATAAACTGGTATAATTTTTAAAAATAACTTAATGGTCTGACTAGAATGTTCCATCTTTTTAGAAAAGTAAGATCTCCCAGAGATTTGGATATAGACTGAGTGATTGGGAAGCAGATGAAGGCACATTCTTTTTTGAAGAGCTCTTGAGAAGCTAAATGGAGGAATAATTTCCAGAAAGAGGGCTTCAGATACTTCAATTTCCTTTTTAGGTTGAGGTGGAAAGGTTTCTGTCTTGAGCACGTTATTACCAAAATGCAGTAAGGGATAGTCAGCTGTCTGGTTGCTGCATCTCCTTTGTTGATTTCCTAAATGACTTCTTATTTGGTAGCTGCTATGTCAGCCAGCAAATGTATCGTCTCTAATGAAATTAGAATCTGAAATCCATGATTGATGGAACTGTTTTTACTATTAAGGTAAATTCTTTTCCTCCAGAGGGCAGTGTGTGCATGTATTACCAAGAAAGGTATTTAAAGTCAGTGTACCTAGTTGCCCATTTGCTCTGGTCAATTCCAGCACAAGTTAAGCCTACTCTCGTAACCAGCTGTGCCAATTTCTGGGCGCCTTCTGTGATATCTGAAGGGAACAGGAGCACAGATGGTTTATTGTTCTTCATTTCTGACATAGGTACTAATGTTGGTGAACCATATTGCATCTATGATCTTGGAGTAAGGTAAACCATACTCTGGGGTAGGAAATAAAGTAGAGGAGTTGAGGGGGAGCACTGTTGTAAAAATGCTTCAAAGTTATCAAGTAGCCAGGCTTGGTAACATAAAAGAAGAGTATGTAAACCTGTGGGGGTATTTAGGATTTAATAAAGAGGTTATTTGGTGTAAGATATAAACAGACAGTAGAGAGCCCAACGTAGATTTAGGACTTTTTCTATTAAGAAAGCCATGACAGCTGCTATTCTACTATTCCTTCCTTCCTTCCTTCCTTCCTTCCTTCCTTCCTTCCTTCCTTCCTCCCTCCCTCCCTCCCTCCCTCCCTCCCTCCCTTCCTCTCTCTTTTCCTTCCTCCCTCCACTCTCTCTTTCTTTCCTTTCTCTCCCCCCTCTTTCTCCGTCCATTCCTCCCTCCCTTCCTCCCTCCCCCTCTCTCTTTTTCAAGTGAGAGTCTCTTTACATAGGTCTGGCTATCCTAGAACTCAGAATCCACCTGCCTCTACCTCCCAAGTGCTGGCATTAAAAGCAGTAGCTACTATTCTAATGCATCCTGTCAACCGTTGGGCAACTGAGTCAATTTTAATAAATATCCTACAAGTAGATGGATAGCTTTGACCTAGGGTATAGTTGAGAACTCCAGGGTTACACCCTGATATTTGGTAACATACAGTTTAAAAATCTGTCAGGTTGTGGTAATCTCCATAGCTGGAGTGCTGAGTAAAGAAGCTTTTAATTTATCAGAAGACTTCTCTTGTCCTTATTCCCATGAAGAACTAGGTTGCTTCCTTGTGGAGATTCATTTAGAAGCTTATCCATAAGGCCATAACTAGGAAACTAAAGTGTACAGTAACCTGTTAGTTTTCCAAAGGCTCTAAAACTGTTTTCTAGTGGTAGGCTTTAAGAAGGACCTGGATGACTTTGATTGGATCAGATGCCCTGAGTCTGATGACTCCCAGATAGACTTTCTATGATAATAATGGGGCTTAGGTTTAGAGAGTCCATATATTCTGTGAGCTAAGAAAGTGAAAGGTTGTGCTATATGACTTGGGACCTCAGATGATTCCAGTTTTGTTTGAAAACATCCAAAAACATTATAGATAGAAGCTAGTGAAACATAATGGGCCCCTTTCTTTCCACCAGGCCAAACAACGTGTTGAGTTCTGTTTCATTATTATTCGTTGTCTTTGAAACCTGTTTAAGTTGATGCTTACTGACTTTGACTTCCAAATGGAGCGGTTTTTTGTTTTTGTTTTGTTTTAATGGTTGACTTAGAGGATATTGGTGGGGGTGTAGTGGTCATGCTTATCTGTTCTAGAATGTCTCTGAAGACATTGAGGTTGACTTGGAGTGAGATGTTTGCTTTGGATGATTGAAAGTAGATAACTTGTGGAACTTTGGATCATCCAAAGCAGTTTTCAATGTCACCTTCTCTTTTCATGGCCTTTGCTTTGACTCATGGCTTTGGATGAGATAGAATTGTTTTGTTTTTCATTTTTGTTACAATTTTCTTGAAAAGGGTCTTCAGATAACATTTTTTGCTACTTTATTAGAAATTGCCCTTTTTTGTTTTTTTGGTAACACAATGTATGAAAATTTTGTATGTTTTGCCAGATATTAATACAGCTACCCTAGCAGGCTTTTAAAATAGAAAAAAAAGGTTTCTGTGTTTATGTGTTGTACATGCCTACATGAATGTCAGAGAAGATCTGCCTGTGAATCCTGGTGGCTGAATTTAAGCCATCAGGCTTGGCAGCAATTGGCTGCCTGCTGAGCCTTCTTACTGCCCCTCCTAGCAAGCTTTTGATTAAATACATGATATGTATTTTTATATCCTTGAATGAAACACCCATCTTACATCTTAGTATAAGATTATAAAATTGGGGCTGGAGGGATGGCTCAGTGGTTAAGAGCACTGACTGCTCTTCCAGAGGACCTGGGTTCAATTCCCAGCACCCACATGGCAGCTCACAACTGTCTGTAAAAAACACCAATCACATTAAAAAAAGATTATAAAATCATTCTTTTTACACCATCTTTGTAGTTTTTGCCTGCTTGTGGAATTTTACATTATCTTGTGAGGATTGTTACTCAAACACAAAGCAAATGCTTTATGTGTTTGAAGCACCTGGTATAACTTTCTCCATTCCAGCAAATCCCAGTTGCCCTAGCCTCTCCTAACATTGATTTCTGACCCCTGAACTCAGTAAACCGCTCTGATCTTTTCGGGTCCTCCCATTCTGTGCAGTGATTCTGAAAGTATCTCTAAGAAATTTGATCATTGAGTTCAACATGTTTGCCTTCTCCTGCATATAACAGTTTTCTGAGACCCATTTTGTTCATTTTTATACTGTTTAAAACAGGAACGCATGGGTATGCCAGTTATTCCAACATAGCTGTAATGGATTAATTTTTCAAATTACAATTTTCGGTTAGTACATTTTATAGCTATATTTGGGAGTATTATATATAAAGTAGGATATCTATCATATTGTATAACTATATAATAAAGGCAAAACTGTATTTATTATGGAATTAAAAAGAAAGGACAGATAAGGGCTGGGCAGATGGCTCAGTCAGTAAAGTACTTGGTGTATAGACATAAGGACACACACAGTATCACATGTCTGTAATTCCAGTGTTCAGGGCCAGAGTCAGGGAGGATCACATACATGCACACAATGTAACATCCCTCCCCAAATTGGTGGGGAAACAACAGTTTGTCAGTAGAGAACTGGTTAATGAAATATTCATCATGCTGTTTTGTTTTTATTATAAATATGAATAAAGTAGATTATCTGTTAAATTATAGTAATATCCATAATGTATTAAGTTAAAAAAACTAAAAAGTATGTTCAGTACAGTCAGCTTTCCACATCCATGAGCTCTACATATACAGAGACAGTTTAGTGTAGCTTGAAAACATTCAGTGGGAAAGAAATTGCATCCATACTTATACAGACTTTTTCTTGTTTTCCTCTCCTAAGCAGTTCAGTGTTAGAGTTACATACTATTTACATCTTTTTAGCTAGTCTAAGAAATCTAGAGGTATTGAATGTATATTGGAGGATTGGCATAGGTTACAAGCAAATTCTGCATCATTTTATTCAGGGACTTGAGCATCCGTGGCTTTTTATATTTTGAAGTGAGGGTCCTAGAATCAATATTCTCTGAATTCCTGAGAAAGACTATATATTGTACGGCTGCTTTTTTCTTTAAAAATATTTTTTTTTTAAGGTAGAGGTATGTTGGCAAATTGAGGAAAGATCAGAGGAAAACTTTTCCTAATTTTTGGTTTGGATTTCCTGCCTTAATTTTTCTTTGACATGTGCATTTATAGCATTTAAAAGTAGCAAAATATTTTATTATGCCAAAAGACATATTAGGTGCTAGAATTTTAGGATATATCATGATCCTTGGAGTAGATTTAGGAAATCTTTTTATTTAACTATTTCATTTTGTAATTCACTGAAGTAGGGTCAGTTGTTAAGCAAATAGAAGTGATTTAAGTTGGGACTGGGTTAAGTTCTAGTTCTGTCACTTAGTAACCATATCACTTTAGATGCAATAACTTATAGTAGCTTATTTATAATGGGACAGGGTGTCCTTATATAGAGTACTGTGAGAAGTAAATGAAACATGACAAATGTTTGTCAGCCTTGCCTTTTGACAGATTTTAATCTTTTCACATAGAGTTCTTTATATGTCAGTTTCAAGCATTCCTTAGACATGAATTGTGTTCTGAAATAGAAATCTTATTTATTTGTTTATTTGTGTATTATATTCACAGAATGTTTTCAGGAAAGTGAACATCTCAAGGAAAGTCTTAAGTGTTGCTTATTGCATCTCTTTGGAGCCATTGTAGCCGGTGGGCAGGTGAGGACAGTGTTGAAAGTTAATGTATAAGTAGTAGTTAACAGCACAAACGTCTCTTCATGGATTACTTAATGCATTCTGTCTTTTATAACTTGATGCTTCAGATAACTTTTAAATTTATATCTTATTTAAAACCAAACTTCTTAAAATCTTCCATAAAAACCTAAGTAACATTAACACTGATAATATTACTGGATGAATAGATTGGATGGCTTTTGGTATTATAAGTTCTTATTTCTCTTGGCTTTTAGTTTCTAGTTATTATTTTAAAGTATAAAGGAAATCAGTGTTATTAGAGGTGTGAAGAAATAAAATTCTAGCCAGTTTGATTTCCAAAGTCATGAATTTTGCCATTCTTCTGTCTGCTTGCAATTACTAAATATATTTGTATAACAATGTATGTTGCAAAAGTATGTCTCTGGCAACCTGAGTGTAATTACGTGTTGCCAACAAGCTAATTATTCCGTTCTACATATTTTCCTAAACCATGAAGTTTAAATGAGAGGTTCTTTACCCTATTGTACATTTTGTGTTGTCTACCCCCTTTGGAGTTTGGTAAAGCCACTTATCAGACTTTTTAAATGTCTAAAATAAAATACATATCATAAAAGAAACACGACCTCAAAATTCAGTTGCTGAAATGCTAATAAAACAAATCTGTGATACAGTAATATGTATTTTTGTGTGGTCCTGGGATTGAGTTTATGGCCCCATGCATGATAGAGGTAAACACTCATGCTGTTGAGCTATACTAGAGCCCCACTATGGCTTTTTATAATGCATAAAACAACAGGATACAGTAGTGAGTCGGGCATAAAGTCAGTGCTATAAAGCTGTAGTCAGACTGTGCAGGAGGTCGATACAGGAGGATTCCTGAGTCTAGGAGTTTGAAAGAATAGCATATATAACATAGGAAGAACCTACGTTTGATAGGCTACATAGGATCTTGCTATGGTGTGGCATCTGTAATATATGAAAGTACATATAATTTTTATTGGTATCAAAATCACAAGTATTAACATTGCTGTTTTGTTGCTTACATTGAAATTTGAATGGAAATACTAAATTTCAGAGAGACTACTGGAAATAAGACATGTTTTTCATTTCATTAATTTTTAGAGTCTTTGGGGTCCCCCCACCTTTTTTTGTTTGTTTTTTTGTTTTTCAAGACAGGGTTTTTCTTTTTTTTTTTTTTTTCCTTTTTCTTTCTTTGGTTTTTGAGACAGGGTTTCTCTGTGTAGCTTTGGAGCCTATCCTGGCACTTGCTCTGGAGACCAGGCTGGCCTCAAACTCACAGAGATCCACCTGCCTCTGCCTCCAAAGTGCTGGGATTAAAGGCATGTGCCATGAACGCCCGCCCAACAGGAAGTTCTTTATCCATTAATGTATCTTTCATCCTAAGAAGATTGTTATCTTATAGCAGGTGACAGTCCTTATAATCTGCCAGAAAGCCCAGCTGGGACACTGGATATTAGGTCTAAAACTTGACTTTTATTTGGAGATTTGAAAGAATACTGTTTTATTCTCAAGTAAATGCAATAACAGATTATTTGGTATATCCATGTTTAATCCCGCTTTTTTTTTCAGATAGGAATTTTAAGATAGGATCTAACCATATAACCCCATGTTGGCCTTTAATATAGGATCCTCCTGCTTCTCTTAGCAGTTGGGATTACAGGCATGTTCTTCTATGCTGATGTGACTGATCTTTTAATTAATGTATCTAATTTAGATATATTCAGTTGTGTTTTCTAGTACATAAATACATCCTGAGACTGATTAATGTGTCTATTCTAGGTATATTCAAGTGTGTTTTCTAGTATGTATAAACCCATCCTGAGATTGGGGTTCCCACTGCTGAAATTATCTTTTCTATTTTTATTTCTAGCTATATTCTCATATTTCTTATTAAATAGTCTTCATATCCAGTACATATTGACACTGGTCACTTTTAGTTTACTGCTAAAATTTCTTTCTCTGGTTCATTTATCCTATCCCCTTTTTAGAATCCAGTATCTTTATTTTGGCTTCCTGGTAGAGTTTGTGCACTTTGATCCTGGTGGAAGATAACAGTCTTCCTAAGATGAAAGAAACAGTGATCTAGATCTTACCTCCTGTTGTTTATTTGTTTGTTTTTCTGAGACAGGGTGTCTCTTTGTATCCTTGGCTGTTCTGGAACTCACTCTGTAGACCAGACTGACCTCCAACTTAGAATCCTCCTGCCACTGCCTCCTGAGTGCTGGGGTTAAAGGTGTGCACCACCACTGCCCAACCTTACTTTCTGTTTTAAGCTTGCCTCATCACTCTGCTGTTATATTAGATGATTTTCTTCTTCTGGATCATTGCCTTACAATTTCCATCACTTTTTTTTACTGTTGTGAATAAAAATTGAAAGATAAAAATAAAAAAAAAATAGGAGTGGTGGTGTTGAGTGATGGGGAGCCTATGTGGGTCTCATTCATCTTTGAGTACCTAGAGACATGTTCTTTTTAGTACTCATGGGTTATGAAGCTCAAAGATAATTCTGTAGTGAATAGTTACCATGAAAAAGAAAATAAGTACCAGAGACTCAAATTTATTTGAGTGCTAAAACTACTCAGAATTTTTGTGATTAGTTAGTCAGTTAGACTTACTGAAGTCAGAAGGTTGCTTACTGTGTTGGGTCAGAATAAGGAAATTTTAGTTGAGTTGAATATTTGATGATATAACAATGATCTTACCATTAGGAAAAGAAAAAGAAAAAGTCTGATTATGGGTCTTTCACAAAGCATTGTGTTTGACTTGTCCACTGACATACTTGTCTTTTAGATCTGTGAATACACATAAGAGAACCTGTTGTGTTTTGTTGAGTGCAAGGACATTGGGATTGACCTAGTTTTGAAATGTATCCATCTCACAGAGGTTGAGTTCAGATTAATTATTTGTCTTTAGGTTATTTATTTATAATGTGGAAGCAGTGACATTTACAGGATATTTATAAGGACTGAAGGATACATAGTCAAGGTAAACAATGAACAAAATGGCCTGTACTTGTAAAAACGAAGGAAATTAGGATTGCATCTGATTTATGATTTGCTGTACAATAATTAAATTATCTGAGCTTAATTTAATTTATTTTTGTCTCTGAATCAAAAACTGTAGTTGTGGAGTTGGTGGTGTAGCTTTGTGGTGCAGCACACACTTAGCATGTGACAGCTCTGGGTTCAGTCCCTAGTGCTTTTTGGGAAAGAAAGAAAATAAAAAGATGGTAAACACTTCAGAGTTAATGTGGTGGATCTAGGCTCTTCAGGGACTCTTGATTCCTTCTGAATGTCAGTTTCTTAATAGCTGATAGCGTTTGACCATAATGTCAGCATTTGAAGCACAAAAATGGGGTCATGAAGGAGATACTGACATGAGCAAACTATCTTTTCAGGAGATACTGAGAAACTGGTGATCACACTCATTTCTTTTCCTCCCATCTTCCTTCCCTCCACCTTCTCTTCTTAGACAGGTCTCACTATATAACCCTGCCTGGCTTGGAACTCACTTTGTAGATCAGATCTGCATGCCTCTGTCTCTCAGGTGCTATGACTAGAGATGTGCACGCTCCTGCATCTGCTCAGTCCTGTGGTTTACCAATGTAAAAGGGCCAAAGGTGTCCAGATGATACCTGGGCTTTCTTATCAGCAGGGGAAGTAGGCAGTATGATCTTTGTTGTTGGTAGCCATGTGTCTAGGAAAACATCATGGGTTCTAGTAGTAAAGATTTTAGGGGAGATCTAATACTGAGTATGTCATCAGTACTTTCTTTCATAATATTAGTTATTGTTAATATCATTATTGGTAATAGCAAGAGTGAGTGACCTATGGACTATTGCACAATTATGTTCATTATATATTGTTTTTATCCTGCATTACTGGATAGTGAACCTAGGGCTTCACATGTGCTAGACATTGCTCTAGCACTGAACTGTATACACTCCCACCCCTTTTTTCACAATTAAATTTTGAGGCAGTCTCACTAAATTGTCTATATTAGTCTGAAACTCACTTTGTAGCCCAAGCAAGGTTTGAACTTTTGGTCCTCTTGCCTAAACCTCCCCAAGTAGCAGCGATTATAGGCCTGTACCATCAGGCCTGCCTTCATTATGTTTCAATAGCAACTACTTACTTAATATAAGGAGTTTCAGAAATATTTGTAGAATCACAGCCTGTCATAGAACTAAGTCATTTGGAATGGATTTACTGTAAATAACAAAATCTAAGAGAGGTTTAATGAAATTAATGTTAAAAAAAATCATGGCTAAGAAATTTAAATACAGGCAGTAGGTAGAGTAACTGAGAAATGTTCATGGGCTAAGAACCTTTTAGTATCCTGTTTTGCTTTCTGTACACTGTCTACAATTTAATTCTTGGATTTTTTTTCTAATGTAAGGTGGTTCTAAGCGTTGTGTCTGCTCTCCAGACTGGAAAAGAAAAGAAAGAAACCTCATTTGTATAGAAATAGCCTTTCATAGTCTTTGTCCTCTGTTCTTTTGAGCAGAACTATCTTACATGATTACTTTTAACTGCAAAGGGTGGAAAATGAGCTTCAGATTAGTAGTGAGCAAAATAAGGCTTAGATATGGGTAATATTTGCAGTGTTTGAGTATATTTGTTAATAACTTTATGTTCATTTATTTAAAAGAAAAAGTTACCCATAGGCTTACTAATTCTGTTACTGCAAACATGTCAAACCTCCTTTAGATTTCATTTTATCTTTTATTGTCTTTAATGTTTCAGAGGAATGCTTTGCAAGCAATTTCTCCAGCCACCATGGAAGTTCTCATGCGAGTTCTGTCTGATTGTGATTCATGGGAGGAAGGAGATCCTGAGGAAGTGGGTAGGAAGAGAGAACTAACTCTGAAATGCCTCACACAAGTAGTACATATCCTTCTTACTAGCAGCTCTGACCAGCGTCAGGTGGAAACCAGTACCATACTGGAGAACTATTTTAAATTGCTCAATTCAGATCACTCAGCTTTACCTAAACAGAGGAGGTCCAGGCGGTGGGAAAGCCAGTTCATAGCTCTGCAGATTAAGATGCTCAGTAAGTATTCAATAAAGTTTTCCCTCAGTTCATTTTTGCTTTCTTATTCTCACTTTCTTTTGAAATACAGGTCTATTGTATTAAAAATATTGACTGTTTTTTTTCAGGTAATGAGTATTTAGATTTTTGACTTCCAAATAATTAGTAAGGAATTGGTTTGTTTACATTTTTGCTTTATCAAGGAGAAATGTGTTGTATTGTCTTTTGAAAGTCTAATCCATTAAAGTATCTGTGCTTAAAAAAAAGTTAGGACTAAAATTGCCAGGAAGAGTAAGTTTTTGAAGGTATACTGTTTTACTTATGATAAAAATTAAATAGATAAGTGCCATTCTGGCATTTCTATTCTTTAGAACAGAACATCTAGTTGTCATAGAGGATCCTTGTGTCTTTGTTTCTTTTCCTTCTCTTTGTGTTGGTTATTTTGTGTCTCTGTGCAAGTACATCTGATCTCTTTGCTTTGCAGATTCCTTAATCAGTTCATATTTTTTTCCCTTCAAAATGACGATAATTCATTTTTGTTTTGGTTACAGTGTATTAATGTAGTAATATTTTCCATCTATTGTTTTAATCAACAATAGGTGAGTCACACACATTATTCCCTTCTAAAGGATGAATGTACAGGGAGTCAAATACGCAGTAATTTTTCCAAAGTCTCTCAGCCTCTGTTGAGCAGAACTGGCATGGGAAGGCAAAGACTGATGCTACAGGCCCATCCTCTGTGAATCATTAGCTTTGTGATCCTAAAAGGAGAATAATGCACGTCAAAAACTAGTGATATTATAAGTGTATTCCAGACTCTAGAATCTAAATGGAACATACCAGTTGGTCATTGCTTATTTTTGATTGTTCATCTAATTCCCCCTTTTAATTTTATATGTAGGCATGAATATTTGGAAGTGACAATAATTAATATATATATCCTATATATAACTAATATTGTTATATCCTAATAAAAAAGAAATGATGTTTCCCTTTATCTTAGTAATTTATGTTGTATGAATTAGAACACCAGATAAGATACAGAACCACAGCCTGACATTTCCCATCAGATTTCTCAAGTGTCTGATGATCATCTTGCACACTAGATTTTTACTATGACAATTTACTATGTTGTGAATTGTGATCAATAATTTATATGATTCATGTTGTGTTCCCTGTGTTAAATTGTTAAAGAACTGTACTTATAACAGGTAGATATTGTCATTACAGCTGAATTAGGAAACTTAGGAAAAAAGAGAGTAAAAGTTTTTATATCTTGGCTGAGTACCTTTAATCCTAGTACTTGGGAGGGAGAAGCAGGAGGATCTCTGTGAGTTTGAGGCCAGCCTGATCAACAAAGTGATTTCCAAGACAGCAAGGGAGGTTACACAGAGAAGCCTTGTCTCAAAAAACCAATATCTATATATCTATATCTATATCTATATCTATCTCTATATCTATCTCACCCCCAGATATAAGAACCAGTAATGATTTGGCATATAAATTCATGTATAGATGGAAGTTGTTGTCCCATCTGTTCCCTCAGCCATTCAGTCCCAAATAAACACACAGAGGCTTTTATTAATTATAAACTGTTTGGCCTATTGTTCAGGTTTCTTATTGACTAGCACTCTTTTATTTGTTAACCCATTTCCATTAATCTGTGTATCTCCATGTAGTCTTGGCTTACGGGTGATGCCTGGACTTCTTGCTTCCTTGGCACCTACATGGCATCTCCCTGACTCTGCCTACTACTTTTCTCTATCCCTGTTTGGATTTCCTGCCTGGCTAAATCCTGCTTGTCCATTGACTGAAACAGTTTTATTCATCAACAAATAAGAGAAACATATATTCACAGCATACAGAAGGACATACACCATCAGTAGTGTTTAAACATGATTACTTAATATCATAATTAGATACAGCTTATTAATAGCAAATCAGAAGATGAGCCTTATGAAAGAACAACTAAGCAAGCTGCTGAAAAATATTTGCCAGTCTTATGTAAAATTTAAACTAGCTTGAATTATAAAATATGAAAATGTTTACTTCCCTTAGTTACAGCTTTTGTTTTCTGTTTCTCATCTATATTATTTCCAATTAATTTACATCTGTTCTGTCAACTGAAAAGCCTAACTTTAAAATGATGATGATAGATATTTGATTCCAAATTTTCACTTTTACATGGGTGAATTTGTTTAATTTATAGATACCATCACAGCCATGTTAGACTGCGCAGACAGGCCTGTTCTTCAGGCCATTTTCCTTAACAGTAATTGCTTTGAACATCTCATACGACTTCTACAGAACTGCAAGGTACTTTTTTTTATATTTATGAACATTTGTTTGTTGCCTATTTACTTATATCTGTGTGGGGACATGTGCCACACAGGAAATGTGGATGGAGGTCAGAGGATAATTTATGGGAGTTGGTTCTGATCTTCTAGCATGTGGGACTTAGAGAAAAACACAGGTTGTCAGTCGTGGCAGCAAGAGCTTTAACCTCATGAGATATCTTACTGGCATTGTTTATGACTTTTTAAAATGTTATTATTTTAGTTGGGCATACTTGGGCATGCCTTTTATCTTTGTGCTTAGGAGGCAAAGGCAGGTGGATCTCTGGGAGTTTGAGGCCAGCCTCATCTATGTAGTGAGTTCTAGGACAACCAGAGCTACATAGTGAGGACCTGTCAAAACAACAACAAGAACAAAACAAAACAGAAAACAAACAAGCAAGAAAGGTTTGTTTTTATTCAGATCTGAGCATGTCATTATGAAAATTTTTATTGTTAATTTGTGTTTGCATTTCAGTACATAGGCAAGTGTTACCTGATAAACTGTTTTAATTATCATTATAAAACTAGACTGTATTAGTGTATGTATACTTACCCCATCTTAGAGGTGATAAAAGTTTATACCCTGTCCAAGATCACAAAGCCAGTGAGAGAAGCAGGACTCCAGCTAAGGCTGTCCTCTCTGAGAGTATCAGAGGCACTCTGCCTCTCATGCTCTCACTTAGCCCAACCTAAGTTAGGCCGAGGGCAGCAGTATTCAATAGTCATACATCCTGGTCTGGGAACTAGGCAGATACTCAATCCTCCAATCTCAGAAGAGCCTGTTAAATCTACTCACTGTCTATTTGGGACAGATTTTTATCTTGATTGAAACTAGAATTATATTATTTGTTATTGTCTGAAGGTGATAAAACTCATGTGAATCTTTTTTGTATGATATTTCTGTTTAGGAAATTCTTTATTTTCCATTAGACATTGATAAATATACTTGAGACCATTTAAAGTCTTGGGTTACTTCTGATTTCTTGATTAGCTATTTGTCTAGAACTTACAAACACAGTCAAGGTCCTCATACAGTGTGGCAAGCACTTGTATTCACTGAGTCATCTTCGCAGCCTAATTTTTTGAAGTTTTAAAGATGCAATTCTGTTTCTTGTAGAATTCCTAGTCATGGGGTTATAGACTAAACTGCATATTTTTAAAATTAGATTTTGTATTAAAAAGTTAAAACTAATTAGAAAACCGGAACAGTAGTAGGAACGTTGTTAAGGCTCATGGTACATATTGCCAGTTTGCTTTTTGACTGTTGTTACTATTTTCTAGTTTATGCTTGCTACAGCAGTGTGAGAGATTTCACAGCAGTTAATATTTCTGTGCTTCATATTGTATGCCCATGAGTTTAAGATGTTACCAAAAGATTTTAAGAGAGGTTGGAAGTGAAACTACTCCATAGATGCTTATATCTGTCTATGAATTCTTTTTGGTTTTTCAAGATAGGGTTTCTGTGGCTTTGGAGGCTGTCCTGGAACTCACTCTGTAGAGCAGGCTGGTCTCGAACTCACAGAGATCTGCCTGCCTCTGCCTCTCGAGTGCTGGGATTAAAAGCGTGCACCACCAGCACCTGGCTTAATTCTTATACTTCCTAGTTGAAAACACTGAGTCAATTTTGATATTATTCATCAGTAAGGATTCTTGCTTTTCTCACTGTTAAAAAGGAATATCTTTGAAAGTTTTTAATGTCATTTCATTGCTTACTTTATAATAATAATATAGTTAAGTAGAGCAGAAAATACATTTAATAAAGTATGTAATGACAAGAATTTCAAAAGTTGTCAAAACTGAATTCTGATAGTCAGAATAACTGTCTGTCTGTCTTTTAAATATTATTTATGTGGATAGTATCCTAGAGAGATGAAAATGCGTAACAGAAGTGTTTATAAAACACTTTGATTATTATAAAACAGTATGACTTTGTTACTTAGGAAGACAGTATCAGTAACAAGGTTATCTCATGTGTATTATTAAAAGAATCCAGACTTAGCAGTATTGGTGGCATATGCCTTTGATTCCAGTGTAGCATGAACTCTCTTTGGTTTTAATAATAAAAACTTGGAGTCAGCTATTAGGGGTGAAATTTGAAAGACCAGAGAAGCAGAATGGCCAGCCACTAGAGTTCTTACCTCTACCAATGCTCAGACCAAAGGGGTAATCCTGTCTTCAGACTGCATCCTCAGACTGACTGCTCCTCAGACTTCCCCGAACACCTGTCTCCTCCTGCCTTATATTCCTCTCTTCATCCAGCCATATCACTCCTGTCTCTACCTCTCTAGTGCTGGAATTAAATGTGTGAGCTCTGTTTCTCTATTGGACAGATTCAATCTCATGTATCTCAGAGTGGTCTTGAACTCAAAGAGATCCGCCTGCCTCTGTCTCTGGAGTGCTAGGATTAAAGGCGTGTGACATCACTGCCCAGTCTCTATAGCTAGCTAGTGTCTTAGCTCTGCACTCTGATTTTCACGTAAGCTCTATTTATTATAACATAAACAAAATATCACCACATCCCAGCACTAGGAGGCAGAGGCAGGTGGATTCTAGGCCAGCCTGGTTTATAGAGCAAGTTCTGGGTCAGCCAAGGTTACACAGAGAATCCTGTCTTGAAGCCACCCTCCACCCACCAAAAAAAGAGTCCAGATTGCACATATCAAGAATCTTTAGGATATTCCCACCTGAAAATTTGTCAAAATGTACTTTTTTTCATTATATGAATAAGTCTAATATGAACAGTGTCTTTAAAAAATGCATTTTTTTCTTATAGCTAACTAGGATCCCGACTCAGCAGTTACATTTTACAGAATGCTGCATTCTGAAAAATATATCTTTAGGATGAGCATCACCAAGTGTTCTTACTTAAACTAAGATAGATACAACTTACCAAGTGGTAGAATCTTGCAGGACCACTGTCAAATAGTGGTGTCTCATTTACCAAAACATCACCACATAGCACACGTCTGTATTTGTTCTACTACAGCCAAGTTTCATAGTTAAAGCTCTCATGTTTGTTTTTGAGGCAGGTCTCACTTTACCACCTGGGCTTACCTCAAACTCACTATGGGACTAGTCTGTGTTTGAACTTCCCAGCAATCGTCCTGCCTCAGCTTTCCAAGTGCTAGTTTTAAAAAAGCTAAGTATTTCATGTTACTTACTACATTTTTCTTTGAAACTCAATATACCAAAGAAGAAACATTTTTCAGGTGGGAAAGCCAGGCCTTTGGGCCTCTCTTTTTCATTTCAGTAGTTTTCTCCATTTGGAAGATACTTTTTTTGTCGGAATCATCCCAAATCATGTAACATTCCAGCCATTGTCTTTCAGAAGTTCATATGTATTATTTATACAAATTGATGAGATTCATGTAGTATTTATGTTCATGTATGCTATATTTTGATCAGTTCATCCATTCTTCTGCTCTTGCTGCTAACACCCCCACATCCTTCCTAGTTCTTGGCAGTCCCTCTTCTACTTGAATCAATTTGTTTTTTGTTTGTCTGTTTCCATATATGAGAGAGAACATGTGGTACTTGTCTATGTCTGCTGTATTTTATTTCATTCATTTTGCTTCAAGTGACAGAATTTAATTTTCTTTTTCTGGTTAACAATACTACCACATTATATGGTGTGCCTTATTTTCTTTATCTGTTCAGTGGTTGGGCTCCTGGGCTGGTTCTCTATCCTATCTGTTGTACGTAGTCTAGCAGTATAACAGGCATGCAAGTGATAGATGCTGAGTGGGAGAACTGGATCATGTCGTAATTCTGTTCTTAGTTTTTTGAGATATGTCCATACTGCTTCCATTTGGCTATGCTAATTTATATTGTCACCCCCAGCATATAAGGCTTTCATATCCTCGTCCAACATTAAAAAATTTCATCATGCAGGCAGTAATTGTTTAAAACATTAAAGTTAAGTCTTTAAATTAAATTTCCAAATTTACTCAGTACACAAGGGGAGGAATTATGTCCTGAGGTGTTAAATTACTAGCTCTTGCTCAATACTAATAATTGTTGGTATTAGGATTTTTTTATTCATGTTTTTGACCCTAACTAAATTCATTATAATATATAGTCCTGATAAATTGGATTTGTATTCAGGGTTACTGATTTTAGCTAGTGTAAACTATTTACTGTGTATTAAATGTAAGGCAACTATAGGTTTTCTTTTTTGTTGTTGTTGTTTTGGTTTGGTTTGGTTTTTCTTTTTTCTTTTTTTTTAAAGTTTTTTATTTATTTATTGTGTATGTAGTGTTCTGCATGCATGTATGCCAGCAAGCCAGAAGAGGGACCAGATCTCATTATGGATGGTTGTGAACCACTATGTGGTTGCTGGGAATTGAACTCAGAACCTCTGGAAGAGCAGCAGTGCTCTTAACTACTGAGCCATCTTTCCAGCCCTTGGTTTGGCTTTTCAAGACAAGGTTTATTTATATAACAGTTCTTGCTGTCCAGGAACTTGTCTTGTAGACCAGGCTGGCCTTGAACTAATAGAGATCCACCTGCCTCTTCCTCCTGAGTGCTAGGATTAAAGATGTGTGCCACCACTGCCTGATGACAATTACAATTTTTATTGATAATATAGCATTTTATGAACATAGTTATGATTTCTGAATTTTTAAAAATACTTGAAATCTTATGAAAATTTAAGTTCCCAAATATATTTCATGATGTGCATATTGCTTTCTGTATCATTTTGTTGTTGCTGTTAATAAACAAGTCATTTAGTCTGTTTTATGCAATAATGCAGAATCAGGATGAGTTTACTGTTTAAACATCCATACTCACTGGAAACACTCCAACTAAAGCTGTCAAGTAGCAAAAATAATTTATGAATTGATGGAAAGCTTTAAACTGACGTTGGTAGCTTTCTTTGAAAACTTATTATTGTGTGTGCTCGTGCGCACATGCGTTTGTGTATCTGCATGATGTAAATGTGCGTGCATACCCCAAAATGTGCATCTGAAGATCATAGGACATCTGGGGCTGGAACTTAGGTTGTTGGGCTTGTGTGACAAGTACTTTTACACAGTGTCACTTGTTGGCCTATGCTATTGGTAGCTTCTCTGCCATCTTTGTGTATGATAATCACCAATTTAAATATGTGTTCATCTCCCAAGAATTTGTGCTTGGCAGCTAACTTTCGTTATAATATATAGTTCTTATATATGTTTAAAATATATACTGTATGGCATCATATATTAGACTTTTATGATTAGATGTGATGAATATTGAATATTTTATTAATTCTTTGAATTTTGTACAATGCATTTTGATGATCCAACAATATTTTATTTACAGGATAAACTACAACCTGTCATTCGTAATAGCAAGGATTTAAAACCATCACTTTGGCTTTAAGAAGGCTGAAACCTTATGCTTTCTGACTATATCTTATTGTTTTAGAGTTATATTTTCTATTTTAAGAGCAAGAACTTTAAAAATATTTTCTATGTAGTCTGGTGTGTTAGCTTCTGTTTTGTGTTACCAGGGATCAGACTTGGTGCCTTTGCCTGTTAGGGTTGTGCTTTCCTAGTATGTTATATCCTCAGCCCTGGAGACTACTTAATTTTGCTTTAGTCTGAGCATCCCAATTCCATTGCACATCAGTAATAAAGAAATTAATTTCATTTGTAAGTTTTCTTCTAATATTGGCTTTCATATTTGAAATCCTTATTATGTGCTAGACATTATGCAAATAAACTATAGATTATATGTCATTTAACCTGCAGGATTATTTGATGGGATAGTCTCATTTTAGGTAAATAAACTTGTCTCCCTTCCTAAGTGTGCATGAAGCCC
This sequence comes from Cricetulus griseus, assembly GCF_003668045.3. Lineage (NCBI taxonomy): Eukaryota > Metazoa > Chordata > Mammalia > Rodentia > Cricetidae > Cricetulus > Cricetulus griseus. Next base: position 414,478,321 of record NC_048595.1, read on the forward strand.
TAAGTTTGAACTTCAACCTCTCTCCCTCTCTCTCTCTCTCTCTCTCTCTCTCTCTCTCTCTCTCTCTCTCTCTCACACACACACACACACACACACACACACACACACACACACACACACACACATATTAAGAATCATTTAGAGATTTTTGCCAGGTTAGGTAGCACAGGCTCAGTCCAAGTAATCAAGAAGTTGAACAAAGCCAAGATGTAAATCAAGGTCTCTGATTCCAAAGCCTATTCTTGCATTAAGCTTTCCATGTACTCTTGCATCCCATATTACACTGCTGCCCAGTTTATTTTATATTGCATCATTTACACATGTAATTCAACCTTTTCCATTTCTGAAATAACAGAATTTCCTTAGGATGCTTTTAGTTTCTAAACCTTTCTTTCCATTTCTCTTTCATTTGAAGTTTCTACTCATTGAGTTGACGGAACAAAACCTTTTGGGATGCAGAGTTAATACACTGAAACTGAAGTACTTAATGCCTTTGTTTCATGTAAAAGAGAATAATTGTGGGCACTGATACAGCTCATTAGGTAAAGGTCCCTCAAATGACCAGTGTTTGACAGAGTGACCAGAGTTTGATCTGTGGAACCCATGTAAAGGTGTAAGGAGAGAACTATTCCCTTAAAGTTGTCCTTTAATCTCTACATTTACACTGTGACATGTGCCTCCTCCTTTTATGCACTCACATATATGCATCCACAATAATAATAATAAGTTTTTAAAACACTTAATGCAAAATCCCCATGTGTGCCAGAGAGATTTCCCCAGTTGCCCTTTCCAGACTGCACAGTAAAATATGCAATAGGTTCTGCTTAAGAATATTTTTTTTAAACAAAATGTGAGATCAGATAAACTTGGGCAGTCAGTGCTGCACAGTAACTTCCCTTGTCAAGCTACACACTAGTCTCTTTGGCTCTCTGAGAAGTATTTTTGGAAAGAGCTCCTTTTAATGTTAGCTTAATAGGATTTTGCAAACGTATTCAGCTAAGCACATTATTTACTGTAGTATCTTTTATCTATCTCAGTAACAGCTTTCCTTTCTGAGTTTCATTCTTCACTTATTCTTTAAGAATTTGGGAATATTGTTAGTTATTGCTGTTTATTTTAATAATTTTTGAGTTCTAAAGGAGAGTTGTATCTACAATAGTTATGTACTATGTAAACTACTATTAAATTGTTATTCAGAAAGCAAATTATTATCTATTTCTGGAAGTGATGTACTTCACATGTGGATTCTTGGATTAGTTTTCAAGAGACTTGGAAATCCAGCTGGACCTCATTCTGCTTTTAGGTAACAATTTAATCTTCTTTCTCCATTATTCTTGTCTCTGTTTTTAACAGCTATTTTTAAATGCTCACAGTATGGTGGCAGACAAGAACGAGAAAGACCTTGCCAACCAATTACTGACAGAGATAAGTGAGGACCAGGTATCTCCAATGCCCGCATCTTGTTTCAACTGAAGTCCAGAATCAGTCAATGGGTTAACTGTTCCTGTGCTTTTCTTCTTATTTCTCCAAAACCACAAACCTCTAATTCTAGTAATTACTTGTTTTTGAGGATTATTTAAATTAAAATATAAACTACCATTACAATTTTATCTGTGTTAAGGTGTGCTTTTTTTTCAATTTGGGAAGATAAAAAGTGCAGGAATGGAACCCAGTATCACTGTTGACCACCTGGTGATGACTTTGTGTTTGAGGCGCTGCTTTTTCTAAGCACTGTGGTGTATTGGGACGTGAGGGCTTTGTTTGTGAATATGCATAGTCATTGTTAATATCTTGATTCTTCGCTTCTTATTGACACAATGATTATAATTCAATGGACAACCTGAATCTTGGAGGAAGGGAAGACAATGATAAGCCCTTTGAATATTAATCTAGCAAACAATTTGATTTTTTTCCTGTTCTCAAAATCCAACCCTATAATGAAATATCAAAACAGATGTATTTGTTTTTTCTCAAAATATATTTGGCAAATTAGTTTGGGAAAAAACAAAAACCTACCTGTAAATTGCTTTTTTTTCTCAACATAGTTTGTTAGAGAATTTATATATCTTTTGTTAAAGTTATTTTAATATTCAGGTTTACTGGGTTGTAGAAAAATATTATTTTATAATATGTTAATTTCTATTTTTTCGGTGTAAAATAGAGATTCATAGAGCTCTTTATTGCTTTAGATTTCTCCTTTTGAGACTCTCTGAAGGACTACTTATATTTATTACAATTTCTTACAAAAGGTTATGGAAATTCAAAAGGTAGCTAAGATGAGGTATTTTTAGTTTATTCTTGAACAAAGTCCACCACAGATTTTATTTGTATTTACCTGTGTACACAGAATTTTAATCTATCTTCAAGTGTTTACTATATATGTTTTTCCTATGTAATAATACTTGACAACAACAATGAAAGTCAAGAGTCTAGATTAAATACTACACATAAAAAGTAATAGAACTTAGTAAACACAAATATCTAAAGACTTTCTTCTGTGTGCAGATCAGTTCTATTGGGAGTTAGAAAAGAGAATGCTATTGTGGAGTGGCTAGCTTCAGGTCATAATAATATTGTGTTTCCTTTTGTTTTTAAATTGTATTCATTTTTAAGTGTGTGTAAGACTACAGTACCCTCAGAGGCCAGGAGAGGGCATCAAATCCTGAGGACTGGAGTTACAGACTATTGTGAGCTGCCATGTGGGTGCAGGGAATAGAACTCAGGTCCTCTGCAGCAGCAGCCAGTGCTCTTAACTGTTGAACCATCTTTACAGCCCGAGATTTCTAGTCTAAAGTCTATCCTATGAAGGTTGGTTAAGTCTTATATAGCAGTCATGTTGAATGTTTATTTATTTTAGTATTATTGATGGTAGTTATTGGTTTATTTTCCAGGAGAGTCTCCTGATCTTTAATACATTTCATACTTATGATTAAGCTTAAATAAAAATCAGAGTTTTAATTCTTTCATAAAACTTTTGGCATTAAAGATTGCCTTCTCCAAAACATGCCAGTACTTATAGATACATACTTCATTTTCATTATTTGCCCCCAATTTTTTTTTTTTATAGAAATAGATGTGCCTGTTTAAAGATGTTATGTCCACACCATTTCCATTATAGAATTTGGAGACTAAGGACACAAAGTTATTTAAGCTACATATATATCATTATACATGCTAATGGTATTTAAGCATAGTAAGTTCAAGTATTTTTTTGAAGGGAAATTAAAGCATAATATAATAATTTCTAGTTGCAGACCTCCCTCCCCTCCTCTTGAGATTGTCCATTATTTTTAAAAGCATGTGTAAAGTTTTTCCCCCTCAGAACATTTAATGTAATAAGTGAATGTGCTTCATTCTTCTTGACATATAGCTTATCTTCTGTTAATTAAGTATTTTTTTCCTACAGATTATAGTGTTTCAACAATCCATCTGATAGGAAGAGGAATGTAATGCATGTTATTATTTCTTCAGGTTTGCAGAACAAAGGTTTCCATGTGAACAAAATCCTCAGTACATTTGTTAATTTCTTACTATTCCCTCTGGTAGGTGTTTCAGGGACGGTTGGATTGTTTGGCTGTATCAAGTATTCAAGCTTTGACAGCAGTGATGAAGAATTCTCCAGCTGCTAAGGTGAGAAATGGGTCTTTAAGCTTTAAAATATGTTCATTTTATCAATTTTTGCTCTATAAATTCCAAAGTGATGTATGAAAGTATATAAAATGCATGGCATAACACCTGTAATGAAGTAGTTTACAAAAGTAGTTCACCTTCTTATAATTTGCTGATAATTTTATAGACAAACTGTTTATGGATACTTCAGGTTTTTAAAGATATCCGTGACTTGACATGGTAGTAGATACCTTTAATCCCAGCACTAAGATGGCGCTCTGTGAGTTTGGGGCCAGCCTGTTCTACACACACAGAGTTCCAGGCTAACCAGAGCTATGTAGTGAGACTGTATTTAAAAAAAAAAATTAGATGACCAAACTGCACACTAATAGCTGTTTACAGTCTTGTTCAAAAGAGTGCTGGAGAGTTCATACTGCTGGTATTGTGAGTGAATGTATGGTTATTGAGCTTAAATAATTGTTTCCCAACATAGCTTTTTATGAATAAAATAACCAGTTTTGCTATTTAATTAGTTTATAACTATCCACAATATGAATATTTTTCACATGTTACCACCTTGTCTGTATGGGACTTGTTTTCCCAATGCATGTGTCTATAGGGTTCTGTTTTGTTTTTTGTGATCATTAACCTCAGGGTTTTGTTTGTTCTTTGTTTTTTTTTAAAAAAGATTTGTTTATTTTATGTGCATTGATGTTTAGCCTGCATGTATGTCTGTATGAGAATGTCAGATCCTCTGGAACTGGAGTTACTGATGGCTGTGAGCTTCCATGTGGGTTCTGGGAATTGAACCTAGGTCCTCTGGAATTGGAACGAGTGCTCTTAACTGCTGAACCATCCTCCCAGTTCCTTATCTCAGTGCTTATCCACTGTCCCTGACTGTAGTTTTGTCTGATTATGCTTGTATACATATAAGTAGCTCACTGAGAGGTTCTAAGTATTGTGAGATATCTGTGTAACATGCCAGGCACACAGTAAAATACATAGTACATGTTAGTGACATGTACTATGTACTAATGTCTGATCTTTATCCCTTAAGTACTAACTATATGCAACTTTTCTGCTATCAGGAATGTTTCTTGAAATATTGTAATTCAGCAGGGCAGTGATGGCACATGCCTTTAATCCCAGTACTAGGGAGGCAGAGGCAGGCAGATTTCTGTGAGTTTGAGGCCAGCCTGGTCTACAGAGTGAGTTTTACAATGGGTTTCGAAGCTACACAGATAAACCCTGTCTCACAAACAAACAACCAAACAAAAATAAATAAATAAAAAATAAAAAAGAAGAAGAACAGAAATATTGTAATCTATGGTTAAGTTTATTTCAAACTTTATTTTCTGACTTCCAATTTTACTTGCCAATAGGGTTTGTAATAGGGTTTTATTGTTTGTAAGGGAAATCACTTCAAGCTCTCAGAAATTCACTTTTTAGTAAAACAGATTGCTAGTATTGTTTCTGAAATTCAAACCTTCCAGGCTGTTCAAGTCTTTTCAAAGGTGCTTTTTTTTTTTTTCCTGTAATACCTTTCATGGTTTAAAATTTTAAAGTTTATGTACCAAGATGGGCTCTGGCTCAGTGGTAGAGTATATACTTAAAATGTTAGGGCCCCGACCTTTCCTCCCTAAAAGATTTTGGTTTTATAACAAAGCACCTCTTGATAAGCCTTTCTTTTTATCCTTGGAACACAGCTAACTACTTATAGAGATAACTGGTTATACTGATTTTGTTTAAACCTATTTATGGTTGGTACATCTACTTGTTTGTTTGTTTGTTTTTGTTTTTGTTTTTTTTGAGACAGGGTTTCTCTGTGTAGTTTTGGCTGCCCTGGAACTCACAGAGATCCGTCTGCCTCTGCCTTCCAAGTACTGGAATTAAAGGAGTGCACCACAACCGCCTGGCAGTGTATCTATTTTTGCCTAATTTAATGGAATGATTTTCTATTTTCTAGATTTTTGGGTAGTCCTTATATTTTACTTTTAAGCCAATGTGAACTTATTTAGACACAGAGAGCAGAGAGAAAATTCTTTGTACTACTATTCTGGTCACTTAAAATTTGAGCATTGTTGTAGACCTAACTCAGGGCTTCCATTCTGTTACTGAACTACATGCCTAGTCCTTGTTGTTTTACTGGGTCTCATTTATAGCCCAGGGTGTCCTTGAGCTCAAGCCTTCTGTCTCTACCTTCCTAGTTCTGGGCCACCACACTAATCAAGAATCTAATCTAGCCCTTCTTTGTTTTTTTCTCTTCCTTTATTTCGTTTCTTTTTCTTTCCTTTCATTCCCTCCCTCCCTTCCCTCCCTCCCTCCCTTCCCTCCCTCCTCCCTCCTTCCTTCCTTCTTTTTTTTTTTCTTTCCTTTTTTTTTTTTTTTTTTTTTTTTTTGAGACAGAGCTCCAGGCCATCCAAAAGTATACAGTGAAACCCTGCCTTTGGGGGTGGGAGATGGGGGTGGGAAAGACAGAGAGATCAAGAAGCTTAGGGTAAAGAAGTGTCATATAACTTAATATGCAGAACATAGTTCTATAAGACAGTTTTTTAATTCCATCTATTTTGCATTTGCTGGACTTTATACCTTTATTGTTATTACAGAAAAATAATAGAATATGTTTTAAGATGAACACAGCCAGGTTCAAGGGCACATGCCTGTTGTCCCAGTTCTGAGATAGGTGAGACAGAAGGATTTCAATTTTAAGGTCAGTTTAGGCAATATAGAAAGACTCTGGGGCAGGGGATGGATATAGATGCATGTAGATAATGTAAGACAATAAAACTGATTTCGTAATTTTTTCTGTATTATTAACCAAATAGTTTATGTAAGTTTTTGATATTTAATATTCTAATAAATTTAGTCATTGAAAATGTATTTTAATATATTATTTTCCCCTCTAGGAAGTATTTAAAGAAAGAATTGGCTATATGCACATGTTTGAGGTATTAAAATCCTTGGGTCAGCCATCTTTAGAACTGCTTAAAGAACTTATGAATATGGTAAGTTTTAACCTTTATGATGGGAAGTTTCATTATTTCCACTTTAAGAATAGTAACTAACCTTTTACTTTTGTGTCACTTTTTAGGCTGTAGAGGGTGATCATACTTCAGTTGGTATTTTGGGCATTAGTAATGTCCATCCTCTCTTGGTTCTTATCCAATGGCTTCCGGAGCTAGAATCCCATGACCTGCAAATCTTCATCTCTGACTGGCTGAAAAAAATTTGTTGCATTAATAAACAGAGCCGAACAACATGTGTGAATGCAAACATGGGAATAAGAATCATTGAAACCCTTGAATCCCATTCTTCCCTACATCGAATTTGTGCTGAGAACTTAATTGCAATTCATGGTTCCTTGGGAAGTCAGTCTGTGAGCTCAGAAGAAGTCCGTCGACTACTACGATTGCTGAGAGTAGATGAATCTGAGTTAATTCACCCTTATACCATTCCTGTGACTCGTGCAATCCTGACAATGGCCCGGAAACTCAGTTTTGAGAGTGCACTGCAGTATTTTAATTTGTCACATAGTATGGCAGGAATTTCTGTGCCTGCCATTCAGAAATGGCCTGGGTCTGCATTTTCTTTCACCGCTTGGTTTTGCTTAGATCAGGATCAGTTAACCCTTGGCACCACTAACCAAAGAGGAAAAAGAAAACAATTATATAGGTAATGGTACAAATTGTGGGATATAAATGAAGATTGTCACATTGTATATGCTAAGTAGGATAAAATATCTTAAGCATCTAGTTTTTAAAATTTATAACAGCTTATGAAATTTCTTCATCTTGTGGCTGTATATAGTTTAGAAGTGCTTTATTGCTTTCAAAATAATTATTCTGTATTTCATATATTTTTCTGGCTAAATACTGAAGATCTTTAAGAAACAAAAATGAAAGGAGTATAAAAGTGGAGAAGAAAGAAATTTATACTTTTCCATTGAAGGAGCTGTGTTTTTATGTAAAATATTCATGCCCCAGTAGCTAATAATTTTTAATATGCCTTATGATTTTTAAAAACTTTAAAAATGTATGTTTTCTGGATGTTTGGAAGAATATAAAAGGTGTGAAATTTTATAGTTTTTTCCTAGCTCAGAGGTTCTTAACCTGTGGTTGCAATCCCTTTAGGGGGATTGAAGGACCCTTTCACAGGGGTCGCCTAGGACCATCAAAAAACACAGATAATTATATTTGATTCATAACAGTAGCAAAATTACAGTTATGAAGTAGCAGTGAAAATAATTTTATGACGAGATTACCACAACCTGAGGAACTGAATTAAAGCATTACGAAGATTGAGAACCATCTACTTCTAATGTTACCTTTTATAATTTATTAACTTTTATGCCTAAAATGTTTTTAAAAAATGACCAAGACAAAGTTGGGCTGATGTGTGGCAATAGAATTAAGATCTCTGCATTGTTGATAAAGATATTTGTGATGCCATTATAGTTAATAATGGTGAAGAGACTGGTCAACTTGATTTCAGAGGTTCTGATAACATATATTTTTATTAGCTTTTTTACAGGAAGTGGAATGGGTTTTGAAGCTTTTATTACCCACTCAGGTATGTTGGTTGTCGCAGTGTGCACAAAAAGAGAATATGCAACAGTAATGCTTCCTGATCACAGTTTCTGTGATTCTCTCTGGGTAAGACTTTAGGATGCCACATCAAACTCTTCGTTCTATCTTCCCTTTAGGAAGTATAATAGTTTGGTGCATTTCTATGAGGAATTTTTGACTGCTTTGCCAATATTCATTTCCAAGTTCTGTTGTAGTAAAGTTCTGTCTACAAAGATGTTAGTTTATTTACCATTGTTAAAGAAGCAGTAATAATTTTTTTCTAGAACGTATGAGTTCTTAAAGACAAACATGATATCTACTCACTCATATGTGGATTTTAGACATAGAGTAAGGGATTACCATCCTACAATCCACACTGCCAGAGATAGTAGTAAACAAAGAAGACCCTAAAAGAGACAAACTTTGTCCCCTGGAGAAGGGGAAGGGGTCACCATCCCCTGAGCAAATTGAGAACATGGGAAGAGGGGAGGAAGCTACGAGAGTGAGAAGGGAAGAAAAGGAAGGATGCAGAGGTCATGAGGAAGCAGAAATTTTGAGTCAGGTGTAGATTAGAAGCAAGGACATATGACAGGTAGGATTTTAGTTTGGGGGGGTGGTTGAGGAGGAAGGGAGGGTGAAGGGAACTGGGATCGTCATGTAATTCAATCTTGTTTGTAATTCAAATATATAAAAAATAAAATAAAAAAACTTAGGAGTTCTTGAAGATTTCCTAGACTGATTTTAAATTTTAATTCAAAATAAAATGTGAGGTTGTTAAGCTAATGTATTTCTGTTGCTTATCACAAAAACAAAATGTATCATTGAAAAATAATTTTAAGGACATCTAGAACATTAGAAAATACAGAAGAAACGTAGGATTTTTGTGAGCATTCTGGTCAAGTCTTAATTGTTTTGTACATAAGAAATTGTTACTTGTTTTGAGAACATCATTGAATCAATATTTTAACTGTCCTTAATATTTTCTTCACACAAATTATGAAGTAATGCTCTGTAAGCATGTCATTGCGAGACATGATGTAATTTTAGTCATTTTAATGTATGCTTTACTTTATCAGCACAATATCACCATCGTTCACATGCCTGGAAAAAGGCCCTTTGGTCAAAGTCTTGTCTATATCTATGACAATGGACAACAGAAGGTTTCTGCCCCTCTCAGATTTCCTGCCATGAATGAGGTGAGTATATGTAGCTTCTTCTTTATAGGCCTTATTGGTTGCAGAATCCTGAAAATATTTAGGAAATACATTCTAAATTTTTTCCTAAAATTTTTGAGCTGTGTTCTATATGTTAAGAGATAGTAAAAAGATTTTCATTTCTCTTACATAATGTCAGACATTATGTGAAAAAAAATCAAGAAAGAAATATAATGAAAAGCTTAGGAAAGTGGATTTAGCAAACCCAAAGAAATGAATAGAATAGACCAAAACATCATTTAAAAACACTCTCCAATATAAAATATTTAAGAAAATTCTATGATGAACTTTCCTGTCTCTGTCTGTTAAATTGGATCTAATGATGAAGTACCTTCAAGCTTTATTCTTCACACAGGTTAAAAAAGCTTTTTGAGATTAGCTAATTGAAGAAAGTCTTTTGGGACTAATAGGATGAAGTATTTGAGTATTTGTCAGTATGATTTACCTAATAAGTTTCTTGCTTCTTATCATGACTATTGAAGGTAGCTTTTTAATTAACATTATACTGTTACGTAATACTGGTGGTAAAGTAATTATCTCTAATTTAGATAATGGTAAAGCTCTTTTAATTTTGTAAAAATATTACTCACCCATCAAATAAAAAGACTTATTGATTCATAAAAGTAATGTCTGTATTCTCTTGGCCAAAGGTAACTTTGATATTGATGCCTTAGGTGTATACTTTCATGTTTATGTATGTCATGATCCAGTTGAAAATTTGGCTTCCAATTTTATTTTCAATGTGTTTGTTTGCTTAGTTTTATATATATTGTTTCATCTTATTATTACTTAATTTTAAAATTCATCTAGTTTTGGTGGATATCAAATCCAAGCATCATACATGGTAGACAAATATTTTACCATGAAGCTACATGTTCAGCTCCATAGCATTTGATTTCATTGTTTAGTTTTGTGTTTTTTTGAGATAGGGTCTTTCTCTGAAGCTCATGATTGTTTTGTCTTGGCCTTCACCAATTCTAGGACATAAGTGTGCCACCTAACTAGCCTTCCACTGTTAAACTTTAAATGTGAAGAGAGAGATTTATTTAAATTTGTGTAATTTTAAATAATTTTAAATAATTTGTCATTTTTTGTTTGACTTTTAGCCATTTACTTCCTGTTGTATTGGTTCAGCTGGGCAAAGAACCACTACTCCTCCACCATCCCAAATCCCAGATCCACCATTTTCTACTCCCATTACCCCTCACCGGACATCATTTGGTGGAATATTGTCATCAGCCTCCTGGGGAGGAACAATTGAAAAATCAAAATCAGTTTCCAAATTAATTTCAGCTGGAACCCAAGATAGTGAATGGGGTTGTCCCACATCCCTGGAGGGCCAGCTGGGATCCGTTATTGTATTCCATGAAGCACTGCAGCCTCCTCAGGTCAAGGCTTTATATTTAGCAGGTGAGCATGTACAGTCACAGTAGTTATCATTGTCTTCCCTCCCTTTTTGCCTGAATGTATCCTCAAGAGTTATTTGATTTAAAGAATCCATCCATCCATCCATCCATCTGTCCATCCATTCATATATATTTTGGAAATCTAGCATATACTAAACAAGTGACTTAAGCACTAACTACATTACAGACCTGTGGTTGTTTTAATTGGAACTGAAGACAAAAGCCTGTTGTGTACTATACTTTTTTTTGTAGGAATAACAAAAACTAGCATTTAGGAAGCATTTAATGTTTATTTATGTGTGTGCATGTGTGTGTGCACGCTCCTTTGTCAGTTCATGTGCACCATGTTTGTGAAGGTGCCCTGACAGGCCAGAGGAATTGGAGCCCCTAGAACTGGATTACAGGTAGTTGGGAGCTGCTTGAAAAGTGTTCGAGGAACCTAACCCAGATCCTCTGCCAGAGTAGGGAGCACTCATAACCATCGAACCACCTCTGTCTCCATTGTGGGTAATACTTAAATTTTGTAATTATTAAAACTACTGTCTGTGTTATTCTCCTGGGGTTGCCATTATAAATTACTACAGATTTTGTCTTTAATCACCAAAATTTATTTTTTCATATTTCTGGGGGTAAAAGTCCAAGATTAAGGTAATATGAGGCTTTCTAGTGAGGTTTTTCTTTGTTTTAGTGACCCCTTTCTTACTGAAGTCTCAACTTGATCTTTTCTTAGCATGTACATGAACAGAGGGACCCTGTCAGATTGGGACCCTATTCTTATGACATCATTTAACTTCAGTGTTCTGTTTAAAGGTTCTAATTGCAATATAGTCAGATTGGAAATTATGTTTTTAGAGTGAATTTTAAGATCATTCACTAATGTCCATAACATTTTCAGTACTTTTGACAGATGTTAATAAATTGAGGAAATCAAATATAAGCCTAACTATATAAGAAATCATATAATTAATTTTAAAATGTTGAGTCTTGTTCCAGAACTTATCACTTTTATAATTTATGTTTTAATATACCTGAAGAATTTCTGAGGGCAGTACAGTTAGGTATTCTTGGATAACATTGTAAATGTTCTTTTTATTTTTCTTGGCTATGATTTTGAATATAATATATTAATTACTGTTTAATTCTAACATTTAAGTTTTATAGTTCTGTTCTATCAGAATTTTCAGAATTTAAATCTTTTAAGAGTCATGGACATAATTTGCAAAGTAGCTTGTTTGTCACCAAAATACCCTGCTCAGCATGGGTGTTTCAAGCTGATTAGGATCCCAGTGTAAATGTGTGAGACAGGTGGATCTTACGAGCTTGTTGGCCAGCCAGACTGGCTAAAATGGTGAGCTTCGGGTTGAATAAAAGATGTGTTTAATAAAAATAAGGTAGATCCAGTTGTGGCACACACTGGGATATGCTGAATAGACAGAGGCTAAGGAGGAGAAAGATAAAAGACCACCAAAATCTTCCTTTGGCCTTGTGAGCACATGTAGCTATACGTATGTGCACATATCACACACAAGCACACATGCATGCTTTTATTCCATTATATGTCTAATAGAACCTTGTTTGAGCTTACATTTCAGTTGCAAATGAAATTGAGCACTGTTACCTACTTATACTGTTAGCTATTTTTCATTTCTCTGCTTTCTGTTCACATTGGATTTTTAATTTTTTTTTTTAAGATAGGGTCTTATTATATAGCCCCGGTTGGCCTTGAACTCACAGAGATCTGCTTGCTTCTATCTTCTGAGTGCTAGGATTAATTTTTTCTATTTTCTTATTCTTTCGAATTTATTTACATTAAATAAATCGGTACAATTGTAGTATTTTCATAATACTACATACAGTGTCCTTTCAACAGCAGAGATTGATGATCTCAAATTTTTTAGGTTTTGGGAAAATTTATAGGTGGCATAAAACTAAAGTACATGCTACACAGTGTTTTAGCTATGTTATTTGAGTAGCTTGAAGCATCTTGATTTTAAATTTTGTTCTGGTAACATAATCAAAGAGACCATGTATATTCAGTGATGTGTATGTGTGTAAATGTAACTTATTTGCAGGTCCAAATTGCTTAAGCCCTTGGAAGTGTCAAGACTGTGATATGGCTGACCTGCCAAGTAGCCTCCTCCTTCAGTACACAGCAAAGGTCAGAGTAAATACATGGATTGTCCTTAGTTGTAACTGCTGTGAGCTTAAATTCACTGTTTTATTCCTTTTGTCATTTCACTGGGTAATTGAGGAGCGGCTTCAATCCTAAGTTTTAAAAAATGAGGGATTTTTAAAGAAAGTCGGTAAGCAGCAGAAATTAAGGCATACCTCCTCAACTAGAGTTCATTGCCATGTCACTCTACTAGTATAAATTGGACTAGTTTCAGGAATTTGTCCTGAGTTGTTTTAGGTGAATGAAACCTTTTAAACTTGTATTTCTGTAGTTATCTGAAGAGAGAGGTGAAACAGTTGTACTCAAACTTTGGTTCCCTTTTTAAAAATGTGATGTTGACGGGGAGAGAAGATGTTTTCTAAAGGATAAAAAAACCTTCCATTATACCTGCCATGTCTAGTCTATTTATTTATTTTTGTTTGTTTGTTTTTTTCAAGGCAGGGTTTCTCTGTGTAACAGCCCTAGCTGCCCTGGAACTTGCTTTGTAGACCAGGCTGGCCTCGAACTCACAGAGATGCTCCTGCCTCTGCCTTGAGAGTGCTGGCATTAAAGGCGTATGCCACCACTGCCCGAGTAGTTATTTTTCTTCAAAGACCCAGTTAGTGAAAGTAATTGGAACTATCAAAGACTGAAGGAAAAAATATAAAAGATAGAATTGGGAGAAAAAAAGCAGAGAAGTATCATATCATTATTTGCCTTCATCATATTTAATGTTACATTGACACAGAAAGTACTTTTATTGTGTGAGATAATATAGAATATCTTTTTCTAGTTTAGCAAGCTGGTACATGATCATACTATTTATTTGTTACATCTGACCTAATAAAATAAACTTAACTGAGCCGGCCATTGGTGGTGCACGCCTTTAATCCCAGCACTCGGGAGGCAGAGGCAGACAGATCTCTGTGAGTTCAAGGCCAGCCTGGTCTACATGGTGAGTTCCAGGACAGGCTCAAAAAAAAGTACTATAGTAATCCTGTATTACTATATTTGGGTATTCCTTACCCAAATTAGACTATTGTTAGTATTTTGTTGTGTTTGATGACTTTTCCCAGGTCATTTGTAAAAGCAAATTGATATAGCTATAAAACTTTATCCCTGAATGTTTTACATAGTTATTTGCATAATTGAATATATAATCTGTATTTAGTTTTTCCTATAAGTACTTTTTTAGCAAAAACTAGTTTTGATCCGGTCAAGATCCATGTGCTTTTCCCAGCAATATGCTTACCAAACCATAATTCTTGACAACTACTAGTCTTTACTTTCCCATTCAGTCTCCAGTATGCAGCACAGGTGGTGAGGAAATGATTGCATTTAATCCAAATAGTTTACTGAGTGACATATCCTTTTGTTTGTTGTTAGAGTGCCATATCATGTAATGGGCATCTGGTTTTTAAGCGTTTCACCTTTTTACAAAGTAATTTTGAATTTAGTGTTATTAAGATTGTGTTTTTTGTGTGTGACCTTTTAACTTGAGTTCATTGAGCTTTTGCATCCTTCATATCCTCTTTGAAGATTGATGACATGCTTTAAAAATCACGCTTTAAGAGACAGATTCTACTTGGCTTAATCTCTTTCACCAGTTTTTTGAGCACTCTTTAAAAATAACTCAACTATTAACAAATGCTAATTTGTTAAATGGTACATTGAAGACTTTTCACTAGTCGGCCGTTTTTCATTCTTGTCCTTATTTGTAGCAGGTCATTTTTTCTTTAAAATTCTTTGTGCCAAGAACTGAATGCAGTGTCCTGCTTTTGATAAATGAGTGCTCTAGAATTTACTACCTGATTTTTTTTTAATCAGACATAAATGACTTGAGATGGCCCAGTAGGTACAGTAATTGATATCTAAACATAAAGACCTTATTTGGACCCCCAAGCACCCATATAAAAGCTGGACCTTATGATGTGTGTCGCTAACCCCAGTGATAGAGGGTCATTGAAAAGTAGAGAGATTGCTTGCCAATAGTCTAACTAATTGTTGAGCTCTAGAATCAGTGAGAGACCCTGTCTCAAAGAAAGTAGAGAGTGATTAAAGACATCCAAACCCTGATGTCTACCTCTGCCCTCTACAGACATAGAATGGATTACGTGCCCCCTTCCACAGGGAGGAGGGCAGGGCGGGAGAGAGAGAAAGGGGAAGAGAGATGGAGGGAGGGACGTAAAAGGCAAATGCTCAGCAAGTTATTATTGATTTTATTATGTACTTTTAAAATTATGGTGAAACATTCTCTATATAATTAAAGTTATGTTTTGTTTTAATTGCGCTAAGATGCTTGTTGTATTTTTCTTTTGTTCTTAGGCTTGCAAAAATTCAATTTGCCTTGACTTGTCTACTAATTGTTTGCATGGAAGATTAACAGGAAACAAAGTAGTGAATTGGGACATTAAAGTAAGTTGATAATATAAAATAGGCAGCATAATATAATTTAAATTTACTTTAAGTTTACTTAAGCAAAGCACATTATGGTGTTATTTTTTTAAAGATTTTATTTATTTATTATGTGTACAACATTCTGCTTCTATGTATATCTGCACACCAGAAGAGGGTACCAGATCTCATAACTGATGGTTGTGAGCCACCATGTGGTTGCTGGGAATTGAACTCAGGACCTCTGGAAGAGCAGTCGGTGCTCTTAACCTCTGAGCCATCTCTCCATCCCCCATTATGGTGTTATTTTATTTATGATTTATTAAAGCTTGCCTGAGGATTCAGAAAGCAGAGCCAGCCACAAGCTATAGAGGTCAGGCAGTGGTGATATACACCTTCAATCCTAGTAGCCATACTAGCTAGCCAGGCAGTGGTGGCACACATCTTTAATCCCAGGACTCGGGAGACAGGTAGGCTGAGTTTAAGACCACCCTGGTTTACACAAGAGTGAAGAGTAACAGAACTCATGACTTTGATCCCAGCACTTGGGTTCACATGCCCTTAATCCTAGCTCTAAGAGGTATAAAAAGCAAAGGGTCTCATGTGGAGATTGATTCTGCAGCCATGATGAGAAGTGGCAGCAGTCTGAGGCTTGGTGAGAGCTCTTGGAGATAGGATCAGGAGGTGGGAGGGACCAATTTGTTTTGCATATTTTTAAATGATTGACATTTATTCTATCAATTCAATAAAAAGATAAAAAGTGTGTGTTGGGGGAAAAACATACTGATTAAAAAGAGCTCTTTGTGTAGTAACTAAACTTTTTGGATGACACATGTACACATACACACAAAAAGCCAAGAAAGAAAATATTTGTCTTTCCCTCCCAGGCTGGCCTTGAACTTGGAATGTTCCTGTGCTAGCCTTTCTTATACTAGGATTATAAGGGTACAATAATACATCAATGTTGGTCTGAATGTTTTAATGGTTAATAATAATAGTAACTTTATATGATATCCTCTGTATGTCAGGCATACAGCACTTTTCATATTTTAGCTTACTTTACCCATTCCATCTTTTGTTAACTAAAATTAGAAAAGTCGGTCATACTTCTGGTTCCTCTCCTGTTTCTTTTTAATGCATAACTGTGTGGTAACAGTTGCTCATTTTTAGCATTGTTAAAGGTATACTATACGTAGCCTGTGTTTGAACTTCCTAAGCTGTGAAAAACAAGCACAGAAAAATGTCCTGAAATGGTCTTTTTTGAATGTCAGTAATGGTTGTCTTTGAGACTGTTTTCTTCCAAATTATTCTTTCAGCTTAGGCTACCTCATACACTACTTAAGGTTTATTAACAAACTGTATCTTCATGTATTCTGTAGTTACTAAATTACACCATTGCTCTTATATTATAATATTAAAGACTTTTAATTTTGTTTTCAGGACATCATAAATTGTATAGGTGGGTTAAATGTACTTTTTCCTTTACTGGAACAAATAAGCCACCTTATGGAAGGACAGACTTCTGAAGGAATGAATGAAAACACAGTTAATGAATTAATAACACCTATTGAACAAGACTGTATGGCATTGGCCTCCACAAAGGCATCAGGTAATAAGATTACATTAGCCTAAATTAGTCATTTAGAAAGTTGAGAATTTAGTTGGAAAATAAAATGACATACCACTTAATTATTTAAAGCTGTTGTAGCTTCCCTACTGAACTGGCATTGTTCAGTAAATTTATAATACTTTGGTTAAAACACTGAAGGTGGTAATTTTACTTTTGACTAACTTTATATTCTTAGTGGAAAAAAATCCCACCACACTGTTAAATCATGGTAAAGAGAGCATTTACATATGGATACAATTATATACTATGTAGTTGCTGCTTTTTCTGATTTCATTGTATAAATGAATCTTGAATTGGATTGCTTCTTTGTTACAATGTGTATCATGATGTAAAATATGTGGTGTAAAAGTGGTAAAAGTGGTTATGATAATGATGTTTTCCTGTTTTCATAGAGTCAAGACTAGAGAAAAATCTAGTTGCAACATTTATCTTGATTGTGAAACACTTTATTCAGAGACATCCTATCAACCAGGACAATCTTATTCAGTCCCATGGAGTTGCAACTCTTGGTGCCTTACTCCAGAAGGTAATCAAGTTGATGTTGATTTATTAAGTGATGTTCATGAATGGCGATTGTCATTTTATTCCTATTAATAAGTGTTACTAATGATTGCTGCATTACAGCTCAAGTTGTATTAATGCATATGACTTGTTTCACAGGCAGCTTTTATAAATTTGAATAGAGTAACACAAATTACTTATATAAGAATATATGCTCTTTGATGTATACTTCTTAGTTGCTAGGTGTAGTATTTAGGTGTTTGAGAACCAGAAGATTGTTTCACATGGCTGATAAGTGGGCATTGATTGTATGCCTGTATTTATCAGGAAGTCCTCTGAGTGCTGTGAGGGAGAAGAAAGCTGGGATGTTTGCAGTAAATGAAGTAAAAGTCTGTCTGGAACAACTAGGGATTGTCAAATCCCAAGAGTGAATCTTGCTGTGTATCCCAGGCTGGCCTCAAATTTGCAGTTTTCTGCTATATTTTTCTGAGTGCTAAGATTATAGATGTGTACAGTCATGTCTGACCTAATATATAAAGACAAATTGCCAGTTTAACTTGCTTTCAGATTAAGTCCCAATCTATAAGGAATAATCAAAGCAAATTGCAAGGCCACTTTGATTGGAAGCTTATTGCATATATCAGGATTTGGCTTCTCTCCTGAAGATTTTTTTTTGTTTTTAAACTTAAGTAGCTGCTAAAAAGGCCCTATCATAAGAGGTTTTGGAAAGGCAGGGGAAGCATTTCAAGAGATTAATGAGGCCAGCATGCCACTTTACCATGGTAGATATCTCACAGTGACAGTGTTGGAGGGAAGGCTGTGCCGAGCCACCCCCCCCAACATGGAGAAAGCTGGTCATAGTGGTGCATACATTTAATCCCAGCATTTGGGAGGCAGAGGCAGGCTGGTTTCTGTAAGATTGAGACCATCTTGGTCTACATAGAGGGTTTTAGGATAGCCAGAGCTACATAGTAAGACCATGTCTCAAAAAAGAAAAAGAATAATCAGTTCAACTTTATGTGGCCATTTCATATAACCACTGGGATGTCTGAAAGATACAGAATCTGAGGCTGGGTATGTTGGTGCACAACTTTAATTCCAGAACCTGGAGGCAGAGGCAGGTGGATCTCTGAGTTCAGGACCAGCCTGTTCTACAGAGTGAGTTTCAGTACAGCCAGGGCTACACAGAAAAAACATTTCTCAAAAAATTAAAAGGATTTCAAGGTGTCATTGTTTTTCACTCCATTGTGTAAATGTACCACATTTTCTTTATCGATTCTTAGGTTGAGGGACATCTAGGTTGCTTCCAGGTTCTAGCTATTACAAATAGTGCTGCTATGAGCCATAGTTGAACAAATGTCCTTGTTGTATGAATGTGCATCTTTTGGGTATATGCCTAAGAGTGGAATTGCTTGGTCTTGAGGTAGATCGATTCCCATTTTCTGAGAAACCGCCATACTGATTTCCAAAGTGGCTGTACAAGTTTGTATTCCCACCAACAATGGAGGAGTGTTCCCCTTTCTCCACATCATCTCCAGCATAAACTGTTGTTGGTGTTTTTTTTATTTTAGCCATTCTGACAGGTGTAAGAATGGTATCTCAGGGTTGTTTTGATTTGCATTTCCTTGATGGCTAAGGATGTTGTGCAGTTCCTTAAGTGCCTTTCTGCCATTTGAGATTACTCTGTTGAGACTCCTCTATTTAGATCTATACCCCATTTTTAAATTGGATTGTTTGGTGTTTTGGTAACTAGCTTCTTGAGTTCTTTGTATATTTTGGAGATCAGCCCTCAGTCAGATATGGGGTTGGTGAAGATCTTTTCCCATTCTGTGGACTGCCATTTTGTCTCGTTGACTGTGTCTTTTGCCTTACAGAAGCTTCTTAGTTTCAGGTATTGTCAATCTCAGTGCCTGTGCTGCTCGTGTTATATTCAGGAAGTGGTCTCCTGTGCCAGTTCCTTCATGGGTATTTCCCACTTTGTCTTCTAAGAGGTTCAGTGTAGCTGAATTTATGTTGAAGTCTTTGATCCATTTGGATGTAAGTTTTGTGCATGGTGATAGATATGGATCTATTTGCAATTTTCTACATGTCAGCATCCAGTTATGCCAGCACCATTTGTTGAAGATGCTTTTTTTCCCATTGTATAATTTTAGCTTCTTTGTCAAAAATCAGGTGTTTATAGGTGTGTGGATTAATATCAGGGTCTTTGATTTGATTCCGTTGGTCTACCTGTTTGTTTTTGTGCCAACACCAAGGTGTTTTCATTACTATAGCTCTATAGTAGAGCTTGAAGTCAGGGATGGCGATGCCTCTAGAAGTTTCTTTATTGTACAGGGTTGTTTTGGCTATCCTGTTTTGTTTTGTTTTGTTTTCTTCATATAAAGTTGAGTGTTGTCCTTTCAAGATCTGTGAAGAATTGTGCTGGGATTTTAATGGGGAATGCATTGAATCTGTAGATTGCTTTTGGTAAGATTTCCATTTTTACTGTGTCGATCCTACCTAAAATGAATGGAACAAGAAGAAACTGTCTTGAGTGATGTAACCCAGATACAGAAAGACAAACATGGTATGTATTCACTCATAAGTGGATATTAGATACAGAGCGAAGGATAACCAGCCTGCAATTCACAACCTCAGAGAAACTAGGAATCAAGGAGGACCCTAAGAGAGACATACATGGAATTTCCAAGAAGGAGAAAGGGACAAGATCTCCTGAGTAAATTGGGAGCACAGAGGGAGGGGGTGAGGTAGGAGAAAGAGGAGGGGAGAAGGAGAGTGGGGAGGAGAACATGAGGGATCAGGAAGGTCAAGTTGAGGGAAGAACAGAGAAGGAGAGTAAGGAAAGAAATCCTTTAATAGAGGTAGCAGATATGGGCTTAACAAGAAACCTGGTACTAGGGAAATTTCCAGGAATCCATCCACAAGGATGACCCCAACTAAGGCTACCTTAATTGCTTTTCCCCTATAATGATAGAAGCAGAAGCAGAGATTCACATCTAAGCACTGAGCCGAACTCCTAGAATCCAGTTGTAGAGAGGGAGGAGTGATGAGCAAACGGGTCATGACCATGCTGGGGAAAACTCACAGAAACAGCTGACCTGAGCAAGTGGGAGCTCACAGACTTCAGTCTGACATCTGGGGAACCTGTATGAAACCAAACTAGGCCCCCTGAATGTGGGTGTCAGTTGGGGGGCCTGGGTACTCTGTGGAGCCACTGGCAGTGGAACCAGTATTTACCCTAATGTACGAATGGACTTTGGGAGCCCACTCCTTATGGAGAGATACCTTGCTCAGCCTAGATACAGGGGGAGGGCCTTGGTCTTGCCCCAAATGATGTGACAGACTTTGATGACCCCCATGGGGAAGCCTCATCTTCCTTGAGGAGTGAATGAGGGGGTTGGATGGGGAGATGGAGGGGGTAATAGGAGGGAGAGGAAACTGGGATTGGTATGTAAAATAAGATTGTTTTTAATTTAAATAAAAATTTTTTAAAAAGGAAAGAAAAGAAGAATGAATGAATCTTAGATATATATATATATGTGGTCTAATGTTCCTGCTACTGGAAGACTGCCATTTAATGAGGTATTAGGAAATTATTGAGGTTATTTCATGTGGCCAAGAGGAGAATTTTTTTGTACAGTCAACTTAAGATCTGTATGTTGTAGGATGCTTTCACATGGTGTACAACACAGGGTCCTCGCCTAGGTCACTTGCAGTGTAGCATATAGACTGTCTTAGGAGGCCAGTTTATGAAGACCAGACTAAAGGCCACTGACCAGATGAGAAAACAGAGTTGCATAGAGAAAGTGATACTGAAAGGATTCCTATTCCACACAGTTTTGTTGTCGACGTAGGATGCCAGTCTGCAAAGTTGGTAGCCTACTTTCTGGGGAACTACTAGTTTATCATTCTTTTGAAGCCCTCTACAAGATCATTTTATCATGTCATTGAGAGGCTTGCTTACAAAGTTGGGATGTAAGGCCCCAGTGAAAGTCATTTTCTTGGCTTTAACTTACTCGTTTAATTTACTCATTTTACTCATCAAAACTAAGGAGTTGTGGGAAACGAACACAGTCTTGTCTACCTCACAGTGCTGTGGAGGGAAAGGTATGATGGGAAACTATGATACTGGTTAAGGAGCTGAGAGCCACTTAAGTTACTGCTGTAGCTTTCAGTGGAAAGAGGAACTTCGAATGTGAGAAAGATATTTATGTTCTGACTCTATGTGCAGTGATTGGATTTTCTTGATCTTTTTAAAGTTTTCTGGAGAGAGTTTTTTATTTTATTTCTATGTGCATTGGTGACTGTGTGAGGGTGTCAGAAGCCCTGAAACTGGAGTTACAGACAGGTGTGAGCCTCCTGTGGGTGCTAGGAATTGAATCTGGGTCCTCTGGAAGAGCAGCCAGTGCTCTTAACCTCTGAGCCATCTCTCCAGCCCCTCTTCTGGAGAATTTTCTAAGCTCTGTCATATATTGGTTCATGATTTTTGAGGCTTCAGTTCTGTCATCTGTTAGATCATAGATTCTATAGCTAGACTGCCTGAGCTTAAAACTTGCTAGCTGAATTGTTTGGAGATAATATTTTATTCTCTGCCTTAGATTTCCTTGTCTGTAAGATAGGAGTGATGATAATTTCTTAGAGCATCTGTAAAACTTTACAGTGATAAGGTGCTTTGATCATTAAGAAGAAAGACTTTAGGAATATGACATTAGGAAAATATGATTCAATGTTAAATCAAAAAGTTTAATGAGTTAAGTTACTTATATTTTGCATCATTTTTTAATTTTATATTTTAAGGACATTCTGAATTATTTGAACTCATATTTTCATACTATTATTTAAATTGACTTTTATGAAACCCATTTCTGTTAAATTGTAGGTGCCAGGTACCCTAATGGATGTTAATGTATTGGTGGCAATTCAATTACTAATTGAGCAGGTATCATTAGAAAAAAACACACAGTTGCTTCAACAAATGTATCAATATTTACTCTTTGACTTCCGAATTTGGAACCGTGGAGATTTTCCTTTTCGAATTGGTAAGACCCAGCTATCAAAAAAAATATTATGTAGTTGTTTTGGAATATATGACCTTCTGTGTGACTTTATTTCAGTTATGTTATTTATAAGTGAACATTTTATTTTAGGCCATATACAGTATCTTTCAACTATCATTAAAGACAGCAGGAGAGTTTTCCGGAAGAAGTACGGTGTGCAGTTTCTCCTAGATACACTTAGGATTTATTATGGGTATGACGTCTTTGTTCCTTCTCACTTTAATTTGTTCTTTTCTGTCTGACACTTGACTGGAGTGTGCAACTTGTTCCTTTCGCCAGCAATTGTGGTTTTCTGAAACTTAAGAGAAAAGAGGTTAAAATGATGAGCAATAGATTCACATTTATTATGGTTGTATGTTGGCTTTATTGTGTAGTGTTAGTCAATCATTCTGATTCTCTGTATTTAGGTTTTTTTCAATCTATAAAAAGCAGGTGAAAACTGTGGCTCTGCCCGGTGATGGTTTTGAAAATTAAATTAGTTAATATGTAAAGCCACATACAGCTGTGACTGATTCTTAGTATTATAATTTTAAAGTTGTATAATAATTATTATATTTTTGTCACTGAAACTCTTAAAATGTCCTTTAATGTAAAAGAAGCCAACTGGGTTACTCATTTGGTATTGTGCTTTCCGAATAAATGTTATTCATAAACAATATGGCACTGCAGGCTGTAAGCCCAGTGTTTTATGTTAGAGGCAATAGGATCAGAAGTTCAAGGTCATTCTTGGTTCTATAGCAAATTGTAGGCAAGTCTAGAAAAGGTTAGTCTCTATTTCAAAAAAAAAAAATAGGAAAGAAAAAAGAATAGGAAAGCAAAGCAAAGGTACCATGAATTCTAATAATTATATTAAAAGTGTGTATTTGTGTGTGAGTATGTGTGTGCATGTCTGTGTTGTATGTAAAGGAGTATAGGTGCGCATGCTGTGGATGCCAGAGGTCAACTCTGGTATTGTTCCCACCCCCCTTCTTGATTTATATTTTTTTGAGACAAGGTTTCTTTATGTAGCCTTGGCTGTTTTTGAACTCACTATGTAGACCAGGCTGGCCTTGAAGGCTTGACTCTGCTGAGTATGGACACCACACTCAGCTTCTGGTGTCCTTTTTCTTGGAGCTGAGGACCAAACGCATGGCCTTGTACTTGCTAGGCAAACAATCTACTACTGAGCTAACCCGTCTAGTATCCTCCTTAGTTGCTCTTCATCTTGGTTTTTGAGACAGAGTCTCTTATTTAAGCCTGGAGCTCATCTATTTGCCTAGAAAGGCTGTCCAACAAATGCCAGGAATCCTTCTGTCTTCCTTTTCCCAACACTGGATGCCGCATTCAGGTTTTTTTTTTTTTTTTTTTTTTTTTTTTTTTTTTTTTTTTTTTTTTTTTTACATAGATTCCTTAGATCTAAACCCAGGATCTTAGTCTTGTATAGCAAGAACTTTATTGGTTGAGTCAGTTTCCCAGGCCATTTTGGGGTATATTCTTCTGATATGGGTGCTTGTGCACATTTGTGTGTGGGTAGAATCAGAGACGTAGCTGTCATTTCTCCTCAGCTGCCATCCACCTTAGGTTTTCAGGATAGGGATTCTTCCTGACTTGTGGCTCACTATTTGGCTATGCTGGCTAGCACAAGCCCCAGGCAACCAGTTTCTACCCTCCTACTTCTAAGATTATAAGTGTGTGCTACCGTATCCAACTTTTTCACGTGGGTTCTGGTTAATGAACTCAGGGCCTCATGCTTGTGCAGCAAGCACTTTGTAGACTTTATGGAAAGCAGCTAGAAAGGTTTTTGTTTTTTATTTTTACATTACATCTATTTCTGTGTCTGTATGTGTGTGTGTGTGAGGGGCATATGACATGGCATACTCGTGGAGTCAGGACAGCTGTGAGACTTAGTTATCTCCTTCCATCAGGTAGGTTCTGGGATCAGAGTCAGGTAGTCAGGCTTGGTAACAAATACCTTTATCCATTTCTTACTAGCCTTAAATTTTAACATTATGAATTCTTTTATATAAAGTTATCAAAGCATTTAAATTAACATTTCAACTTTCACACTTTTGTTTTCTCTTTCAGGCATGGTTGCACATGTAATGAGCTATCTCCAGATGATATTCGAACTATAAGGACTTCTTTGTATGGGCTAATCAAATATTTTCTTTGTAAAGGTGGAACTCATGAAGAAATACAAAGTATCATAGGTTACATAGCTGCTACTAATGAAGAAGAACAGGTATCATGCCTGAGATGAATTTTAATTTTAACTGTTATTTTGTCATCTTATGAACTTACATACTTGGGGGCTGAAGAGATGGCTCAGTGGTTAAGGGCACTGGCTGCTCACCTGGAGGTCCTGAGTTCAATTCCTAGCAACCACATGGTGGCTCACGACCGTCTGTAATGGGATCTGACTCTCTTCTGGTGTGCATAAAGACAGAGCACTCATATACATGAACTTACATACTTAATTGTCTAATGAATAAAATTCTGTTGGATACTGTCAAATATTACACAGTTAAAGAAGTACATTGTAATTTTTATCCGGAAAGTAGTTGCTGTGACAACATACCAGAGAAGAGCTATTGTAAAGAGGGAGGGTTTCCTTTGACTTATGATTTAAGAGTTTTTCATCCTGTTGTCATTTACCCTTCTTGCTTCTGAGCCATGATGAGAGAGAGAGAGCATTTGCTAAGAGAGCATAGTAGAGGCAATCTCCCTTTTGGCAGTCAAGAGGCAGAAGGGAGCTGGATGGGAAGGAACCAGGGGCAAGAGATAGCTTCCAACTGCACAGTTGCACTTATTATTTCACTATTGATCTTTTACCTTTCTATAGTCTGTTACAATCCCCTATTGACTTATTAATCATTAGTCCATTGATTGAGTCGGTGTCTGTATGATCTTATCACTTCGATAGTGCCTCCACTAGTAACTATACAAGCTTTCAGCACATGTATCTTTGAGATAGACACTTCATATCCAAGTCATTACACAGTTATTGTATCTGGTAGTTCTGGAGTTTTGCTTTAATAATCTTCTTGGTGTCATTAATTTGAGAACTTACTTATATATATACAATAGTATTAAGCAGTGCAGGTATAATATAGAATTATTCTTTTAACATAATGGAATCCACATAATAACAGAAAACTATGACACAAGAATATGATTATAAAAGGCAGATAAGATGTATGAGGTTTTATAGGAGGATATTATACTCTTCTGTGGAAGAGATTTGTTTTTGTTTGTTATGGGCAAACAGGCTAGGAATGGTTCCAGAGATACTGAATATGCACAATGAAAGACTGTGCAAAAGGGAATGGAAGAAGCAAAAGAGACCAAATTTAGTTAGATAACTATTTTGAGACATACACCCTTTAGCTGCCTGTGTACATAAGTGATTTGTTTTGTTTTTTTTGTTTTGTTTTGTTTTGTTTTGTTTTGTTTTGTGTTGTTTAACTTGAAAAGCTCTTTGGAATTTTGGATATACTCTTCAGTCTCCTACGAACCAGCCCAACTAGAGGTCAGCTTTTCTTACTGATGTTTGAACCAGGAAATGCTGACATACTGTATGCCTTGCTGTTAAATCAGAAGTACTCTGACAAACTAAGAGAAATCATTTTTAAGGTACAAAAATTTTGTATGCATCTTTATATGTTGGGGATGTTTGTGAGTATATGAATTTACTTGCAATATATATATATATATATATATATATATATATATATTCTGTGACTAAATTACTTTTTCATACTGCTTAAGTTTTGTTTGTTATATATTTTTTGTGATGTTTGTGTATTTTAACTATACTATAGACTTGGAATATAGTTAAGTAGTAGAATGATTGCCTGGTATGTGCTGGGTTTATGTTCCCCCTCAAATCTACATCTAAAAGGTGGTGGGGGACCTAAACAAGCAAGACCATCAATATAGCAAGCAAAAATTAATATAATCAGACAAATCATCTCAGTGGAATATTCACTTGGTCATATTTTCCTTAATATAAAGCCTCTGAGTTCTTTCTTAATATACAGTAAATCTGTGTGGTACATGGGAACATTTTAACAGTTAATAATAGCAGCACTGCCATGGTGCCCACTGTATGTCAAGCATTTGGCACTCTTCAGGTAGGAGTTTCCTTAGTGTTAGATTTTTGTTTAAATTAGATATAAAGAAAAAGAGGAGGCGCAAGATGAGATATATTAACCATTTTATTATTAGGCCCAACAGAGTAGAGAGACTAAGAGAGAAGACAAACAGTTAATGGCTGATCGCCATGGCCGGTCACCATAGAGAGGCACAGAGAGTGCATAGGTGGGAGAAGAGAAGAGCAGAGCAGAGAGAGTAGAGAGAGAGCGAAGCAGGGAAGTTGGAACGTTTAAAGGGAAGACTGCGCATGCGCACTGAGGTTCCATGCGTGCCTTGAGTCCTCATGCAGGCTGTAAATGCGTGGTGGGTGATGTGGTGATGGCACATTCATGTGTGTGCCCTGACCGTTGTCAGGGGGAGGGGTCTGTCTCTTAAAGAGGTAGAGCAGATCAGCATTAAAGCCTGAACCTTTCACTTAGTCCTTACCAGTTTTACAAGATGGATGCTTTTATTACTCCTGTATTACAGGTAATAAAATTGAAGTGGGTAGACTAATATCAAAACACAGAGTGTATTTTATTTGCTATCCAAACTGTAAAGACTCTGGACCCTTGTCTGAAGCCACTCATTTGAGCTTTTTTTTAACTAAAAATAGAAGATCCAGGCATACTTCTACCAGCTTTTTTCTTAGTTAAATTCTCCTTGTTGTTGTACTTGATTATCTTATGACATTTGTTTTTACGTTGTTATTAGAGTTACATTATTAAACATCCTTTTAAGGGTTAATGTTTTGATGGCCTGTGTTTGAAATCACTAAGCTTTAGAAAACAAAGATGAAGGAAAAGGTCTAAAGTGGTTTGTCTTTTAGGGTTGTTTATGGTTGGTTACCAATGAGGCTACTCTTGGAAGCATCTGCCCTCATTCATAAAGAGGAAATAATATTTCTGCTAAAAATACTTCTTAATAATTGTTTATGATATATTTATAGAGTTATCCTTTTATGGTTTATAAGAAAATAACCTTTTGAATAACACTACTCCTACACCAGGAAATAATGGCACTATAAGCTCAGTTCCTACTCCCATTTTTAGATGTAGATTATTTGGGTTGCTTCACAAATGTCTTTTGTTGTTGAAAATTGGTTACTGTTTATGTAAATGAGTTGAGACTGTTTTAGACTGGGTGTGGTGGCACACACCTTCAATCCCAGCATGGAAAGACAGGACAGCCTGGTCTCTACTAGTGAATTCCAGGCTAGTCAGGGCAAACAGTGACCTTGTTTCAAAATATAAAAACAAAAAAAATAATAATAATGATAGTATTAATATTATCTTGGCACGTACATGTGTTCTTCATGTCTGCTAACTGTATACACTACTCTTTCACCTGCCATGTTGAAACTTGAGTTTTAAATGTTATTTACCCAAATATAGATACATTTCTCTGTATTGAAAAGACTGTGTTACTTTTTGTGACCAGGTCATGGAACAAATGTTGAAATGCACCAATGTTTATGAACGTAGTAAACAACGCATCCGTCTTAGAGAAGTTGGCTATTCAGGAATGGGACTCCTCCTTAATGAAGCTCCAGTTAACACGTCTCTCATTAAAAACCTTGTCAATCAAATCATTAATGCAGGTATGACTAAGATTAGTAACATCCATGCATTTAAGAAATTGGTTTTTCTCTGAAGGATTTCTTAAAAATCTCCTTTTTCAAGTTACTTTTAAAATTATTTATTTGATTTTGCAGGGTATTCCTTAGATAATATATTACTGTATTTGTTTTTTGACTTCCCAGGACATAATTTTAAAGTAAATGTTTACTAACTGAATAAATAGCCAAGTTAATGATTAATTTTAAAGTAAATGTTTACTAACTGAATAAGTAGCCAAATTAATGATTGGTTTCCTGAAAAAGAAAAGAGCATTAAAGAAAAATACATATAAAAGGATCTTAAAATTTCAAAGGTATTAAGTTTTGGGTTTTTTTTTTTTTTTTTTTTTTTTTGACCGGGGGTTGGGGGGTGGCAGGATTGGAGGCAGGGTTTTTCTGTGTAGCTTTGGAGCCTGTCCTGGAACTAGCTCTTGTAGACCAGGCTGGTCTCGAACTCACAGAGATCCACCTGCCTCTGCCTCCCAAGTACTGGGATTAAAGGTGTGCACCACCACCTCCCAGCCCAGTATTTACGTTCTTAAAGGTAAGAAGAAAACTAATTTGAGACATATTTTCCTTCTAATTTTTTGTAATTTTTTTTTCTGTACTTAGCAACGAGGTGGAATTTATGGCAGATGCCTGGCTTGGGTCTGAAAATGAGGGTCTTTATCTTGAGTGGCTTACTAAGTAGTTTATCAAGTCTTGTTGATAATACTAAATTTGTATAAAAATAGATAATAGCACTGTATCCCTGTGGTGGAGACAATATACTTAGGCAGTCAAAGAAAGAGAAGTTATTTATGCTTAATTTGAGTATTATCACTCTGAAGTTTTGGGGGAAAATTTGAACATAGCTGTAGTTCTCAATGGAAAGTGAATAATTACTTAAGCATTTATACAAGTAATATTGTTCTTTCTTTGGATATCCATGAAACTTAAAATTTTAACTTTTTTTAAATCATAGATCCTGTTATTAATTTCAAAGATCTGTTATCTGTAGTATATATCTCTCACCGAACACATGTAAATGTCAGAGTGGCCCTCTGTGGAAAGGTTAGTAAACTTTTAAGATGTCTTTTTACAATAATGTTATTTACTGTGACTATATTTTTCATTGAGTAGTTTGCAACAGGTACAAGTTTTATGTTTGATTGCTTCATAATAGAAATTATTTTGTAAGCAGTTTAAACTGGACGTGGTGGTGCATATATTTTGTCATATCACGTGGGGAGGCCCAGGCAAAAGGATCATATGCTGGAAGCTGCCTGTATAATACAAGACTGCCTTAAATAAACACACACATATTAAATAAATAATAAAATGTTCCTCTTAGAAAAAAATTAACTTCATGAAATTATAAGGAATCAGTATGTCATTTTTTGTTTTTTTTTTTTCCTGAGACTGGATTTCTCTGTGTAGCCCTGGCTGTCATGGAACTCCCTATGTAGATCAGGTTGGCCTCAAATCACATCCTCCTGTGTCTGCCTCCTGAGTGCTGGGATTAAAGGTGTGAGTCATCACTCCCCGGTTCCAGTATGCCAAGAGTTAGCTTTACTTTCTCTTCTGTAAATACTTCCTTTCCAGTCACAATTTTATTCCCAGAAAATGCCTCTATCAGAACCTGCAGTGCTTGTGCCCTTCCTTCTTCCTCCCTTACCATCCTCCTCCCCATCTTCCTTCTTCCTCCCTTACCATCCTCCCCATCTTCCTTCTTCCTCCCTTACCATCCTCCTCCCCATCTTCCTTCTTCCTCCCTTACCATCCTCCTCCCCATCTTCCTTCTTCCTCCCTTACCATCCTCCTCCCCATCTTCCTTCTTCCTCCCTTACCATCCTCCTCCCCCATCTTCCTTCTTCCTCCCTTACCATCCTCCCCATCTTCCTTCTTCCTCCCTTACCATCCTCCCCCATCTTCCTTCTTCCTCCCTTACCATCCTCCTCCCCCATCTTCCTTCTTCCTCCCTTACCATCCTCCTCCCCATCTTCCTTCTTCCTCCCTTACCATCCTCCTCCCCATCTTCCTTCTTCCTCCCTTACCATCCTCCCCATCTTCCTTCTTCCTCCCTTACCATCCTCCTCCCCATCTTCCTTCTTCCTCCCTTACCATCCTCCTCCATCTTCCTTCTTCCTCCCTTACCATCCTCCCCCATCTTCCTTCTTCCTCCCTTACCATCCTCCTCCCCATCTTCCTTCTTCCTCCCTTACCATCCTCCCCATCTTCCTTCTTCCTCCCTTACCATCCTCCTCCCCATCTTCCTTCTTCCTCCCTTACCATCCTCCTCCCCATCTTCCTTCTTCCTCCCTTACCATCCTCCCCATCTTCCTTCTTCCTCCCTTACCATCCTCCCCCATCTTCCTCCCTTACCATCCTCCTCCCCATCTTCCTTCTTCCTCCCTTACCATCCTCCTCCCCCATCTTCCTTCTTCCTCCCTTACCATCCTCCTCCCCCATCTTCCTTCTTCCTCCCTTACCATCCTCCCCATCTTCCTTCTTCCTCCCTTACCATTCTCCTTCCCCCTGATCATCATTTTCTTCCCTTACTATTCTCACCCCCAATCTTCTGCCCCCTGTCCTCCTTCCTTTCTTTGTGGTAAGCACTACACCCCAAGTTCCTTTTAATTTTTTTTCACTTTTGAGACACAATCTTGCTAAGTTTCTCAGACACATCTTGAGGTTGTGACCTTCTGCTGCAGTTTCCCTAGTGGCTGGTGATATTCAGGCATCCACCACTATATCTGTGTCTGGTCCTGGCCATTCCTAATGAATATACCATATTTCAAAGGTCTGACTTTCTAAATTTTGTTTGTTTGTTTTTTCCATTTTTTATTTGAATTAGAAACAAGATTGTTTTACATGTCAATCCCAGTCCCTTCTCCCTCCCCTCCTCCCCTACCACCTCCTCAACTAAAACCCTACCTTTCCCATACCCTTTCTGCTTCCTAGGGAGGGTGAGGCCTTCCATGGGGGGGGTCTTTAAAGTCTGTCCTATCCTTTGGGATAGGACCTAGGCCAACCCCCATGTGTCTTGGCTCAGGGAGTATCCCTCTATGTGGAATGGGCTCCCAAAGTCCACACCTTTGCTAGGGATAAGTCCTGATGTACTACAGAAGGTCCCATGATTTCTGAGTTCTCCTCACTGACAGCCACATTCATGGGGTCTGGATCAGTCCCATGCTGGTTTCCCAGCTATCAGTCTGGGGACCAAGAGTTCCCCCTTGTTCAGGTCAGCTGTTTCTGTGGGTTTCACCAGCCTGCTCTGGACCCCTTTGCTCATCACTCCTCCTTCTCTGCAACTGGATTCCAGTTCAGTTCAGTGATTAGTTGTGGGTATCTGCTTCTGCTTCCATCAGCTGCTAGATGAGGGCTATCAGGTGACATATAAGTCAGTCATCAATCTCATTATCAGGGGGAGGGCATTTAAGGTAGCCTCTCAACTATTGCTTAGATTGTTAGTTGGTGTCATCCTTGTAGATCTCCAGACATTTCCCTAGTGCCTGATTTCTCTTTAAACCTATAGTGTCTCCCTCTATTATGGTATCTCTTATCTTGCTCTCCTCTATTCTTCCTCCCCCCCACTCAACCTTCCTGCTCCCTCATGTCCTCCTCACCCCTCCTCTTCTCCCATCTCATTCTCCTAGCTCCCTCTCCCCTCCCCCCATGCTCCCAATTTGCTCAGGAGATCTGTCCCTTTCCCCTAAATTTATTTTTAAATTTTCATTCCATTTTATTTGTTTTGTGTGTATATGCTTGTGTGTGTTTAAGTGTTAGTATATTCATGCTCCAGTGAGAAAGTGGAGATTAGAGGACAACTTGGAGAGTTGGTTCTCATCTTCTATTGTGTGGATCCCAGGGATCAAACCCATGTCTTCAGGCCTGGCATCAAGTGCCTTTTTCCAACTGAGCCATCTTTCTGGCCCCTTGTGTCTAACCTTTTTATGTTATGACATGATGTTGTTATCTATAAATGTAGATCATTCATAACTATCCTCATATGCATGCAGCTCATGTACCTCATGTTGGATATACCCTTAAAAGTTTCTGAATCTTTTCAGCTTTGTGGAAGTAGTTTCCCACAATTTGTTTATAAAAGTTACTGTGATTTGTCTTCAGTATACATTTAATCTTTGGAAGAATTGATTAGGCTTTGTGCTTCATTTGATCATGGAACTTTCTCTCCTGTACTGGTAACCCTTGACCACACTACCCACTGAGCTATCTCACCACATCTAGCTGTGTAGCTTTTCATTCTATTTCATTCTATTTTCATTCTATTTACTCTGTAGAGTATTAATGATTCCTTATTGATAGACATTTAAGTTTCTTATTTTTCCATGTTTTTTATTAACATTTTCTTATGTATATCCTTACCTATTTGTGGTAACACATCTCTAGAGTATTCTGCATGAAGAATTTTGCATGATGCAGTTGCTGCATCAAAGTTTGTTGATTCACATTTCACATTTTGACATATTTTGCATATTATCCTTGAAGGTAGCATACATGTTTACATTTTCACATATTAACTTTGCCTTGACACTGAATCCTATTTATTTGAAACAGGTCCTTATAAATTGATGCCTTTGTGTGTGTAAATAGAAATAGCTATCATTCATTTTAAGTAGACTTTTCTCATAGTCATGAAAAGTTGATAGTTATAAAACTGAAAAATTCTTTCTGAAGCAAAGGCTGATCTAGAAGGAAATAAATTGGAGTTTTGCATCACTGGAAGAATGGTATAGCACCATAACAGATAACATTAACAAAGAAAAATCTTCATGCCACTGTCAGTCATTAGTATCTATTAATATTGAATTCCTTACCAGCATTACTCATTTGCTACTTGTCAGAGTTGGATTTTTTTGTTTGAAAAGATGCAACAATATATTCAAATACATAAAAACTTACTTGCTTTGTGATTAAGAACTTATCCAAATTTCTGACTGTTTCTAAGAACTTATTTTTATTTCAAAGAAGGAACTCATTTAAAAAGAAATCTTAAATATTTTTGTGTGACCATTAATTCTTTAATTTACTTAAGCTAAATAACAGCATACATCTTACTGAGATTAATTTTTTGAAATTAAAGTGATTTTATTTATTCTTGCAGAAGCACTCATTAACTTAACTGGAAAAAATTGAAGTAGAAAGCATTATCCTTAGAGTATTCAGGTTTTATAAAAGTGTCTTGCATGCCCTACCTCTGTTATCCATGCTCATCTCTAACACATTTTACTCAATAATTCTTGTTTAACAAATGTAATAAGCTCATGAAAACTTATTTGATAGAGAGAATGATCACTTTATTAAATTTTTGTATACTGTCATCTTATTAGTACTTTATTTCAACAAATTAATAACTTTTTTTTTTTTTTTTTTTGGTTTTGGAGACAGGGTTTCTCTGTGGCTTTGGAGGCTGTCCTGGAACTAGCTCTTGTAGACCAGGCTGGTCTCGAACTCACAGAGATCTGTCTGCCTCTGCCTCCCAAGTGCTGGAATTAAAGGCGTGCACCACCACCACCTGGCCAAATTAATAACTTTAACATGGTTTTTGAAGAATCATTTTAGTTTTTGTGTTGTTTTTTTTTTTTTTTCCTGGTTTTTCGAGACAGGGTTTCTCTATGTAGCTTTGGACAGGCTACATAGAGTGCCAGGACAGGCCTCGAACTGGAGACCAGGCTGGCCTCGAACTCACAGAGATCCACCTGCCTCTGCCTCCTGAGTGCTAGGATTAAAGGGGTGTGCTACCAATGCTCAGCAGTTTTTGTGTTCTTTAGCACATATTTTAGTAAGTCTTTATTCTGTGCAAGAGTATTATCACAGTAAGTAGAACCACAGTATCAAATAGCTTCAGATATTTTATAGTCTCGTAAGAACATAATCCTGGGCTGACAAGATGGATCAGTGGGTAACAGTACTTGCACAAGCATGAAGAACTTAATTCAAATCCCCAAACCCATGTAAACAGTTGTGTGTGGTCATTTGTGCCTGTAACCCCAGCATTTTTTGAGCTATAGACAGAAGGTAACTGAAGCTTGTTGCCATTACCCTAGCTCCAGGTTCAGTCAGAGGCCTTGCTTCAAAGGAATGAGGTAGAGAATGATATAATAAAACACTCAATATCCTTCTCTGGCCTTCATGTATAGCATATGCCTCTGCACACAAACACATCCACATGCACCACACACACAGAACATAATTTGAAAATGTATCCTTTTATTGTTTCTCATTAAATTACTTTGTTATTAAAATAATTGTAAAGAGACCTTTTCATAAAAATATTGTATACCTTTTGAATGATTTTGTATTCTTTTTTTGTAACTTTTGTTTTTGTGTTCTCTTTGCAGATATTGCAGATTTTGCAGTCCCAGCCAGATGCAGCATACCAAATATCACAACAAGTGGGTTGGCAAGACACCTTTGTTAAACTTTTCTTAAAAGAAAACTTTGAAAATGTAAATTCTCTTCATAAACATGGAAAGGCTGTGTCAGTAAAAGAAAATAAAAATGTGTCAACTGAAAAGCTAGATGATGAAAAAATGACATTAGCTGATGTTTCTTCAGATCATTGGAGTTTGGAAGATAGTCAGTCTCTGAACTCAAACACACCATTATTTCAAGAAGATGGCTCTGAAGGAGAATTATCTTTCAAGTCAGAGAATCAAGAAGAATTCTGGCATAGTAACACTTCCCATCTGAGTTTAGATCTCAGTGGAACTGACTCATGTGAACTGAGTGAGAGCGGAAGTCAGATGCCGGACAGCTCACCTAGCACACCATCCCCAGTAGAGTCTATTAAGTCATTTTCTATGCGGTCTGACAAAGAAAGAAGTATCACAAATGAAATGGACTTTAGTGATGACTTCCTTGAAAGCCAAGAGGTAAATTTGCCTATCATTCCAAAATAAGTTTTAATATTCTAGTTATATGCTTCTCGTCCTTTGTAGTATGTAAGGTGTTACTAATGCTTTCTGTTTATATTCTAAGTCTCATGATCTAAAATTTAAAAGGGTGATTGTCATTAATCACGTGTAAATATCTTGCTTTTTTTGTTTTCTTTTGGTGTGTGTGTGTTTGTGTGTGTGTGTGTGTGTGTGTGTGTGTGTGTATGTGTGGTAATAGGGAATGAGCATACTGGCTCACACAGGTTATTTTACTTTGTGTGTATGAATGTTTTGCATGTATGTATGTATGTATGTATGTATGTATGTATGTGTACCATATAGGTCCCTAATACTCACAAATGGGTATTGGGTATCCTGGAACTCTTTATGAATGGTTGTGAGCCATCATTTGGGTTCTGGGAATTGAACCCCTAGGTCTTTTGGAAGAGTAGTAAGTGCTCTTAGCCACTGAGCCATCTCGCCAGCTCCCCATTCTGTTTTGAGAACACAGCCTGCATCTTTCACATTTTGTGTCTTCAGTCAATAAAGACATGTTTAAAAAGTGGAAGGAGAGCCGGGCATTGGTGGCACATGCCTTTAATCCCAGCACTAGTGAGGCAGAGGCAGAGGCAGAGGCAGAAGCAGGCAGATCTCTGTGAGTTCGAGGCCAGCCTGCTCTCCAGAGTGAGTGCCAGGATAGGCTCCAAAAACTACACAAAGAAACCCTGTCTCAAAAAATGAAAAAAAAAAAAAAAAAAAAAAACCAGTGGCAGGAGAGATGGTTCAGTGGTTCAGTAGTTGAGAGTACTTGCTGCTCTTCCAGAGAACCTGAGTTCATTTTCAGAACCTTCATTAGGCAGCTCACAACTGTATGTAACTCTAGGTCCAAGGGATCTGACAGCTTTGCTTCCTTTGGCACCTGCACTCATGTGCACATACCCACATGCAGATATATATACCTACACATAGTTAAAAATAATAAAACAACTTTTAAGATGTTAAAAATATTGTATATAAATAGTAAGTATATGTAGATGGTTCTGTGTTATGCTTTCTATCATTTCCTAACTTTAATAATTTAGTGTTAATGTTTTTATAGGGATGTGAAGAGGAACTTCTACAGTTGCTTACAAATATTTTGAATTATGTCATGAGTAAAGGACTAGAAAAGTCTGATGAAGACACTTGGATTGAACGAGGACAAGTGTTTTCAGCCTTAACTAAACCAGGAATATCAAGTGAGCTACTTCGACCATCAGATGAAGTAAAACTAATGTAAGCATTCAGTTAGTGCTCTTTTTCAGTCCCCACCCCAACTGAGTGGGAGTCTAAAATTAAATACTGAACATTTAATTCAGTATACAGTAGAGGTAGAGAGGGGAAAGAACCTATCTAGTTTATTTTCTTCCTAGGATTTACCATTCTAGTAGAATGTAGAAAGAAGTATAAAACAAATTCCGGTGTCAGGAGATTTAGACATATTTGAAGTTAAGTGATTTCAAGAATGGTACATATGGATCATATGACTGTTCTATTTTTAGTTTTTGAGAAACCTCCATATTGCTTTCCCTATTTGCAGTAGAAGTTTACATTCTCACCAGCAGTGTGGGAAGCTTCCTCTTTCCCTACATCCTCACCACCATTTCTTGTCATTTGTTCTCTTGATAGTCATTCTGACTCTAAGGTGAGATTGAATCTAAAAGCCATTTTGCTTTGTGTCTCCCTGATGTTTAAGGATATTGAACACTTTTCCAGCATTTACTGATTGTATTCTTTTGAGAACTATCAGTTCATTAAATCATTTTTTTGATTGGATAGGTTTTGAGGAGATGGGTTTAATTTTTATGGTCCTTATAGATTTGAGATGCTAATCCTGTGATGTCTAGTTGGCAAGGAATTTTGTTTGTATCATTACATAGGCTTTCTCTTCATTGTGGCGATTTTTCCTTTTGTTTTTCAAAAGCTTTTTAATGTCATGTTCTTCCATTTGTCAATTCTTGGAATTATTTCTTGTGCTGTTGGAGTCTCTATAAGAAGTTCTTACCTATATCTTGTATATTCCTGTAGGGACTTTCAACTATCAGATCTTAAATTAAGTCCTTTGACCCCTTTTGAATTGATTTTTATGTAACAGACGAGATGTGGATCTGTATAATTTTATTCTTCAACATGCCAAAATCTAATTTCCTAGCACTATTTGATAAAGATATTCTCCAAAATGTTTTATATTTTTTGTAGAAAATAATGTGACTCTAGCTGTGTACCTTTATTTCCTCATCCTTTATTTTATTGTTCTACAAATCTGTTTTTGTGCTGGTAACATAATCTTTGAGTCTATCGCTCTATAATATATATGTGAGATCTGGTATGATACCATGTTGTTCTTTGTGCTTGGGCTGTTTGAGGTCTTTTGTCCTGTTAGAATATGTGCTACATGAATTTTAGGGATTTCTTTTCCTTAGGTATATGAAAGTTGTCATGAGATTTTGATGGGAATGACACTGAATCTGGAGGTAATTTAGCCATTGTCACAGTATTAATTCTTCTAATTCATGAGTATGGGAGGTCTTTCCATTTTCTAGTGTTGTATTTTATTTTATTAGAGTTTTAAGGTTTCTGTTGTAGAAGTCATTTACTTTCTTTGTTAGGGTTGCTTGTATGTTTGTTTTAAGCTATTCTAAATGAGATGAGATTCTCCCCCATCCTACCCAGCCCTGCTTTTTTTCTCTGCAAATTGGGTACTTTTAATGGTGATTTTGTACATTGTTACTTTGTTAAAAGTATTTAGTAGAGCTGGGCAGGGTGGCACATGCCTTTATTCCCGGGACTGAGGAGGCAGAGGCAGGCGACCACAACACACAGATCTGAGCCAACTTATGACCTCTTTTAATTAATGCTTTCAAGACCTGTTGATTCTTCACCTCCTGGAGGGTTGTAGTTGAGGATATCAAGTATACTGCTCCATGAATGGGAGGTAATTGTCTTCAGAGGTTGATTTTTTTGTTTGTTTCTTACAGTTTTTCCAAGACAGGGTTTCTCTGTGTAAAAGTCCTGGATGTCCTGAAACTAGCTTTGTAGATCATGCACTCTGGCCTCAAACTTACTGAAATCCACTTGCCTCTGCCTCCCAAGTGCTGGGGTTAAAAACATGCACCACCACTGCCTGGCCAGAGGTTGGTTTTTATGCTGAATTGAGGTTCAGTATTCTCAGTTGATGAGATCCACTTCCAGCCTCTGGATAGAAGTATCTTTTTCTCTCTACTCCTGCCTGACCTGACCCTCCTGATGACTGAATTTTTAAGCTTGGTGTCTGATGCTCCTGTCTCCACAGTTTCTCACTAAGCCATCTTTTACCTTGAGGCTGAATTAAAGCTTTTTATCCTATAGTTCTTTTTTTTCTCAGGTCCTCATGGTAGCTCAGGATTTTATTATTTTATTATTTTTGTTTTTGTCCTTCTACTCCCACCCCGACAGGGCCTTTCTGTGTAGTGCTGGCTGGCTGAGAGCTTACAGAGATCCTCTTGCCTTTGCTGGTGGTGAGGTTTTTTTTTTTTTTTTTTTGTGGGGGTGGGGTGGGGTGAGTGGTGAGACAGGGTTTCCTGTGTAGCTTTGGAGCACTGTAGACCAGGCTGGCCTCCAACTCACAGAGATCTGCCACCTGCTTCTGCCTCCTAAGTGTTGGTAACTCAGTTCAGTTTTTAACAATAGATTCTCAAGTGATGTCTGCTCACTGCCCTGTAAGTCATACTGAGTATCGGGGAGGCATTTATCTTCACTGCTGATTCATCCACTAGACACCAGAGCTTGTGACTCTATTTGAGGATTGTGGAAGCAATGGGCTTGTGTTCAGGATAGGATGGTCCATCTTTCTGGCTTAGCTTTGGAAGGCAGCTCTGCCTCCCCTCCCCTTGCAGAGGTCTTAGAGCCTGGAGTTTTGCTCTTTTCCTCTACATTTCCCAAGTATCCTTTCACTACCTCTGTTGATTTCTAATTTTCTTCTGTTTCTTTCTTTAGAATACAGTGTGTTTAGTCTGTTATTCTAACTTTTTCTTTTTCATGCTGTATCATACAGCAGCAGCCTGCCATTTTACCCAGAAGTCCTACATCTACAATCTTAGTGACAACCCTCTGGTGAGAGTATAGCTTTGGAGTTAAAATGCTGCTGATAAGTAACTGATTTTATGGTTTTCCCTCCTAAGCCCTATAATAGTTTTAAGAGGACTTTATTTTACACTTAGTTTGCTACAGAAGATGTTAGAATGGGCAGTCACAGAAAACAGAGATGCAAAGAGTAGTCCTGTAACTGCTGAAAATGCCTTCCGACTCATGCTGATCATACAGGACTTTTTGCAGTCAGAAGGACTGGTTAATTCAAACGTATGGACTGAGAAGGTTAGTAATGATGTTTTGAAATTTCATTCTAAGGCAAAGTGTAGTGGCTAAAGCCTGTGATTTTAGCATTTAAGAGGGTGATGTGGAAGGATTGTCACAATTTTAGTCTAGTATGGGCTACATAGTTCAGGATTAGCTTGAGCTACCGTGTGATGTACTGTTACAAATGAAACAAAATATAAATAGATAAACATTTTATGTAGTTCAGGATTATTTAAAGATAAATTTTGCACCTTTTCTTTTTGGAGCATTAATGTTTAATCAAATGTAGTAAACACAGATTTTGTTAGTTCTTACAATGTTATTTTTGTTTTTTTGTTTTTGGTAACTGCATATTGAACTGCTGTTGCAATATTTAATATTTACAGAGTGTTTAAGAAAAATCGGTACACTTTAAAAGTGGCTGTTTTTATTTCTCAATTTTTCTTTTGTGATAGCTTTTAGAAGATACCACGCAGCTCCTCGACTGTCTGTCAGTATGGTATTCTGAGACTCCAGTATGGGTAAAACTCTCTCAAATACAGCTCCAGTTGCTTCTAGAATTCATTGGAAGAGGCAGTTTGCAGGTGTGTCATTTCTTTTCATGCTATTTTTGTCTTCTTACATATCTTAGTTACTGATATATAACAAGATAATAATGCCTTTTCAGAAGTTTTTAATTATATTATTTATCTTATATGCCTGCATTGTGCACACATGCTCCATGGAGGTCAGAGACTACTTGTGTGAGTCAGTTCTCTCAACCCACCACATGGGTTTTGGGATCAAACTCAGGTCATACGGCTTTGTGGCACACACCTTTCTTTGTTGAACATCTCTCAGACCCTCTTTGCAGTGTCTTTTGTGTCCCAAAAAATATTAGATCACTTGAAATTTCAATTTTGGAAAATCAGAAAGGAGTGTATGAAGTAGCTTTTAGTTATTCTCAGATCCAGGACACTGAGTTTGATGCTTCCTTTGTAGGGTTTACTCACAGGTCATTTACATTCAGTATGGTTTGCTAGCTGCTACATAGCCTGCAGGGATATTTGTGTATGTGAAATTTAGGAAGTATATTTTTAGAGAAAATGATTTATGATTATTTTCCTTTGAACTCTTTTCCTGTTTTACTAATCCAAAAATTTTACACTCTAGTATATATTTGTTCACTTACCAAACACCAGTTATGTACATGCTAATTGTTTTTGCTAAATTTTAGAACTAAAGATAAAATATATTCACAATAGAATAGTATTCCTATTGTAGAAGGTTAGACAATTCCTTTGAAATTTGGTCAATCATTTTTTTCTATCTTCATTGATTACTTTTATTCATGAAAGATATTTGATATCTATTTACTTCTGTTTGTTTATATTTGTGTATGTGTGAGAGAGATTGGGAAAGATAGAGAGAGAGAGAGGGAGAGAGGGAGGGAGAAAGAATGCACATTTGTGGCTCAGCATCCTATGGAGGTCAGAGGACAACCTTGGGTGTTGGTCCTCAACAGGTACCTTTATTTGGAGTAGGACCTTTTTTTATTGTTTACTGCTTTGTACACCAGGCTAGCTGATCTGTGAGCTTCTGGGTCATCATACTTGCATACTGAGCCATCTCCCTAACCCTGCATTCTTTTAATATTCAATTTTGTTATTTGATACAGAGGATTAGGATGAGGCAGAATATTAGCTCTTTTCCTAAACTAGACATAATGTTGCTAAGAGTATGGAGAGGTTAAAATTTTAACATGAGGTTGGCCTTTTGCAAAAAAGCTCTAATCTGATGGTTGTGTTCTCATTCCTTCTCCTCAAACCCTTATTAGCTCTTTCATCTTCAGTGCTGGAGATTAAATGACTAGTAATGGAGAGTTCTCTTTTGCTTGGGCTTGTGCTCTTAATATGTGTTTTCTCTAGGCAGTTTAAGGTTAATTAAATTTCTAGTTAAGGACCCAGACCCCTTGTATATCTATATGTGTTAAAATAGTTAGGATTCCATGTAATAAAACTTGGAAATGACTTCATTGAGATTTATTCTCTCTCTCAAATAATTGAGAATTGCTTTTTAAGATGCATTTAAGGTAAGATTCAGTTGGTCTAGTTATTTGCTATTCTCACCATACTGCTTAAGGATGCAAATGGCAATTGGGCCTATTTTCAACTTCATTTTCCCCAGCGGAATATAGTGCTGTTCCCTATAGTCATTCTTGGTAGATAGTTCTTCACAAATCTCTTGTGTTTCTGTTTAGTCACTGCTCTTGTTATCTATTATTTTCTTGTTATTTGTTTTTTTTTTGTTTGTTTGTTTGATTGTTTTGAGACAGGGTCTTTCTATTTATTCCTGGCTGTTTTGGAGTGTTTTTGGTTTGTTTTGAGATATGGTCTCTACATAGCCCTGGAACTTGTAGAGATCTGCCTACCTGTGCCTCCCAGGCACTGGCATTAAAGGTGTGTGCCACCACATCTGGATATCCATTCTTTTGAGTTTTTGTATAGTGAACAACTATGGAAGATAGAAGCCATGTTTCTTTGTAGAACAAAAGGCAAATTTGTTGACTGCCCATTATAATGAAGCTAATCCCTTTCTCTAAGGCAAAGATCAGTTGAGTATATATATGGTACTGAGGTCTCCTAGACTGGATGTTCCTCTCTGAGCAACTTCTCTGTGTAGCTTTGGAGCCTGTCCTGGAACTTGCTTTGTAGACCAGGCTGGCCTCAAACTCACAGAGATCCACCTGCCTCTGCCTCCTGAGTGCTGAGATTAAAGGCATGTGCCACCACTACCCTGCCCATGTGAGGCAGATCTTTTGCTAGTATTAAATGTTTGTTTTAATGCTCTTTAGTTTCATCTAATCTATTTTCTTCCAGGTTTGTGCAGTGGCATCAGCTAAGCTAAATGCCCTTCTTCAGACCAAAGTGATTGAAAATCAAGATGAAGCATGCTTTATTTTAGGGAAACTAGAACATATTCTAAATCGGTCAATCAAGGAACAGACAGAAATCTATTCTTTTCTGATTCCTCTTTTCCGTACTCTGGTTTCTAAAATTTATGAGCTTCTTTTCATGAACTTGCACCTGCCTTCTTTGCCTTTTACCAATGGAAGTGCTTCATTTTTTGAAGATTTTCAAGAATACTGCAATTCAAATGAATGGCAAGTTTACATTGAAAAATATGTAAGTTTTTAAAATCATTTTTAATGATTTATTTGTGTGTGTGTGCATGAATGTATGCATGCATATATGTGCAGGTGTGTGCTGTACACATACAAATAAGAAGGGGGTATGAAATCCCTTGGAGGTGGGGTTGCAGGTTGCTGCAGGATGAGTGCTGGGACCTGTACTCCAGTGCTGTGATTGCTCAGCAAGCATTCTTTTGACTGTCGAGTCATCTCTCCAGTCTTGTAGTTTTATCCTTTTTTGTGCAAGACTTTTCTGCTGACTTATCATTTTTATAGTGGAGTGTGTAAATTCTATGTGTTCTTTTCTTTATTTAAATCTAAGATTGTACCTTACATGAAGCAGTATGAGGTACATACATTCTATGATGGTCATGAGTACATGGCGCTTTACTGGAAGAATTGCTACGAAGCCTTAATGGTGAATATGCATAAAAGAGACCGTGAAGGAGGAGAAAGTAAGCTGAAATTTCAGGTAAAAACTATTGAACGTTTTCTAGATTGAGTTTTTCACATTGGCTACAAGTGTTTACTATTATGTGAAAGTAATTCCACCCAGAAATTTGGAAACAAACTTCATAATTGGGATAAAAATCGTTGGTCATTAACCAACCATTCAGTAGTAAAACATGAAATGTTATGATTGTGGAAAATATCTTATTAAGTTGAAAATCTGTTAGTAGATACTGCTAAGGTATCTTGATGCAACACCCCGACTCACACAAATTAATTTCAATTAAACATTTTAAATGTAAAATTACTTATCTTTATTTGTGTGTGTGTGTGTGTGTGTGTGTGTGTGTGTGTGTGTGTGTGTGTGTGTGTGTGTGTACCTGAATATGTGCTTGTGCCTGTGTCTGTGCAGGAGACCTGAGAGGTCAGAAAAGGATATTGAATCCCTGGAACTAGAGTTACAGGTAGTTGTGAACCACTGGGTTGGTGCTGGAACTGATTCTGGCTCTTCTGTAAGAGCAAGAAACACTCTTACCCCCGGCCATCTCTCCAGCACTCTAATTAAAAAAAAAATAAGTAGATTCAGAATAGAGAAAATCAGTGAATCTGAAATTGAGCTCTTCAAAATGTTAGCAAAATCATGTAACTTCTAGTCAGCTTGACAAAGAGAAGTGAAAAATTACAGCAGAAATGAAAGAGGCAGTGTTGCTATTCAGATTCATCAAATTCTCAGTAGACAGAGGTTTTAAAACTAATTTTAATTTGTAGAGATAAACTTCATAGTCTTATATCTATTAATAAAATTAAAAGCATACACTTTCAAAAAGAGAAAATACAAGGCCTGAGTGGTTTTACTAGCAAATTTGCCTAACTTATTTGCATGTTTATTTTTTGAAGCAGGGTCTCATGTTGCCCCCACTGAACTTGAGCTAGTTTTCTGTACCTGCAAAGATGGCCTTGTGCTTAGCACCCTCCTGTTTTCATATTCGGAATGGGTTTGCCACTGTTAGTGCCTTTTTGTTAACTCCTAGGCAAACATGCTACCAGCTACACCACATTCCCAGCCTGTAAGCACCTATGCTTACTTACCAGGCCAAGGAAATCAGGCCAGGTTGGAGGGGCCACAGCACAACTGAAGCTGTGACAATTTTACTGAGAGCAATCAGACTTTTTATACCTTTATCAGAAACAGAATGTAATGGCAATTGCCAGGATCAATATAATTGTAGTTGCCAGGATACAGTGACGTTCACAAGCCGTACAGGATACATAAGATTAATGACTGATACCAATTGTCCTGTCAAGTTCCATGCTTCCTTGACTACTAAGGGTACATACAGAGAAACAAAGTGGGCTGAACACTTCACTGCCTAAGAGTGCATCAGTCTCTTGAACTGGAAGGCACATTGTACCCCACAACTCTAACCCAAAAACCCTATGATGCATGCCTCTCAGGCATCTAGGCCAGGCCAACTCCATGGTTTCCTGCACCATCCTACTACCAGACATTTAAGGAAATGGGTTTACTTGGTTTTTATGGAGCTTTATGACTTCCTCAGTTTTCTCAGCAATGATCTGTTTTAGTCTTATCCAGGTCATTGATTTCCTTCCTACAAGTCTGGTACCAGCTACGATTTATTGGCAGTGTGTTTTTCTTGAGTTATAGCAGGTATTTTAGATTTTAATCCTTTTTTTGAGACAATTTTATGTATCCCATAGTGGGCTCAAACTTGATATATAGCTAAGTATAACCTTAAACTTCTGATCTTCCTGGCTCTATCTCCTTAATATTGGG
The DNA here is from genome assembly GCF_003668045.3 of Cricetulus griseus. Classification (NCBI taxonomy): domain Eukaryota; kingdom Metazoa; phylum Chordata; class Mammalia; order Rodentia; family Cricetidae; genus Cricetulus; species Cricetulus griseus. The sequence goes on from NC_048595.1 coordinate 414,523,249, forward strand.
GTTACAGACATGGACCACCACACTTGGGGTGCTTGGGAACAAACTCAGCTTGTTAGGCTCAGCAGGAGATACCTTTTACTATTCTAAAATAGCCACACTATGGCTATTTTATCAGCCATAGTGTGTGTGTGTGTGTTTGTTATTTTTCCTTCTTGTGAGTCAGAACCTAACTGAAATTCTACTGTCATCAAAGACAAATACTGTAATGAAATATGAAAATCATGATGTTATCTCCTTTCTCATATACCATTTTTATTGCTCAAATTAAAAAATTGTAAATATTACTCAATGTTCCTTTTGCTGTTTATTTCAGGAATATTTTGTAGAGCCATTTAATCGAAAAGCACGTCAAGAGAACTTGAGGTACAATAATATGATTAAACAACTTAGCAATCAACAGTTGGCCACATTTAGACGCTGGAAGGCAATTCGACTCTATCTTACATGTGAAAGGGGACCTTGGGCTGAAAGGTAGGTGCTTATTTTGTCTTTTAGAATGTAGCAATACATTTTAAACTTTTAAGCCATTTCTCTACTCAAGTTCTTATGGAGTGCTTTGAGCTTTATTGCCTTTTATGAATTGGTTTGGTTGGGATGAGTAGAAGTTTGAGGTTTGTATGTATGTGTTATCTATCATGTGGTTAGTTCTCCTTTTACCCTGATATTACATGTATTAGACTCTAGTAGTTATTTTTTCTTTTCTTTTTCTTTTTCTTTTTGTTTTTTGAGACAGGGTTTCTCTGTGTAGCTTTTTAGACGAGCTGACCTCAAACTCACAGAGATCCGATTGCCTGTGCCTCCCGAGTGCTGGGATTAAAGGCGTGCGCCACCACCACCCAAATGACTCCAGTACCTCATAGGGTACTTCTGCCTCATTAAGCTGGAGTTGATGTTGATTTTCAAATATGTAGATGATTTTCCACTTTCTTGATAGTGACCTTTGTTGTTCAAAAGCTATCAATTTTAATGAATCTAGCTTGTTTTTTTTTCTTGCATGCTTTTGGTGGTGTATTTAGGAAAGCGTACCTAAGTCAAGGTTATAAAAATATATCTTTTTCTTCTAAGAATTTTATTGCCTTAATTTTGATATTTTGGTCTTTCATGTATTTGCAGTTATCTTTATTTGCAATAAAACTTAAATAATACTATAGTCATGAAATTTCATTTAGCAGTAAAAGAATGAAGTAATCAAGCTAGAAGTCTTAAAGTTGTCCAAATCTTATTTCTCTACCATTAAACTGCATGGCATCTTGGGTAAATAATTTAGGCTCTCTTAGATTCATCATGTATATGTGGTAGTTAAATATGCTCATTTTAGTTTTCTTCAAAGTGGTCCAGATAGTAAATATAAACATTTAAATTTGTTCAAAAGTAATAGCGAGCCTATAAAGAATATTAGGTATAATATGGTATTTGCATATATTGCATTATTATACTTTGTTCTTATTCATCCCCTACTCCACTGCTTTCCTTATAATTTACCCAAGTCTTTATTTTTGTAGTGCTATTAATCATACCCAGGGCCTTGTGCATGCTAGGCAAATGCTCTGTCCTTGAACATTGTAGAAAATGGTGTTAAACAATTATGAAATTCTTCATACTTTCTTACAGCCTTCAAACAACCAATCTTTATAATTTTAAATAACTTTACTTGTTTCATTGTGAATGTTTCTAGGAAACAGAATCAAATTCACTGGAAATTAGCTAATGTAGAAAATTATTCCCGCATGAGACTTAAGCTGGTACCAAATTATAATTTCAAAACCCATGAGGAAGCTAGTGCCTTAAGAGATAATTTAGGTGAGTAACAGTATGTATTTTAATAAAGAGAAGATATTGATGTAATGCTTATTATTATTTGTTGCTTTGGGTGTTTACTTAAGGGAGAGGTATAGTGCTTTAAAGTGTATGTTTAAATGGGTATATGAATTCAATGTTGTTAATTTTGACCAAAATCTAGGATGGCTGTATGTTTTCATTGAATGTAACTTTCCAAAGAAAACCAGTATTTCCACTACTAAATTTTACTGTATTTCATGGAACTGTTGTGTGTTTTGATGAGAAAACATGTGTTCTCATTTAGACTATTAATTTATGACTTTCTTTTATAACCTGCCTTTAAAAAGCCCTATGTCCTTAATGTCTTAGATGTACCTTCTTCTAGAAAAAATAAGGAAGCAGTATTTCAAGACAGATTCCAAGGGGCTTCTACAGCTTTGTAGGAAGTTCTTTATTGCTTGTCATTTTTTCCCTTTTGAAGGAAAGTCTGTAAAATATGAAGTATTTCTTGTGATGAGTTCGTGGTACCTACTTGTTTACCAAGTCATAATTATTGTCACTGTAGCCGCTTCTATACCAGTTGTGTCTCATGACAGGTTTGGAGATGAAATGAGTGCCAACTTTTAAAATTTTTTTTCCATTAAACATATTGATGTGTTTAATCCTACAAAACTGAAGAAATCAATAGTGCCTGTAATTTAGGATTGTGTATTCTAAAGTAAATGAGATATTGGAATTTTTCCTCCTTAATGCAAAGTAAAATTTCTGTCCATGATACAAACATTAACTGAATATATCTTACATAGCAACACACAGTTATATAAGCTGCTCTGCTTTTGTCAGTAAACTGAGACTTGAACACTTAAAATTTAACTGTCCTCATCACCTAGCAGACTTCTCTCTCTCTCTCTCTTTCTCTTTCTCTCTCTCTCTCTCTCTCTCTCTCTCTCTCTCTCTCTCTCTCTCTCTCTCTCTGCTGGTGAATCACTTCAATTTGGTAGTTGACTGAATTGCATTATTTTCTTGTTTTTTTTTTTTTAAAGACATCTTTCTCTAGGAAATTCCTACTACTTTTCTTTCTCATACCTTTACACATGACTATGGGCCTGAGTTTATAGCCTTTTCTTTTATCTCAGTTGTCTTAAATTCAGGAAAACCACTGTCCTCTTAACTTTTTCCATCATAGTTTTACTTATTGAGGCCTGGTGTTTTTTCTCCCCATTTCTCCCAGAAATCCATTTGGCACATCTAATGTTGTTTTTGTTTAATTCACATTTGGGCAGTCATGTTGGTTAGACCTTATTATGGATATATCTTCTGATGTTCCCAGTAGATAAAATCTCATAGCAAACCTTTGCTCTTATAGTCTTCCAGCCTTTTCTGAATTCCCTGAGCCATTGGTTTGGGAATTGTTTTATAGATGTATCCATTGGGATTTGGCTCCACAATTCTGTAGTTTGATTGCTTGTGGTTTTATGTAATGGTCTACATCTATTGCACTCTTAGGATTATTATGCCATGCTGGTTATTGTATTCAGAGATGTCATAGCTAGGTAGGACTTTTAGTTGCTTTCCTCCTTTGGAAGCTCAAATGGTGTCTTCTGGTACCATGAAACCTGTTTCTGAAGGAGGAGGCTTTCCAGTGAATTCTAGCTCAGGGGCCTCTGTGCCCTGTTTTAGAAGTGCATGGTGTCCTTAGCAATAGGCACTTGCTTTCCACATCCAGAAGGCAACCAAGGACGATAGTAATAACCTATAATGTTTGGGAGTCTCTTGGACAACCCTGACCAACAACTAAAAAAAATTAGAAGTCAAAGGAACTCCAACTTCTCATGTCTGGTGTTGGGGTTTTTGTTATTTTAGCCTTCTCTTTATTTCTGCATTTATCTCCCCTTACCTAATTAGAGCCCCTTCCCCTTTTTCCATTTCCCTCATCAGATCACTTGTATTCTGATAGTCTCCTTTCTGTTGCTCCCCAACCTAACTACAATGGCTGTTGTCCTTTTACTTTTCTGGTTTCTATAGCTACTCCAGGATAGATACCCAAATATGAAGATTTGAACTAGGTTCTCATTTGAGAGAGAACATCTGATGTTTGTTTTTCTGGATCTAGGTTACTTCACTGAATACATTCTTTAGTAATTTCTTCCACTCTACCTGCAAATATCATGATTCATTCCTTCCTTCCTTTTTTTTTTTTTTTTTTTTTTTTGGTTTTTCGAGACAGGTTTTCTCTGTGGCTTTGGAAGCTGTCCTGGAACTAGCTCTTGTAGACCAAGCTGGTCTCAAACTCACAGAGATCCTCTGCTTCTGCCTCTGCCTCCTAAGTGCTGGTATTAAGGGCGTGTGCTACCAACACCAGTCTTCCTTTCTTCCTAAGACAGGGTTTCTTTGTGTAGCCTTGACTGTCCTGAAGCTTGCTCTATATACCATGCTGGCATTGAACTCACAGATCTGCCTGCCTCTGTACCCCACCCACTGAGTTATGAGCCATCACTGCCCAGCAATTTCATTTTTCTTTACAGCTGAATATTATTCCATTGTGTATATATACCACATTTCTTTTATCCACTTATCAGTTGAAGGTTATTAAAATAGTTTCCATATTTTAGCTATTGTGACTAAACCAGCAATAAACATAGCTAAGCAAAGTATCTGTGAATCAGGATGCCAAGACCTTTGGGCATATGCCAAGGAGTGATATAGCTGGGTCATGTTGTGATAGATTTATTTTAGCTTTTTGATAATTTTCCACACTGTCCCCCGCCAGGCTTTTCGAGGCAGGATTTCTTTTTATAGCCTTGACTGTCCTGGAACTTGCTCTGTGGACCATGGTGGTCTCGAACACAGAGATCCTCTTGCTTCTGTCTCCTAACTGCTGGGCTTACAGGTGTGCACAGTCATGCCCGGCAATCCACACTAGTTTCCATTGTGGCTGCTTCAGTTTGAAATTCAGCCAACAGTGAATGAAGCTTCTCTTTTCTCCACATCCCCTCTAGCATTTGTAGTTTGTTGTCAATTGGTCTTTGCCATTCTGACTAGGGTATGATGAAATCTTGAAGTTGTTTTGATTGTATTTCCTTAGTTTCTGGGGGCAATGAACAATTTTTAGATATTTCTTAGCCTTTTTTTTTCTTCTTTTGAAAACTCTGTTTTGGTCCCAGGCCCATTTTTAAAATGTGTGTGTGTGTGTGTGTGTGTGTGTGTGTGTGTGTGTGTGTGTGTGTGTTGTTTTGGCTCTTTTCTGTGTTCTTTATATATTCTTTATATATTCATCTCTTTCAGATGTATAGGTGGCAAAGATACTCTTCACCTGTTGGCTTGTTTTGTTTTGTTTTTTTAACTGTGCAGGGACCTTTTAGTTTTATGAAGTTCCATGTAAGTTGTAAAGTTTTTAAAAAGTAGAAAGCACAGATTCAGAGAGACCAGAGGCAAGACAGAATTTAAATCTAGTATACCAACTCAGAGTCCATGTTCTTTTCTAATACAGTTTTTAGTTTATACTGTATAAATGTACTGTATGTGTGTATCAGAGTTCTGTTATTTTCCATATACTCCAGAAAATAATGATTCAGCTATTTATTACCTATCTTCTATTGATAGATAACTGATCATACAGTTTTTTTGTTTTTGCGTTTTGTTTGAGGTGGGGGTCTTGATGTGGGCCTTGCTGTCCTAGAATTCTCAATGTAGACTAGGCAGGCCTTTAGCTCACAGAGATATACCTGCCTTTGCCTTCCAAGTGCTAGGTTAAAGGCATGTGCACTATGCTTGGACTGGGTCTCATTTGATATTTAGTACAAGTGCACAGTCACATTGGCATCAACATATTGAAATTACTTTATTACTAACATGTTTTTAATGAAATATAATTATGATTCATGAATCTCTAATTTGTATAAAGTCAGCACTATACCTGTTAGACTGCTAATCTAGTACTTAGTCTATTTCTGAATCAAGAACTAGCCATTATTAAAAATAACTACAATTTTAAAGCATGTATTTTTTTTTACTACATAAGTAATAATTTAAAAAAAACTCAAGCATCATAACTGACAGAAAATATGGAAGTACTATAACATTTTGTACTATTTTTAACTGATTCTTTTTGCTTAAACAGGTGTCCAACATTTGCAGCCTTCTAGTGATTCTTTGCTTTTGGAAGTAGTGAAACAAGTTAAACTTAGTGATATGGAGGAAGATAAACTAGAACTTCTTGAAGAGGATATGATAGCCAGAGTAAATATGTATGTATGAGTATTTGAAAGTATTTTGTAAAAATGGGTTTTCTTAAATTTCTGTTTTTCTAGAGTACAACAGTTACTATCGTGCTGGCTATTAAAATCTTCTGAGTATTTATTGAAATTACCAAGGAAAGCGTTTCTTCTAGGATTGTTGGGATCTGTATCAAATATTTTTGAGTAAAAACATTTTATTGAAAGCTGTATGCTTCAAGTTGTGTTTATGTAGAAGTGTTCAGAAGTGTTATATCTGAGGGTATAACACAGCAGTAGAGGGCTTACTTAAGGCATACCATAAGACCTTAGGTTTGATCTAGGATCCGAGGTTCCACGAAAGAAAATTGTCCATGTGAAATAAAAAACAAAAGAAAAAATAAAGATATAAGAAGAAATTCATTCAAGAGACATGAAAAAAATGAATAATTATAGAAACAAAATTTAGTAAAAAACAAACATATAAAAACATAAACTTCTAGCTGGACTGAATAAGAATTTGAAAAGGACAACAACATTCAGCATCAGCTGTGAAACAAGATATTCTTTTCCACATAAGTGAGCTAAATTGATGATTACTTCTTTTAAACTTTTTGTTTATACAGTGATGAGAAGGAAGAACAGGATCAAAAGGAAAAATTAGTGTTGACTGAAGACTGTGAACTCATTACAGTAATTGACATAATTCCTGGCAGATTAGAAATCACTACTCAACACATTTACTTCCATGATAACAGTATTGAAAAAGAAGATGGTAAGTAGTTCTGGGAAAATACCTTTCAGTTCTGTCAGTTATGAATTAGAGGAAGAAAACAATAAGATGAAATTGTGAAATTATGGTTTGTCTTACAAAATGAAAACTGGAAAGTCAATGAATTAGGCTCATGCAACCTTATGTATTGAAGGGGAATGATAATTTGTATGTGTACATACATACACACACCGTGTTTGTGATTGAAACCATTCTTTTGTTTTTGTTTGTTTTGTTTTGCTTTTTTTGAGATAGGGTTTCTCCGTGTAGCCCTGGTTGTTCAGGAACTCTGTAGACCAGGCTGGCCTTGAACTCAGAGATCCAGAGACCAGGGCCATTCTTACACAAGGCAAGTATTACCCAGACTTTCTTTATACTTAAAATCCTCTTGCCTCAGCTTTCGGAGTAGCTAGGATTATAGGCATGCCACCCCCAACCAGTTGCTTTTTTATCATCGCCATCATTAGTAGGGTATTTTAAGAGGTTTGGTTTGAGGGTATCACAATAAACTTAAAGCTAAAAAATGCAGTCATAATTATATCATACCACAAACACACACACACACACACACACACACACACACACACACACACACACACACACACCATCCTGTAAGCTCTTATTTTTAATGATTAAATCTGAAGATCCAGTATCTTAGAAAAAGAAAGATTTCAAGGTATAAATAAGTATTTAGAATTATCATCTGTTTTCCTAGAAAAGTAGTAGAATAGCTTTGGGGTTCTAGAGTAGTTTAAAAGAAATGACTTTTAACTACTAATAAGTACTTGTTTTTTATAATGTGGTATTTCTTTTCTCTAAGTATTACCTTTGGAAATGAGATAATTTTTGCATAAAGTAGATAGCTTTATGTGGCAACTCAGTCACAAGATTTCTTCTGTTTTCAGGAATTGGCTTTGATTTCAAGTGGCCTCATTCTCAAATTCGAGAGATTCACTTACGTCGTTACAACTTAAGGAGATCAGCACTTGAGATATTTCATGTTGATCAATCCAACTACTTTCTTAATTTCAAAAAAGAGGTGTGGTACCTTTCTGGCAATCACAGTATTATTTTGAAATAATTTTCCAGCTAGTAAGCTCTAATGGTATTTTGGACTGTATTCATATCAATACAAAATATTAAAAAAGAAAATGTATTCAGAGACAAGTCAGTACATGAGCTTTTGTTGGGATTTGTTTGGGAATTAAGGTGATATTTTACGTGAGAGAGAGAGAGAGAGAGAGAGAGAGAGAGAGAGAGAGAGAGAGAGAGAGAGAGAGAGAGAGAGAGTGTGTGTGTGTGTGTGTGTGTGTGTAGAAGATCATTGAATATCAACCAGTAGATGGCAGACATCTGTTATATGGTGCTCCTGGATTTCCTTTTCTTAATACCATTGTCATGTTTTGGTCTCACGACACCATTTTTTTTTAAAACTGTATTATGTGTGCAAGTTGTAGTGTGCCTGTAGAAAACAAGAGGACAACCTATAAGAGTCAGTTCTTTCATTTTACAATGTAGTTGCTAAGGAACAAAGTCAGGTGATCAGGCTTAGTGGTAGGCACCTTCATCTGCCATTTAACTATCTCCATGACCTCATTTAATATTGATATCTTCAAATGTCCCATTTCCAATTATGAACTTGTTGAGGACCAAGTTTCTAAATCATAAAATTGAAAGAACATACTTAAACCACAGCACCAAGTATAGTAAAGAAATTAAAAGCATAATCCACTATTGATATGAAATGTCCAGAAGAGGTGAAGTTATAAAGCAAATGGTGGATTGTGGTTGTCAAGAAAATAGGGAGGAGGCAGAATTGGAGATAACTGCTAACAAGTTTGTGGATTGGTGAAGATTTTCTGAAGTAAAATAGTAATGGTAATGGCATAACTGTAAAACAGTAAGAAAGCACTATTATTCTTAAAGGATTAATTATATCTTGCTAAAACTAGTGAAAAAGCTATAACCTATGTTTGTCTTGACCAATTTTTAAACTAAACAGTAGTATTTTTTATAGGTTAGAAACAAAGTATATAGCAGACTGTTGTCACTTCATTCTCCTAATAGTTATGGAACAAGATCTCCACAAGAATTATTCAAAGCTTCAGGATTGACACAGGTAGGAAATTTTATAGATTGTTGTATTGTTCATTTTCTATCTCAGAATTTTGTTCTGATTTCTAACTGCTTGTCTGCCTGCCTGCCTGCCTGCCTGCCTGCCTGCCTGCCTGCCTGCCTACCATCGTATCTGTGTAGTTGGTTGGTTGGTTGGTTAGTTATTTTTGGTTTTGTGGATATAGGGTCTCTTGATCTAGCCCTGCCTGTCCTTGAACTTGCTATGTAGAACAAAAATAGAGAGATTCACCCACTTCTGCCTTCTAAATACTAGAATTAAAGGTGTGATCCACCACTCCTGGCCTTGTTTCTTCCATTTAGAATAATCTTTTCTCGTGTGTGTGTGTGTGTGTGTGTGTGTGTGTGTGTGTGTGTGTGTGTGTGTGTGTGTGAGAGAGAGAGAGAGAGAGAGAGAGAGAGAGAGAGAGAGAGAGAGAGAGAGAGATGAGAATTGGATACAGGACCCCATGCATGCCAGGCTCTTCTGTGAAGTTCTCCAGGCAAGAATTCTTTTCTTGTGTCAAATAAGCCTTGTTTAACAAAGTACAGTTTCTTTTGCTTTTGGATAGACTTTATTCATTAACTACTGATTTTTCAATTTTATACCTAAGAACAGTTGAGCTTCCTATATAGAGAAATATATCTCAATGTATTTATTTCACTTTATAGACAAAGCATACAGATTTTATTTTTCTTTTATTTAATTAAATTTTTTTAATTTTACATTTCAACCCCAGTTCTCCCTCCCCTTCTCCTGCCTCCCCACCTCTCCCCATCCCATCCCTCATCTACTCCTCAGAGGAGATAAGGCCTCCCTTAGGGAGGCACCAAAGTTTGGGATACCAAGTTGAGGCAAGACCATGACCCTCGCCCCTGAATCAGGTTAGGCAAGGTATCCTGCCATAGGGATTGAGCTCCAAAAAGCCAGTTCATGTATCCAGGGTAAGTCCGGGTCCTATTGCCAAGGGCCCCCCAAACAGGTCAAGCCACATAACTGTCACCCACATTCAGTGGGTCTAGTTTGGTCCCATGTCAGTCGAGAGTACATGAACTACCACTAGCTCAAATAGGCTGTCTCTGTAGTTTTCCCAAATATGCTCTTGTCCCCCTTTGCTCTATGATCTCTTTTGCCTTTCTTCAAGTGAACTCCAGGAGCTCAGCCCAATGCTTAGCTGTGGTTCACTGCATCTTCTTCCATCAGTTACTGGATGTAGATTCCATGATGGAAGTTAGGGTGGTCACTGATCTGATTACAGGGGAAGGCCAGTTCAGGCATTCTCTCCACTATTGCTGGGTCAACCTTGTGGATTCCAAGAGTTTCCCTAGCACCAGGTTTCTCCCTAATCCCATAATCTTCCCTCTATCAAGATATTTCTTTCATTGCTCTCCCTCTGTGTCTCTCCCCCAACTTGGCCATCTTGATCCCTCATGTTCCCATCCTTCATCCCCTCCCTTCTACCTCCCCTCCCAGTTTACCCAGAAGATCTTAACTATTTCCCTTTCCTGGGGTTCTCCTTGCCCAGCAATACCACTCGTGGGCATATACCCAAAGGAAGCACATTCATACCACAAGGTCAAATTTCATTTTTCAGTGTTTACCATAATTATAACCTTTTGCTTTTGGTCCACAGTGGGTTAAATTTGATTGTTATTCTGTCAGGAAGACTCTGATGTTAAACCCCACTATGTATACTCATTAGAAGACTAAATATAATGAGGTGATTAATAGAAAGGAATAATTTTCTTTCTAGTCCCACCTCATTTTGCTCTTTAAAGGTGGTTTTTTCTTCAGATAATCAATCTAAAATCCAATAACCTTAGCTTAGCACAAAATATGTTAAGTTTTAGATTTTAAAGCACTGCCTTTTAGTATATATAGTTACAGAAATGCCAAAAGTGAGCAATAATATGAACAAAGGAGTCAAGACCATGATGGGAAAACACACAGAATCGCTGACCCAAGCTAGTGAGAGATCACTGACTCAGGTCTGACAAATGGGGAACCTGCATAAGACCGAATTAGACTCCCTTAATATAGGAGACAATGGTGAGAATGGGACAATATATGAGGCCTCTTGCAGTGGGTCCAAGATTCCAGACTTAGTGGAGCCCATTCAATATGGAAATATACCTTGCTCAGCGTAGACACAGGGTGTGTGGGGTGGACAGGTGCCTTGGTCCTGCCTCAATGAGATGATGGGACAGACTTAGTAGACTTCTAGGGAAGGCCTCACCATCTCTGAGGAGCAGATGGAAGGTGGGGGCTGGCAAGTGGACGGGAAGAGAGGAGGGAGGGGGAACTGGGTTTGGGATGTAAAAAAATAATTTTTTTTTAAATGTCAAAAGTGGGGCAGTCATTTTAGAAATTAAAGTTTTAAGATAGAAAAATTATTGAGTAATAGTCTTAAGTTTTCTTTTGTTCCCTTTCTGTTACATGGGACTAAACTCAGAGTATTGCACTTGCAACTGTTCTGTACCAACCTGTATCCCTAGGCTTATTTTTTAATGGGTTGGTTCATTGACCAGGGTATCCTCCAACTTGCTATTCTCCTACCTTCACCTCCTGAGTAGCTAGAATTACATATGTGCACTACCACACCTGGAAAGATTTAATTCTTATTTAAGACTTTCCAGAGTAGTATAGTATAGTGTTTATGTTTAGATTTTTGCTCTTTTTCTTAGACACTAATTTTTAAAGGAAATATAGATTATGAGGAAGTTGATTTATCTCCATGTCAAACTTATTTAGCCCCATCTCTTCAATCATGAAGATAGAGATGAGTACAAAAATTATTTGGTTATTAATAAATGTCACAGAGCTTACATGTTACAATTCTGATATTGTTCTTTTTGTACTGTCTAGAAATGGGTGAATAGAGAAATAACAAACTTTGACTACCTCATTCAAATAAATACAATGGCAGGACGGACCTATAATGACCTTGCACAGTACCCTGTGGTAAGTTCTGTATAAATCTCTTAAGATTAACTTATACTTTTATAATGTACAAAACTATATATGATATTTATGTTTTTATTTAAAAAAAATTGAGAGGTTTGTATATAGTTCAGTGGTACAATGTTTTTGTACCATATGTGAGGCTCTGGGCTTAATCTCCAGCACTACAAAAGAAATACACACACGCATTTAATCCCAGCACTTGGGAAGCAGAGGCAGGCGAGTCTCTGTGAGTGGAGGCCAAACTGGTCTACAGAGCAAGTTCCAGGACAGCCTCCAAAGCAATACAGAAAAACCCTGTCTCGAAAAACTTTATAAAAAAAAAAATACACACACAATACACATACTCTGCCTTTATGTTTTCACCTCTATATTTTTAGAGAAGTCTAGTAATTAAAATTAAGGTTTTCTTTTATTTTATTAAAAATAGCCCATAAGGGTTACAGAAAATTTATACTATTGAACTGAAATAAATATTAAAATATGTCTTTAAAGATTTTATAATAGAAAAAAGTGTTTATAATAGGGAAAACTATTTTTAGTGATTAAATCTTTTTATCTTTATGAACATTTCATATTTGATGTGGAAATGTTAGGTTCTCTAGGAAGAAATATCTAAATTTTGAATTGTCTCTTGTAGTTTCCCTGGATTTTGCAAGATTATACTTCAGAAGAATTGGACCTTAATAACCCCACTGTATTTCGAGATCTTTCTAAACCAATTGGAGTCGTTAATGAAAAAAATGCCAAAGCTATGCAAGAAAAGTAAGTGCTTATAAGTCTTTTGAAATGGCCATTGTTTGAATTTGTATTGACTTTCATCATAACAACTAAATGTTACCCTTTTTAAATTAAAAAGGATGTTTTTTTGTTTGTTTGTTTTCTGTGTAACAGTTCTAGCTGTCCTGTAACTAACTTTATAGACCAGGCTGGCCTTGAACTCAATGAGATCCACCTGCCTCTGCCTCCCAAGTGCTGGGATTAAAGGCTTGCGCCACCACCACTTGGCTTAAAAATAGTGTTTTTTATTATTATTTTGTGAGTATAACTGTTGGGTTTTTTTTTTGCATGTATGTGTGTACACCATACACATGCCTGCAGAGGTCAGAGGAGGGTCTTGGATCTGGAAATAGAGTTGCAGGTGCCAGTGAGCTGCTGTGTGGGTGCTGGGAATTGGGCCCAGTGCCAGTGGAGGCCAGAGAGAGTATAGGCTCCCCTGCAACTGGAGTTACAGAGGGTTGTGAACAACCATTGGGTGATGGGAACTGAATCCAAGTCCTCTGTAAGAGCAACTCTCAACTGTTAAACTATCTCTCCAGCCCCCAAATATTTGAAAAAAAAATGTTTTTAATGTGTATGGTTGTTTTGTCTGCATGTATATCTGTATACCACTTGCATATGTAGTACCTGCAGAGGCTAGAAAAGGACATCAGATACTCTAATACAAGTTGGGGTCACAGAGGGTTGTAAGTTACCACATGGGTGCTGGGAACCAAACCCAAGTCCTCTAGAAGGGTATCATGTGCTCCTAACCACTGAACCATCTCTCCATCTTCATGTTAATCTTTTTCCAACACAAGCTACTTAATTTTTTTCAATTATCATTGTGCATATTCACTGTATATGTATTACCAAAGGAAAATTTCATATAAGCTTATAGTATGTGTTCAGTATATTCTACCATGTTCTACTCTCTCTGCCACTCCTATGTCCTATTTTTCCCGACAATTTTGTTGTATATTTACATTTGTATACATGACTTTATGTATCTATATAAAATCTAGGGACTAAAAAAAGAGAACATATATGTATATATGTATTTGGTTTTGATTTTTTAAAAAAGATTTATTTATTTTTCATGTGTACAGTGTTGTGCCTACATGTATGCCTGCAGGCCAGAAGAGGGCACCCAAGATCATTACAGATGGTTGTGAGCCACCATGTGGTTGCTGGGAATTGAACTCAGGACCTCTGGAAGAGCAGCCAGTGCTCTTAACCTCTGAGCCATCTCTCCATCCCTGGTTTTGATTTTTTAAGACAGGATTTGTCTGTGTACCCTGGCTGTCCTATAGCTCATTCTGTAGACCAGGCTGGCCTCAAACTCAGAAATTTGCCTGCCTCCCAAGTGCTGGTGTTAAAGAGGTATGCCACCACCACCCAGCTCAAAAACAATGTTTATGAGACTGGCTTAAGTCTCTTAATATAATTTTGACAGTTACTTCCATTTTTGTGCAGATGGCACAACTTCATTCTTCTATGACTAACAACCATTCCATTCTTCATCCATTCCTCTTGTTAGATCTCTGTGTTGGTTCTATAACTTAGCTATTGTGAATAGTGCTGTAGTAAACACTTAGGTGCAAGTTGACCTGAAGCCATCTAGCTAAATATCCTAGAGTGGTATAGTTCAGTTGTGTGGTAGAGCTGATTTTCAGTTTTGTGAGAAACTACCATACTGAGTCCTGTAGTTGGTGTAACGAAAGAATTGGCTTCTGCAAGTTGCGCTGTGATCTCCATGCATGCATTATGTCATACAAGCTTTGATATACACACATTAAATAAATGTGATTTAAAAAACAGAAATATATTTGTAGTGCTAGAAGTATAGCTCAGTAATAAGCACTTACCTGTTGTGTGTGAGGCTTTGGTTTTTCATCAGAATAAGTAGATATTGGTGCTAGCAAGATGGTTCAATGGGTAGAGGCTCTTGCCACCAATCCTTATGGTCTGAATTTGATTCCCGGAACCCACAATGGGCAACTCCTGCAGGTTGTCCCGTGAACTCATCATGTGCACCATGCATGCATGTACACACGCAAAGAATAAACAATGAAAAATCAAGTTATGGGACATAGAGAGATGACTCGGTGGTTAAGAGCACTTGTTTTTCTTCCAGAAATCCCAAGTTTGGTTCCCTGCTTTCTGTGGCATACAGCAGCCCATAGCTATAGCTCATAGGCATCTGACAACATCTGACCTCTAAGGGAACCTTTGTATTCATGAAATTCACTCTGAAACAAGACACATGCATACACTTAAACAAAATAAATATTTAAAAAGTAAAATAATAGAGAATAGACAATTATTTATCAAGAAGATTTTGTCTCAAGAAAGATAAAAATATTTCTATTTTAGTCTACTTTCAAAAAGTTTCTATAGGCAACATGTTTATTATTGAATTATACAAAAATGCTGGGTCTGGAGAGATAGCTCACCAGTTGAGAGCACTGGCTGCTCTTAGAAAGACTTGGATTCAGTTCCCATTACCCAAATGGCTGTTCACAACCCTACAGAGCCTACACTCAGGCCTCCTATACTTGGCACTGGAAATGCAAGAGGTACATAGATAATACATGCAGGCAAAACATCTATATACTTAAAATTAAATAAAACTTATTTTAAATGCCCTAAAAGCTTGTTTGGTGATATTTTATTGTTTAGAAAACATTCTTAGAAATCAATTTTTTTCTGTTGTTATGTGATGGGATTCAGATACTTCATTTGGTACTGCAATATATGACTAAGGATTGACATTTTAAAGAATACTATGCTTTAAGCTAACTAGTACAGACTCTTATTTTGTTATTAAGGTAATAAAACTCCACTTTTTTTTTTTTTTTAGGTACGAAACTTTTGAAGATCCAATGGGAACAATTGATAAGTTTCATTATGGTACTCACTATTCAAATTCTGCAGGTGTCATGCACTATCTTATTCGTGTAGAACCATTTACTACCCTCCACATCCAGCTCCAGAGCGGAAGGTATGCTTAGATTAAAAACCTATTTGCCTCTGATTGTAAAGTTGAGAACTGTTCTTTTTGATATTATGTTCTCAATGATAGAGCCATGCCTTTTAAATCCTCTACTAGGTTTTAATCTAGATAAAATCAGCCACAGTAGTTTAACAAGTCATTCAAATTGACTCATATAAAAGCCTTTTTTTGTTGTTTTTTTGTTTTTCGAGACAGGGTTTCTCTGTGGCTTTGGAGGCTGTCCTGGAACTAGCTCTTGTAGACCAGGCTGGTCTCGAACTCACAGAGATCTGCCTGGCTCTACCTCCCAAGTGTTGGGATTAAAGGTGTGTGCCACCACCGCCCGGCTATAAAAGACATTTGAATATGATTTTTTCACTATTATTGTATTGTACATTTGGAATCCCTTCAATATTGAGAAATGAACCAGAGATTTATAATTAGATGTTGCCTAGTGGCTGAGAACTTGTCTAGCATGTATAGGGTCCTGGGTTTAATTCCAAGTAACAGCTCCTTCGTCAAGTTACAGTATTAATGTGATTTAGAGCTAAATCTGAGCTATCCACAGGTAGACGGATCTCAGCAGTGGCTACACAATCTTCCTAAGAATACTTTTCATAAAGACTAGATAGAGGAAGCAGTTTGGGATTTATAACAGCCACTTAGAGAGGTCTGTGATAACATTATCTGTAGGTATTGTAACTTACTATATTTCACATGTTCCTAATTATTCTAAGGAAAAATAAATCTTCTGTTAGTATTCTCCAGGTAGCTTCCTTGTGTGCATTTTTGTTTGTTTTTCCTTAGATCTTAACATTTTGTTTCCTCTACTCAGCTAACACTATACAAACACTGCCTATTGTATTATCTTTGCACGTGACATCTATAGTTAGCCTGTTATCTCTACCCTGTCTTAAGTACAGTAAACTTTGGTGTTCAAGAAGAGACACTGTCTTCAGGATTCTTAAGCATCAGTAAAATGTTGCACAATCTCCAACAGGAGATACTTCCCCTACGTAAGATGCAGGAATTTATGACTAGGTTTGTTTTGCTTTTGTTATACTTTTATGAAGAAAGGTGATTTGGCAAAGCTTTAAAATGAATTCTGTTTGTGCTTTATAAAGTACCATCAAGAAAATCCATTAAGGGACTTGTATTTAGAATATATACAGTCCTTCAACCAAGTAATACAAAACTGAATTTAAAAATGGAAAAGGGTCTATTTAGCAATTTCTCTAAATGAAATGGGTGTCTAATACATGCAAAGATGTACAATATCATTAGCATAAAGATAAAAGTTGTTTTCAAATATTAAAGAGGAAGATTTAAAAAGAGCAGCTATAGTCACATGGAAATTTGAAGGGAGCTTAAAGGTTCTTTGTTCTATGCTTCCTTGCTTTCATTTAATGGACTGTTGTCTTTCAATCCCGTATACAGATTTGACTGTGCAGACCGGCAGTTCCATTCCATCCCTGCTACGTGGCAAGCTCTTATGGATAATACATATGATGTAAAAGAACTTATTCCTGAATTCTTCTATTTCCCTGAGTTTTTAGAAAATCAAAATGGTAAGAAATAGAGGATTTAAAATTTTATTCAACAGGTCTCAGTGAAAAATCCTGAAAAACAACTTTGAGGGCATCCTCTGTAATATTGTATGATTTATTTAATGTTTGTTTTGTGTTAGTGACAGGTTTTAACTGATACCGGGAAACAGTATCAAATCTTAGTTTCCAGGAAAGTGATGTAGGAAACTAAGGTATGAGTCAAATTTGAATTCCTAAGAGTACTTACCTGCTAGAGTCCAGCTCCTCATGAGGGCAGGGCCTGAAGATGGGCGGATGCAATAGTGGCAATGGGAAGAATCAAACACAGGGTACTTCTTAGTTTTGTTTTAGTAGAGATCGACAGTGAGGAAGCACATCCCAGGCAGAGATGCAGGTCCCAGCAGGGGATGTAAGGAGTAGGCGAGGATGTAGGAGCAGGCCATGCCTTGATGGTCAGGAGAATCTTGCAGCCTGACTGACTAGCAGCCAGAGTGCTGCTTTATTCATACACAATTTAGTAAGTAGGGATACATTCATATTGTTCCAAAACATAGATCATATCAGTTTTGTTTTTGGACATGTGTTTCACTTACTATTGCTTATCTTTTAGTCATCATTAATAAGCTATGACAGAACAGAGTTACCATTTCTAATAATTTTCCCTCAAGTTTTGACAGCATTGTTAAACAGAGTTACCATTGCTAATCTTTAACCCCATAACCCAATTTTTAAGAATCTAGAGATTTGTGACAGCCTGTTCTCAGACTGGTAGCTTTTGTGGCTACAAGGACACTAGACCAAAACAAAATCTTAAAGCTAGCCTGGGCATATTACCATGCCTCAAGAAGTGTATTGTTAACTCTTAATGATCAGAGTACCCAAGAAAAATCCTCAGGCCAAAACTCCTGCACTTATTATTCAAATTCTGCATAATACAATGTTCAAATTTTAAATCTTTATAGAATTTGTCTAGATGTCTAATCCCCACATTCTGTTGTTCCTTGGTCATACAACACCACAGTGGTTCTGCATGTACTAACTTTTCTAAGAAAGGAAGGTCCTGACATCAGGTTTTTCTATCATCTTTCCACTCTGTACTTTGCTCATCAATATAAGTCTCTGTGTAGGGCTAATCTAACTTAATTAACTCAGATCACATAATTGCCTGAGTGTATAGTGGGAAGAAGCTTGCATTCTGATCTGTGGCCAACTCCTCTAACCCACCGAATCTTGTTGACCTTTTGAGTTTACTTTGTTTTGGTTATCTTGTTCCTGAGTATGTACAGGGACGGATGTTTCAAGGATGTCTCATAGCCTCATAGAGAGACCTCTGGTTTCTTTATGTGTGTCACAATCTCTAGTGTGTAAGGAAAGACCTTCAAGTAGATAAGGAGATCTCCCTAAAGTGAGTTGGGGGGTAGGGTGGAGAATAGTATATTCAGGACTGTCCTGGGGAAGCTTAGACACAGCATTCCTGGGAAAAGGCATAAATGATTCATAAGAAATTTTCCATCAATCCAATATCCCCAAATTGCACAAATATTAAAAATCTCCCAAGTATGGGACAGGTGGCACAGCAGCCATCATGCAGCTCAGCATTGCTGAATCTTTGTTAAGCAGCTGTACTGGCTTTATGACTTTTGCCATTCCCATTAGATATGGCTGTGCCGCTTACCTCAGACTGCAGTCTTTACTAGAGACACAGAACTGCTTTACACTGCCATCACACGTCTTTGAGGTAAATAAGATGATAATTTGGACCATGGTCAGTGGGCCAAATAGTAAACTCATTTTTTAGAGCATCATTGCAACATATTTACCAATTTATTTATGTTTTTCCTATCTATATCTGGTTTTAGAAACTAATGACCAACTTGAGTAGGTATAAGAGACCATGTAACTCACAAAGATAAAAGTGTTTTTACCTTTGAAAAAGACTTCTGCTGACTCCTTATTTGGAATATATAAAAGGTGCACATTTAAAATAATGGCCGAGTCATTGCACTTTTTGAAAATTAGGTTTTTGTAGTAGAGATGCATGATGATAATTAAATTTTAAAAATATACAAATATATTTTTCCTGTAGTGTTACTTTACTTGATTATTACTATGTTTTCCTTTTCTTTCTTTCTTTCTTTTTTTTTTTTTTTGGTTTTATTTATTTATTTTTATTTATTTATTTATTTATTTTTTGAGAGCTCTTGGAACTCTCTTTGGCCAGGCTGGCCTTTAACTCACAGAGATCCACCTGCTTCTGCCTCCCTAAGTGCTGGGAGTAAAGGCATGCACCACGACCAGTTGGCTTTTAATTACTTTTGTGTGTGTGAGATACTGGAGATTGAACTCACAGTCTTGCACACTTGGTTGGCACACCCTCCACAACAAATAAGTTTGCATGATTTGGGGGTACATTTTATATAGATTGTTAGTCAGCTATTGGACTGGAATTTAATGAAGTCAGTAGGTATCTGGGATATGAAGAGTAATTGGGCTAAATTTGAATGAAAAATGTAGGTACTCTTTGCTCTACAATTCATGGTATTTATTGGAGTCTATTGCTGCCCTCAGCCCTATGACCTCATGGTCCCTATGTATAACTATAATTATATAATTGCTTGATAGGAACTTGGGTAGGAGAAAACAAATGTATCATCTAATAGGAATAAATAGCTAGGAATAATTAGCAATAAAACCAACACAAAATTGTACAATGAAATTTCAGTGTTTTCTGAAATGAATAGAGATAATTTATTTTCAGATTTATAGTATTAGCATGGCCAATTTGTTTCTGTATTTTCACTATTTTATTCTGAGCATTTTGGCTTTGTTTATGGTTAATCCTCATTGTTACAAATAAGTGAAGTAACTTAAGCACAGTAGGTAGAAACAACATTTTTCAAAAATGGGGTATGTTGATCTGTTGTGTCCCTCTTAAATATAACCTCTACAACTTCATTCTCTAGAACTGTGTCATATATCATCCTCTAAAATTGAACAGGTATGGCATTTAGGGCAGAAATTAATGTGCAGATGAAATGAAGGTTCTGCAAGTAAATTCAAAGGGAAATGACTATGAAGTGTACAAAGAACAGTAGCTGCTGCACAGTGATCACTAACCTCTGTGTCCCCTGTCATATTTGTCATACTTTACATCTTAACCAGACTTGGGAAATGTGACATTTCAAGGCAGCATGCTATTATTTCAAGACTGGTATTTTAAGACTTTTTTTTTAAGGTCTTTTGTGTTAACACTTTCCTTTTCACAGTATATGAACAAGAAAACCCCATACTTGAGAAAGTCTGTCAAATGTCATGTTCCAGCTGCAATAGCAACTATCTTTGCAGAATAGTGGCATATAAGATGTTATTCTTTCATAAAACAAAACCCTTAGTGAGTGAGTTTAAGGTATAAATTACACAATAAAGTTTTAATGAACTGTATTTTGTAAACTAATCATTAAAAGGACTATTATCCATTTTTAGTGTAAAAATAAGTAATATTCTATTTTGGTCCAATTAAAGTGAGGATTGTAGTATCTTCACTGTTTTTTTCTTCTTTTTCATTTGTATGTGTATGTGTGTTCCCATGTCCATGCACTTACATGTAGAGGAGTGTGTGTGTGTGTGTGTGTGTGTGTGTGTGTGTGTGTGTGTGTGTGTGGTGTGTGTGTGTGTGTCCATGCATTTTTTTATGTAGGCCAGAAGTCAGTGTCCTTGATCCCCATTCCACCTTAACGTTTTGAGACAAGCTGGGTGGGTTGCCCAGCAAGCCCCTAGGATTGTCTCAGCTCCCACCTCTGTAGTCACTGTCATAAGCCACTCACTGTGCTTGGCTTTACATGAGTGATGGAGATCTACATTCAGATATCTATGATCGAGTAGCTGAAATTTACCAGCTATGTGTCTCCCAAGTTCCTCCTCCCTGCTTTCCTAAGAAAAAGAATTCTTACTCAGATATATCCTCTAAAAATGAGTTTTAAAATACTTTATGTAGTTTAATTACTGAATAAAGTATACTATAATAGACAAGAAAATATTTTTCCAGCTACAGGCCCTCTTTTGTATTTATTTTACATCACTTATTTAAATCTAAGATGTATCTGATGTTTCTATTTATTTGTCTTAGAATTTAATTTGGGTTACCTACAAGTTTCCAAAGAACTGGTAAATGATGTCATTCTTCCAAGATGGGCTAAATCACCTGAAGATTTCATTTATAAACACAGAAAAGCTCTGGTAAGGTTTTTGTGGCAACACTATAAGGTCTAATAAAATACAGATTTTTTTTCAAAGATACGTTAAGTGTACTTTTTTCTAGATTCATTTATTATTTGTTGTATATTACTGTTCTAAAAGTACAATATAGTAATCTTAGAATATAGGTATTTTGTGATACTATCTATAAATATGTACCAAAATATAGGCTTCTATTTTTTAAATAAGAACTTACTTACCATTAGTGTATATGCAAATCTAATTATAAATACCAATTATCAGTGTCATAAGCTTTTGATTTCTGGTATATGGGCAATCAAATTTCCTATTTAATCAAGTCTATGATTTTTTATTCTTGAATTGACAAGTTTTAGACAACTATCATAAAGGAAACTACCACAAAAATGCATTCCACACTTCTTATTTAACTCTTAGATTTCTGGGGATGTTAATAGCTTTTTTGTGTTGTTTTCTTCACCCAGTATATTGGGCATTTTAGAATTTGTGGTTTTTTAATTAGCTGATAAACCCTCTGCAAATATTTCAAAATCTGGGAAAATCTACAGTCTGAGTTGGGTGTAGTGGCAGTTTCTTAGGAGGCTAAATCCTGAATTCATGACTTTGAGGCCAGCTTGAACAACATGGTATGAACTTGTCTCAAACAAAACAAATAGCAACAAGCAAAATCTCAAATACTTGCAGCCTTAATCATTTTGCATAAGGGATATTCAGCCTGTATTAACATTCCAGTTAGTGTGTGTCTGCTGTATGGATTAATATACTGTTTACCCAGCTGGTATAATTTAATGTTTTTCAGTTTCTGCAATTAGGCATGACATTTTTTTTTCTGAAAGATTACTCATGTTCCTAATAAAACTAGCCTATCCAAAATGCCACTTTAAAACACTTACTAGTTTTTAGGTAAATTTCCAACTTGGAATTGAAGGAATAGTGAGAATTAGTTTACTATTGATGATTGTGTTACTGTCTTAAAGCACTCTGTTTACCAAGCAGTGCTCTCATTTAAAAAAAAATGTGTGCAAGTATTTTGCCTGCATGTATGTCTATGTATTATGTATGTGCAATGCCCAGCAAAGACAGAAGAAAGGGTCAGAGATCCTGGAAATGGAGACACAGATGGTTGTCAGTTGTCATGTGGATGCTGGGAATTGAACATGCTTTGTCTTGAAGGGCAGGCAGTGTTCTTAACTACTGAGCCATCTCTCTGGCTCCATTTTTTTCCCCTTCTTCCCCTGAGACAAGGTTTCTCTTTGTAGCCCTAGTTGTCCTGGAATGCTTAGACCAGGCTGATCTTGAACTCAGAGATCTGCCTGCCTCAGCCTCCTAAGTGCTGGGATAAAGGCATGCACCACCCTCTCCCAGTTGCTCCATGCGTTTTTTTAAAATGCATGAATTTAGAATTATAGTTAGAAGATACCTATATTAATTAGTAAATGTTCTCTTTCTAGGAGTCTGAATATGTATCTGCTCATCTTCATGAATGGATAGATCTGATTTTTGGCTACAAACAGAGAGGACCAGCTGCAGTGGAAGCACTCAATGTCTTCTATTACTGTAGTTATGAAGGTATGAGCCTACCTACTTATTCTCTTGTAGTACTTTGACAGAATTAGTGTTTTTGTGTTATGCATGGTATTGGGCCTAGATATTTAACATAGGAAAGAGTACATCAACAAAATAGCTTTTCAGTTGAAAGGTCACAAAACTGTCATTATTTCAGTTTTGCTTGTTTTTTTTTTTGGGGGGGGGGTGTTTCGAGGCAGGGTTTCTCTGTGGCTTTAGAGGCTATCCTGGAACTAGCTCTTGTAGACCAGACTGGTCTCAAACTCACAGAGATCCGCCTGGCTCTGCCTCCCAAGTGCTGGGATTAAAGGTGTGTGCCACCACCGCCCAGCTATATTATTTCAGTTTTATAACAACAGTTTATGAGTGTGTGTGTGTGTGTGTGTAAATCTATTGTAGATGCCAATTATCATCTTATGTTTTTGGTTTCTTATATGGGAAATTATTAAATCAATACATTGAATATTACAAATTATATTTTTAGTAAACTTTGAAATAAGGCTCTTAGAATTTCCAGTAATAAATTCTAATAGCATTAGCTTAGCATCAGAACTATTATATGATAGCTTTGGGCAGAAAATGTTGTATCTTTTTAAATATATTTTGTGTGTATAGGTATGTAATTCATGTCTGGGTATACAAGGAGGTTGAAGGTACATGTTAGGTAGCTTCCTCATTGGTTCTTTCCCTTATTTAGACAGGATCTCTTACATGTACCCATACACATATGTGCATATACGCATGAACACATACACACACGCATGCACGCACGCATGCATGCACGCACACACAAAATAGGTAATTTGGACACATGGGGTAGGGCCTAGGCCTGGCCCAGGATGATGTGGTAGACTTTGGGGAGCCCCTTTTGAGGGCTTTACCCTGCCTGGGGAGTAGAGGGGGGATGGCTAGGGGCAGGTGGGATGTTAGGGGGGAGTGGGGAAAAGGGAGAAGGGATTGACATCTGAAGCAAGCTTGTTCCTAATTTGAACTAATAAAATAAAATAAAATAAAAAAATAGGTAATGATTTTAGAAAATTACTTTCTGGTGACAAGTTGAAGACTAATATTTTGTTTGAAATGTGTTAATCGGGCTTGATGTATTTATCATTGTCATGCTGTTTTGTGATTACTTCTTTTTTAGGTGCTGTAGATCTTGATGCCTTAACAGATGAAAAGGAAAGAAAAGCCTTAGAAGGGATGATTAATAATTTTGGGCAAACACCTTGTCAGCTGTTAAAGGTAAATTAGATTAGTTATCAACAGTTTGGAGCAGTGGTTCTTAGCCTTCCTAATGCTGTGACCCTTTAGTACAGTTTTCATTGCTACTTCATAACTGTAATATTGCTATGTTATAAATCATAATATAAATATTTTTGTGGATAGAGGTTTGCCAAGATTCATGACCCACAGGTTGAGAACCACTGGCAAGAAGGATGTTTTGAAGTATTCTGAGGCCTGAAGAACAGTAGAATCCTAGAATAATTGTAATTGATAGGGTTTGGTTTAGATGATTGCATTTACCCTCTATTAAGTTGTAATGTGCTCATGCAATTGAGACTCCTGATGCTAGGAGGACTGATGTATTAAGTTAGTGGGACTTCAAGTGAAGTCTAGAATTGAATTTCCAAAGGGTAGTATTGCCATTGTTTTAAACGATTTTTGTAATTTAAAGAAATTTAGAGAAATGGGTTGGAGAGATGGTTCAGTGGTTAAAAGCACTGGCGGTTGTTCCAGAGGTCCTCAACTACTTGGTGGCTCAAACCATGTGTAATGGGATCTGATGCCCATTTCTGGCATGCAGGCAAACATGCAGACAGAGCACTCATACACAAAAAAGAAAAAAAAAACTTAGAGAATCCTTATTCAGAATTTAGGAAAAAATTCATTAAATTGTTACTTAAAAATAAGTAGATGTGATTGTTCCTAGATTACATAACAAAAAAAAACTGAAGTAGTATCCAGTTATGAAGCCAGATGTCTTGGCCCATACTTGTACTTCCAGATACTCAAGAAAGTGGGGTGGAAAATTAAGAATTCTAGGGTAGCTTAGGTAACATCTCAAAAAGTTCATTCATGTAAAATGTTTTCCTATGCATGTACAATGCCCTGGATATGATTCTCAATCGTCTGTCGATCCGTCTGTCGTCTTCCGTCCGCGCCGCGCCCCCCCCCTGTGGTGTGTGTGTGTGTGTGTGTGTGTGTGTGTGTGTGTGTACGTACACATGTGAGTGTGGGGTGGCCTTTGTAGGAACTGTCCACTTTTTTTTGAGACAGACTCTCTCACTGGGACCTGGAGTTTGATAGTCTAAGTTCACTAGTGAGTCCCATGGATATTTCTGTCTTCACCTCCTCAGCACTGGGCTTACAAGTGTACACCACACTGCTCAGCTCTTTCTGTCAGGTTCTCATGCTTGCTTACTGAGCTCTCTCTCCAGCCTTGTGTTTCTGAGAGAATAAAAACTGGATATCAAATATATCATTAAAACTGTCCTTATGTTGAGACTCTTTCTGTATATAAAATTTAAAATATTGAAATCATCCCATAAATGGAACTTACCATTCAGAGTCTAAGCCCATAATCAAATTATTAAACATTGCTATGTTTCCTCATACTGGTATGTAAAGATAAATTGTTATCTTCCTAATTGCCATTGGTTCATAGAAGTCAGTCCAGTATTTTGGAAGCTGTCATCTTTGGTAGCATGAATTGTTTTATTATGTTATTTTTTGTTAGCATGAATTTAAGGATGAAGAATAAATAATAAGCTGGGTGTGGCTGTGGTGGTATACACCTTTAATCTCATCTCCTAGATGGTAGAGGCGGATCTCTGTGAGTTTGAGGCTAGGGTCTTGTCCTCAAGGCAAGTTCCAGGACAGCCTGGGCTGTTATACAGTGAAAACCTGTCTCTAAAAACAAAATTAAATTTAAAAAAAAATCTCAGTACTTTTTTATTTAAACACTGTGAATCATTTTCTGTGACCGTCACAGTACTGATACTGTCATCTTAATTTTTAATAATACAATCAAGATCGGGGTGATAGTTCAGAAGGTGAAAGTACTTGATGTGCAAGCCAGATGACCTGTTGCTTTGCTTTTGCATGGCTTTGGAGATTGACCTAACTGGGTCAGTGGCGGGGAGAGGGGAATGAAGAAATGACAAACAACATACAGAAAAGGTGGGATATAGAGGGATCATCCTTCTACAGATCAGAGAGACTGAGAACAAGATGCAGAGTCAGTGAGAACGTCACACAGATTTCTTTTTCTGAGGGATAAAATCTTTTTCTCTTCTACTTTATTATTCTTTCTGTCCTTGTTCCACTCTTCTTTTTCTGTTTTGTTCTTCTACCCTGATGTTTCCCTTCTTTTTCTTCTCAGTTGTTTTCCTTTGTACATTTTTTTCTGATTTTATCCTTTTACTTTTGTGATGTTTCCCTTTACATCTTTTCTTTTCCTTCCTTCTAACTTTTCCTTGATGTCTTCCTTCTACATCTTTCCTGATGTTTTCCTTCTCCTGACTTTATTTTCCTCTTACAGCTTACAGCTTATATATGCCAGCAAAATCTTTCAAATAATATTAAACTTACAATGTGGTTACACTCTGTTTTTCAAATGAATGTTTACAGTGAATACAAGTTAAAAACAGCATGTTTTCCTTGACTCTTACATTATTAAACATTTTACGTATTACAGGTGAAAATCAAGTCATCCCAAGAACCCACATACATTCATACTCAAGCAGCTTGTTATAGATTAACAGTGTGATCAAGGAAGGTATTTTTCTCAGCTAGTTCTTTTACTGGTAGGCTGCATTTTGCAGCTACAAAGAAAGAACCAATCATTTTATTAATTATCTTAAAAGGTAATCTTATAAAAAATCTTTAAAAAAATCACAAATCTAAAATTTTATATATGAAAAACAATGAGCTCTTTGAATCACAAATCTAAACTTTTATATGTGAAAAACAATCAGTCAGCTCTACTTTGAATCCTCAAAGTGCACACTACTCATCAACAGTTTTTATATCAGGAAGCTGAGGGCAGAAATGGGTGCAAAGAGTCACCTTTGATCACCAACCCATCCTAGCATGAAACGTATGTCAGCCAGCAATAGCCAGTCTGCCATTTATAGTTCTTGTTCCCTGACCTCCACAAGTCCCATGTTCAACTATATGCCTTTAAATTGTTTCCCAAATTCTTACTAACAATTCTACATCTCTAAATTCTTCCTAAGGGTTGTGGTTGGATAATTAATGTGCTCCAGCAGCAATGCTTGGAAAAAGTCAATCATTGTTACTGTAAATATCAGTCACACTGCCCAGTGAGGGACTAGAAAACCTCTGAGAGTTTTCATACAACCCACAGATTATGAGGGATGTGGTGACCATGAAGGCAACAATCAGAGCTATGCTCAGTAACAGCATGAGGTCCTCAGGACATGTAGTCCTTGAGGCTTTGCCAACCACTCAGCCATATTCCATGAGTTCCAATGCTGCCTTTGTTACCCTCAAATGGCCCCTGACAGTGGGATCAGGTGGGCAATGCTCTCTGAAAGAGAGACCACAGCAACTCAGCTAGTTTATTTCATACACCTGAATTGAGGATTTAAGTTTAACTAGTTTTGTTAAGAGGAGCAGTCTTAAGCAGTAATTATCTAAGAGAGGAACTGTGATCAGCATTTTCTGTATACAATGCCGTCATTTGAACATGGACCAGGCAAAGGTTTTGCCATTTCTCTGAGCCTGATTCTGGAAAGTCTTTTTTTGAGACAGGGATTCACTGTGTAGTTCTGGCTGTCCTTCGAACTCACAGAAATCTACCTGCCTCTGTCTCCTGAGTGCTGGGATTAAAGGTATGCACCACCACCAGGCTTCAGATCCACCTTTTTTCTTTTTTCTTTTCTTTGTTTTTTTTTTTTTTTGTTTGTTTGTTTTTGTTTTTGTTTTTGAGTAAGAGTAGTGCTGATTTATTGGTTGGCAGAGCAGTTATCCTGCCCTGTATGTTCATGCTTGTGGAGGTTACAGTGTCATTTCTTGGGTGTCTTTTCTCTGGCATTGTCCAGCATTTGGTGGAAATAGTGATCTTTACTGGCCTAGAATTCATCAAGTAGCAGGGGCTGGAGAGATGGCTCAGAGGTTAGGAGCACTGACTGCTCTTCAGAGGTCCTGGGTTCAATTCCCAGCAACCACATGGTGGCTCACAACCACCTTAAATGAGATCTTGTATCCTCTTAAAGCCTGCAGGCATACATGCAGGCAGAACATTGTATACACACAAAGAAGCTAAGGTTGTAGATTAGTCCAGGAATGTTTACTTAGTATGTGCAGTGTCCAGGTTCAGTTCCCATCACCACAAGACCAAAGTGGGAAATCAGACAGGACTGACTCTCAACTTATAACTTAAAACAAAGCTGTTGCTGTTTTATTTTTTTATGAATTAAAAGCTACATCTGTTGCCTACTATCTATATTTTGTAATAGAGACAAAGGAATCAAACTCCACCTCTGTGATTTGTTTTGTTTTCTTTCCGAGACAAAGTGTTACTATGTAGTCTATACTGCCTTGGAACTTTTTCTGTAGAAGCTTCAATCTCAAATTCCTCATGCCTCAGTCTTCTGGGCACTTGGGTAGCCAGCATTTGGTGACTCTTGGTAGGGTTCTCACCTGCCAAACACTAGATTACATATTTATGTTACCATATCTGGCAAGAATCCCATTAAAAGGACAACTCTTACATACTTGAGTTGTTGCCCTTGGAATAGTAATAAGGTATTTAATATATTCTTAGTTTATTTACTTAATTTTAATAGACTTACTTCTGTATCTAACTTGAAAGATAAAAAAATAATTTATTTGTGAATTGTACAGTCCTGTCTGTAATTTGATTATGATAGCTTTTACATTTTGATCAGACTTATTTCAGGAATTAAATAATATGCTGCATCATCAAGTTTGAATGTTAAGGGTTTCATTAATTTTACCAAAAATTTATTAAACATCTGCCAAGTTTGAGACACTTCTGGGTGCTTAAAAATCCAAAAATGAAAAAGACTCATAGCTGCCTTTAAGGACCTATAGCCAGGCCAGTTTGATGACTCAGTAGGTGAAGAAAGGCACCTGCTGCCAAGCCTGATGACCTGAGTTCAGTCCCCCTATCAACATGGTAGAAGGAAGAGAACTGATTCCTGTAGGTTGTCTTCTGACCTCCATCTATGCACTAGTACATGTGCATGCCCAGATATACACAGAAAATAAATAAAATGGAAAGATTGATCATAAACATCCAATGAATACTTAAAAGAAGAAAAGAAACTAAGAAATCTTAAATAATTGGTAAAAGAGCAGGTCAAAAAAATCATTCTGATCTGAAAATGCGGGAGTGATGACTTTAAAGTAGAGATGTGATGTCCCTAAAAAAGAAGCAGATGGATCTGACGCCAAGGGTTTGCTGCCGGATCCAAGATCAGCAGTGGGCCCCAACACAGCCCGATACTGCCAAGGCCCTGGTGGCAGTTCCGCCTCTATCCACAGGCCCAGGTAGGCCAGGGGCTGTCTCCGGTTTGGTTCAGCGGGATCCAACACACCAGGACACTGCCAAGGCTCCAGTGGCAGTTCCACCTCCATCCATGACAAGAGGACAGACATCAGAGTATTGGAACTGTTTGCATCTACCAGAAGGGAACCTTGGGCCCATACCCACCAGGAGAGGAAGAGACTCCTGCTATACTCACCAGAAGAAAGGATGAGAAGAGGTCAATGTAAAAGCACATTCAACAACAGAAACCGATATGACACCACCGGAGACTAGGAACCAGCAAGACCTGAACATCACAATGCAGATGAAGCAAAAGAGAATGACCTTAAAAAACATCTTCATGAAAATGATAGAGAGGATCTGAAAGAGGACATGAGAAAATCACTTAAAGAAATGGAAGAAAAAACAAACCAAAAAATACAAGATATCAACAAATCTCTCAAGGAAACAGTGTAAGACCTAAAAACTGAAATAGAGACAATAAAGAAAGCACAATCTGAGGGAATGCTGGAAATAGAAAAGCTGGGTAAACGATCAGGAACTACAGACATAAGCATAACCAACAGAATACAAGAGATGGAAGAGAGAATCTCAGGAGTTGAAGACACACTAGCGGAAATAGAATCATCAACCAAAGAAAATCTTAATCCAACAAATCCCTAACACAAAATATCCAGGAAATGTGGGATACCGTGAAAAGACCAAACCTAAGAATAATAGGTATAGAAGAAAGTGAAGAAATCCAACTCAAAGGCACAGAAAACATATTCAACAAAATCATAGAAGAAAACTTTCCAAACCTAAAGAAAGACATGCCAATGAAAATACAAGAAGCCTACAGAACACCAAATAGACTAAACCAAAAAAAAAAGGTCTCCTCGCCACATAATAATCAAAACACAAACATACAGAACAAAGAGAAAATATTAAGAGCAGCAAAGGGAAAAGGTCAAGTAACTTATAAAGGCAAACCTATCAGAATTACACCTGACTTTTCCATGGAAACTCTGAAAGCCAGAAGGTCCTGGATAGATATTCTGCCTACACTAAGAGACCACGGATGCCAGCCCAGACTACTATACCCAGCAAAGCTTTCAATTAATATAGATGGAGAAAACAAGATATTCCATGACAAAACCAGATTCAAACAATACATATCCACCAATCCAGCCCTACAGAAAGTTCTGGAAGGAAACTGCAACCCAAGGAAGTTAACTACAACCAGAAAAATATAGGCAATAGATAATCCCACTTTACCAACAGCCAAAAGGAAAAAGGGATAGAATCCCACACATAATTTCACCACCATCACCAAATCAAAAACAAACAAGAATGAACAATCAATGGTCATTAATATCCATCAACATTAATGGTCTTAACTCCCCTATAAAAAGACACAGATTAGCAGAGTGGATACGAAGACAGAATCCATCCTTCTGCTGCATACAAGAAACACACCTCAACTTCAAAGACAGACGGTACCTAAGAATTAAAGGTTGGAGAAAGATTTTCCAATCAAATACACCCAAGAAACAAGCGGGGGTAGCAATCCTAATATCCAACAAATTGGACTTTAAACTAAAATCAATCAAAAGAGATGAAGGAGGTCACTTCCTACTCATCACAGGAGAAATACATCAGGATGAAGTTTCAATTCTGAACATTTATGCCCCAAATACAAAGACATCCATGTTGGTAAAAGAAACATTACTAAAACTCAAATCACACATAAAACCGCACACAATTATAGTGGGAGACTTAAACACCCCACTCTCACCACTGAACAGGAACACCAGACAGAAACTTAACAAAGAAATAAAGGAACTAATCAAAGTTATGGCTCAATTGGACTTAACAGATATCTATAGAACATTCCATCCAAATACAAAACAATTTACCACCTTCTCAGCGCCACATGGAACCTTTCCTAAAATCGACCACATACTCTGCAACATAGAAAACCTCAACAGGTACAAAAAAATTGAAATATCCCCATGTATCTTATCAGACCACCATGCTTTAAAGTTAGAATTCAACAACAACACGAATTACAGAAAACCTACAAACTCATGGAAATTAAGTAACACCCAATTGCTCAATTCCTGGGTCGAGGAAGAAATAAAAAAAAAGAAATTAAAGATTTCCTAGAATTCAATGAGAATGTGGACACAACATACCTAAACCTATGGGACACTTTGAAAGCAGTGCTAAGAGGAAAGTAAATAGCGCTAAGTGCCCACATGAAGAAGCAGGAGAATAATCACACTAGAGAATTAACAGCACAACTGAAAGCTTTAGAACACAAAGAAGCCAATACACCTGGAGGAGCAGATGCCAGGAAATAATCAAATTGAGGGCTGAAATCAATAAAATGGAAACTAGGAGAACAATACAAAGAATATAATGAAGAGTTGGTTCTTCAAGAAAATCATTAAGATAGACAAACCTTTATCCAAACTTACCAAACAGCAGAGAGTGAACATGCAAATTAATAAAATCAAGAATGAAAAGGGGGAGATAACAACAGACACAGAGGAAATCCAGAGAATCATCAGGTCATACTTCGAAAACCTATATTCCTCAAAATTCGAAAATCTAAAGGAAATGGACAATTTTCTGGACAGATTTCATTTACCAAAATTAAATCAAGAACAGATAAGCAATTAAATAGACCTATAACCCCTAATGAAATAGAAGCAGTCATCAGAAATCTCCCAACCAAAAAATGCCCAGGGCCAGATGGCTTCAGTACAGAATTCTACCAAAAATTCAAGGAACAGCTAATACCAATTCTCCTCAAAGTATTCCAACAATAGAAGCAGAAGGATCATTGCCAAACTCTTTTTATGAGGCTTCAATAACCTTGATACCCAAGCCACACAAAGACACAACTAAGAAAGAGAACTACACACCAATATCCCTCATGAACATTGATGCAAAAATTCTCAATAAAATACTGGCAAATCGAATCCCAGAACACATCAGAGAAATCATCCACCATGATCAATCAAGTAGGCTTCATCCCAGAGATGCAAGGATGGTTCAACATATGAAAATCCATCAATGTAATCCACCATATAAACAGACTGAGGGAAAAAAAAATCATATGATCATCTCACTAGATGCCGAAAAAGCCTTTGACAAAATCCAACACCCCTTCATGATAAAGGTCTTGGAGAAATCAGAGATAACAGGAACATACCTCAACATAATAAAAGCAAAGCAAGCCGACAGCCAACATCAAATTAAATGGAGAGAAGAAATTCAATGCAATTCCTCTAAAATCAGGAACAAGACAAGGCTGTCCACTCTCTCCATACCTCTTCAATATTGTCCTTGAAGTTCTAGCTAGAGCAATAAGAAAACAAAAGGAGATCAAGGAAATACAAATTGGAAAGGAAGAAGTTAAACTCTCACTATTTGCAGATGATATGATAGTCTACATAAGAGACCAAAAAAACTCTACCAGGGAACTCCTACAGCTGATAAACACCTTCAGCAAAGTGGCAGGATACAAGATTAACTCAAAAAAAAAAAATCTGTAGCCCTACTATATACCTATGACACATTGGTGGAGAAAAAAATCAGAGAAACATCACCCTTTATAATTGCCACAAACAACATAAAATACCTTGGGGTAACACTAACGAAAAAAGTGAAAGACCTGTACCGTAAGAATTTTGAATCTCTAAAGAAAGAAATTAAAAAAGATACCAGAAAATGGAAAGATCTCACATGCTCTTAGATAGGTAGGATCAACATAGTAAAAATGGCAATCTTGCCAAAAGCAATCTACAGATTCAATGCAATCCCCATCAAAATTCCAACAGAATTCTTCACAGACCTTGAAAGAACAATTCTCAACTTTATATGGAGAAACAAAAAACCCAGGATAACTAAAACAACCTTGTACAACAGAGGAACTTCTGGAGGCATCACCATCCCTGACTTCAAGCTCTATTACAGAGCTATAGTCCTGAAAAACAGCTTGGTATTGGCACAAAAATAGACAGGTAGACCAATGGAATAGAGTTGAAAACCCTGATATTAATCCACACACCTACGAACACCTGATTTTTGACAAACAATCCAAATTTATACTCTGGAACAAGAGAACATCTTCAACAAATGGTGCTGGCATAACTGGATGCGGACATGTAGAAGACTACAGATAGACCCAAGTCTATCGCCATGCACAAAACTTAAGTCAAAATGGATCAAAGACCTCAACATAAATCCAGCTACACTGAACCTATTAGAAGACAAAGTGGGAAATACCCTTAAATTAATTGGTACAGGAGCCTGCTTCCTGAACATTACACCAGTAGCACAGACACTGAGATCAACAATTGATAAATGGGACGTCCTGAAACTGAGAAGCTTATGTAAGGCAATGGACACAGTCAGCAAGACAAAATGGCAGCCCACAGATTGGGAAAAGATATTCACCAACCCCACATCTGACAGAGGGCTGATCTCCAAAATATAGAAAGAACTCAGAAAGCTAGTCTCCAAAACACCAAACAATCCAATTAAAAAGTGGGGTACAGAACTAAATAGACAGTTCTCAATAGAGGAATCTAAAATAGTTGAAAGACACATAAGAAAGTGTTCAACATCCTTAGCCATCAGGGAAATGCAAATCAAAACAACACTGAGTTACCGTCTTACTCCTGTCAGAATGGCCAAAATCAAAAACACCAATGACAGTTTATGCTGGAGAGGATGTGGAGAAAGGGGAACACTTCTCCAATGCTGGTGGGAGTGCCAACTTGTACAGCCACTTTGGAAATCAGTATGGTGACTCCTCAAGAAAATGGGAATTGGTCTACCACAAGATCCAGCAATTCCACTCTTAGGCATATACCCAAAAGAAGCACATTCATACAACAAGGACATCTGTTCAACAGTGTTCATAGCAGTACTATTTGTAATAGCCAGAACCTGGAAGCAGCCTAGATTCCCCTCAACCGAAGAATGGATAGAGAAAATGTGTTACATTTACACAATGGAGTACTACTCAGCGGAAAAAAAAAAACAAAACAATGGAATCTTGAAATTTGCAGGAAAATGGATGGAACTCAAAGAAACCATTCTGAGCGAGGTAACCTAATCACAAAAAGACAAACATGATATGTACTCACTCATGTGAATTTTAGACATAGAGTAAGGGATTACCAGCCTGCAATCCACACTGCCCGAGAAGCTGGTAAACAAGGAGGACCCTAAGAGAGACATACATGGTCCCTTGGAGAAGGGGAAAGGGACAAGATTTCCTGAGCAAATTGAGAGCATGGGACGAGGGGGAAGGGAGCTACGAGAATGAGAAGGGAAGAAGAGGAAGGATGCAGAGGTCATGAGGGAGCAGAAAGGTTGAGTCAGGAGAAGAATAGAAGAAAGGATATGTGATAGGTAGGGTTTTAGTTGGGGGGGCGGTAGGGGAAGACGGGAGGGAGAAGGGAACTGGGATTGTCTTGTAAAACAATCTTGTTTCTAATTGAAATAAAAAAATATGAAAAGAAAAAAAAAGAAGTGGATGGATGGCAAGTTTTTGGGGGAATAGGCCAAGCTGTGACCTGGAGTTGTTAACAGTGTCTAATATGCATTCTCTTGTAGCACAGTCCACTGTGTATGAGTGAACATGGGCAGGTTTTTCATGCAGCTCTGAAATTTTTCCTTTAAATTTTTTGAAGGAACCACACCCTCCAAGATTATCAGCAGAAGAAGTCATACAAAAGCAGACCAAAACAGAAATCTCAACCCTAAACCTCTTTCAGCACCTCCCTCAACTGAAGTCATTTTTTATAGAGGTAATACTCAACTTGGTAATATCAGAGACCTTTCTCCAATTCTGTGTTTTTATATGTATGTGCAAGTGTGCTTGTCTGTGCCTATAGTAACACTTATTTGTTGAAAGCAAAAGGTCAATTCAAGTACTTTCCTCTGTTGCTCTCCCCACCTTCTTTTTTAAATTAATTTATTCATTTTACATCCCAACTGCAGTTTCCCCTTCTCTCCTCCAAGTCTGTCTCCCCAGCCTCCCTCTGCCTTTCTCCTCCCTCCTCTATACCCAGCCTCTCCTCCTCCACTTCTGTTCATAAAAGGGCAGGCCTCCCATGGGTATCAACCAAACATATCAAGTTGCAGTAAGACTAAGCGTCTTCCCTTGTATTAAGGCTGGGTAAGGCAATCCAGTATGAGGAGCAGGGTCCCAAAAGCTAGCAAAAGAGTTGGAAACAGTCCCTGCAATTACTATTATGAGTCCCACAAGAAGACCAAGCTACACAACTATAACATATATGCAGTGGGCCTAGGTCAGTCCTATGCAGACTCTCTAGTTGTCCGTTCAGATGCTGTGAGCTCCTATGAGCTTATATTAGTTGATCCTGTGGGTTTTCTTGTGATGTCCTTGACCCCTCTGGCTCCTATAATCCTTCCTCCTTCTCAGCATGATTCCCTGAGTTCAGTCTAATGTTTGGCTATGGGTCTACATCTGTTCCCATCAGTTGCTGCATGAAGCTTCTCTGATGACCACTGGGGTACTCACCAATCTATGAGTATAGCAGAATATCATTAGGAATCATTTCATTGACAGTTGTTTTTCTCCAGTCATGTTCGGTTCTATGCTAGGTCTATGGGCTCTCCAGCTGCTGAGTCCTGGCACTCCTGGCAGTGTCGGGGTAGGCTCATTGTTGTGACATGGTTTAGAAACAGTCTTTAGTTGACTGCTTTCACAATCTCTGTGTCACCCTTACCCCAGCACATTCCCATAGGCAGGACAGACTGTAGCTTGAGAGTTGTGTGGCTGGGTTGGTATCCAAATCCCTCCACTAGAATTCTTTTCCTGGTCACAGGAGAAGGCCAGTTCAGGCCATGTATCCACTATTGCATAGAGTCTTATCTAGAGTCATCCTTGTAGATTTGTGGGAGTTTCCCTTGCACCGGGTTTCTTCCCTACTCCCAAAATGCCCCCCAATTTCAGTCTCTCCCAGTACTTTTTTTTCCCCCACCCCACCTGTTTCCTCCTGTTTATATCCCCACCAGACCCCAGTCCACCCTTGAAATGTATTCTACTCCATGCATCCCCACTTGAGTACTCCTTGTTACCTAGTCGCTGAGTCTGTGGATTATAGCATGGTTATCCTTTACTTTACAGCTGATAGCCACTTATAAGTGAGTACATGCCATGTTTGTCTTTCTGGATCAGGGTTACCTCACTCAGGACAACTTTTTTCTAGTTCCATCCATTTGCCTGCAAATTTCATGTCATTGTTTTTTACCTCTGAGTAATATTCCCTTGTGTAAATGTACTACATTTTCTTTATCCATTCTTTCAGTTAAGAAACCTGAGTTGTTGCCAGGTTCTGGTTATTACAAATAAAGCTGCTATGAACACAGTTGAGCATAGCATGATTATAATTGAGCATCCTTTGGGTATATGCCCAAGATTGGTATAGCTAGGTCTTGGGGTAGATCAATTCCCAATTTTTTAGAAACCACCATATTGATTTCCAAAGTAACTGTACAAGTTTGCAAAACTACCCACAGCCATAGGAGATACACCTTTTTAATCCCAGCAGCCACACTAGTTAGCCATAGAAGCTGGGCAGTGGTGGTGCACACTTTTAGTCCCAGCAGAGATATGTAACACAGATGCTCAGGGTCCCATTCGAGTATTCAGTGTTCAGTCTTCAGCATTCAGTCCCCAGCCATGCTGAGGAAAGGATCACCCCAGCCTCGGTAGAGGTAAGAGCTAGTGGCTGGCTGCTTTGCTTTTCTGATCTTCAGGCAAGCTTTATTAGATCATAAACAATATATCACCACACTATCAGGTAGAGTAAAATGAGGTATTGCCAGGATCATCCCTATTTAAAAGATAGAAATTTTCAATAATTTATACCTAAGAAATATGAACAGAACCTGCCATTAAATGTCTTTTATTTTACAGGGAATTAGTGATGGTATTCCTTTATTAAAGGCTATCATCCCAAAAAATCAGTCTCGTTCCTTTATGTCTCAAGGCAGCCCTGAGTTACTGGTAAGTTGATGTATACCTATTTCATATTGCTATGTATATAGCCATTAGTTTACAAAAAAGGAATAAATGTAAAAAATATTTCTGTACATTTTTAAAATTTATTATGTGTGTATGTGAGAGGGCATACATATGCATCTAGAGGTCAGAGGACGACTTGCGCAGTTGATTCTCTCCGTGTGGGAAGAATAAGCTAGGTCCTTAGGATTGGTAACAGGCACCTTGTGCTTCTAAGCTATCTCATTGATACAATAATAAACTTTTAAAAATAATACACACACACACACACACACACACACACACACACACACACACACACACAATATATATATATATATATATATATATATATATATATATATTATAACTGGGGGGTTCTCTGTAGCTTTGAAGCCTGTCCTGGAACTCTCTTTGTAGACCAGGCCAGTCTCGAACTCACAGAAATCCTTCTGCCTGTGCCTCCCAGGTGTTGAGATTAAAGGCATGCATGCACCATCACACCTGGATAATTTTTTAGATATGTTTTATATGTGTGGATATTTTTCTCTTTTGATATGTACTGTGTGCATGGCTGGTTCCTGTGGAGGTCAGAAGAGGATATCAGATCTTCTGGAACTGGAGCTATAGATAGTTATGAGCCAGATGAGTGAAAGAATTCAAACTGAGTCCTCTTGAAAAGTAGCTAGTGCTCCTAATTTCTGAGCCACCTTTCCAGCCCCTAAAAGAATATTTTTAAAATAATCAAGATGGCTAGAAGGATAGCTTCATGGGAGATCACCTGCCTAGCATGTGTGAGGTCCTAAGTTTGATCTTCAGCATTACAAAAAATAATGGAGAAATTTGTTATGAAATTAATTTGATTAAATATAAAAATGTACCTGCTATGTATTTTGCTTTTAAGTAGTAATTATAATTATAACATTTACTTGGAAAAATAAATCCGTGAAAATAGCTAGGAACTTTATGACCATAACTATAATAATCAGAACTAGTACAGATTTTGTTAAGGTATTCTTCTAGGGCATTTCAGTGAGTGTTTTTCACAATTTTTTTAACCTACTCAGCAGCCCTGGAAATAGGCATTTGTGTGTTCCTCTTACAGATAAGATTAAATCTTAGAAATTCCATGCCCCAAATCACAGAGCTAGCAAGTAGGGATCTGAGACCTTGGCACATGATGTAATTCTAGGTTTGTCTTATTCTAACTCTGTAACTTAAGTGTGATAGAAATGTGCTGTAGCACAGTAAACAGTAGAGAGTGCAGAATTAGATTGCTTTTTATAATGGTGTGTATTGTACTTGGTTAGAAAAAGATCCTAGAACTATATACAGTAATGATGATAGTAGTTTTCAGTGGTAAAATTCTGTAGTTTTCAACTTTAAAATCTAGGGGTTTGTTTTTTTGTTTGGGGTGGGGTCAAGTTTGAGATATGGTTTCTCTTTGTATAACCCTCGCTGTCCAGTTCTGTAGACCAGGCTGGCTTTGAACTCACAGAGATCTGCCTGCCTCTTTCTGCCAAGTGTTGGTAAAACCTATGTTTTTTTAAGTTACCTGAATTGGGGCATGGGTAATGTGTTATCTTATAATTAAAGGAGTAAAGAGTTTTACACTCTTTTTTTAAAGATTTTATTTATTATGTATACAATGTTCTGTCTGTATGTGTGCCTGCTGGCAGGAAGAGGGTACCATATCTCATTATAGATGGTTGTGAGCCACCATGTGGTTGCTGGGAATTGAACCCAAGAGCAGTCAGTGCTCCTGACCTCTGAGCCATCTCTCCAGCCCCAAGCTTTTCTCTCTTAAAATCAAGTACTGTTGCTTCAGGGACATTGTAACAGTTTATAAACTCTTCTGATTCGGTCATAGTGACAGATATGTCTTATTTGTCATGGTAAAGTTGAATTAACCTTCAGTTTCCTCTGAATTAACATTATGCTAATAACACTATGCTAATTAATACAATATGCTAATTAACACTAATGCTAGTAACCTGAGAAGTTAGGATGAAAAATAATTAGCTAGAGAAAACAGCTTTTCTTACAGTAAGCTGTAAATAGATAGGTTTTTCCACTTGAATTATTTAAGATTTAGTTACAGGTACCTTAAAGTTTTCCCTCTACGACAGATGTCAGAATCTATGAGCATCTGGTTACTCTCAGCCACATTCTTTAATCTTTTATTTGAGTTTTCATATGTTCTTTTTCAGATTACAATAAGCATGAATTATGTTATTGGAACCCATGGATGGCTACCTTATGACAGAAATATTTCTAACTACTTCACATTCATCAAGGATCAAACTGTTACTAACCCAAAGTAAGTAATTGGACAGCTAAGGGGTATTTTGTTGTTACTATTGTTGTTTCCAAGACTGGTTTCTCTGTATAGCCTTGACTGAGCTGGAACTCAACTCTGTGGAACAGGCTGGTCTTGAATTCACAGAGATCCGCCTGCCTCTGCCTCTGCCTCCCGAGTGCTGGGATTAAAGGCATGCGCCACCACTGCCCAGCAATTCCTATGATTTTTTTTTTTTTAAAAAAATGCTTTGAGACACTGATTTTTTCTTCTTCCTCACTTTCCCTCCCTGTCTCTGTTTTTAAGTTATAACCTGACAGTATTTGGCATTCAGACATGACCGAATTTCTGTTATAAAAAAATATGGAACAAAGTATTACATTGGGAGTGGTAAATTGTCATATTATTCATCACTACTTACAAATCTTTATTTGGGTTTTTTGTTGTTGTTATTGTTGTTTTCAGGCAGAGTCCAATTATGTAACTCTAGCTGGCCTGGAACTCACTCTGGAGACCAGACTAGCCTCAAACCAACAGTGCTCTGCCTCCAGAGTGCTAGGATTAAACAGTGTTCCATCCTTCTGTCTGAGAGATACTTTATCATTGGTAATAGTCTAAGTGACCTCTTAATGAGAAGTCTAAAATTCAATTGTGTTTACAGAGCTCAGCGTACTGTGAATGGTCCTTTTGCTCCAGGGCTGGAAATCACTTCCAAACTGTTTGTTGTGTCACATGATGCAAAGTTGCTCTTCAGTGCTGGACACTGGGATAATAGTATCCAAGCAATGTCACTTACCAAAGGCAAAATTGTCTCACATAACATCCGACATATAGGTAAGAATTAACTTTTCCACAAATCTTGTTCTTTTTTTTTTCAACTGTATGAAAGTGACACATGCTCCTGATAGGAATACTTACTGTATTGGGGTACATCCAAACACCATATAAATTAAATACATTTTCAGATTGCATTAGCAGATACTAAACCAAATTGTATTAAGTTAGCTGCTAGACATAAGGATTTTGTGGTCACATAATAAAATTGCTATCATTAGATAAAGACATTATTAATACTAAACTATGAGAGGCAAAATTGTTGAATATATATTAGCCTGGTACATCTTAGTAATTCAGGCCTTTGTATAAGAATAAAAGTTTTTTTCTCAATAAACTTGTTACAAGGCTAATGGAGTCTGTTGCTTACACTCTACTGGTAATTTCTTGGGTATTACTTAGTGTAGCTGATTACAAGACTATTATGGAAATTTTTTTATGTTATGAATTTGCAGCATAATATATACTGTCTATTGTTGTATGTGTATGAGTGTGTTGTCTGCATGTATGCAGTGTTTGCTGAGTGTAAAGAGGTAATCAGATTCCTGGGACTGTAGTTATAGGTAGTTGAGAGCATTTATGTAGGTTCTTGGAATGAAACCTAAGTTCTCTGGAAGATAATCCCATAAAATATTAACTTCTGAGACATCTGTCAAGCCCCTGTACTATTTTTAAGGATACATTCCATAAGATAGCAACTTTCAATGGAAGGAGAATGTGAATAGTGTGAGAGAGCAGAAAACATAGCAAAATTATCTCTGGATCCATTTTCAGATCTCTGATGGCCCACACAATTATGGATACTATCTCACACTTAGTGCGTCACATCTCACCCCAGACTGAATGGGCCAATGAAGGCTCTCTAGATGACTTTGACCCTGCAAATGTGCTCTCTTACTCTGACCTGATGGTTTTGTTACATTTTAGTTATTCATTTTGTATGTGTGGGGTACACACACAGACATGTGTACTTGGAAGTTAGAGGGCTGACTGATGTAGGAGTCAGGTCTCCTACCATGTGTGTCCAAAGGGATCAAGTGCAGATCACCAGGTTTGGCAGCAGGTTTCTTGACTTGCTGAGCCATTTTTGCCAGCCCTGGCTTAGTAATAATTTGAACATTAACTGAAATTGTCCCCAAGTTCCATTCTGGTAAAACATATCCATTTTGTTATTCTTCCTTCAAACAGATATTGTGACTTGTTTAGCTACAGATTACTGTGGAATACACTTGATTTCTGGTTCCAGGGACACTACATGTATGATATGGCAAATAACACAACAGGTAACAATAACACATTTTATGTTCTTGGACCTTGGTAACAGGTTTTGCTCTTGTAGTAAATAACATTTTGAGATTTTTATATTCTGTCATCAGAATTTTGTCCTATTTGTAACGCCACTCTTTTCTAGCTTTGTTGTTTGATTCATGGCTTTATTCAATAGTAGTTATCAAAAATGTCTGCTTGCCAACTTCTCTAGAACAATACTGTGATAGCATAATGACATTTCCTCCTATCCTTTCTGGTGGAACTATAGAAATTACAAGTATTCTTCCTCTTGATTGTATTCTTATCATGTCATTGGTTTAGATTGGTGGTTGGTATTTTTTAATAGTTTCTAAGTTTTCTACCTTGTTAATAGCCTGTCTTCTACCCCAATTTCTCTTTTGCTTCTTGTATTTATAATTACAATATTGGTGGTTTTGATGTTTTATAAGAAAGCAAGTATTGTTTACCCATTCAATAATTTTTTCTAGGCTCCCTGTTCTTTTCCATTTACCTACTTTTACATGACTGCCAAAGTGTTTTTGCTTTAATAGCTTAATGCTTTTTTAGGTAGATTCCTCTTTCATGTTTCCTTTACTACAACTTTTCCCTCAGATTCTCTTGTATGAGTATTTATTTTTATCAGAATGTTAAGCAGATGGTTCCCTGGATAAAGTTCTTGCTATGCAAGTGTGAGGCCCTGGGTTCAGATCTTTAGCATCCATGTAAAAGTAGGGCATTCAGTACACCTATAACTCTAGTGCTGGGGCAGGGGAGAAGATACAGGTAAATTCAGCAGCTTAGGAGCCAGCCAGCCTATTGGAAATGACAAACTCCAGGTTCAGTGAGAGATTGTCTTAAAAATTAGAGAAGAGGGGCTGGAGAGATGGCTTAGTGGTTAAGAGCACTGGCTACTCTTTCAGAGGTCCTGAGTTCAATTCCCAGCAACAACATGGTGGTTCACAACGGTCTGTTATGAGATCTGGTGCCCCGATCTGGCCTGTAGGCATACATGCTGGCAGAACACTATACATAAAAAACAAAACTTTTTTAAAAAAAATTGAAAAGAAGCAATTGAATATTATCATGACACCAGCCCCTGGTTTCCACACATGCATGCCCAAGCAAGTGTACCACACCACCACCACACACACGCACTACACACTTTCTCACAAAACCTCTTTTAAAATTCTGTGTATATGTATTTATATATGCATATATATTCCTAAATATAACCTGTTGAGTCCACATAGTGTTACTTGTATATATGTTTTAAGAGTCAACTGTTTAGCACTGGTTGTGTTGGTGTGCTCTTCCCTGGGAAGGACCACCTCTCCCTCTCCCCATTATATTCATTTGCCCTTTGTTGTCTATAGAGGGTTGCACTTTGTCTTTTTCCCATCCAGTTTGGCATGTTCATTGTTGTCATCTTTGCTCAACTCACATTTGGGCAGTTGTGCTGGTGAAATTTAATGGTGTAGCTTCTGATGTTACTAGGAGACACCATCTCACAGCAAATTGCCTGATCCTACACTCTTTCTGCCCCATTTTTTGCAATTATCACTGAGCCTTAGGTATGCATTTTGATTGGTTGTGGTTTTTCTGTAGTAGTCTCCATCTGTCACAAAGAGAAATTTCCCTGATGGGTGAAGGCTTATCTGTGAGTATAAGGACAAATGTTTATGGATTATTGTTAGGGATTATTTTGGTTTAGTAAATTAGTGGTTATAGATTCTCCTACAATAACCATGATAAAGCCTGGGATTTATGATGACTCCAAGGCCAGTCTGACTTACATAACAATACTCTATCTAAAAAAATGACACAAAGAAAACCTTGTCTCAAAAAAGGTAGAAAAAGAAACAAAGAAATTTTATTTAATTCATATTAATTTTCTGTGTATTGACATTTTTATAATGATTTTGTACAAAAATACAAAGCACCTTTTCATTATTTATCAAATACTCTTTTAATGTCTTTGAATAACCTCTTAATCACTTTATTTCCATGCGTGTTCTTACGTTTTTGGTTGTGAGCCAAGCCTTTAACGGCTGAGCTGTCACTCCAGCCCTCCACTCGTGTTCTATACTTTGCTATATTTACTTCTGAGTGTCATAACTTTACTCTTGTTTTGATACTTTTAGAAGAATTTTCATTTCTTATTTATTTTTACTACTGTGAAAGACAATTGTGCAGTGACATGATAGATTGATGTATTGCTATCCCTTTTTGTTTTTTTTTCAGACAGGGTTTCTCTGTAGTCCTGGTTGTCCTGGAACTCACTCTGTAGAACAGGCTGGCCTTGAACTCACAGAGATCCACCTGCC
This sequence comes from Cricetulus griseus, assembly GCF_003668045.3. Lineage (NCBI taxonomy): Eukaryota > Metazoa > Chordata > Mammalia > Rodentia > Cricetidae > Cricetulus > Cricetulus griseus. The sequence goes on from NC_048595.1 coordinate 414,567,484, forward strand.
TCTGCTTCCCGAGCGCTGGGGTTAAAGTTGTGCACCACCACTTTACCATATTTTTAAACTCATAGTTATTAACATTCTTGCATTTTCTGATCCTAGGTTGGCTATACCATCATTTGATCTAGAAATAATGGTGGCTTTCCCTCTTTTGCAATTTATCATTTTATTTGCTTATCCTATGCAGTGGAGTTAGAACATGATAGTGAGCATTCTGACTTACATGTGATTTTGATTGAAAATGACTTCAGAATTCGGCCATTTGGCAGTATCTGCTGTCAGTTTTCATCAATACTGTATTTTATATTTAGTTATTTTTCTCCTACCTTTTGATAACTTTTTATGGAAAAGTTGTAAAAATAATACATTTGTACCTTTGTATTAATGTCCGTAATATCTGCCCCTTTCAGCATCTTTATTTTTCTCACTGATTTAGATGTTGGAAGTATTTCCTATTCCATTGAGTGCTTCTATGAATGTCTTCCAAGAACAGAGTTTTCTTTGTTTAGTTAGTTTTGTTTTGTTTTGTTTTGTTTTGTTTTTTTGTTGTTTTTTTGTTTTTTGTTTTTAGTTTTTTTTCTGAGACAGGGTTTCACTGTGGCTTTGGAGCCTATCCTGGCACTTGCTCTTTAGACTAGGCTGGCCTTGAACTCACAGAGATCTGCCTGTCTCTGACTCTGCCTCCCGAGTGCTGGGATTAAAGGTGTGCACCGCCAACGCCCGGCTAAGAACAGAGATTTTTGTAAAAAAATTTTTATTATATTATTTATTACTTGTGTGTGGGTGATAAATGCTTGCCATGGTACATATGTGGAGGTCAGAAGACAACTTTTGGGGGTCATTTCTCTTCTTCCACTATGAATGGTCCTTGGGACCAAACTTAGGGCATCAGGCTTGGTGGCAAGTACCTTTATATACTGCTCCATCTTGGTAGCCCCAAAAGTCATTCTTACCACCACAGTACAGTTGCTAAAAAGAGAATGTTTAACATTTGTACAGTACTGTTATCTGATCTACAGTTTATGTTCTCATTTTATCAGTATTACCAGTAGTGTCCTCTGTAATTGTTTTTCTATAATTACTTTTAGAGTTTCTTTTCTTTTTCTAAATGCAGTAAATTAAGAAATTTAGATTTGAACTGCCTTGAATTTGTGTAATAAGTTAACATTATTCATTTTTATTGATACTACATTTTGCTGTTGATTGTTATTTGCTAATACTATAATATTTTTCCTCCTTTTTTTAAAAACAAGGAAGGCCTTGCTTTTTTTCCCGTATTCTTAAAAGATCAATTTTTGTTTTGTCATTACTATGTTTAGTATTTGGATATGCAACCTTTATTACATTTAGTGTTTCTTTCACTTGAAATATAAAGTTTTCTGTTACTTTAATTACTAGATACAGGAATAACCTGATTTGTAAATATTAAATAAATTGAAGTGCATAGGGGAAATCACATGTGTCCCAGGGAGTAGTTTACAGGGAGATTTATATGTGTAATATAAAAACAGATCTAGACCGACTTATGTAGGATAAATATGACATATAGCTGACATTTCTTTGAATATAAAATAAATATAAACAAAGCAGGTTTAAATACAAAGTTATTCTAGAGAAATTTTCTTTAACAAATTGGTTTTTTAGCCTGCAGTTTCAGCCTGAGGCAGGAGCATCACAAAGTCAAGGCTTGTCTGGCTACAGAATGATAGTTTAAAATCAAACTGAGTAACTTAATAACACTTACGTTTCAAAATCATCTTTTTAAAGACTGGGAATACAGCTCAGTGGTAGAGCATTCTGCATAGCATGCATGAATGTTTACAGCATCATTAGTGGTGGTGCACAATTAGATTTCTAAAAAGAGGATTGCTAGGACTTATGGCCAGCAGGCAATGTGAAAAAAACAGCTCCAGATTCAGTCAGAGACCCTGTCTCAAGGGAGTGAGGCCAAGAGCAGTGGAGCAGGCTACTGTGCTTGCATACATACCAACCAAGGAAAAAAATGATCGCTAAGGAAATTAAAGATAGATACAGCTCAGTGATTGAAACTGCTTCTTTTCCAGAGGACCCAGGTTTGATTCCCAGCACTCATACTGGACTGCTCACAACTGCCTGTAACTCTAGTTCCAAGGGATCTAATGTCATCTTCTGGTCTCCACAGGCACTCACAAGAGGCATACATTCACACAGACACATGCATATAAATACAATAAAAGTAAAAAATTATAGGCAAATCAGAATAAATATAATTGAGGTCCCTAAAGTATAGACTCCAGGATAGTCCTAATTCTGAGACCCTTTAATACAGTTCCTCATGTTGTGCTCACCCTCAACCATAAAATTATTGCTACTTCGTAACTGTAATTTTGCTACCGTTATGAATCATGATGTAAATATCTGATATGCAGGACATCTGATTATGTGACCCCCAAAGGAGTTGTAACCCACAGATTGAGAACTGCTGCTCTAAAAAGTATTTCTATATATAAAATGTTTATTTGAATTTAAGGAAGAATAAATTTGTAGATTAAAAGAGTAAATAACTTGAAAAAATTCATCTGTGAAGTCAGCATTGATACTATTTCATTTAAGTTTTGGGATTCAAAAGATGATAAGTGTGAGTCAACTCAGTCATACTACCTGTCATACTACTTTGTTAAGAGAAAGTTTGAATACAGTATAAAATTATAAAAACAAAATAGGGCCGAGCAGTGGTGGAGCATGCCTTTAATCCCAGTGCTTGGGAGACAAAGGCAGTCAGATCTCTGTGAGTTTGAGGCCAGCCTGGTTGGTCTACAGAGCAAGTTCCAGGACAACCAGAGGTACACAATGAAATCCTGTCTCCAAAAACCAAAAAGGCTTGGGAGTGGAGGAAACAAATAGCAAGACACCATTTCACCTTTACTTTTCTTTTTTAATGTTAGGGAGGCACTCCCGTGGGCTTAGCATCTAAGCCTTTTCAGATTCTTTATGGACACACTGATGAAATACTGAGTGTGGGCATCAGCACTGAACTCGACATGGCAGTATCAGGGTCAAGGGTAAGAGCTCACCTTTAAGAAAAATGCTTTTTCTATAAATTGAGTAACCATTTATATTTGAAAAGAGTTTTTTTAAATAGAAATAAGAGAATTTTTGATGTTTGTTTTGAGCATTGTTAAAATAGAGTAATAAGAAAGAATAAACTTCAAAGAGACTATGTTGTATTTGGGGCTCTTATTGGCCTTACTAGTTAAGGAAGATGGCACTCTACAAGATAAAATACTACTTAAAATTCCAAGCTTAGGGTTTTTCCTAAAGCATGTTAGTCCTTTATTTCCTCCGTTTCTTTCCCGTATGTCTTTATACAGATCTCTCCTTTTTTGTTGTTTTGTGTTTTTCGTTCTCTGGCATCTCTTGTGTGTAGGATGGCACTGTGATTATACATACCATTCAGAAAGGGCAATACATGAGGACTTTAAGACCACCTTGTGAGAGTTCCCTGTTCCTGACCATTCCCAATTTGGCAATATCTTGGGAAGGACACATTGTCGTCTGTTCCAGCTTGGAAGAAAAGCCCACCCTCAAGGTATATAGCACTTCTGTCTAGTAGATGCAGACCATCAGTAATGTTTTCTTCCCACAGTGCAGAGGCAGCTTGAGTAAGTAAAGAGGCTTTTTCCTATGACTCAGTTGTTCTTTCTGCTCCAATCTTGTTCTTATATTTATTTTTTATTTCAGAGATTTCTTTTGGCCTAATATTATACATGATTTCAAACTTAATTTCTTTTAGCTAAGGATATAAGTTGGTTGGTAGACTACTTGCCTCGAAAGCCTGAGGCCCTAGCTTAAACCCCCAACCCTACATATATAAAAAGCAAATTTTTGTTTGTTTCAAGACAGGGTTTCTCTGTGTAGCCCTGGCTGTCCTGGGACTTGCTCTGTAAACCAGGCTGGCCTTGAACTCAAGAGTTCTGCCTGCCTCTGCCTCCTGAGTACTGGGATTAAAGGCATGTGCCACCACCACCAGGAGAAAAACCTAATTTTTGGTGTGAGAGATGTCATGAACTTTAAGTAACAGTAATAGCCGAGGTAAGTTCTTTTGTGGATAAGACAGTGTAGAAATAAACTTGGACTTTATATATCCATATCCTTTCAGTAACAAAGCTTTTAAATATCAAAAAGTATCTCTTTTAGGAATGTGGAATATTTTTGGACTGGATACTATTTACCTCTTTTTTATTTAACTCTTATTTGTTTCCATGATAATATGACTTGAAGTCAATCTGATATTGTCTGTATACTTGTTATTTAAATACAGCCTTCTTTTTTGTTTGTTTGTTTTTTGTTTTTCGAGACAGGGTTTCTCTGTGTAGCTCTGGAGACCAGGCTGGCCTCAAACTCACAGAGATCTGCCTGCCCCTGCCTCCTGAGTGCTGGGATTAAAAGTGTGTGCCACCAACACCCTGCATAAATACAGCCATATTTTTATTCCAAAAATCTTATTATGTTAAAATCTTAACTGACAATAAAAACTCAGCTTTTATTCAAGATCCTTAACGTTTCCTAATTCTTTATAGGATAAGAACATGTTACATGTGTTTTCTGTAAATGGAAAGTATCTGGGGTCTCAAGTCCTGAATGAGCAAATATCAGACATATGCATAATTGGAGAACATGTTATCACTGGCAGCTTGCAAGGGCTCTTGTCTATAAGAGAGCTTCACAGGTAAGTAGCATTAGGGGGATAGAAAGATGGCTCAGTAGGTGAAAGTGCTTGCTGCATAATATGAGGATGTGACTGTGTGTGCGCGCGCGCACACACACACGCACACACACACACACACACACACACACACACACACACACACACACCACCCACCCTGCTGCCACCACCACCACCAAATGCATAGTCATAGTGCGACTATCTGTATGTTCCTAAGGAGAAATCTGTGGAAGTTTGTAGGCTAGCTAGTCTGGCAAATATTGGACAAACAATGAAGGTAACTGTCTTAGTTAGGGTTTCTATTGCTGTAAAATGACCACAGCAGCTCTTATAAAGGAAAATATCTCATTGAGGAGGAAGCTTACAGTTCAAAGGTTCAGTTCATTATCATGGTGGGGAGCATGGCAGTGTGCAGTTGGACATGGTGCTGGAGAAGTAGCTGAAAGTCCTACATCTTGCAGGCAACAGGAATTTTACTGACACATTGGGAGGTATCCTGAGCATACGAAACCTCAAAGCCCGGCCCTACAGTGGCACAGCTCCTCCAACAAGGCCAACCCCACTCCAACAAAGCCACACCTTCTAATAGTGCCACTCCCTATGAGATTATGGGAGCCAATTACATTCAAACTACCACAGTGACCTTGTCTCATAAAATATGAAGGTGAGAACAGAACCTGAGGTTGTCCTCTGACCTCTGTGTGTTCACCAGGCATGCACACACTTGAAAATCACTCACACACAAAAGAGGCAGCAGTGTTCTGAGTATACAGGAATATACCTGTAATGTTAGCATTTGGGACTCAGTCCCTGTTCCAATGATATCTTTCCTTTTTTTTTTTTTTCTCATCCCAGTTTTAAGAGTCTTCTAACAAGAAGACTTGTAAATTAGAAAAACCAATGGGCTCACATATCATTGAATTCTCCACTTTCTAAACAGTAATAACCACCGGCATTTATTATAATGGAATTGCAGACAAAGTAAATAGACCTGTTAATCTCAGAGGTTCGAACACATGCATTTGCGGGGTGTGGGGGGGCACACTTTTTATTCACCTTTCACTTATCAATTAACAAGATAAAAGCATTTAATGAAAGAGCTTATATTCTCAGTATTGTGGTATTTAAATATAATAATTGGCCTTGAAAGGTTTAAGACTCTTTAGAAGTTGTCAGTCAGGGTGGCACATTCAGGAGAATTGGGAGTTCAAAGTCAGCCTAGCCTGCATAGCAAGACCCTATCTCAATCAACAAAATGGGAAGTTGTGTGTGCAGAAGAGTTTAAGGATTGCTAGGATCTGATCAGAGGAGTCTTGTTGAAGAATTAATAGGATTTGAAATAGAGATGAACTTAGGGAAATGATAAGTAAATGAATTACAGTTGGGGATATGGTGGTGTATACCTATAAATCTGACATCTGTAAAGTTGGAATGCAGAGCTAGATGATCAAGTTACCTTCCACGTATAACCTTCTGTGCATCCATCTTCTGTGCATGTAACTATGTCTGGTTTTTTATCTCTTCTAGTTTGAATCTCAGCATCACACCATTAGCCATGCGATTACCTATCCACTGTGTTTCCGTAACCAAAGAAAACAGTCACGTTCTTGTAGGCTTAGAAGATGGCAAATTGATTGTAGTGGGTGTTGGCAAGCCAGCCGAGGTAAAACTCAGCATCATGGATTCTCCCTTACTATTGTGGGTTCCTTCATTCTAACTGATTCAGAAGTTTCCATTATGGATAAATTGAAACGTAAATTTGACTTTTCAGAAAGAGCCAAAGTATAAAGTTGTTAATCAGTAGTGTTTATACTATGATAAAATTGAAAGCATGTTTGTGGATTGGTCTTTGTTTCACTGTGTAAATATTACTCCAAATCAAGACTCACAAGGACTGTGTAGATTTGAGGCATGAAAGCTCTTATAAAAAATAAAATATAGTTTCTAACAATAAGACTAACCTGATTTAATAAATACCAGACATGACTATATAAATGCATCATTTTTTCTTTGTAACTACAAATATCCCATATCCACATGCTTATTCTCAGTGAGTTTACTATATCAATAAATTCACTTGTTTAATAGTCTTTCATAGATCTGACATTTGTTTCTCAGAAAACTTAATGGCTCTACTCCAGGTAACTTAGTGATTCTCCCAGAAAACTTATTATGTAGAATTAAATTATTCATTGCATGTTTTTTGAGACACTCAGCTTTTCCTGAGAGATGTAATATGGTATCTGTAGGCGTTTCTTTGAGAGAAGAAATTATGTTGGGTGTGGTAGCGCATTTCTATAATCCCAGTGCTTGGGAGACAGAGGCAGAGGAATCACCATAATTTGGGGGCCAGACTGGTCTACATAGTAAATTCTAGGCAAGCCAGGGCTGTATAGCAAGATGCGCTCTGAAAACAACCACAAGAAAAGGCTGGAGAGAGATCACAGCAGGCCAGAGCATTCACTGCTCTGCAGGAAGCACTCACATAGTACCTCACAACCATCTGTAACTGTAGCTGTAAGTAAACCCACACCCCTTCTGACCTTTACAGGCACCAGGCATGCATGTGGTAAACATGCAGGCAAAACACTCATAAAATAAATAAATAAATATAAAAAAGAGACTTAAAAACATTTTTAACATTTCTATTCAACATTGAGCTTCTTGATAGTTTCCTGAATTGCACCCACCTTTCTCCTGCTAGTGTGGTGATTACATAAAACTCTGCTCACACTTTACACTTTGAGTACACACTTGTAATCCCTGCTAGTTGGAGGCTAAGATGGAAGAATCACAAGTTAAAGATCTGCCTGCCTACAGGGTGAGTCAAACAACCTGTGAGACTTTGTCTCAAAAAGTACAAAGAATGACTAGGGATATGGCTCCATGCTAGAGTATTTGCTTAACCAGAGGAGGCCTTGAGTTCAGTCTCTTGTACTACAGTAAATAAATGGCTTTAGTTATTAATCAAGAATCTTTTAACATGTTAGTAATTTTGCTACCAAAACCTGTTCTGCCCTTTACAAACTCAGTGCCATATATATATATATATATATATATATATATATATATATATATATATATATATTTTGTCCTTGTTTTTTCCTTAACATCTGTTCTCCATTTCTCTGGATTACCTTAACAGATGCGTTCAAGTCAGCTATCTCGAAAATTGTGGGGATCTAGCAAGCGGCTCAGCCAGATTTCAGCTGGAGAAACGGAATATAATACTCAAGATTTCAAGTGATTGTTGTTTCCACCTTCTGTGATGGAGAACTGAGCTTCATTTATTGCTGCTTTGTCACTTTAGCTTCATATCTCTATTCTCTGAAAGTCTTTAAGAGTTTTATCCTAAAAATCATTTAAGGATTAACACAGTTTGATATTTGTGAAGATGTAGGTTGAGCTGGACTTTAGGGTACATGACTATAATGCTAATATTTGAGAGACTGAGGCAGGTGGATCTTAAGTTCAAGGCCAACCTGGGCTACATAGCAAGGCCTTGTCCCAAAAATTCAATAAATAAGTAAAGAATAAGAATAAAGTTTTAGGTTTCATCAACAGTGAGCCTAGTTTTGTTGACCAGTACTAAAATTGAATTGAAAAAAATATATTTGATTCAATTTGGCAACCCATTGCTAAATCATTTAATTTATTTTTAAAAACACACTTCTAATATTATATATTTAGATTGAATTCCCTTAATCTAAGTAGCAAAATTTAAGTTATTTCTAATAAAGTAGTGTTGATAAAGGAGAGTTGAGAGATGTGGCTTTTCATGTATTCTTTAGATAATCACTTTCTGTTTACTGACCATTACATTAAAAACATAAGCTTTTAGGCATTTGTTGTACAATTCTGCACAATTTGGATTAAGTACAAATGTTGAAATAGTACATTGGTTTATTTGTCTACCCTTACTATTTAATATATTATTAGTAAAAATGTATTTAATTGCATTATTATCTTTAAGTAACGAAAGTTGAATAAGAAAAAGAAAAACTAGAGATAATTCTTATACATGTACTTCATTAATAGTATATTGAAACAAAAATGCTAACTGTGGCTTTGGCCAGCTGGTCCTTTGAGTATCAGGTGCAGCACAATTTATGTCTGTGAAGTTCAAAATTTTGTGAATTTGTCTTTGTTACACAAAAACTGTACTCTGTTTGTAATTAAGCATCATTATCCTGATGATCATGAGTTGTCAGTAATGGTCTAAAAGGTCATGAAAGATGGAGTAACCCTGCATAATTCAGCATAGTCATGTAGGTAAAGTAATGTTTATTGTTTGCTATATGCAACTGTTAGGATGATAGCTTATTTTAGTTTCTTAACTATTAAATTGTATTTAAATTTTTAAGTAAAAAAGATGATTGATTTAATTCGGAAATCAAAGTAATTGTTATTTGTTTTCATAAAATATCACCAGATTGGCGATCTGAGATTCCACAGGCTTTAAGAAGATTTGTGAATCTTTGAAGTTGTACAGAAATTTATATGTTGAGTCTATTTTCAGGAAAGAACTGTTGTATGGCTTCCTAAAAATGATCTATGGGCAACAATGAGTGACTTCACAATGGTAGCCTTTCAAAATTATATTTTTTATTTTGCTAATCATACATTTCCTTATACCTAATTGTCTTATCAGTTGAATTCTGAAGAAATTTTGATTTTCCACTTTCTCCTGTTGACTACAGTGTCCAGTGCTCATTTATTTATAATCCCATAAACAGGTGTTTTAAAAATTTAGATATAAAAGATTATGTTTAAGAAATTTTTCCAATATTTTGACTTGTTGTAGGTCAGGATTAGTAAAACATTGCACAACCACTTTCTGTTTAATCTATAGAATTCTGATTCAGGAAAAAAATAGCTGTGTGTTAGATATAGCACTAAAATCAATTGGGTACAGAAGTAGAATTTGTGTAAATGCAAAGATTTCCTTTTTGAAAGACTTCAGGAATTTGTTGGAAGTCTCACAAGTCAGTAGAGATGATTATGTAATATGAATCATTTCTTCTTTTCATTTCCCCTCCCCCACTTCCCAGGTGCTACAGCCATGGTGCCACCTATGCACCATAAAAATTTTTAAGGGAGTTCAAGTCAGAACCAACATGATTGGGAGGTTTTTCCTTGTTTTTTGTTTGTTTGGCTGGTTGGTTGATTTGGTTTGGATTTTTGAGATAGGGTTTTTTTGTGTAGTCTTGGCTGTCCTGGAACTCACTCTGTATACCAGGCTGGCCTCAAACTCACAAAAGATCCACCTGCCTCTGTCGCCTGAATGCTGGGATTAAAGGCATGTGCCACCACCATCCAGCCAAGAATGAACTTTCGTATTAATTAAAATAAGCAAATCTAGTGGAACTATTATCTTAGTAATATACTCATGTAAAGAGTGGAACCATGAAATTAAAAGTCACTAGATAATATTACTGGGAAGATACACTTTTATAGAGTGGATTGTAGATGTTATCCATAGAAATTTCTATAACATTTAGTGTAATAAATGTCAGAATAGATTGAGAGCTGGATATTTTACCTAATGAGTAAAAAAATCTCAACTTGGCTGCTGTTGGTATCAGTTCATCTTTTCAGAACTTTTCATCTGCCTGCCTGCCTGCCTGCCTGCCTGCCTTCCTTCCTTCCTTCCTTCCTTCCTTCCTTCCTTCCTTCCTTCCTTCCTTCCTTCCTTCCTTTCTTTCTTTCTTTCTTGTTTTTTTTGAGACAGGGTTTCTCTGTGGCTTTGGAGGCTGTCCTGGAACTAGCTCTTGTAGACCAGGCTGGTCTCGAACTCACAGAGAGAGATCCTCTGCCTCTACCTCCTGGGATTAAAGGTGTTCACCACCAACGCCCGGCTGCTTTTGTTTCTTAGTAGTGGTGATCATGAATACTAAAATCTCAGCATCCTGGTAATGAGAGAGTTATACTAAGATATGTTCTTTTTTGGAAAGTGAGGTCAGAAGTTGTTTTGCTGCTGCTGTTGGTGGTATGTGTGTGTTTGTGTATGTATACACATTTATACAATTGCTATATGTACTTAGAGAATAAAACAGTGTAATATATAACTCCCCCAGTCAGTATTCTGTCATTAGTTAGGTAAAATTGAAGAAGAAACAAATAAGAACATGAAAATCAGGGAAATTGCAAAAATAAACATTAGCATTTAGTCTTTCTAGTCATGTTGCCTGTGGAAGAAGTTTCTATTAACTTCCGTTAACTCACAGTGCATCCTGCTGTGAGAAGAATGCCTTCGTAGTCATAGTACTATCTTGTTGCTTGTGATATATATGGGATTCTTCTTCACAGAACTGACACATAAACACTGCACACTGCTAAAGGAGTAAGTATGCCCGCAGAATTAAGAATTTAGATCTTGATCTTAGCTTCTTTATATTTCTTTTCAAATGTGCTAAGAAGGTGAAATTGAGTGTCAGTTTTTGTTTAGTGATGATAGAAACATGGCATTTACCTGTAAGTATAACATACCAATTTTACTAAAGGTATCTGCAAGAAAGCTTTTAATTGAATTTTGAGAGGTTAGTTCTTTTAAAATATTTGCTTATAAAATAAATAGCATCATCTTTGCCTCTTTTCCGATTAAAAACATATGAGTACATTTACTGTAGAATATTAATAAGGTATTAAATGTATAATACCCATGTATCTGGGATATGTGTTTCTAAAGGTGTTCTCACTTCTCACATTGCTAAACCTGTTTTCTTAACCCTATTTACAGTTTTTGAGTGGTATGTACAAAATGAAATGCATTATTTTTACTTGGTAATTCTGTTGTTTTCAGTTTTCATCCAGACCCAAATCCTGGTGTAAGTGTTCTGTCTCTTACAGAAACTATTCTTTCCCAATAAGTGAGCACTCTTAAACGTTGTTACCCTTAACAGCAGATAATCATTCTCAGTACTTCTTCCTAATTTGTGTGGTGTGTGTCATGTACTTAGCGTTTGGTTTGTTTCAGATGATTCCATATAGACATTGTTCTGAAGAATTTTCTCAGAATGCTTTCCCGATGGCATTGGGCAACAATACAATGTTATCAGCCTTTAATATTATTTATATCTTGCATTTACATATTACTTACATAATTTAAATGTAGCATTTTTTATTCCAGTTGTTATCCCCAACCCCAACCAGTGTCTTTATTGTCTTTGGGTTTCTCTGTGTAGCTTTGGAGCCTGTCTTGGAACTTGCTTTGTAGACCAGGCTGACATTGAACTCCTAGAGATCCAGCTGCCTCTGCCTCCAGAGTACTGAAACTAACAGTGAGTGCCACTACCACTGGCTTACAGTAACTGAAGGCCTTTTACATTTTGGACATTTCTTTTTCCTATTCTGTCTGACTGTGCTTCATAGACACCACCACAAGCGTTTTATATGTAGTTACTGCTACTTGTAGTCAGCTTTACATAAGAAAACTTAGGAAACCATGTGACTTCCTGCTAAATTCTTTTACAGGATAAACTTCCCTTTCTCTATCAGCTTGCTTTTGTATAGTTGGAGAAAAAATACAGCAGAAAGTAATCAGGTCTCTGGAGAGCCATTTTCTATCAAATTGATTGTTAAATTAAGACAAAATTAACAAACATACTTGATTAATTTGACAGTTTTTCTGGGACTTAGATTAATTAGAAATTTTGATTTTAACAAGGTGATGGTCTCTTGAATACATAAATTATACACACTAGTTCAGAGGGTTAGCTGAACATTCAAAATGACTTGTTTAAAAACAAAAAGTACTTAAGTATGGTGGTGTGCCTGTAATCCCAACACAGGCTACAGCAGGAGGATTGCCTCAAGTTTGTGGGCTACCCTGGGCTATAGAATGAAGTCAGTCTCTCTCCCGCTCTCCTTCTCGCCCTCCTTCTCTTTCTCTCCCTCTCTGTCTGTCTGTCTCTGTCCCCCCAACACCTTAGGAACTGTGCTGCTAGTTACTATTTAAGTTATGTATGTTTCTTAAAGTGTCCCTTTTCATTCGTTCCACTGGAATTGATTGAATGAACAAAAAAGAATAGTAATTTTTATCTTTTTATTGACTTGCAAACTGTGATGCATTTCGTATTTATATGCAAAAAGGAGGGTTCAAAGTTGAGCAAGTTTAGACTTTATAAGGATGTAAATAACTTAATTAGCATTCTGATAAAAAATTACTGTTTGGTGCAATTGATTCTTTCAGCTTTCATCCCTCTGAATTTAAATAAACAAGATGTATTTTTGTCATATAAATATTTTTAAGAACGTCAATGAATGTATATGAGTTAGTGTTTGATTTGTTTCTGTATAGTATGAAAAATAGTTGAAAAATTTGCACTTTGTTAGTCCCTTGGAAATTTATATTCTGATGTTTTTTAAGAATGTACATTTATTTTGTACATAATAAATTAGCTTTGTATATGACAATGGGTTTGAATCAAATAAAAAGATAACAGTACTTTTGACCTTTGGTTTGTAGTTCTCAGATTATGGAGTTTGATTAGAATTTGCTGTGCCTACTCAGTTCTTTGAGTAGTCAAAGAATTGATTGCAATAGTTAGTAAACAGAAAACCAAGACCTATTTGTTTCTCAGATGAGAATGTCCTATGTTCTGCACAAGGTGAATATTAATGTCATATCATCAGGCTCTGTTATTCACAACGAGACTTTTAAATCATCTCAAAAACAGTTCCAGTTTTTCTTTAAATAAGCAATCTTAAACTTTCATGTTTTGTTAACAGGTAACAAAATTTTAGTTTTTTTAAAATTTCACTTTCATAATCAAAATGTTTTATGCACCAGCTTTTTAATGTTTATCCGCCTAACCATTAAATCCTTGGCTTTAAACCTGATAGACAGGTAGGTGTTCTATTATTGAGCTACATACACTCCCAGCCTTTAGGCATCAACTTTGTGCAGTCTAACCATTCAGCCTTGACCTTCCTTCCTGCTGGGGTTTTGTCTCCTTATCCAGAACCACAGCAGAAGTGAACAATAACTTAGTACCCATGGTCGTAGTACTACATTTTAGTTAAGGGTCTTCACTAGAACCAGAAACTTGCATGAATTCATCAAGATTCCTGATTAGTGCTGTCAAATTCAGGATAGTGACAGGATTAGTCAAAACTGCCTTTTGCTAAATCCATAGAACGGTATCAGGCATCAGGTAAATTTTTTGTTTGTTTGTTTTTTCCAGACAGGGTTTCTCTGTCTAGCTTTGGAGCCTGTGCTGGCACTGGCTCTGTAGACTGTAGACCAGGCTGACCTCAAACTCACAGTGATCCACCTGCCTCTGCGTGCCGAGTGCTGGAATTAAAGGTGTGCACCACCAACGCCCAGCTTGGTAAATGTTTTCAAATGGTAATAAAACTTGTCATTTAATATCTTATCAGTTAACAAAGTCATAGTTTTGTGCATTGGGCTTATTTCTTAAAAAGATTTCAAAAAACACTCAAATGATGCTGTTGCTGTAGCAGTGTTTCCATCTTATTTATTTTTAAAACGGAACTAGAGAGTTGGCTCAGCAGTTAAGAACACTTGTTGCTCTTCAGAGGACCCAAGTTCAATTCCCTACACCCACATAGTGACTGACAACCCTGAGAAACTCCAATCCCAGGGGGTCCAATGCCCTCTTGCAGACATGCACATGTGCTCATACATGTAAATTAATAAAATACATTTTTTTAATAAAAAGGTTTCTCAGAGCCTATAGTAATACCAACCAGTAAATAGGACTGTTAGCAAATCCTGGTTTATTTTAACAGTAACACTGACAGCTCTGGGTAGCTGACTCAGTAGATAAAGCACTTTTACTGCCAGCATGTGGCCTGGAGTTGGGATCCCTATCACCAGGTAGGCTAGCAATGAGCCTGTAATGCCAGCTCTAGGGAATGCAGAGACAAAGGGTCTCTGGAGCAAACTGGCAAGCTAGACTAGCCAAATAGGTGGACTCTGGATTCAGTTGTGAGCAACTGCCTCAGTGACTAGAGTAATTGAGGAAGGCTCCTCACATTCGACCTCACACAGAGGAATGTGTGCTCACACACATACAAGAATAACATTCATTCAAGCATAAATACATAAACGAATTGAAAAGTCCTCTTCTATCTAATGTATTTCCAGTAGGATTTTATTTATTTATTTATTTATTTATTTATTTATTTATTTATTAGTTTTGACTTGTGTCACAATCTCACACTGTAGACAAAGGTGGCCTGGACTCATTATATACCCATGGCTTCATTCACAGTAATCCTCCTGCCTCAGCCTTCTGCATGCCAATATTACTGTTGTGAACCACTGTTGGCTTATAACTTTACTATGTATAATACTTATCTAATTCTATATAATTTCAGGCCATTGAGTTAATAAATTGTGATACTGTTTTGATCCTGAAGAAATAATTCATATTCTAAATATTTTGAATTTCAAAATATTTTACTTAAGAACTTAATTTTTTAAATATTTAAAATTTTAATAGGAGTTTTAAAACACCTAAGAATATAGAATCACAAAATTGAAAACTGTTTTTGCTGTTGTCATTTGAAGTAAGTCTCACCATGTAGCCCAAGATAACCTAGAATTCACAGTTCTAAGAACTCATATATGTTGGCCTTGAGCCTCTGGCAATTCTGCCTCTGACTCCTAAGTACTGGTATTATATGAGTGTTCCTCCATGCCTGTGTCTGACAACTTTTTTTTTTTTTTTTTTTTTTTTTTTTTTTTTTTTGGTTTTTTCGAGACAGGGTTTCTCTGTGGCTTTGGAGGCTGTCCTGGAACTAGCTCTTATAGACCAGGCTGGTCTCGAACTCACAGAGATCTGCCTGTCTCTGCCTCCCGAGTGCTGGGATAAAAGGGGTGAAAACTGTTTTTTAAATTCAGTATGAGTACATACTGAAGTATGTAAGCAAGTTCTCAGGAAGGAAAGCCTTGTCTATGTTAAAGGTTTTACAATGCTGAGTGATCAGAGCTTTGTAATTGTGGAGAGTTGGAATGGTGCAGATGCAGAGTCAAAATTATCTTAGGCTATTTCAGTCTCCTTAATTGTCCACCTTTGTGCCTGACCTAATATCTTTTCAACTAGGTAAATTGGGTAAAATCTATATTATACCAGGAACTTTCATCAACCCCAAAGCTAAGAATGTCATCAAATAACAACATAAACTAGTAGTCTACCCAGCTTTTAGGTAACTTGCTGTGTTACTTTTCTGTTGCTGAGACAGAACGCCATGCTCAAAAAAACTTATAAAAGGAAGCATTTAATTGGATTTAGGGTTTCATAGGATTAGCATCCCTGATGGCAAACAGAAGGCGTGGCAGCAAGGACAGCTGAGAGCTCACAGAGGCAGAACTAGGGAATGGGTAGGGCTAGCTGCTTTTGAAACCTCAGAGCTTACCTCCAGTAACACACCTCCTCCAGCAAGGCAACACCTCCTTATCAAACAGTTCCACTAATGGGACCGTGTATTCAAACAGTGGTCTATGGGAACCACTGTTGGTTTTTTACTCTTTTTATTTTGGCTGTTTGTGGGGTCCAACACCCAGCTCCCAACTACACACACACACACACACACACACACACAGGCTTATTCTTTCTAATGAATGATTGGCCTTAGTTTGGCATGTTTCTAGCCAGCTTTTCTTAAATTATCCCATTTACATTTTGCGTCTGGGATCTTTCCTTTTCTTCTATCTTACTTTCACTCTTACTGGCTATGTGGCTGTGTGGTTGGCCCCTAGCGTCATCCTCTCCTTATTCTTGCTCCTCCATCTCTCTTCCCACATTTCTCGTCCTATTTTTTTGTTTTGTTTTTTGAGACGGGGGTTTCTCTGTGTAGCTTTTGGAGCCTATCCTGGCACTCACTCTAGAGACCAGGCTGGCCTCGAACTCACAGAGATCCGCCTACCTCTGTCTCCCGAGTGTTGGGAGATTTCTCCTATGTATTCTGTCTGCCTGCCAGCCCTGCTGTTCTTTCTCCTGCCTCAGTATTGGCCGTTCAGCTCTTTATTAGACTATCAGGTGTTCCAGACAGGCAAAGTAACACACCTTCACAGAGTTAAGCAAATGTAACATAAAAACGCAACACATCTTTATACTGGTTAACAAATGTTCTATAGCATCTTTTTTTTTCCGAATTTTTTTATTTAAATTAGAAACAAGCTTGTTTTACATGTCAATCTCAGTTCCCTCTCCCTCCGCCTCTTCCCCTGCTCCCCAGCAGTCCCCTATCGCATCCCCTTTCTGCTCCCCAGGGAGGGTGAGGCCTTCCATGGGGATCTTCAAATCTGTCACATCATTTGGAGCAGGGTCTAGGCCCTCCCCCGTGTGTCTAGGCTGAGAGAGTATCTCTCTATCCCTCTATGTGGAATGGGCTCCCAAAGTCCATTCGTATGATAGGGATAAATACTGATCTACTACCATAGGCTTCATAGATTGCCAAGGCTTCCTCACTGACTCCCATGTTCAGGGGGTCTGGATCAGTTCTATGCTGGTTTCCTAGCTATCAGTCTGGGGTCCATGAGCTCCCTTTTGTTTAGGTCAGCTGTTTCTGTGGGTTTCACCAGCCTGGTCTTGACCTCTTTGCTCATCACTCCTCCTTCTCTGCAACTAGATTCCAGGAGTTCAGTTCAGTGTTTAGCTGTGGGTGTCTGCTTCCCTGCTCCCATCAGCTACAGGATGAAGGCTCTAGGATGGCATAAGGTAGCCATCAATCTCATTATCAGGGGAGGGCATTTAAGGCAGCCTCTCCACTGTTGCTTAGATGGTTAGTTGGTGTCAACCTTGTAGATCTCTGGACATTTCCCTAGTGCCTGATTTTGCTTTAAACCTGTACTGGCTCCCCTTTTGATGGTATCTCTTATTTTGCTCTCCTCTATGCTTCCCCTACACAACCTTCCTGCTCCCTTATGTCCTCCTCACCCCTCCTCTTCTCCCCTTCTCATTCTCCTAGTTCCCTCTCCCCTCCCACCATGCTCCCAGTTTGCTCAGGAGATCTTGTTCTTTTCCCCTTCTCTGGGGGACCATGTATGTCTCTCTTAGGGTCCTCCTTGTTCCTAGCTTCTCTGGCAGTGTGAATTGTAGGCTGGTAATCCTTTGGTCTACGTCTAAAATACATATATGAGTGAGTACATACCATGTTTGTCTTTTTGTGACTGGGTTACCTCACTCAGGATGGTCTCTTCTAGTTCCATCCATTTGCCTGCGAATTTCAAGATTCCATTGTTTTTTTTCTGCCAAGTAGTACTCATAGTGTAAATGTACCACATTTTCTCTATCCATTCTTAAGTATGAATCTTAAAATAATATTCTACAACAGACCACTATCATTCAGACCACCACACTTGCCTACTTGATACCTTGACCCATATTTGGTGAGTGCCTTGACTTACAACTTTTTCTTCTATGACTATAAAAGTTTATATAAAAGATTTGTGCTATTTGGGACAACGTGAATCTCTATTCCTGGACCATGGTCAGCCATATCTGGCTCAAACAAACTTTGTCTTAGTCTCTTTGAGAGGAGAGCTATGTTTTGAATTGACAGTTGATCAATGGTAAAAAAAGAAAAAAAATCAAGAATACACTTTCATTTAGATAAATTTCCATGAAATTAGTAGCAGAATTAACTAATTTGTGCACATATTATCTCCTGTCCAGCACTGACCATGAGACCTGATAAATACTATTCCTACAAGTAAAAATGTCCCACCTATACTTATCAAAGTAAATAGGTTCCTAAGATAGATGAGTATATTAAAGCTCTATCAGAAAACTAGGCCCTAAGCCAAGCAGTGGTGTCTCACACCTTTAACCCCAGCACTTGGGAGGCAGAGGCAGGTGGATCTCTGTGAGTTTGAGGCCAGTCTGGTCTACAGAGCGAGTTCCAGGACAGCTAGAGCTTTTACAACAGAAAAACCCTGTCGAGAGAGACAGAGACAGAGACAGAGACAGAGACAGACTAGGCCCTAGAGCTTATGAAACAAAGTGCAATGCTCTGTCTGGACCCTATAAAGAGGACACCTGTAGCAGGCATGGTGGTTCATGCCTTTAATCCTCATACTTGACAGGCAGAGGCAGGCAGGTGAGTGAGATTTCTAGGCCAGCCAGAACTTTATAGTGAGATCCTGTTTCAATAATGGGGTGTGGAGCATACTGAAGTGATGGGTAAAAGCTCTTGCTGTACAAGCCCGATGCCTCTTAACTGTATGGAAGAGGCAGGGCACAATGTTTCAGAAATGGAGACTGTCTAAAACTAGACACGAGGATGGTAAAGATCAGTGGTGGAGTACTTTAGCATACAATTCTAGGTGTGTTCCCAGCACCACATAATGCCTGAGATAAGTAGACATATACATCTTCTGTGGTTTTTCTTTTTAAGTATTAAAAATAGCTTAATAACCATGCATAGTATACTCTCACAGGTTTGTCTTGACTTGAACAGGTCAAACTTCTGGCATATTGTAAATAGTCACATATTGAAATTACCTCTTTTATAAAAAAGAATTTAAATATGATGATTCATATTGTGAGCATATCAAACACATGCACACGTCTGTATCTTTACACAGTGCCAGAATTTATTGAATAACAATAAACCCACAAGCTTTGTTGGTTTTCTCAGTTACAATTTTCCAAATAGGATTTTTCTTGATGGCTGGCCATCAGCAATCATAGGTTCTTTTACTCCAGTTATGTGTGTGTGTGATGGGTGAGAATGTAGAAGCTAGTTTAAGACTAAATAACCCAGATGCTCAGATGCCTAGCAGGTACAGGCATGGTTTTGATCCCCAACACCAGGAAGGATGAGGTCCAGATGCCTTGGACGATTGGTGCCTAAAGTTATTGCTGTAACATTACATTGTGCATTTCAAAATCTCATCTGTTTTTGATCCGGACCATCATTTTGATGGGAAAATGTTTTTAAAATTTTTTTTAAATATCAACCCTTGAAACATTCAGGGCAGTTTGAAATACACTAAGAGATTTAAAAGTACAACTTCTGCTGAGTGTGATAGCGTTACATGCTTAAATTCCAACTACTAAGGCAAGAAGATCATAAATTTGAGGCCAGCTTGAGCAACATAGACAACTTTGTCTCAAAACAGGAAAAATAGTGATTTCCACCAAATGAAATCTTGGGTAGCAGTGTTTGTTACAAACTGCAAAGATGGTGGTATTTTCAATGAGGTTCCTGCCTAAGCAATAGTCTTTTTATTATTATAAGAGCTCTAAATGCAGTCTAGGATGATTCTCTTGCCAAATTGTTATCTGACACTTTGATATTCAAGCTATAAAATCTATGCATTGTTTTAGGATGCTTTCTCTAAATGTGTGCCAATAAGTTGCAGATTTTACCTTACATTAATCCATGTTAAAACTTAGGAGATAAAACAGAAAGATCTTAAGGTATTTCAAGCATTGCTTGAAATACTAAAGTACACAACACACGGTGCTTTCTATAGGATGTCCAGTATTATCCTGCCACTGGCAACCCTATATGGCATTATTTTCAATGACTTGATTTGATGAGGCAGAGTCTCAGATAATCCAGGAACTCAGTATGTAGTTGGGAATGACCAAACCCTAGATTCTCTTGCCTCCACCTCCTGAGTGCTGCAATTACGTGTTTGACACCAGGCTTATGTGGCCCTGGGGACAGAAGCTAGGACTTCCTGCATAATAGGAAAGCACTCTACCAATCTACCTTCCCAGCCTCCTGTTTTCAGCTTTATGTAGGAGCTAGAGGTTGGCAAGGAATTTACTGCAAATCAGAATTAACAGCCAGAAATCCTGCCTACCAGTAGTCTGCCACTGTGGCACACAGGAAGGCAGAGGCTGGAAGATCTGTCAGTTCGAGGGCATCCTGGTCTACATAGTTTCAAGCTAGCCAGGGCTACATAGTCTCAAAACAAAACGACCACATTTTGGGGTTTTTTGTTTGTTTGTTTTGAGAACAAGGAGCATCTAATGGTGCTTAACTGTTCAACCACGCGGGTGTCCAGGTTGGACTGGCTTGGGTCATGAGTCTCACTCCCATGTACGGGCGTGACTACCATCCCTGAGATGGCCTTGTGCAAGCCGGCTGGTGTCGCCTCTGGCCCCTAGAGGGACCCGGGTGGGAGCCTGGGCTGGAGGTTTCCGTGTTGAGTGCGGAGCCCTTACGGGGCAGGGCAGGGGTGACGCCCAGTGCGGGCGGGGCGGGGCAACCCCGGCTCCCATTCGCCGGCCGCCCGAGCCGCCTCCCCGGCGCCCGCCAACTCCCCAGCCGCGGCACCGCCTGCGGAGCGCTGGGCCCGGGACCGCGGCGCGGGCGGAAGCATGCTGGACTTCGCCATCTTCGCCGTCACGTTCCTGCTGGCGCTGGTGGGAGCGGTGCTGTACCTCTACCCGGTAACCGCCGCCTCGGGCCCCGGGGTGCGCCTGCGCCGGCCGCGTGGATCTGGGCTGCTGGCCAGAGGGGAGCGCTCGCGGGGGAGTCACGTGGCACCGCCCCGGCATGCGTGTCCGTGCGCATGCGCGCCCCGGAGCCCGGGTCTAGGTGTCTTGTGGGGTCTAGGCTATTCCCGTGCCGCTCTCCTCCTGTCTTCTGAGGCGGCGTTGAATTATTTGGGTGGCTTTTGAGGTACTGACACCCTCAGACCGCAGTCCGGTTGGCTACCGAATGAAGGAGAAACTCCTTCCATCTTCCCCTAGCAGCCCCCTGCATCTGTCCCTGCATCACAGGTGGAATGGGTGAGGCCGAGCTCGCTGAGATGCTCGCCCAACCCCCTCCCCAGCTCCCAAACTTTGTCCACCTGCCCTGTTCAGAGGGGACGCTGTCAAAATCCCGAGTTCGTGGTTAGGAATCACTTTGTATAATGGGCATCGAGTGTACCTGAAATACCGGTGCTGGGGAGGTGGCCGCAGGCGAATGAGGGCTCAAAGCCCACCCTGGACTACATTATGTCCTGCCTCAACCCGCCGCTCTCCCCAGGTGTGCAAAGTTTGATGGATTTGTGGAAAAGTGGAAAGGTAAACAGCCTCAGGTAGATTACTGGGGATGGAAATGACCCTTGGAAGTGTCCTATTCAGAGCTAGTGAATGGATTAGACCGATACCACAAATACCTGGTGGACTTATGAGAAACAAAACATTGACATGAAGAAGTGAGAGAACACACTGTGTCCTAGCAAGCTAGATCCCTGTGGCTGGAGCGGATGTAAAACCAGACAGGGAGAACAGACGGGTGTAAACATCAGAGAGGCCGTTTTAAGGACTTTTGGTCAGTGTTCTGCTCGAGGGTTTCAATAGATAAGTGGCAATTTCAGTTAGTTTTTCGAGACGGGGTTTCTCTGTGGCTTTGGAGGCTGTCCTGGAACTAGCTCTTGTAGACCAGGCTGGTTTCAAACTCACAGAGATCCACCTGGCTCTGCCTTCCGAGTGCTGGGATTAAAGGCGTGCGCCATCGGCCTGCAATTTTAGTTTTAAGAAAAACCGGGAATGATGTCTCCGGCCTGTAATCCTAGCACTTGGGAGGTAAGGCAGGAGAGTTTGAAGGATTTCCTCCAATATGGAGCCGAGGCCAGCCTGGATCACATGAGAACTTGTCTGAAATGATGGGGTTCCTTTAATAATAAGCAAGAAAAAATGTCTTGGGTTCATTCCTTTTACATAAATGCAAATCTCCGGGTCAAGGAATTTCCAAATTTAAAAGAGTGCTTTGAGAGCTGGGCATACAGGGAATGAGATACCACTTCAAAACAACCCTAATTTTATTAGTTAAGTTTTACAGGAATCATACTGGCTACTGTCTTAAGAATGGACCATAATTATGGGGCTGAGGCAAGGGTAGGAACAGAGAGTAGTTGGAAAGAGGCTACAATATTTTGGTGAGAGATGGTGTTGGCTTGGATGCCAGGTGAAGTAGCACATTGGTAACAACTACAACTTTGTGAAGATAAAGACAGTGAGGCTGAATATAAATTGTGAGCTTAAGAAGATGCTGGAAGAAAAACACCATTGTTTGTGGGGTGTTGGTAGATGTAAGAATGGATATGGCCAGTATTTATCCCTGGTGTACAAAAGGACTTTGGGAGCCCATCCCACGTGGAGGGATGTTCGCTCTTAGCCTGCTCTCAGCCTGGACTCACGGGGGAGGGCCTAGGCCCTGCCCAGGATGATATGACAGACTTAGGGGATCCCCCAGGGAGGGCCTTGACCTCCCTGGGGAACACAGGGAGGATGGAATGGGGGCTTGGTGGGCGGGGGAGGGGAGGGAGAGGATCAGGGATTGACATGTGAAGCAGGCTTGTTTGTAATTTGGACTAATAAAATATGATTTTAAAAAAGAATGGATATGGCCCCAGGGGAAGTGAGGATTTTGTGTAGTTTTTTATTTTGGTGAGAGTTAGTGGGGTTTCATAGGGATCAGAAGTTTGGTGTGATTAAGCCAGGTTTGAGATGCCTGTTAAGACATCCAAGTGGATATGTGGAGACAGACATCAGACAGACATCCGGTGGGGATGTGGAAACAGACATCAGACATCCGGTGGGGATGTGGAGGCAAATATCAAGTACTCAAATTTTGAGGGTTTTTTTTTTGTTTGCTTGCTTGCTTGCTTGTTTGTTTTGATTTTTTTCTCTTTTTATTATTATTATTATTATTATTATTATTATTATTATTATTATTATTAATTCAAGTTAGGGAACAGGCTTGTTTCACATGTACTTCCCCTCTCCCTCTCCCTCCCCTCACCCCCATTCCTTCTCCCCCACCTCCAACCTACCCCCCACCCCATCCACCCGCCACTCCCCAGGCAGGGTAGGGCCCCCAACCGGGGCTCCACCAAGTCCACCAAATCTTCCTGTGCTGGGCCTGTGCTGTGTTCAGAGACAGAGCGAATCCCTTCAAGTGGGATGGGCTCTCGAAGTCCCCCCCACCCACCAGGGCAAAACGCCAGTCCACCTCCCTCCGGAGGTTCCCAGGAGTGCAGGGGCCTCCCCATTGGCATCCATGATCAGGGGCCTGGATCAGTCCCGTACTGGCCTCCCAAAGAGCATCTGGGGTCGATCTGCTTTCCCTTTTTCAGGCCAACTGTTTCTGTGGGTTTCTCCAACCAGGTACAGACCCCTTCGTTCTTCATTCCTCCCTCTCTTCAACTAAGTTCCAGATTTCAGCTCAGTGTATTTCTGTGGATGTCTGTCTCTGCTTCCATCAGCCACTGGATGATGACTCTAGGATAGCATAGAGAGTAGTCATCAATCTCATTCTAGGGGAAGGGTTTCTAGGCCATCCTCGTTTGTTTTGATTTTTGAGACAGGGTTTTTCCATAGTTTTGGAGCCTGTCCTGGAACTCCCTTTGTAGACCAGGCTAGCCTCAAACTCACAGAGATCTGCCTGCCTCTGCCTCCTGAGTGCTGGGACTAAAGGTGAATGCCACAACCATCCAGCTTCAGGTTTTGAGCTTTAGGTAAAAGATGAGACTGGAGATAGTTTGGGGACTGCTTATTTAAGCTAGGAAATATGTTCCAGTCTCTTGGGGAATTTAGATATAGGAGAGAATTCCCAGGTCTAAAACCTGAATTCTCTGTATATAGAGAGGAATTGGGGTAGGGGAAAAGCACTTGAGAGAATCCTGAGGAGTGGCAGCCAGATCAAAGAAAGGCAAAGAGTAATCAGTTAAGTCAAATGTGGCAAAATGTGCCAAGGAAGCTCAGGCGTGAGAACTTAGTGATGATAGTTATGGAAGATGAGCAGTTCCAGTGAAATAATGGGCGGTGACTTACATGGAGTGGACTGGTCAGCGGGATGATGGGCGGTGACCTAACTGGAATGTATTGAAAGGCACTTATGTATGCATAACTCTTTAGAGTTCTGCAGTGGAGGGGGCTGGTTGTGTGGAGTGGGGAATGACTAGAAGGGAGCTTCCATGTGGGAGAAATTACATCGTGTTTATGAGCTGATGAGGACTGTGAAGTTAGGAAAATCACCTTGTAGGAAACAGAATTGTTAAAGCTATTTCCTTGAGTAGGTGAGAGGGGATGGAATTAGTGCAGGTGTAGTGTGATACAGAACTGTCATTGGGAGCTAGACAGTTCATCCACAGTACTCAAGGGAAGAGAGACTGTGAGGAAGTGAGCCAGAGTGATGGCTCGGAAGTTAATTGCTTTTCATTCAGTACAGTGGCTGCACCTTACACAACTGCTGTTCCAACCTGTAATTGCAACTTCTCAGCTACCAACAGCGATTTGATTCAGCTGCATGGGCACAGCCAGGCAGGAATTCTGTTCTCTGGTCACTGGCTCCATCACAGCTGCTAAAGGAAACTTTATCTAAATCTCTATCCGTCTATAGAACTCAGGATTCAAAGGCTGACGTGAAATCCTCCTTGCTCAGAGAGGCTGAATAACAAACAGCTAACCTTCTTTCCTTGCTCAGGTCTCCTGAAAAAGGGGTGACTTCTGCTCAGCCCTGACTAAAGAACCGCTATACTTAGTTCCTCCCTACCACTTCCCGTCAGCTAGATGCTGACGCAACCTCCTGATCCCAGGTTGATTTTATTTAATCAAACATATATAACACATCTTTGCATTAACAAAGGCAGCAGAGACAAATGCAACCCGCCTTTACACAGTTAAAACAATATTCCACAACAGTTAGTAGCATTTTCTGCTCTTGAAGCTGACCCAGGGTCAGTTTCCAGCACTCACGGGGAATAGGGGTGGGGCATAATTGATTCTAACTCCAGTTCAGGATCTGACACCCTCTATTGGCCTCTGAGGGCACAGCATATATGTGGTGCACATACAAACAAGAAGACACACACACACGTTAATAAAAATAAGTAAAATTTGAGAAGAAAGAATATAAGGAAACAGATGTAGGCAGGTGTCCTTAGAAGATTCCCAGTTGCCTTTTCCCCCAAAGACGTATAAGCAGAATTATTGATCGTTGGTGAAGACAGGAAGCTGAAGAGAGGAGTAAAATGATTATCTGTCACCACCCCAGATGTTCTTGGACTCTGGAATCTCAGGGTCTGCTTTCAAGTAAAGTGTGGTCACAGAATGGAAGAAGACAGAAGGTACATAGAGGACCACATATAGACTTTCTGTTGTTGATTAAAACTAACAAAATAGCAAAGAGCACAAGGGAGGGAAGATTCAAACTCTAAAATTTCAGTTGGTGCTCTTCTGGCTTTTAGGCTGAGGCAAAGAAAACACCACAGGTGGAAGAATGCTGTTTGCCACTTGGCAGTTGGTAGGCAGAAGAGCAGTGAGGGAGAGAGGATGAAAGGGGCCCGGAGCATATGCCTAGTGTCTGTCCTGTAACTAGGCCCCAACTCCTAATAATTCATTCAACCCTTATGAGCGGTTTGTAGCCGGGTGGTCGTGGCACATGCCTTTAATCCCAGCACTCAGGCTGATCTCTGTGAGTCTGAGGCCGGCCTGGGCTACAGAGTGAGTGCCAGGTCAGGATCCAAAGCTACAAAGAAACCCTATCTCAAAACAAACAAACAAAAAAAGTGGTTTGTATCCCCAGTGAAACTGTTGAAAAACCTAATTTTTCATTTATGAGTGGTTATCAGTTGGAGATAACTTTGGGGTTAGGGATGGGAGTCTGTGTCCACTTCTCTCAGCACTGGGACCCCATGGTGCAAAGACTGAAGACCCACACTGGCCTTGTGCCCACTCATCTCAGTGAGTTCATTTGTACACTGGTCCTGCTGTGTTTGAAGGCCTTGTGTTCTTGGTTTCTTCCATCCCTCTGGCTCTTAGAATCTGTCTGTTTCCTCTTCCATAAGATTCCCCGAACCTGAGAGGAGGGGTTTGATGAAGATATTCCATTTAGGACTGAGTGTTACAAGGTTTCTCACTCTCTGCTCATTGTCCAGGCTGTGGGTCTCTGTATTTGTTCCCATCTACTGCAAGAGGAAGCTTCTCTGATGATGGAGGAACAAGGCCCTGATCTGTGACCAGCAGAATGTCACTAGGAGTCAGTTTTGTGTTCCTTTAGCAGAACAGCAGTATTTGGCTCTCCCTATGTCTCAGGTTCTTGACCTGTGTCAGGCATGGGTTCCACTTCATGGAGTGGGCCTTAAATCCAGTCAGATTTTGGTTAGTTACTCCCAGAAGCTTTGTGCTATTTTTGAACTAGCACATCTTGCCGGCAGGTCATCATTGTATATTGAAGGGTTTGAGGCTGGGTTGGAGTTTGCCCGTCTTTGGTAGCAGGCAGAGTACCTTTGAGTACCATGAACACCAGTCAGTGGGGATAAAGGCTAGGAGGGCACCCGCTTGACTTCTCCATGTTCAGTGAGTTGTGTGGTGTCGTCTTCATCAATAGAGCCTTGCCATTACTTTGTGGAGAGAAACCAATAGCCTTAGCAATAGCCTGGGTTGTTTGGGGGTTCCCATGGGAACCCTTTGGCCAACAACTCAATTAGATGTAACCCAGTCCCAGTATTGGCAGCTTCATTTGGTGATGAGAGATGTCCAACTGGGGCTCTGTCTCCCCTGTTTCTCTGAGAGTTTTTTTTTTTAGATCCCCTCCATATGTGTATATATTGTAGGAGACTTCTACTGTATTAGGTTTCTATATGACACCTCAAAGGGCCCTTAATTTTAACTGTCCCTTCAACTTCTCCCTTTCTCCCCCACTTTATCCTCCCATCCCTGTTTGATACTCTCATTGCAGTCTCCCCAATCCATCCGTAACTATTTATTCTATTTCCCCTTCCTAAAGAGACCCATCTCCCAGCTCTGGTCCCTTACTCTATGCCTAATCTCTATGGTTCTATGGATTGTACCTTGCTTATTGAAAACTTAACAGCTAACATTCACATATAAGTGAATACATACTATATTTATCTTTCTGGGTCTGGGTTACCTCACTCAGTATATTTTTTTTTCTAGCTTCATCCATTTACCTATGAGTTTCATTATCTCCTATTTTTAATGGCTGAGTAATATTCCATTGTGTAAGTGTAGCACTTTTTCTTTATCTGTTGGCGGTTCCCAAAAGGTGTTATGAATCGAGCAGCAAATGAACATGCTTGAGCAAGTGTCTCTGTCGTGGTAAAGCTGGATCTTGGGGTAGATCAATTCCCAGCTTCCTGAGGAGCCTTCACATTGATTTCTGTACAGATTTGTAGTCCACTTATTCCACATTATCCCCAGCATGAGCTGTCATTTGTCTTACTGACCTTGACCATTCTGACAGGCATAAAATGAAGTCTCAAAGCAATTTTGATTCACATTTCCCTTATGACTAAGGATGTTGAACATTTCTTTCAGTATTTCTCAGCCATTTGTGTTTCCTTTTTGGAGAATTCTCTTCATAGATCTTTACCCCATTTTAAAAACTGGGTTATTTGTTTTCTTTGTATCTAGTTTTTGAAGTCCTGTATATATTTTGAATATTAGTCCTCTATCAGATACGTAGTTGGTAAAATCTTTTCTACTTCTTAGGCTGCCACTTTGTCAGAATGATGGTGTCCTTGGCCTTATAGAAGCTTTTCAGTTTCATGAAGTTCCATTTATTAATTGTTGATCTCAGTGCCTGTGCTAATGGTGTTATGTTCAGAAAGTCTTTTCCTGTGCCAATGAGTTCAAGACTATTCCCCACTTTCTCTTCTGGTTTTAAGTTGAGGCCTTTGATTCATTTGGAGTTGGGTTGTCTGGCAGGAATGCTTGAGCTCCTGTCATGTGCGGCCACTGGGAGTCCTGGGTAGAAGGGGTTTCGGGGTTTTACACAAAGGCGTAGTGATAAGCAAGAAGGGGGTGGCTGAGAGGGTTCACAGCATGGAGGGAAGCTGGGTGTACCATGAGGATCTCCACAGACCCCTGGGAAGTGGAGCAGAGAGGAAAGAGATGTCACACTGTGTGTGTGGGTGGGGGGGGTCTGCTGTAAAGCTGGGGTTTAGACTGGAGGGTGGAAATGGAGGACCGGGTATTCAGGGGGAGCCCCCTGGAGTTAGCACTTGAGGCTTCATTTCATTTGAGACAAGGATTGCTATGTAGTATTGTCTGTCTTTGAATGAGGTCATCCTTCAGTCTCCTGAATGCTAGGATTGCACATCTGGGCCAGCACAACTGACTTTGGTTTATTATTTGACCAGAAGGAGCCTATGTATTTCAGAAATGAGTGAATTATAAACTAGACAATAATTTTTTTTTCTTTTTATAGCCAAGTGGATGGGACCATATACAGGATCAGTATAATAGAAACAAGAGAATGTCCCTGACGTGGGCTAGGTGTTTGCTGAGCAAGCATGGTCTTGAGTTTAATCCTGCAGACACACACACACACACACACACACACACACACACACACACACACACACACACACACACACACACACACACACAAAGAGTGGGACCTGGTTTTAGTCCCAGTACAGGGACAGTTGAATCCCTGGAATCGTCTGGATAGCCAACCTCATTTAATTAAGGAGCTCCAGTTCCTAGTAAGAGACCTTGTTTCAAAAAACCAAGGCAGACAGCCTTTGAAAATGACACCAGTGTTGACTATATATATATATATATATATATATATATATATATATATATGCATCCACATACATGTATCTGTAGCCATACATATACACACGTATGCACACACATACAAGAAAAAATATACATGATATGGTTAACTGTTAGAGCAATTATTAAATTCTTAGAATATTTTTTAAAAAATTGGCAGGGAAAGATATAAAGTAATTCTCTTATACCAGGGGTGTATTAGTTTTATTTTGATGTAGAAATGAGCCTTTAGATTCAGCTGAATTGGAAGGCTGTTGTCTAAGGTCTTGGAGATGCCGTGTGTAAACATGTAGGGCTTCTCAGATCTGTGACAGTTCATTACACTAAGCTGTTAATTTTTTTTTTTTTTCATTCAGGCTTCCCGACAAGCGTCAGGAATTCCGGGGTTTACACCAACTGAAGAAAAGTAAGGTTTTCGTTGCTGCTAGTTCATTTGTGATTTTATCAAATAGAGGCACCTCTCCCTTTTCAGCATTAGAACAAGAAACTATGTTTCATGGAGTTTTTTCTCCCTTTTCCCTTTCTTTTTGGAGGGGGCGTTTGCTGGGGTGTAACCCAAAGCCCCAAGCTTGGTAAACAAATGTTGTCTTTGAACTTTAGCCTCAGTCCTAAACTTTATTTTTACATTACTCATTTTATTTAAATTTACCTAACGTTCTTTATGATCTGGGAGGAAGGCTGTCATTACTTTCCCTTTTCCCCCCATCCAGAGAAAGCTGAAAATAAGACAGAAACAGGATAGAAAAACAAAACAACCTTCGAAGTTGAACTTAGGGTTCCCTCAGTCTGTGAGCATGTCCATGGCTGTCAGGGACCAGCGAACAGTTGGGTGGTTCTCCTGAACGATGTCAGATGTTCCTTGTATTGCTCTTATTTGATTCAAGGTGTCATGAATTCTCAAAATTCTCAGAAAAATCTATCTGATTACTAAATGTAATCACAGAAACCGTGGGGTGGTGAGTATAATCAAGTTTGGGGTTTTTCAATAATTTAAATTAATGAATCTTTCATCTGTTGTCACTGTTAACTCATCGTCAGCTATGGCCGTTCTGATTTTTCCAAGTTAAACTGATTCTATGATGTGTCTATCTTTTATCAGAGATGGTAACCTTCCAGACATTGTGAACAGTGGGAGTTTGCATGAGTTCCTGGTTAATTTGCATGAAAGATATGGGCCTGTGGCCTCTTTCTGGTTTGGCAGGCGTCTTGTGGTCAGCTTGGGCACTGCCGACGTCCTGAAGCAGCACTTCAACCCCAATAAAACTTGTAAGTAACGCTTTCTCCTCAGCTGCTCCTTGCCTTCAGAGAACAAGTGTTTATAAAGAAAGATTGCTGTTGGGTTGGAATGGCTGATGGTGACTAATTGCTCTGTGCTGTGTGTTAGGTGCATACTGAAGTCCTGGTTATTTCATTTAGTAAGATGCAATAGTATGAAATTATCTTTAGTTTACAAATACACACAGTGCAATCCTATTGTAAATTACCTCGGGGTTCTTTTGAAAGATCTTGAGAAAATAGTTCCAGAGTCTGTCTGGAAAGGTTAATGTGTATGAGCAGGTAGGAAAAGCCTGAGGGATATTAGTGAAAGAAATAGCTGTGCTGTCTCAGTGCAGTGTAGGACACTAGATTGATTTAAAGACACACACGGTGATAGGATTAGACTGGTGGAGCCAAGCAGTAACTACTTACTAGATGAGCAGGCACTCGGGAAAAAGAGCATTTTTGTAACAGGAGAAAGGCTGTAGATATTTCTGAGACAGCTGAATAGCTATTTAAAAAGAAATTATGCCTTGCCTTACTTTTGGTATCAAAATACATTTCAGAGCTCGGGAAAGGATTCAGTTGGACAAACACCTAACTAGGCGTGCAGACCTGTGCTCAATCTCCAGCAACCACACAGAAAGCCCGGTGTGGTGACATGCTCTTGTCATCCCAGAGCTGGGAAGGTAGCATTGAGGACCCAGGTTCTGTTACCAGCACCCACATGAAGGCTCACAGCAGACTGTATCTCCCATTCTAGAGGATGCTGCACCCTGTTGTAGCTTCTGCATGTGTGTGGTATACACACATGCATTCAGGCAGAACATCCAGGCCAAAAAAAAGAAAACACAGCTTTTGAAAAAGTAGTCATGTCCATGAATGTTTTGTGCAGGCATTAGTGAAGCATGGTGGAATTTTGCCTGTTCTCACTGACCCTCGAACTGTTGAGATTTATAAAAGACTGTTAATAGTGCTCTGGGAAGATGGCCTTGCTCTCTGCTCTCTCCCTTACCTCACTGGCCTCTGTTTTCTTGTTGAATATTTTTCTTTTGAATTATTATTTTAATATAGAAACACTGAATCTGTCTCTTTCAGCGGACCCATTTGAAACCATGTTGAAGTCATTACTAGGGTATCACTCTGGTGGCGGGAGTGTGAGTGAAGACCACATGAGGAGGAAACTGTATGGAAATGCCATGACGGCTGCTTTGCAGAGTAACTTTCCTCTCCTGGTAAAGGTAAGGTGGTAAACACTTGGTTTGCAGTATAGACAATGGTGTTTACAGAGTGTAGACAACGGTGTGTACAGTGTGTTCCAGGTGGTAAGCACTTTGTCTGCAATGTAGACAATGGTGTTTACAGAGTGTAGACAATGGTGTTTACATTTATCCCAGGTGATAAGTGCTTGGTCTGGTGTTATGCAGTGTAGACAGAGTGTCTCTATCAGTAAGCCTTATGTCTGCCACTCTTCTCTTACCTGTTTTTCTAAGCTACTTTTTAAAGATTGTATTAGTAGTAGTAGTAGTAGTAGCAGTAATTATAGGTAGGTGCGCATGTCTGCTGGCACTGGGTGACTTGACTAGTCTAACTAGCTACCTTGCTTCAGAGAACCCCTGTCTCTGCCTCCTGAGTGCTGGGATTAAAGGTGGGCCACCATTGATGTGGGGCTGGGGTCCCCACTATAGTCTCATACTCTATTCACTGAGCCATCTTCCTGGCCCCTCAGGTCACTCTTAGGCCAATGTTGCCTAAGCATGATCTGAGTACACAGGACATGGAACTCTCGGTGAAAGTGCAGATTACTGGGCCTCTGCTTGGATATGCTGAGTTGGTGGAAGGGGGAGCCCAGCATCTTCAGAAAGTTCTGCAGGTAATCTACAAAGTCTGAGTGTGATGATGATGACGACACATATCCATACTGTACTAGTCCATTTTAGTTGTTGTGGGAAAGTACCTAGGAAACAGTTTACGGGAGACAGAGTGTGTTTTGGTTGATGGTTTTAGAAGCTTCTGTCTGTGGTGGCTGGTTCTACTGCTCATCGACCTGTGGCAAGACAGAAGCATGGTGTAAAGTTGTGAAGGGAAACTGCCAACCTAAGATAGCCAGAAGGCAGAGGGTGAGAAGGGGCGCGGGTGGGGCAGATGTACCTTCACAGATGTGATCCTTTCTCTGATTGCCCTGACCTAGTAGTCCATGAATATTAATTTATCAGTGGTTTAGCTCATTAATAAATGTAGCGCTTCATGATCTTGTCTCAATTAGTGCATGACACATAAACCTTCTGGGGGGACATGTCATACTCAAGCCTGAACAAACCATTTCCTTTTTGTCCCGAAAGGCTCTTAGCTAAGCTGTGTGTGTTACTGGGCAGTTTTCTGTCCTTACCTTCATCTTACCCACCGCCGCTGGCCATTCAACCCCTGGGTGTGTTGCAGATGTTCTTGCTTCCTGCTTTGCTGAGTCCCTAACTTGTCAACTCCTCCTCTCTCATACCTTCTGCAAACCTCTCCATCTCAACACTTTTTCTTTCTCTTGATCTAAATAAGTCTCAAGGAATGCTTTTGTTTTCTTCCTCTTCCCCTCTCCCTACCGTTGCAGTACTGGTATTAAGTGTTCTATTGCCTAGTTCTAAGAATTCTTTCTTCCATTCAAAGCTAATCTACTCACCTTTGACCTGTTAAAATAATTTAGTTTATCAAAGTAATGTGTCATAGGTATTGAAAACATGGAAACTAACTGTATAAACAAGTCACAATTTCACTATATATAGTGATATAATATATAATATATATAGTGATATAATATATAATAATATATATTAATATATATTATTGACTGAGTTTGATGTTAGTCTGGACAGTTTATGGAAGCCCTGTCTCAGAAAAATAGGTAAGTCCTAAGTAAATAGTGGTTAAGTGATCAGTCAGCAAGGAAGTGTTGAGCGCTCTGTGAGAGCTTTGTCTTTTACCAGCAGCTTTTTTACTGTCAGGCAGAACAGCACCATTTGCCAGAGTTGCAGCCTTAAAACAGGTCACAGGCTTCACATCACCACAGTAATCCATTTGGCTTGTATGGTCTGATGACTGAACCTTCTTGACTTCACCCTCTGTGCTCCAGCTCCTTTCTGTCCTGACCTTGGAGTGAATCTCCACTTGAATTCTGTGAGTGTCTCTTCTCTCTTTTGTACTCCTATGGTGCTTTTTCCAAGCCTTTTGGGCTATATTCTGATGAAACAAATTCTTCTGGATTTTAAACGTCAGAATTCACTTAACTGATAGAGTCGTACAAATATTAATAGCCAAACATTTTGAGTTAATTGGTTATATTAACTTACTTAATCCTTGATAATTTTATAGGTAGATGTTATTTCTCCTTTTTAAAGATAAAGAGACCAAGTCGTGTGCCCAAAATCATACAACCATAAATAGTAGGAAAAGGTTTGCCATCAGGCAATCTGGTATCAAGCTGATGTCTTACCCATAAGGCTATATTGCCTCTTTGTAGCTTGATCCTCCCCTCATGTAACTTTGCTTGGATAATTTTATTATATTCTTTAGTACTATTAACATCCTAATGCAAGGCAGAATTAAAAGTCACTTCTTGGAAATATCAATAATTGCTGAGTATTGTCGTGCACACACCTTTAATCCCAGCACTTGAGAGGCAGAGGCAGGTGAATCTCTGAATTCAAGGTCAGCCTGGTCTATAGAGTAAGTTCCACAACAGTCAGGACTATATAGCAAGACTGTGTATTGGGAAAAACAAAAATCCAAAACCAAACCAAACAATATATTAGCAATTTCACAATAATTATTAAATAATTGTTTAGTTTTTGAAAGAAATTTTATATTTTTTTTTCTGAAGAGCTCATTTACATTCCAGAATGTCATCTGCTGAGGCTGAGTCATGGTGGTGCCTGCAGTCCTCGAACTGGTGAGGCTGCGGCAGGAATGTTAGGTGTTTGAGGTCAGTCTGGGCTATATAGTGGGAGTGTTTCTTTTTTTTTTCTTTTTGAGACAGGTTTCCTCTATGTAGCTCTGGCTGTCCTGGAATTTATTATATAGATTAGGCTGACTTCAAAGCATGCCTGGTTGAGATTGTTTCAACAAACAAATAAACAAATTGAATCCTATCTGTTAAATTATAATCCTGCCTCCAAGTATAGTTAGTTTAAGGTTATTTTTTTCTGTGCAGTATTATGCTAGTTGTAATTACCATAGTTACTGTACTTTGATTATTTTGAGAATGTCTCTAAGTTGTTGTGTCCTTAGAGGATGTGTGATAAGATTGATAGCACATGTTCCTGACTTTTGACAGTTTATACATCATATACATGTAATTTACTTGTGGGATGATAGCTTGTAATAGAATATTGCAGCATAGACATTTTCCTGTGACTTGATCCCCGGAATCAATAGAGAACTGTCATTCTTGTTAATGTACACTGATCACATGTGACAGACTTTGAGGACAGACTTAAAAATGTCTTTTAGGAAAAGAAAACATTTGTTTTATATTTGGACATTTCTTCTCGTACTAAGTCAGCTAAAATACTGAAATTATCAAATGAAGCTTCCTAGAATTCTCACCTGAGACAGCCGGCATTCACACACGGAAAGGGTTTCATATACTATAGCAGGTAAGCTAGTTATTCTTGCCTAAAGAACAGAAAAAATATGTACCGGCGAGTCAGTTATAATATGTTCATATTTTGAAAATACTTTATGCTTGGGGTCACCACACATGAGGAGGTTGGGAACCACTGGATTAAGGCATGCATGAACAGATCACAGCCCAGTTTGTGTTTAAGTGGCTTAAAGAACATAGTTTACCGGCTTGCCTCAATTTTCTTAGCTGTGCAGTCACTCAGGGTTTCATGTAAAAACTGGCCATGTGACAGAGCTCTTTTACAACCTGAAGAAAAAATGAACCCCAGTAGAAATGCATTATGTAGAGGAACAACTCAATGGCCAATAACGAGAAACAGTTTAAGTCAAATGAAGTAATGTTGAGATTTGGTGTTTTGACTGAGAAGTTTTGAAATTACAGTACATAATGCTATCAAAGACAGGAGGCTTGGAATTATGACACTGCTGAGGAAAGTAAGTTGGTACATGGCTTCCAGGGGCAGCGTAGCAAAGAGGCATTCCCTCTTTTTTTTTTTTTTAAAGATTTTATTTATTTATTATGTATACAACATTCTGCTTCTGTGTATATCTGCACACCAGAAGAGGGCACCAGATCTCATTACGGATGGCTGTGAGCCACCATGTGGTTGCTGGGAATTGAACTCAGGACCTCTTGAAGAGCAGCCAGAGCTCTTAACCTCTGAGCCATCACTCCAGCCCGAGGCATTACCTCTTAATCCAGATATTTCACATCTTACAGAAGCTGAATGCATTCAGAGGTGTGTTTGAAGATTACCTTCTAAGTGCTTTATTGTAGCAGAAATTGAAAGGGCCTTAAATGAATGTTTAGCAATAGATTAACTAAATGATAGCAAATCTATATAATAGATTAGAATTAAGAAAGGTAGCAGGGGTATTTGTTTATTTATTGACCTTGGGAGCTGATGGCATAGGTCTGACACTCAGACCTATGTTTGTGTTTCCCTAGAGTGCACAAGCCGTGAACTTCATGCCCAGAGCCTGCTTCTTAGATGGTGTGTCAGCTTCTGAGGGCAAATATAAAAAAGCACCACAAATTCACAGGGTTGCTTTGTTTCAGGCTGGGTCTCACTGTATAGTCATAGCTGGCCTGGGACTCACTATATAGACCAGGCTAGCCTTGAAATCAGAGAGATCTGCCTGCCTGTGCTTCCTGAGGACTGAGATTTCCAAGCTCATGGTGTCAGAAGGACTAGTCCCTGTTAGGACTACATGATGGTTAGTTTTATGTGTGAATTAAATTGAGCTAAAGGATGCCCAGACAGCTGGTGAAGCATTAGCTCCTGGTACATCTGTGAGGTATTTCCAGAGGCTGTTAACCCTTGGTCTGACAGAGTAAAGGTAGCTCTTACAGTGAAAGTAGCCATCATTCAGGCTGCTGAGGACCTGAAGATGATGGTGGTGGTGGTGGTGATCATGATGAAGAGGAGGAAGAGTGAACTTGCTCTTCATATAAGCTGAGACATTCATTTTCTCCTGCTTTTAGATATCAGACATTGGGCCTTTTTTATAATTTTGTGTGTATATGAAAGCTTATGTATAAAAATGTCAGTTATCTCTACCTGGGCCAAATGTAGGGGAACTAAAAATAATTTCTGGGGCTTGAGAGTTGGCTCAGTCGTGAAGAGCACTATTGCTCTTACAGAGGACCTGGGTCCAGTTCCCGACATGCACATGGTATAATCCATAGGAAAGGCTCATTTCTCTATTGCATGGTAGTGTCACATCTGTCACTTACCAGCTCCATGTGTGGGTCATTTGACTTACCTAAAGTTATCTGCACATGAGTTATATAAAAACACGTGACATGAGATCTTCCATCCTTGAATACGGAAGAATAGTGTACTGTTTATTTTGATCTTTATTTTTTTCTCCTTAATTCTTGTACTTCATAAGACAATTATAAACAATCTGTCTTTAAATTTATTCTTAAGTTGTAGCGGTGCATTGTGTACCACATGAGTGTGAAGGTCAGAGGATGACATTTTGGGAATAGTTCTTTCCTTCCACCATATGGGTCCCAAGGATGAAATTTAGGTTGTCAGGCTTGGTGGTGGGTGCCTTTACCTGGTGAGGTAAGTCAGTGGTCCACCTGCCCCCATTTCTCTATTTTTTTCTTTTATTTGTGAGTGTGTGTGTCAGAGAGAGACAGAGACAGAGAGGATGACTTGAGGGAGCTCTACTGTGTAAGTCCCCATGATCAAACTCAGTTGTCCTGTCAAGTGCCTTTAACTGATGAGTCATAGACTGTCATTTTTCTTGGTTGTCATTTCTACAAGAAGCCTGGGCTTCTTCATAGACAGTTTCCTTTGAGTCTTTATTTCCTGTGGATCACCAGACTTTCTTCTTTGTTTGTGTGCCTCTTTTTTTTTTT
The DNA here is from genome assembly GCF_003668045.3 of Cricetulus griseus. Taxonomy (NCBI): domain Eukaryota; kingdom Metazoa; phylum Chordata; class Mammalia; order Rodentia; family Cricetidae; genus Cricetulus; species Cricetulus griseus. The sequence goes on from NC_048595.1 coordinate 414,604,994, forward strand.
TTTTTTCTAATTTAAAACGGCACTCTTTACATACATCTGGGGCATCTCTTGGCATCAGATTCTCCACCTGCCTGGGAGTTTGCCATTTGTGGCCTGTGTGATTATTATTCTTTGCTCATTTAGTGTCTTTTCCAAACTCTCCTTATGGAGTCTGCTTTTTGTCGAGTGTGGCTGCTGAAGTATCTGTTCCCATAGCTTAGTGCCCAGGGAGGATGCTGATTTCACCCACAAAGCTTGCCAACAACAAGAAAAGAAGGAAAGCTTATCTCAAAAAAACCAAAAGAGAAGGGGGGGGGAAAGAGAGGGGGGAATGAAACAAGATAAAAAAGCTCTCAGTGGTTGTAGATTGGCTTTGTGTTGGGAGTGCCCTTTAACACTTACCCAGGCTCTTTATATCCAACCTTAGCTTGTACTTCCTGCTTGTACAGATGTTGATGCTTGCCAGATGTGAAAGCTGAGTGTCTTCTGGGGTCTTTCTGAGCATGTGGTCTACCTGTGGGCATGCACACAAATAGACACCCTGGTTTAGTAAGTAACCCTCTCGTAGGAGTGTGTGTTCTGGACTCCTAGTGAGTTCTCCCAAACTCTGTAGTACCAACCCCCATATAGGCTCGGATTTTGTTTGCTTGTCAGCAGCAGTGGTGCTTGCATCAGACAGCTCCAGGGTGCTGCTTGTCAGATTCACACCCTGGACAGGACAGAGCAGGCCTGCTGAGATTTCAGCACACTTTTCTGAGCAGTATGCAGTGTAAACTCAGAAAGGATTTCTAACACTCTCCACTTTATATTTCTAGAGCAGCCAGATCCTTAGGCAGAGAGACTGCTATCTGTGACTTTTTTTAATTTGGGACATGAAATTCATGTTTCTGTCGTGTCCGTCTGTTTTGTGGTGCTGGGGATTGAACGCAGGACCTGGTGCATGTTGGGCGTGTGACAACCAGCCAGCTACACTGTCAGCCTGAGAGTCATTTTGAGTTGTATAGTATAGTATCAAAGTTCTTGTAAGAAATGTTACCTGGCTCAATGGATTAGTCTTGACACTTTGGAACTCTTAAGATCCCCCTCTTACTAGGTTTAAGATTTTTCCATTTTGAATATTTAGCTTATATTTTCTGTGTTTATTTTTGTGGCCACCCTGTCTTATTTTAGAAATTAGTCCTTTTATTGATGCTAAGGCCATCCACTGAAGATGTCGTCACAGGTCAAGACACAGCATGAAATCCCTGAGTGTTTAATTTGGTTACACAGTTGTATATATGACATATGCTGTCTTACCGAATCTCCAGAATTCAGAGAAAGAAAAAGTGAAGAGTTATCTGTCTGTTCTTTTCAGCTTTCAGAAGAATTGTTGGATAAATGGCTGTCCTACCCAGAGACCCAGCATGTACCCCTGAGCCAGCATGTCCTTGGTTTTGCTTTGAAGTCTGTCACACGGTTGGCACTGGGTAGCACGTTTGAAGAAGAGCAGGAAGTCATCCACTTCCAAAAGATTCATGGCACTGTAAGTCAAGAACAACATTTAAAATGTTCTTTCATCAGACTGCATAATTGAATGCTGACTTTACCTCTCAAAAGGTAGGTGTGTGTGTGTGTGTGTGTGTGTGTGTGTGTGTGTGTGTGTGTGTGTATTATGTTTGTATGGATGTTTGTACACATACACTCATGTATGTGATCACCTGAGATTAATATTCGGTATCTTCCTTTTATCTATCCCATCTTATTTTTGAGATAGTACCTATGCCTGAGTCCTGAGCTTAGCGATCAGTTAGAGTGACTGGCTGGGAGCTTCAGGGATCTTATCATCACCATGCCTCCAGCATAGGGTTGTAGGTGTGGGTCACTATGCCTGGCTTTTGTGTAGATTTGGAACGCTGTATCTCACACTTGCACAACAGACACATTACCAACTGATCCATCTGCCCAGCTGTGTGTCTCTCAAGAAGATGTAAGCATCTCTGTTTTGACTTAAAAAGAACAGTAGAAGTTGAGATGACTGGTGCTTTTTTGTATTATGTGAAGATCTCTTTTCTTTTTAGGTAAACATTTTGAAATGTAAAAAAGTATATGATTAAAAAAAAGCTTTAATACTTAACAGTATACTATAAAAGTACTATTGAATTCTATCACAAAGGGAAAGCTACATTTAATAGAACTAGATTGTGACCTACATAGAAAGTTCAACACGATCAGTGGAGCATGACGTCTCTAATGAGGTGAACATGTTTAGCAGCAAGGCTAATTCAGTCTAAATTGAGTAACTTTGGTTTCAAGGTAAGATTAAAAATTTTTAAATTTATCTGTTTTCGTTTCATGTGCATCGGTGTTTTGCCTACATGATTGTCTGTGTGAGGGTGTCAGATCCCCTCGAAGTGGAGTTACAGACAGTTGAGAGCTGTCATGTGGGTTCTGGGAATCAAACCCGGGTTCTCTGGAAGAACAGTCAATCAGTGCTCTTAACCACTGAGCCATCTCTCCAGCCCCCAAGATTAACTTATTTTTTGAAATCATATTTAGGTCATGAACTCTACCACTTTGAGATTTGAGCAATTGTTCCTTACATTATTTAAGTCCACAAATAGTTGAACAGTTTTTCCTTATGTTTCCTTTTCTTTCCTCCTTTTTTGTTTGTTTGTTTTTTGAATTTTTGAGACAGAGTTTCTCTGTGTAATAGCCCTGACTGTCCTGGAACTCACTCTCAAGACCAGGCTGGCCTCGAACTCACAGAGATCTGCCTGCCTCTGCCTTCCCAGTGCTGGGACTTAAAGGCCTGTGCCACCACCACTCAGCTGCTGGTGCTTTGATGCCATCGTCATTGTCGTCGTCGTCGTCGCTTCTTCTTCTTCTTCTTCTTCTTCTTCTTCTTCTTCTTCTTCTTCTTCTTCTTCTTCTTCTTCTTCTTCTTTTCTTATCCTCCCCCTCCTCCTTCTCCTCCTCTTCTTCCTTCTTCTCCTCTTCCTCCTCCTCCTCCTCCTTTTCCTGTGCAGCTCTGGCTGTCCTGGAACTCCCTTTGTAGACCAGGTTGGCCTCAGACTCACAGAGATCAGCCTCTTCTACCTCCCTAGTGCTTAGATTAAAGTCATATGCCACCACACCCAGTTTAATATTTAAAGCAATGTGTTCTAAACAACAATCATCAGGAACTGAAGATTACTACCTTGTCACTCTATAACATTACATGTGTGTTGGCAGGTGTAAATGCATTTGTGTGCATGTATGTGGGGAGGCCACAGGACAACTTCTGATGTCGCTCTCAAGATTGTCATCCATCTACTTTGAGATAAGGTCTTTTCATTTTTTTTCTGGAGCTCATCAGTCTTCCCAGCAAGGGGTCCTCCTGTGTCTACCTTGCCAATGCTGCAATTACAGTTAGGCATCCCCAACCCCACTGTCTTAGTTAGGGTTACTATCGCTGCAGTGAAATACCATGACCAAAAGCAAGTCGGGGAGGAAAGGATTTATTCAGCCTCTACTTCCACATCATAGCTCATCACTGAGGGAAGTCAGGACAGGAACTCAAACAGGGCAGGCACCTGGATGCAGGAGCTGATGCAGAGGCCATGGAGGGAACACTGCTCACTAGCTTGCTCCTAATGACTTGCTCAGCCTGCTTTCTTATAGAACCCAGGACACCAGCCCAGGGATGGCACCACCACAAGGGGCTGAGCCTTCCCACATTGATCACTACCTAATGAAATGCCTTACAGCTGAATTTTATAGATGTGTTTTCTCAATTGAGGTTCCCTCCTCTCTGATGACTCTAGCTTGTGTCACATTGACATAAAACTAGCCATTATACCCAGTTGAAATGTTATTTTATTTATTTATGTCATTAGAATGTGTGCATGCCTGTGCTGGTGACGCATTTGTGCACTCATGAAGCCTAGAAGAGGCATTGGAGTTACGGGGACTCTGCCTGTTACACGGTGTGGGGTTCCAGACTCTAGTCCTCACGATAGTGTATCTAGCACTCTTAACCAACCACTGGGCCTTTTCTCCAGTCCTCTACTTTTTTTGTGTGGGTTCTGGGAATCAGGCTCAGTTCCTCATACTTATAAGGCAAGTGGTTTATTGACTGAGCCATCTCCACTTTTATATCCATACACTCTTGTAGTTGGTTTTTTGTTGTTGTTGTTTTCTTCTCTCTTCACTGTTTGTGGACCTGTCACTCAGATCCCAAATAAATACATGGAGACTTATTCTTTCTTATGAATGCCAGGCTTTAGCTTGGCTTATTTCTAGCCAGCTTTTCTTAAATTATTCCATCTACCTTTTGCCTCTAGGCTTTTACCTTTGTTTCTGTATATCTTTTCTTTTGTTTAAGATTTGTTTCTTGTCTAATGACCCAGTTTTCAAAGATTCGAAGCTATTCTTCTGCTTATTATCTTCAAATCTTAGACTAAATTTTAATAGTTCCTTGGCCTCAGCCAGTGTTTATCAATATCTCAAGTGAAATAATTGATAAATTACCTATGATTTATTTGATTCCCTTACATCTGAGGGGATTACATATATATATATAATAATGTGACCTGCACACTCACTCTGCTGCTAAATCCTTTTTGGCCTCTGATTCATCTGCTTCTTCCCTTTTTCCTTGTTTTTGGGGTGAGCTTGGGGGTGGGGTAAACATGGCAAGGGTCTCATGTAGCCCAGGTTGGTTTCTATGTAGCCAAGGATGACCTTGAACTCCTGATCCTCCTCCCTCCATTTCCTAAGTGCTGGGATTAGAGGTATTGCCCACTATACTCAGGTGTAGTTTGTGCTGGGGGTCCAGTCCAAAGCTTGGGAGATGATAGGAAGTGCTCCACCACCCAAGGTATGTTCTCTACCCTGTGTACTTCTTTTAAGAAAAGAAACTTTTCAGTGGTGCACACCTGGGAGGCAGAGGCAGAGGCAGGTAGATAGATCTCTGTGAGTTCAAGGCCGGTCTGGTCTATAGAGCGAGTTCCAGGATAACCAGGGCTACACAGATAAACCCTGTCTCAAGAAATAAAAGAAAAAAGAAAGAAAAGAAAAAGAAATATTTCATATGCCATCTGAAATTAGTTTGAAAGTGCCTTGATTGAAATCATTAACAAAAAGTTCCTGAGTTCTGTCCTCAGGAACTATGGGTCACGTGACTGGACAGTCAGCTGAAAAGGAAGCGCTCAGGTCGATGGAGAGGAAAGACCTCAGTACTCACCAGTGTCCGTCACTCAGCTTCGCGTAGGAGATCCATACACTACGAAGTACTTACATGGCTTCTTGTTTTTAGGTTTGGTCTGAGATTGGAAAAGGCTTTCTAGATGGGTCACTTGATAAAAATGCCACTCGGAAAAAACAGTATGAAGATGGTAAGTTTAGCCACTCTTTAATTCACTAGTTTTTGAGTAGTGCATGGTAGGCAGGTATTCTACTGATGATCCAGATCCCCAGGTCTCACCTGCAGAGTTTAATAAGGTTTCAAAGATACGTGCCCTGATTTTAGTAGTTTTATCTTGATTGGTGAGATTATTGGTCATTTATATTTTCTCTATGCTTTTTCCTTCTGCATTTCACTCAGTGACAGTTTTATTTCAGTGAAAGGTAAGAAAAAGCAGTAAGTAGAAACTGACACTGCACAGTACACACTCAGTACATGACTTGCGGAAGGCATGAGGGGACACTAGGAAGCCTTTCAATAGTGTATATTATGAATGATAAACACGGATGAAATTCTCTAAAAGAAGAAAGTATTTGTGAAGTTTTATTTTATTTGTTGTGTATTGGTGTTTCTCCTGCATGTACATCTGCGTACCACTTGCATTGCTGGTGCCCACAGAGGCCAGAAGCAGGTAATTATAGTTCCAGAGTTTCCATGCATGTGCTGGAAATCAAACCCAGTTCCTCTGGGAGAGCAGCTGTTGCTCTTAACCACTGAGCCACCTCTAGCCCTTGTGGAGACTTTTACATGTGTGTATGTGCTGCTGAGAATGTTAGGCATGTGTTCTACCACCTAGCTGTGCCTCTAACCCTCATTATTGGCAGTATTGTTTCTGTAAGTAGAAAACCAAAACCAAATCTGCTAAGGAAGTAATGTCAAAATGATTATTCTACAGGCATTTGTGAAAATATATCAAAAATTTAAAATTCTGTAACTTTTTTAAAAATTTTAAATGAATGAGGTTTTTTTTTATTTGTTTCATTTTGTTTTGAGACAGGGTTTCTCTGTGTAACATCTCTGACTGTCTTGGAACTTGCCTTGTAGGCCAGGCTGGCCTCAAATGCTGCCACCACCACCACCACCACCACCACCAGGCTATGGAAGAGCTTTTTGACTGCATGTTTGTATATGCGCAGTGTGTGTGCAGTGCCCTAGGAGTCCAGAAGAGGGTGCTGAATCCTCTGGAACTGGAGTTACAGATATTTATGAGTGGCCATGTGGGTGCTGAGAACTGAACCTGGGTCCTCTGCAAAAACAGCAAGTGCTCTCAACTGCTGAGCCCTCTCTCCAGCCCCCCAAATAAAAAAAAAATACTGTCATTATAAAACTGGGTGGAATTTTATGTTTTCTGACAGTGATTTATAAGATTTACATACAGGGGCTGGAGAGATGGCTTAGCAGTTGAGTTCACACCCTAGTATCCACATTGGATAGATCACAAACACCTGTAATTCCAGCTTCCAGGGATCTGATATCCTCTTACCTCTCCTTCATGCACTTTCACACATGTGCACACACATAAATAAAAAACAGACATTAGTAGAGTTTACAAAATAAAAAATAAAATTCACATAGAAGAGTAGTATTTTGTAGGGCTGGGGATGGCTCAGTTGGCAATGTGCTGACTGTCCCAGCACAAGTTCTTGGGTTCAGATTTAGCACTTAAACAGAATGTGGGTGTGGTGGCACACCCCTGTACTCCAGCACTTGAGGGGACAGCAGAGGGGGAGACAAGTAGATCCAAGGGCTTGCTGGCCAGCCAGCCTTGCTGAAATGCCATCCTCTAGGTCCAGTGAAAGACCTTATCTCAAAAAATGAGTTACAGCTCCCACAGCTAAGCACCGAGCCATACTCCTGGAATCCAATTGTAGAGAGGGGGGAGTGATGAGCAAAGCAGTCAAGACTGTGCTTGAGAAACCCACAGAAACAGCTGACCTGACTTAGTGAGAGCACAGGTCCCCTAGTCGTAAAGTTGAGGAACCAGCATTGGACCAAACCAAACCCTCTGAATGTGGGTGCCAGTTACAAGGCCTGGGCAGTCTATGGGACCTCCAACAGTGGAACCAGTATTTATCCCTAGTGCATTGAGATCCCATTCCCTGTGGAGGGACACTATTGCAGCCCAGATACACGGAAGATGGGCTAGGCCCTCCCCCAAATGATGTTACATACTTTGCTGATCCCCCCATGGAAGGTCTCCCTATCCTTGGGGAGCGGGTGGGGGGCATGGGAGGATTGGAAGGAGAGGGAAGGGGGGATTGATATGTAAAATAAGATTGTTTCTAAAATAAAAAAAAAAATAAGGTGCTAGACCATCAAAATGGCTTGGTGGGTAAATGTGCTTGCTGGGCAAACCTGCCAGCATGTGTGTGCATGCAGGGTAGAGTTTGATGTCTGATATTGTCCTCTGTGGCTCTTGACCTTAAGTTTTAAGACAAGTCTCTAGCTAACCCTAGAGCTCACTGGCTAGGCAAGACTAGCTGGCCAGTGAGCCCCAGTGCCTGTCTTTTTTCTTTACGTGAGTAATGGGTATATGAATCCAGGTTCTTGTGCTTGGGCAGCAAGTCCTTTCCAAAGCCATCCCTTGCTCATGCCAATAATGTATAACATGATTACTCTGACCTTGCTTCATCTTCTTTTCTTGGAACCAGGCAGGGTGATTAAAACACAGATCCTGCACAGTTGTACACTTGTGTGGTCCCAGCTACTTGGTGTGCTGAGATAATAGGATCATCCATTTGAATCCAGAAGTTAGAAACTCATCTCCCTAAGAGAAAAAAAGGCTTTATGAAGCAACAGAATATCTTCCATACATAATGGTATTGCTTCATAGACTTCTCTTAAGTGTTTTGTTATGACCTACTGTGTGCTGGTTCTTTCTATGTGCAAAGGCCACAAAACATCCTATGCTCATACTTACTGTTCTAGGGATCCTCCGGACACACCCACCAGAGGGCTTTAAAGCCAGTTTGAGGCATTTCTTGTGATAGTACTCATTGCCGTTCTCATCATTTGATGGATTCGTTTAGATTAATTCCCTTTGTAAAACCCAGATTTCAGAAATAGTCACAATAATTCCCAAGCTTCATTACACCACAGTTTTGTGTTGTTTTGTTTTAATAGTGAAGCCTGGCTTATGTCTCCAAACACTTAGATTCAATTGCTTTGAGGTTCGACTTGTGTTTTCCTATTTGTAGAAACGCCTCCCAGGTGGTTCCAATGTGCTGCAGGGTGGGAATTACTGCAGTATACCATCAGCAAGTCCTCCTTTCCATCGCTAATGTGTGGTCGTTATTCAATTCTTATCACCATTTGGTCAAGACTTTATACGGTCTTGCTAGGTTCTGAGAGATATTTATGAATAAGAAGAATCCTTGTATATAATTCTTGTTGGAAGAAATTAGAAATGATCTAAATTAGTAAATTTATAAAGTTTAAAAAGATGAAAACTGCTGTGGTGGAAAGACTAGAAAGGCTAGAGCATGTGGGGCAGAGAGGCTACAATTCTAATTATTGTGACAGGTGTCATCAGTTGAGATTATTGTTGATCAACAATTTATGAGATAGAGAAACCAGCCCTGCAGACCATGTGGGTACCTGGATGTCCACAGGAAGTCTGGCCAAGAGACTGTGAGTCAGAGTCTTAGAGGTCCAACTATTCCTGGTGTATTTGAAGCTAGTATGGTACAGTGATGATAATTACAAGTGAGAGATGGAGATGAGGTCTGGAAGATTAGACTGTGTATGGCTTAGAGCTGTTTATACGTGTATGTATATGTGTATGCATATGTGTGTATATGTATACATGTATGTATATGTAAGTATTCAACTAGGCTGGTTCTTTGATATAGGAAGCCAATAGATGTTTCTAAGCAGTTATGCTCTGAGTTACAATTTTTTTTCAAATCTTGTCTTCTGCTGGTAGATGAGAATGCCAGGACAGAGGCGGAGAGAATAATTCAGTTGCTCTTGCAATGAAGCAGAGGCTAAGGCTTGGACTAGGTGCAGACCAGCAGATAATGAGGGACAGAAACAAGGGAGCAACAAAAAAAGTCTGTGCTTGGAAGATAGAACCATCCACCCTAGATCATGTGTTAAATATGGAGGTAGAAGGCAGGCTGTTGAGCCAGAGTGACTAAAATAAGATTCCTAATAAAGACGCTGGGGAACCTTGGGAAGATACGGTTTTGCAGAGTGATCAAGAGTTCATGTAATATGCTTCAGGTACCCAAGTGGAAACATTGAGTTTGCAGTTTGGAGGAAAGAGGTCCTGGCCAGAAGTGAAAGTTTGCAAGTATTGGCTACATAGTTTTAAAATCTTGAGACCATAGATCACCAACATAGCAAATGTAGATTGAAAGGGAGGTCTAAAACAAAGCCTTTACATCGTAAGATCTAGGCCAGCCTGGGCTAAATAGTAAGACCCTGTCTTCAAACAGACTAACCAAAAACAGAAAGAAGGAAGAAAAGAGAAATACACAACACCCAGCCCTTGGACATAGCATTGTTGAAACATTCAAGAACCAAAAGTAGTTAAAATGAGATGGTATGGACAGTAGGACAGTAAGAGGAGTGTAGAGTTCTAGGAGGCATTGGGAGCAGTGCTTCCTGTATTGAGTTCTAATTCCTGTATTGAGTCACCAGTCATAGGGTAGGTCAGCGAAGATGAGGGATGAAGCAAATCTTTGGATTGTTTTTATGGCCATTAGTTACCAGCTATTTGTGTCTTATTAGGTTTTAGAATTTACCTTTCTGATTATTTCCTGTTTCTATTTTTTGATGAGTGAAACTTGATTTGGGAGAAGCAGTGCAGTTAAGAGGACAGGATTTAGAAAGAAGGATTAATATTGATGGAGAAGAGAAACTTGTGTGTTTGGAAGCCTGTGTGGTGTGAGAATTGTTTTACGTTTTCACCTGGGTGGTAATAATTTAGATATTTCTTTAAACTCAATTACTTCTTGAATTGCATATAGGTATTTTATACAGTTTTTAATTTGTGTCTGAAATTTAATAAGGAAGAAAAATACAATGAATTTAAACACAAATTTGCTTTTTAAATTATTGGTTATTGACTTCAAAGGTTTTGTTCTGCACATAGTAACATTGAACAGATTTTGTTTCATTTTTTTGTTGTTTTCTTTTTTAAGGCTGGGTTTTTCTGTGTAATCTGGCTGTCTTAGAACTTGTTCTGAAAAAAAAAAAAAAAGAGTTTGTACACCAGGGTGGCCTGGAATTCACAGAGATCTGCCTGCTTCTGCCTCCTGAGTGCTGGGATTAAAGGTGTGCTCTACCACCACCCAGCCTAAACAGAATTTTTTAAGGAAATTTAATCTCCACAAATACTTATATTCTTAATTATTTTTTTACATTTTCTTCTTTAAGCCCTCATGCAGTTGGAATCTATTTTAAAGAAAATCATAAAGGAACGAAAAGGAAGGAACTTCGGTCAACACATCTTCATTGACTTCTTAATGCAAGGAAACCTCAATGAGCAGCAGGTGATAAGGGGTTAAGCATTTATGGGGAAGGTCACATATGCATTGAGCACTTTTCTGTCAGTCCTATGGCCTCCAAGAGGTTGGGTGTCTGTTTTGCTATACTATCATAAGTAGCCAAATGTCCCCCTAGTTTACCCCTGAAGCTGCTGTAGAACCTTTAAAATTAGGATAAGCAAACATCAAAACCAAATGATCTGCTCATGTGTGTATGAGTCTTGATGGACTCAGACTTCCTGTCCACATGGCCAAGTTCAATGATTGTTTGTTACCAGCATAGTGCTGTGTTTATGGTGTTGTCAGGCTAGGGTCAGCAGTGGCATCCTTGCCACTTCACGTCATTATAGGAGTCCCAACATGGCATGTACAATCTCCAGTAGGCAGAAGGAAGTTTCTGGATGTGAGTGTCTGCAGAAATTGACCAGGTTCAGAGGACGGTAACAGGCACTTCTTCCCTATGCCAAGACAGTGTTGTTGCACCAGGCCAAGCCATGAAAATAACACTGAAAAGATTTGCCTATGGTGAGCCTGTAAGGCTACTAAGAAATAAATGACTATTATGTCAAAAGGCTGTGCAAACAGGAGCAGGGGCACACACTTTTAATCCTGACACTCAGGAGGCAGAGGCATGCCAATTTCTGAGTTCTAGGCCAGCCTGCATAATGAGAACCATCTGGGAAAAACAAAAGACCATGCAAGGTAGCATCCACCCATGACAGGGTGGATAGGAGCAGGTGGGGCTATGATTGTCAAAGGACAAATTTAATTAAAAATGACAAAAGTAAAAGGTAAAATTAACACAAGATAATAGGCAGTCCAGTATTTAGAGATTTTTATTTGTTCTTTTCTTTAACATGTAAATGTGTGAGCCTGTGTGAGATTATGTATACTGTGTGTGTGCAGAAGCCCTCAGAGGCCAGAAGGGGGCGTCAGATCCTCTGAAACCAGAGTTACAAGTGGTTGGGAGCTACGCCTTGTGCTTGCTGAGAACCAAACCTATGTCCTCTGTAAGAGCAGAGAATGCTCTTGACTGTTCAGTCACCTCTCTGGCCCTGCAGCCCATTGTTTAGATTGGTTGTCACAGTGAAGACCTAGTAAAGAAATAATGCATTTCCCCCCACTTTTTATTCACTTAAATTTATCCTCTAGATTATTTTAGTAGGAGTTAGTACAGATCACCTTATATTTCATACTTTCTAAACTTAGTTTTGTCTTGTAGATCCTAGAAGACAGTATGATATTTTCTCTGGCCGGTTGCATAATAACTGCAAAGTGTAAGTATGAATTGATTTCCCTCAGATAGATTACAGAACGTACACTGGTCAAGCTCTTCTGAAGAGAGAAACACTGAAAGAGGCCTTTGTAGTTTTCCTTTCTTGCTGTTTTATTCTTGATTGAAAAGCTGGCTTCAAGTGGTGCCTCCCCTGCACACATGGGTTCAATTTCACCTTTGAAAATTGCCATAAATTTCTTGGCACATTTTATGGATTGTGAATTCTAGTTATCGCCTTTCAAATGAGCTGCTTTCCACACCTTTCCTGGTGAGCGATAAGCTTTTCCATTTCCTTTCCTGCTCCCCTCCTCCCCTCTGGTGCTAAGGGTTGAGCCCAAGTTCTTGTCCACACTAAACAGACAGTCCCTCACTGGGTCACAGCCCCTCTGTTGCTGCTTTCCATCGATTCCAAGCTGGTTTGCTGTTACTAAGGACTTGAATTGGAAAGGACTCTCTTCTTGGAATTGAACATGATTTCTATTTAAAATTCTAAGGTGTGTTACCTGCATTGGTTTGTAGCTTTATAGAGAACAACACATTGATACAGTATTTATAAAAATGTTTATAACATAAAAAGGCATAATATAAAATGCTTCCAGAAAGTATTCAAGTACCAGGTTAAAATGTGGAAAATTTATGTTCACTTGAAGGACTTAATTTGCACATCATTTCAAGGAAAAGTTTTTTGAATGGTGAAGGCTGCTAGTGTAAACATCCCACACACTTCTCTTCTTTAACATTCAGCTGTGTCTAGATGTTATGGACTAAATGAAATGTATGCAGATGTGTCAAAGATCTCAATTATTTAAAAATTTATTATTTAAATATTTTCTTGCATTTATCTGTTGTGGCAGTGGGCACATGCCATGGGGTGAGCACACTGTTAGAGTTTAGCTTACCATAGACGATACCAGGAATCAGACTCAGGTCATTAGACTTGCCAGCAAGTGAATTTACCTGCTGAGCCATCCCACAGCCCATCAATTTTTTTTTAATGCTTATTTGTTTTAAATCTATATTACATTAAAATGTACCTTTCCTAAAAGCTTTTTAAAAATGGAATTTAACCTGGGCATGGTGGCACATGTCTAAATGCCAGTATTGAGGAGGGTGAGTTGGGCAGGTCACAAGTTCCATGCCATCCAGAGCCACGCAGTCAGGCCCAGACTCAAAAACAGAAACAAAACAAAACTGAGTTTATTATGCTGTGACCACCACAAAAATTGGTCATCTCACAGGTAGAATTAACAGTTACATCTCATTTTCAGTTTTTAGGGAGAGTTTATAAAGAACATTCCTATTTCTTTGCTGTGACTTTTCTTAAAAGATGTATTTATAATGCTTTATTAGTTTTACATGATAATGGAGTTAAGCAGGACATACGGATGACTACTGTATGCAAATCCTTATTAGTAGTATATGGATACACTACTATATATATAGATAGGCAGATACTGTAAATTTGTACTGCATATTTTAATGTATATTGTAAGTTATGTATGTTTACATATCATTTGTGAAATAGAAATGCTGTGGTTCACCCAAAAGCCATCTTGGGCCAAACTTAGTAAAGTGGCACATGCCTTTAGTCCCAGCACCTAGGAAGCAGAGGCAGGCAGCTCTCTGAGAGTTTGAGGCCAGCCTGATCTACAGAGTAAGTTCCAAGACAGCCAGGAAGTATAGGAAAAGTTAAGGATATAACCAGTTACTCTTGAATAATTGGATTACCAGGCAGCTATTGACTTTTAGAGGCAACAAGTGACTCAAACATACATATTTAAAAAGTTAACTTTGGGTTTTGTGCGTGTATTTCAATGTTATACAACAGCTTGTACTGGAATAATAATGATAATAATAATAATGAGAATTTAATTTTGAGCTTGTCCTCAGTCTATAAACAAAAGGTAATTGATAAGGAGAGGGAAACAGTACTCAATACACATTACAAAGCACCTGCAATAGAAAAGGTAGTGCTGTAGGTACTGTTGCTTATGCATAGTCTAGGGAAAGGATTTCTTGGAACAGTTAGGCAGCATAGCTACTTTGTTTCCTCTGCTTTCTGTTCATTTACCCTGAGAAAATAATCCAGCTGAAACCAGAGGTGAGCCAGAGCCAGTGTCTGTCAGGGTACTTACTAAAAGTGCATATGAGGGCCAGGGACATGACTCAGAGGGTGAAGGTGCACCAACATGGTGACCTTAATTCAGACCCAGGAATCCACAAGGTGGAAGGAGGGAACTGACCCCACAGACATGTCAACACACTTACATATGCATATGTACATACATACATACATACATACATACATACATACATACACACACAGTAGATAAATAAATGTGACTGAAGTTTTAAAAATAGCACAGATGGGTGAACCTTACCCCCAACCCATGGAATCAGAATCTTTGGATGTTAGGTTGCAGCACCAATAAACTCAAATGATTTGGGAGAACCAATAGCCCAAACAATAATTAATTATTAAAAGTTTTAAAAGATTGAATATTGTCATATGAGCAAATCTCCCCCAATGTGATTTATAGGAATCTCACTGGTGTCAGGTAGGATTATGCAAGTAGTGTGGTTTCCTGCCAGATTTCAGAAAGATGATGTCGTCATTGCTCCGTGTGTGTGTGTGTGTGTGTGTGTGTGTGTGTGTGTGTGTGTGTGTGTGTGTGTGTGTCTTCCCCCATCTTCTACACACATTCGTGTTCTGTTCAAAACACTCAAATCCTGTGAAGAATTTTGTTTTAATTTTTGGTAATTTTTATGTACATCTGCCAGGAAAAAAAAGAAAGAAAATTTACAAACTAAACCTTTAGCTTTTTTTTCCTTATTTTATACCAAAAAATATGCAGTAGCTATTTTCACTGACATTAATGCAATTTTTACATAGTGTGTACCTGGGCAATCTGTTTTCTGACAACATCTGAAGAAGTTCAGAAGAAGCTATATAAGGAGATAGACCAAGTTTTTGGAAAGGGTCCTATTACTTCAGAGAAAACTGAGCAGCTAAGGTAAGACTACAGTGAAAGGAAAGAAATGATTAAAAAGGCAAGTATCGGGTGGTTTATTTATTAACATAAAGCTTATGCTAATATGTAGAAAAGATATATATTAAAATATTTACATAGATTTTCATTTTGATTTCTTTTTGTTTATTTAAAAAATGATTTAGATGGTCATAGTGGTCATTCATACCTTTAATCCCAGTACTTGAGAGGCAGAGGCTGGTGTAACTCTGTGAGTTCCAGGACAGAGCTACAATAAGGAGACCCTGTCTTGCAAAAAAACCAAAAAATTATATGTGTCTGTATCTGTAAGAGTATTTGTGCACGTGTATATGTGGGTGCCTAGGGAGATCAGAAGAGGCAGTTGGAGCCCTTGGAGCTGGAGTTGCAGTTAGTTGTGAGCCACTAACTGGGTACTAGGATCCAACTCAATCTGGTCTTTTTCCTTTTCTTTTGTAAATCTTACTTTTATTCTTTCTCTGTGGCTGGCTGTGTGGCTGAGGGGCTGGCCCCTGAAGTCCTCCTCCTTCCTCTCTCATTCCCAGATCCTTTTTTTTTTTGTTTTTGTTTTTGGAGACAGGGTTTCTCTGTGTAGCTTTGGAGCCTATCCTGGCACTCGCTCTGGAGACCAGGCTGGCCTGGAACTCACAGAGATCTGCCTGGCTCTGCCTCCCGAGTGCTGGGATTAAAGGCGTGCGCCACCAACGCCCAGCGAGTAGCAAGCACTCACTCTTTTAACTGTTCTTGACAGCCCCTGTTTCTGTTTTTGAGGCAAAGCTTTACTGTGTACCCAGGGGGCTCACAAACTTGTAATCCTCCTACCTCAACCTCCTGGCTGCTAGGGTCATAATTATGTCCCATTTATACACAGATTTTAACAGATTAAATTTAATATCTAAAATCATAAAAGTAGTTCTGGGAGCTGGAGACGTGGCTCAACAGTTAAGAGTACTGGCTGCTCTTCTACATGACCCAAGTTCAATTCCCAGCACCCACTTGGTGGGTCACAACTATCCAGTTCCCAGAGGTCCAGTGCCCTCTTCTGGCCACCATTAGCAGTACACACTAATGTGATGCAGACATGCATGCTGGCAAAACACCTATATACACAGAATAATAATATGTTTAAAAACGCCGAGCAGTAGTGGTGCACACCCTTAATCCCAGCAGTCCGGAGGCAGAGGCAGGTGGATGTCTGTGAGTTCAAGACCAGCCTGGTCTACAAGAGCTAGTTCCGGGACAGCCTCCAAAGCCACAGAGAAACCCTGTCTCCAACACCCTTTCCCCCCTCCCCCCCAAAAGTTTAGAAACAAGACTATGCAACTGTTGTGTGATATTAAAAGAAATAAAGTAGTTCTAGAGAACCTTTTAATTAGCCTATATGTTGTACCAATGATGTCAAGCATGTGGATTTATACTTTGTTTATAGGAATACAAAATAATGCAGGCACACTGGGAAATGCTGTAGTAGGATTTTGTAATGTTAAAGCATATATTCAGCTTCTCTCTGACTCAAACATCCCTCAGCATCTCTAGGTAGTTGCTCAAGAGAAATGAAAGCAGGCCTATACAAAGACCTCTGTGCAAATGTTGGTAGCTGTATAATTCAGAACGCACAAGAGCTGAAAGTCCGGATTTTACCAACTGGCAAATTGTGATATTGCCATACTGTGGGAGGCTGCTAATTAATAGAAAAACAATATCAATATATACAACCACTTGTTAAATGAGAGAAAGGGCAAAGGACTGCCTACCACACTGTTTCACTAATGTGAAATTCTACAAAAGTCAGCATTAGCTCGATAGAAGGCCTTGCCACTTTCTCCAACCTGCTCTCCAAGTTGCTCCTGGGGTTGTGGTTGCACACTGTAGTCATTTGGGCCACTTTAAAAGACAAGCATCTACCTGGAAGCAATCTCAAACTGCTCTGCAGTCTCTGAGCCTCAGAAGGTTTCACAATGTTCAGTCTTAACACAAATACCCATCCCCTCACCAAAATAAAAGTTTCCCAGGTACCTGGAACAGGAATTACAGACTGTTGTGAGTTATCATATGGGTGCTGGGATATAAAGCTAGGTCCTCTGAAAGAGCCACCGATGTTAGCAACTTCTGAGCCATCTCTCCAGCATACTCATGGGGGTTTGACCTCCATTCTGCCAGTGTTTGTCATGTGTATTGACTTCAACACATCTCTTTAATTTTTTTTTTTTAAAAAACAAAACAGATATTGCCAGCAAGTGCTTTGTGAAACTGTTCGGACTGCCAGACTAACCCCAGTTTGTGCCCGGCTTCAAGACATTGAAGGAAAGGTTGGCCCATTTGTTATTCCTAAGGAGGTAGGAAATGTTCAGTGTATTTAACTTAGTCAGCTTATCTTCAGCTACTTTGGTATGTGTTTTTATTTTCTTTTAATTGAAAGTAAATCTTTTTCAGATGGTATATTCTGATCATTTTCCCCTCCCTCATCTCCTCGCCTCTCCTCCCCATCCTTCCAACTCCATGGTCTTTTTCCTCTCGTTAGAAAACAAACAGGAAAGTAAAGAAACAATACATACAAACAATCAAGAAAAACACATTCACAACACAGATTTACACACATAAAACAATAGAAACATAAAATTGGAAACCATAATGTACAAGCAAAAGATCGGTAAGTTAAAAAATGCCCAAAGAAAGCATTTTGAGTCAAGTCTCCAAAAGGACCACTGAGTTCGTTTTTGTGGTGACAGGCTCCAGCTGGGCTGGTATGTGTGCTTAAATTGTATTCCTGGAGGTATTCAGTAAGCGCTACCGTCACCGAGTCACAGCCAGCATAGTTGTGGGATAGCATGGATTTCTTTTGTCTTGCTTCCTGTCTCCGTGTACTCCTGTCAACTGTCTATACTTTTCTTCACTCTTGTGTGTGATTATTGTGCTGAGTGTTGTGTGCTGCACAGATGCACATATGTTATCTTAAACACTCAGATTAGAGCTGGTAAGATTACCCAGCAGACAAAACCCCCAATGTGCAAGCCTGGTGACCTGAGTTTGATCCCCAGAACCCACATTAAGTAGGAGAGGACTGGCTCTAAAGAGTTGGAGTCTGATCCACATACATGCTGTGGCACACCCATGATCATACTCAAACATCATACACACAATAATAATAATAGTTTTTAAAAACTGAGTCTTAGTATGAAATCTTAATATGGTGTTATTTACTTTCTCTTTCTTTTTTTTTTTTTGGGGGGGGGGTTTCTGAGACAAGGTTTCTCTGTGCAGTCCTGGCTATCCTGGAACTGCTCTGTAGACCAGGCTGGCCTCGAACTCACAGAGATCCACCTGCCTCTGCCTTCCTAGTGCTGGGATTAAAGCCTGGCTCATTTTAACAGCCATGTAGTGCACTGTATGAATTGTATGTGTCATATCAATTTATGTCCTGTAAATAAGGCTGTCCCACTAATGAAGATTTAGATTGACATTCTCTTTTTTGTTTGTTTGATTTTTGAGACAGGGTTTCTCTGTGTAACTTTGGAGCCTGTCCTGGACCTCTCTCTATAGACCAGGCTGGGTTCTGCCTCCCGAGTGCTGGGATTAAAGGCATATGCCACCAACTCCCGGCAGACATTCTCTTTTTATTATTAAAAATTATGCAGTTGTAATGGTATTGGATAATACCTTAGAAATGGAGTTTTTGAAAGCTGAGCATAGTGTTGCATACCTTTAATACCAGTACTTGAGAGGCTGAGGCAGGAGGATTTCCATGAGTTTGAAGCCATCCTGCAAGACAGTGTGCTGGAGGTCAGCCTGAGCTGCATAGTGAGGAAATGGAGTGTTTGGATCAAAAACCATGTGTTGCCTACAGGGACTGAAGTTAGCTCAGGTGGAGTCCTTGACCAACTCTGCAAGGGGTCCTGGTTTTGAGCCTGAGCACCACCAAATGAATTATTTCATTAATGACAAATGAATCTTTTAAAAGGCAAATTATACTTCACTAATAATGATAGTGCATGCTTCCTCAGAGTTAGGGGTGTGGCCCAGTGACAGTACTTGCCTAGCTTGTGTAGAGGTTAATCCTTAGTACAAGATGACTAACTAACCAAATCACAAAGGCCTTTTAAGACTCTGGGTACAGCTCAGTGGGCCCTGGGGTTCAGTCCCTAGTGTGCGGACGCGCGCGCGCGCGCACACACACACACACACACACACACACACACACACACACACACACACACACACACACATCCCCCAGTTCTTACCACTTTGGATTTATGATTTATGGATTTATGGATTTTTTTTATTTCATTGTTTCACTTGCATCTCTCTGGTAATTAGAAAGATGGAACCGCTTTTCACACGTGTATCAACAGTTTGCATTTCTCTTCTCACCCTGTTCTTCCTGGTAAGCTGTCTGCGTGTTCCTCGGCTGTCAGTCATGTTTTGGATTTCTTCCTGTTTACAATCCTCTTCCACCAATGCTCACAGTAGTTTTCAGCTCTTAGCCATATGCAGGCTTTAAATTTTCATATAGCCAAGACTGCTTTTTCCTGCATGGCACCCAGATACTGTGGCATGCTTCAGAAGTCTGATCTGTTGTAAGATGACCAAGCTAACGGCTGGTGGTGACTTTGTCGCTTCACATTTCCACTAGCTTTGGGGGGTGACTTGTGTTGCGTTTATTGCGCTTGACTAACTAGATTTTGTTTTTTAGACCCTCGTCCTTTATGCCCTCGGTGTGGTTCTTCAGGACCCCAGCACTTGGCCATCACCGCACAAGTATGAAATAGTGTTATGTCTTTTTGATTGCTGGTTCTTATGTGCATGCCTATTTGCATTGCTTTCCCATGTTTTGAAGAGAAAATTCACTATGGGGAATGACGTGACAATGGAAGCCATTCTACTTCTGCCCGCTCTTTGCTGCTGCTTCTCCTCCATTGTCTCATTCCTCTACCTGCCCTCCTTTCTACCCTCTCTCTCCTTTATTGACTGATTGATTCATTGATTGATTGATTCTTGAGGCAAGGTCTTGCTTGATAGACCGTGCTGGTCTGGAACTTGTGATCCTGTCTCAGCCTCCCAAATGCTGCCTAATGTGACATGTGACACTATGTATTTTGATTTGTGGTTTTGTCTCTTTTATTATCACTTCTACCTCATAATCTGTATGGTTATCTGATTCTATAACTGTCCTTTAGTCTTAATAGATTTTTAAAATAGATGATGTTGCTCATGCAGCTTTTTTTATAGAAACAAAAACTTTTTAAAAGTATAGAAAATCTAAAGTTACTTCCTTAGGTACATTTTCTTTTCCTTTTTTTTTTCAACAAACTTAACAATGAGTTTATTCCTGGATATAAAGCATTCTTCATAAATCTTTTTTTTTAGAAAGAAAATTATTTTACATGTCAATCCCAGGTCCCTCTCCCTCCCCTCTTGCCCCCCCCCACACACACACAACTAACACCCTACCTATCCCATACCCTTTCTACTCCCCAGGGAGGGTGAGGCCTTCCATAGGGGGTCTTCAGAGTCTGTCATATTCTTTGGGATAGGGCCTAGGCCAACCCCCTTGTGTCTAGGCTCAGGGAGTATCCCTCCATGTGGGATGGGCTCCTAAAGTTCATTCCTATGGTAGCGATAAGTAAGTCATGCAGCTTTTTCATAGAATCCAGAAATCACTGCTGTGTGTCGTGTGTGGGAATGGTGAGGGAGAGGTACTGCCCCGGGCTAAACTTAGATACATGGTCATGTTTTGAGATTGATTATAAAGCAGTGCAAATGTAAGAGGAAGTCTGTGATGGGACTGAGTCATGAGCATGCTAAGGTTGGGTGTATTAAATGTTCCTGTCACTTTAGCTTTTGTTTCAGTATCTTAACATTAAAGGTTCTTAGTAAAACAGCTGATCTTAAATTTTCATTCTAAAACTATTGACTATTTTATATTCAAAATGACTTTAATAACAAAATTAAAGATGTGCTTCTGTAAAAATATGTGTGGCTATATTTACAGAAAACTAAAATTTGAAAAAAAATTGTTTATTATTTTTTTCCTGAGACAGGGTTTCTTTGTATAGCCCTGGCTGTCTTGTAACTCACTCTGTAGACTGGGCTGGCCTCAAATTCAGAGATCCACCTGCCTCTGTCTCTCGAGTTCTGGGATTAAAGGCATGCACCACCACCTCCTGGAAAAATTTGAAATTTTTTAATCTTAAAAAAAGAAATAAGAAATCTGCCAGGTGGTGGTGGTGCACACCTTTAATCCCAGCACTTGGGAGGCAGAAGCAGGTGAATCTCAGTGAGTTCAAGGCCAGCCTGGTCTACAAAGCCAGTTCCAGGACAACCAGGACTGTTAAACAGAGAAACCCTGTCTTGAAAACCAAAAAAAAAAAAAAAAAAAAACAAAACAAAACAAAAACAACCAAAAATCTATGTGAAAAATACCAAGTTTTTGATAACTTGAAGTGAGATATGAAGAATCTAGCTGGACATGTTGCTCATGTGCAAGGCCTGGATTCTGTTCTAGTGCCATAGGGAGAGAGAGGAGAAGGGGGAGAGAGAAAGAGGAGGGACTTCTTTGGAAGTAGAGAACTTAGCAAAGCACCTACTATGTAACACATAGTTGATAAGTGTGCATGTGCAGCACTCAAGGTCAAGTGCTATGCTGAGCATTTTGTTTGTATTTAAGTAAAATACAAATATACCATGTCCTCTCTCTCTCTCTCTCTCTCTCTCTCTCCCTCCCTCCCTCCCTCCCTCCCTCTCTTTCTCTCTCTGTCTCTCTCTCTGTCTCTCTGTCTCTTTCTCTCTCTCCTACTCCTCCCATGTCCTCTCCTCTTAGACCATTGTTGTCACATATGCATATAAATGAATCCTCATATATCCTGAGTCCGCCCTGTGCTGCCTGCATGTGTGTCTTTCTGAGGCTGGCCACTGGATGTTGGATGGACAGAGAGCTCATCTCTACAGGACACTAATCCTCCTCTCAGCAGTTGTTAGTTGCTTGTAGCCCCTCATTTATGGGTGGGGCCTGGTGAGATTCCCTCCCCCCATCTTGAAAATGTCAGGTTTTGCTCGGGCAACCATGTTGTTGAGATGCCATGGGTGCATCTTCCCTGCGATAACTAGAAGGCACAATCTCACAGCTGACTTCCTGATCCTCTGGCATGAGATTTTTTTTCTTACCTCATCCTATTTAATTCTCTCAACAATCCATGAGCTGAGTCTTCTACAGCTGGAGAGACTGGTTAGAGAGATGACATTTACACAACAGTGCGAATAGAAACAGAACACCAGCATTTGACCGCTGTTGGCCTTTGCTATGTACACAGCTGTGAAAGTGTACAGACACTTACAACCTTCTGCAAGACAAATTAATGCAGATATGCCTTTTGGCATATTGTAAAGACTGATGTTTTAATAATCTGTGACATTGCTCATACCTGTGTTCATTAGAATCTCAATACTCCTGTGTACATGGAAGGACAGACGCTCTCCACCAGGCCCACTAGCATGTGTTCAGGGTTCCTCTTCTCTAATACAGTTTAGATCTTTTAAAAACATTTGTATTTTAAAAGAACTTATGTGTTTTCTTTTGAATGTTTCTACTTCTCCAGTAGCATTTGACAGGCAAAGTCTAAAATAAAAAAGCCTTTCTTGGCCTCTTAATATCTTTCACTTATAGTAAATACAAACTCAGTATAATTGGTAAATTTCAAGGCTCAAATGCCTAATTTTAATTGAAGACACCATGTGACCTGCTACATTGCTGGATCTGAGGAATGTATTTTTTTAAATCCACTGTTTAGAGGTAACATTTGAGAAATAGCAAGAGACTAAATGTGTATGTGTTCAGTGGTTTGGGAGTAGACTTAAACTGTTACAGCCTATGCATTTAGTGTTGCAAGTGGGACTATGTTATGGTGACCTCTGATTTTCCTTTTAGGTTTGATCCAGATCGCTTTGCTGACGAATCAGTGATGAAAGTGTTTTCCTCACTTGGCTTTTCAGGGACATGGGAATGCCCAGAACTGAGGTAAAGGCCGGGGACAGCAGTGAGAAAGGAAAGTCGCCATTCTCACTTGCTCAAAATCAGATGATCTCTCTAAATGACAGTGAGCGATATAATTTTAATGTCGAATTCTTAATCTTTAGTAACTGGTCCATCTCTTCTTCTGGATCAGGTTTGCTTACACGGTGGCCACAGTGCTAGTGAGCGTGCTGGTGAGGAGACTGCACCTGCTTGCTGTGGAGGGACAAGTTTTTGAGATGAAGTATGAACTGGTCACATCATCAAGGGAAGAAGCGTGGATCACTGTCTCCAAAAGACACTAGACATTAGTCTTTATTAAGTAGATGGAGGGAAATGCCTATGTAGAATCTGTGCTGAGTCCTTTTACAAACCCAGCATCATTTTGTAATGTAAAACCTATCAGTGCTTTGTGAAGTACATATGGATTTTTATATACCAAAATTTCTTAATGTGTAATACACATTCATACTTATTGCACCAATATATTGACAATTTTAATAGGAAAGTTTAATTTTTTTAATTTGCATCACTTTCTAAGCCATTATTTTTAATCTTGATTTTTCTTAGGTTGATCTGCCTCTCTATATATAGTTTTTCTTCCCGAGACAGGGTTTTTTTGTGTAGCCTTGGCTGTCCTGGAACTCACTCTGTAGAACAGGTTGGCCTCAAACTCATAGAGATATGGGCCACCACCATCTGGCTCAAATGAATAACCTTAGAAGTGAATTCCTTTGTGTAAGTGGGAGAATCATGTTTTCTGAATATTCATAAAGAGAAACAATGCTACCTCCTTTTGCTTTCTAATAAATCACCTATCACTCTGTTTTGTTTTCTGAGTCTTAATTGGTGTCTTAATCATGTTAATTGGGCTTTGGTAATTTCCTAGGCATTCTGTGTAGTGTCTGCTGTATTTTCTCATCGATCCTGAGCGTTTGTCTATAAGCTTGCAAGTGGCTCAGCATTTTGAGCTGTTCAGAATCATCTGGGAACAGCAGATGCTTCTCAGTGGTCTTCAAAGCGAGTGTCCATCCTATGTGACCAATGGAGGCGGAAGCTTGTCCTGTTTCGCTGGAAATCTCAAAGCACTCTGTTAAACTCTACTTTCCATGTAGAGACAAAGAATTCCCAAGTTGGGAATTAATTATGATGTCATACGACACAAAATGAACACTTTAATAAGAAAGAATAAAGCACTAGTCAAAAGCCACAACCAAAGTGGGGTTGGAGAAGAGAACAGACGTCTAAAACTGTAAGCCATAGCGTAGATAAGGAAGTACCCATATGACAGGTGAAGAGCTCACACACACTGTTAAGGATCTGGGGACGTGGCTCAGTGGTAAGCACTTGCCTTGCATGTGTTGCCTTGAGTTTGGTCCCCAGAACCTTGTAAACAAACAAACAAAAAAAGGAAGTAGATTAAGAAAATACACAATAAGATTCATGGACAAAAAGACGAGAATGGAGAAATGGCTGCAGTTTTCTACAGCAGTGTTCAGTCATTAGTAAGGAAAGTGGGGCTAAAGTTACTTAATATCTAAAGTATCTTAAGAATTGTTCAAAATATACTTTAGCACTAGTAGAAGTTTTATTTTCCATGCTTTATTGATAGCATTATTTTTTAGTTCACCTTTGTTTTGTCTTGTGCTATAATGATGAAGAATTTCCTTTCTGCTCTTCTACTGAGTTGTCACCACAACCCCAGATTCTTTTCCCTAGCCCAGATGCGCTGCTACTTGTTGAGTTTTTGTTTTGTTTTTTTTTTTAGTAAGAAATCCCTTTTCTGGATCTGCAAGATGGCTCAGCTAGTAAGGCACCTCCCACCAATCCTGATGACCTGTGAACATTACAATTGGGTGATTGTCCAGGCATCGATATGTTTCTGTCAATTCTATAGTTTATATATTATCCTTCTGTGGTCTTTGATGGAGATGAAGATAGATAGTTATGGTTATGGTTTCATTAGTTATGATAAAAGATAAGTTACATGTAAGACTTTAGACTCACAGAGAATATTTTCTTTAAATCTTGCTAAATGTTAATGGACTAAATATTATAACTATAGTTCTTACTTGATAACTGTTTTGTTATATGTAATTTTACTATGTTAAAGTTAAAGCCCTTTTTATTTAGACAGAAAAGAGGATGTGATGGGGAATGTTCTTCTGTGTATATGTTTTGAAAGACCCCCAACTCAAACCCAGCCTGATACCCACCAGCATTTATTTGAAAATCACTCTGGCTACCCACACAGCTCTGGGAAAAAGAAATGGTCAGTCATGATGACCAGTCTCTAGAAATTGTTATTATTACTAGTTTCCAAGGAATGTTATTATCTTCAACAACTGTCTGGTTTCTAAAAATTGTTATGAGTTATCCTGCTCCAGAGCACCCAAGTTTTGAAAATAAGTATAAGTCACTCTGTTCCCAGAAAAACCACTAGCTGTCCCATGGCCTTGCAGGTGTAAAAACCAAAATAACATTCCAAACCCCTCGTGGGCAAAATTGTAAGTTCAGTTGCTAACCAATCAGTAAATGACTCATGTATGTTATAGCCAATCAATATGTTGTCACACTCCTGCCTAGTGACCAAAAAAGACATAAAAACTGCCTACTTTGGAAACTTGGGGTCATTCTCTTCCCAGGGAACGTTGGAATAAAATCCTTTTGCTTTTGCATGGAACTTGAGTCCTGTGAGTGACTCTGTGGGTTGCATCTCCCGGAGTTGGACTTCACTTTTGGGTCCAACAGTTTCTCTTATTGGTTAATGAATAAAACACTGACTGGCTGATTGGCCAGACAGGAAGTGGTGTAGCTGTGCAGATTCGGGGTATAAGCAGGGACAAACAGGAAATTGCTCTCTTCTCTGTGGAGACGATGAGCAGTCATCATGTAGCAAGCAAAGGAGTTACAGGTCCAGCATTCCCCAGTAAGATAAAACCACTTGGAAATACTTAGATTAAGTCAATAAAAAACCCTAGTCACCAGTCAATAGTTTAATAATTTGAAAAAAAAAAGAAAGAACTTCTACATGTTGTCCTCTGACTGACACAATGCACCCACCCCCACATACAAATACAATTAGACATTAACAAAAATTCCTTTTTCTTTGTAAACATTTGTTTTTAGACAACTCTAGGAAGAATGCTATTAGAGAAAAGGAATGATTACAAACTGGTTATTTTTAACACCTCTGAATGTTTTTTTTTCTTTTTCTTTGTTTTGTTTTGTTTTGTTTTTGTTTTTCGAGACAGGGTTTCTCTGTATTGTTTTGGAGGTTGTCCTGGAACTTGTTCTGTAGACCAGGCTGGCCTCAAACTCACAGAGATCCGACTGCCTCCCCAGGGCTGGGATTTAAGGTGTGAGCCACCAACGCTGGTCTATTTTTTCTTTCTTTCTTTCTTTCTTTCTTTCTTTCTTTCTTTTTTTTTTTTTTTTTTTTTGGTTGTTGTTGGTTATTTTTGGTTGTGTTTGTTTTTCAAGACAGGGTTTCTCTGTGTAAGAGTCTTGGCTGTCCTGGAACTTGCTTTGTAGACAGGCTGCCCTTGAGCTCACAGAGATTCTCCCCTGCCTTTGCCTCCTAAGTGCTGGGGTCAAAAGTGTGTGCCACCACACATGGCTACACCACTGAATTTAATTTGTAATTTCCAAGAATTGTACATGTCAAGTTATAAAACACACACACACACACACACACACACACACACACACACACACACCCTAGTTATTGAGTTAGTCTATGAAGCATGTTGATCAGATAATTGTAAGAACTATTTGTGACCAATTAACATAGAATTTAATTAGTTCAGCTGGCCTTCCTTTTCTACTGATTACACATACACAACAAGCTGTAGCATTTATTTGCAACCCCCCACACAATTAAATTATGAACTATATTCTAAAATTTTAAATCTACTATTGGTTACTATTATGTTGTTTCTAGAAGTTGTCAAATTGTTAAGTCTGGCCCCTCCCACCTGTGTTTCCTGTGTTTGGGTTAGTGTTTTCCTGGTTTAGTGAGTAGATTGGAAACTGGCAAAAAGAGTAGGCAATTGAGGTGTAACCCAGGTGTCAGTGAGAGATGCTGAAATAAGGGTAGTTTTAAAGCAAGTGAGGTCTTCAGAGCCATGATCAAGGAAGGCAAAGACTGAGTCCCTGACTAAGGCAGAAGGGAGCTTGGCATAATTGCCAATAAATGAGGTGGTGTGGAATAACTAATGACTAACGGGGAGGAAAATGGAGCCCAGCCAAATGAGCCTGTTTTGCCCATAGTTACACAATTAACTTAAAGCATAACAAATTCTTTTCTAGGGTTTTTTTTTTTTTTATGGAAATTCCAGGGCTAGAAAAGTAGCCCTAGATGGTAAAATATTGCCCACAAAAACCTAAGAACCGGATTCAGTTCCCTGCACCCACATAAGTCAGGTATGGTATTGTGCCTGTGTAATCACAGTGCTGTGATAGCACAGATGCGTAGATCCCTGGGGCTTGCTGGCCAGGAGCACAGCCATCTGTGATGGAGGCCAGGGAGAGACCATGTCTCAAAAACAAGATGAATGATGCCTGAGTAACAACTCCTGAGATGTCCTCTAGCCTACACACACACACACACATTAAAAAAAAAATATTTTAAAATAAAAGAGTAGGCTGGGCATTGGTGGTGCACACCTTTAATCCCAGCACTAGGGAGGCAGAGGCAGGCAGATCTCTGTGAGTTTGAGGCCAGCCTGGTCTACAGAGTGAGTTACAGGACAACCTCCAAAGCAATACAGAAAAACCCTGTCTCAAAAAACCAAAAAAATAAAAATAAATAAATAAATAAATAAATAGAGTAGTTGTTGCAGTTTAGGATATTTTGAATCTTTATTTCTTCACAGATCTTGGTATATACCCTTTTTTGTGTGTGGGAGGGCAAGGCCTCACACTGACAAAGCCAGCTGCAAATACTCGTTCCGTCATAAGGCCCTCACTGATGACAGCAGGTTCTGTCACTGTGCCTCCTGGATTCAGCTGTATTCTTTTGGATACTTCAGAAGTCTATTAGTAAAAACAAATGAGTTGGGTGTAATGACTCATTCCTGCAGACCCAATTCTCAAGGGCCTGAAGCAGGAGGATTATGAGAAGTTCAAGGCTATCCTGTGCTACAGAATGAGACTAAAAACAGCAAATCAAAGGTCTGAGCCTCAACATTTTAGGTTATTTTAAAACCGTCAGTGGGATTTACTGGTATGTTTGAGTTTTGTTATATTTTGGTTTTGACACATGGTACTTGTATCACAGGCTGGCTTCCAGATCACTATGTAGCTTGGATGACCTTGAACTTCTGGTCCCCCTTAACCTCTTACTGATTCTTCTAACTTTGTCCTGACCACTTCATACCTTCACATTTGTTATGTGAAGTTTTATACTAGGCACTGCTGATGGTGCAGTATTGAACAAAACAACTATGTTAGGAGACAGGGGTTTAACCACTCACACAGGCTCTGGGTTCCGCCCTCAGCATCAAAACAAAACCAGATGGGTGTGACATTGTAGTGTCTGTTCTGTGCTTTGTCGTGGAAAGGAAACCCCACTCCCATGTCCAGAGTTTTAGCACATAGAACTCCCTGGCACCTAGATCTCTCAAGTGCCCAGGAAGGAAACAACAGCAAATGAACAAAGAAAGAACCAAAGGAATCAGTTATGGGATGTAGTGTGGGGAAGCTGTTAGCAAGTCAGGCTTGGTGACACTTGCACTTGAGAGGCTGGAGCAAGAGGATTGTGAGTTCAAGGCCAGCCTGGCATACATAGTGAGACCCTGTCTCAAAGACAAGGAAAACTCTTTGGAATCAAATCAGCCTTTTATTTTTAGTGTATGAACAAGAGAGTCTGATTTGATATCTTACGAAGGAAGACTGTCAGTGATGGTGCCATTAGAGCATAGCTCCAGATCGGTTTCATTGTTGGAGACCAATATCAGCCATTCATATGAACTGCTTAATTACACTGCTGCATTAGGTGTACTCGGTTTTCACCATTGTTGCTTATGTGGCTAGGTCATGTGCTAATAGATAATTGATTTGAAAGCTTAACCGGATCTTCCAGGGATTTGATAGCATAACCATACCAAAATGTTAGAGGCATCCACCTAGGTAGGACTTCTGGAAATGGAATAAAAATATTAGGCTTTTCTCTTTGGGTGTTTCTCACCTAAGGTCTTTTGAAAATATGTGCTTAAGCCTAGGCTGCTGTTATAGTCATAGGGTTTTGTTAAGCTTTCAGAGTATAGATTCAAAAGGAATGTGAAAACAAGTTTTAAAATGTTCTTGATACAGAACCTTTGAGTAAGAAGCAAATGTGTTTTGAATGCTAAATTTACTTAGATTTAAAAATACATATCTTCCAGCAAAGTTGCCATGACAACCTTTCTTAATGTGCGTGTAAATTTTATGTCTGTCTCTTTGAGGTTTTCATCTCTTCCAACACAGAGTCTTAATCACAAGAATTAGGCACTGTGGGACATTTCTATATGGGTGGTGCCTGGTGGAAATCTTATAATTTTGGAAAATGTGAGTCCAGCCGCAGGATTGTCCTGTGACAAGTGAGCCTACCAAGATTAATGTCATCTTGCTCTCTCTCTGTGTGGTCATAACTGATCTAATTTTAATTTAGTATTGAAGGACATCCATGGTTATGTTCTGCATTTCTGTTGACTCTGATCTAAGGGATTTAGAGAAAGGTCCTAGAAAGTTTGATAAATGGCAGTGCAGCATCCCTGAGCCAATACTCTTTAGTTGATGTCATAGGGTGACTCCAAAGCACGGGCACTTCCACAGTGGCGAGTATGTGCATAGGAATAAACCCAAGCTGCTTCTGGCCCACACTCCAATGAGAGAGAGAGAGAGAGAGAGAGAGAGAGAGAGAGAGAGAGAGAGAGAGAGAGAGAGAGAGAGAGAATCACCACTTCTCTCCTTCCACACATTTAAGGTGTGTTTTCACTCAAATTCTAGTTTGAGTGCCAGGGGTAAGGAAAGCAGCAGTTTTGGTGTTGCAGATTCCTTTCTTTTTCTTTTCTTTTCTCTTTCTTTCTTGCTTTTTTTTCTGTTTTGTTTTTTGAGACAGGGTTTCTCTGTGTAGCCCTGGCTGTCCTGGAACTCACTGTGGACCAGACTGACCTCAGACTGTAGGAATCCTCTGCCTCATAAGGACTGTGATTAAAGGTGTGCATCACTACACACAGCTAAGATGCTGAGGGCATCTTGAGGTTTATGGCCAGCTTTCAGCGGGGCTGGATTATGAAATATTGACTTTATACTAGGTACCATCTGTGTCTTCATCATTTCTTCTCTTGTCATTGTGAATGAACCTCTTCACTTCCTGAAGTTGAATCATAATGGACAAAGATGTTTTTTTCTGTTGGAAGGTTTTCTGGATTTTCCCTTGAAATTTCATAATAAGAGCCATAAATAGTCATCTGGGTCATTCATTTACTCACAAAGACAGATGTATTTAGCAGTTATCTGTAAGAAATATATTGTTAATTCCTGAAAGAAGGCAACTATGTAGATGTGTTTTAAGTCTAGTTAAATCTACTTTCCCCTGTCATTAAAACATCAACTTTTCTATGTTCCTTTATTTCTGAGAAGCCACATAAAAAGACTTTGACAACAGTCACAGATATATGGATTGAATGTGTTCCCTAAAAGTTCAAGTGTTAGAAATTTAATTCCCTAATTCACATTATTAGTTTTTGGAGGTAGTGCCTTTGGGATAGATATATTTAGCACCAAATGACATCATAAGGCTCTGGGCTATAGTTTGGACAGAAGGGCCATGTGCTCAAAGCTGTATTTTGACATAGAAGGTGCTGGAAGGTGGTAAAATATATAAGAAAAGACTCTGGAAATGGGGATGTTCCCCTGAAGGAGACTGAGACACCTGGAACTTCCTAGTGTAGGCAGAAGTTTCTGTCCTGCCAGCCACTGTGACATTGGGGCATCCATCTTTGACCTATAGGCCTAGAATATTTGACAGATATTTTTGAGAAGCAGGGAATTTTGTAGGACTGTCCTACCTTGTTTTGGCAAAGTTCAGCCGTCACCTTTTTTTTTTTCCATCCTGCTGGTCCAATTTAGAAAGTAACTGTAAGAAATCAAGGCTACGGCAGTTTCTTTTTCCACATGGGTAGCTTTTGCCATAAAGAAAACAAACTCCAAGCTGGGCGTTGGTGGAGCACGCTTTTAATCCCAGCATTTGGGAGGCAGAGGCAGGCGGATCTCTGTGAGTTCAAGACCAGCCTGGTCTACAAGAGCTAGTTCCAGGACAGCCTCTAAAGCCACAGATAAACCCTGTCTTGAAAAACCAAGAAAGAAAGAAAGAAAGAAAGAAAGAAAGAAAGAAAGAAAGAAAGAAAGAAAGAAAGAAAGAAAGGAAGGAAGGAAGGAAGAAAACAAACTCCATACAGAGTTTCTTGGATTCCCATTATCGATCGTCTCTGAAGTAGATTGGTGCTGCCAGAAGCAGGCATATGTAACTGTCATGAAAAGCCTTAGGTTATTAAACATATTAAACGCCATATTATTGTAGGTCTTTGAAGTGTTTGAAGACATTACATCAATCTAAATATATCTGTGTATGATCTTGAAAACATACCTAACATGACTGTAAGTTTGACTATTACAGATGACTATTAATCTGTATTTCTTAAGTATACATTATATTTTTAATTGGGCTATATAAACACCTTAAACAAGAGTAGAAATACTCATACAGTGTAATAAAATTAACTTTAAATTTGTATCAATAAACCAAAATTCATACCAAAGTAAAATATATAAGATTAATAGTTGTTTTTGGGTTAAAGTAGATTCAACAATCTATCCTTTTATCCTGTCATTTCTATTTCACATCTACCTTTCTTCTTTTAGAAAGAGAGCTCTGAATTTAACTATTCGTTTAGCTTTTTTTTTTTTTACTACGACAAACAACAATTTGTAACCAACTCCCTAAACAAAGACAAACATCCAAAATCCATTTTTTGAAAATGTGGATGTAGTTCTCTAGACTACTTCATGATGTTTGGGGGTGTTGGTAATCTTTGGGGGGTGCTGAGAAAATTTAGGATTATGGTCAAGTCCTTACTGGAATAGTTTGTGAGGATAGATCATCCCAGCCAGCAACCTAAAAGCTGTTCTGGTGTAGAACTCAGAGGAAACTACAACAGAGTTGCTCTGAAATGTTGGATCATCTGGGCCATCTGTTCCCATCACAGATTTTTCAGAGTGTCTTCCTCAATCAAACCTGATTTTTCTAACTCAGCATGAATCCAGGGCCTCTCATTCCCTGTGTAAATAAAGGCAGAACTTCTTTCCCAAAGTAACATATCTTTTGACTTAAGTTTTGAAGTCAAGATGTTTTTAAAAATATATAGATTGGTTTAATCTAGCAGCTTTCATAATCCAAGGTCTCTTAGCAGCCAAAAACTTTAAAGACAACACAGACTCTGTATTTCCCATATTTATGTGGCTCATTACATTTTTTAAATTTTCTTTTTAAGGACTTTATACTTTTTCTTTTCTCTCCCAAACCTACATATATTTCTAAACACTATAACCCATTTAGAGTTGTGTTTTTGTTTTTGTTTTTTTTGGTCTGACTCTTTCTTTACTGCATATCTCTATCTTTTTATGAACGCATGAGTCTTTAAATTGCTAAGTGGTGTGACTAGCACCAAAGCACCTGACTCTGTCTCATTCCTTGGTTCCTTGAGAGGTTGGTTTCATGGCAGAGATATGTTTACCACCAGCTCTGGGAGCCATGTTCACCCCCCCCCCAACTCTGGAAAGTTTCTGGGTCTACACTGTCATTGAGCAAAGCAGCATGTCACCCAGTGCTCACAAATAGCATTCAAGTGTTTGGTAGCAAGTTCTCTTAAAAGAGCCACCTGTTTTGCTGCTAGCACCAAGCCAAAAAGCTGTCTCTTAAAGGAGCCATGCCAGAGCCCACCAGAGGAAAGGCAGCTACAAAGAAGAAGCCATGCTTGATTCCATTCTTGTGTGTCTAGAATCCTTTTTTAGGCTTTGTCAGGTTTTATGTGGAAACTTCAACCACACATTGGAATGCCATATGTAGAGTGCAGTTTTCCTGCCCTGACCACCGCTCCCATCCCAGCAGCTGCTTCCAGATTATGACACTGAGACTTAATATTATTTATAAATGCTTGGGCAATAGCTCAGGCTTATTACTAACTAGCTCTTACATTTTGAGTTAACCCATATTCCTTATTTATGCTCTGCCATGTGTTGGTACCTTTATCAGCATGACATGTTTACCTCCTGCTCCCTCTCCATCTGGCTGCCAGACTCTGCCCTTCCCATCATCCTTAGTTTATTTGTCCCACCTATACTGCCTGCCTGGCTACTGACCAATCAGTTATACCAATCTGAGTGACAAATCTTTACAAGAGGATTATTCCACAGCTTCCTAGTTTCTCTTTCTGCTTCTTGGTTCCTGAGGTGATTTCTTCTGCCATATGCTCGTGCCATGTTGTGATGTCCTTAGAAAATACCTAAGAAATAAGACCCTTTGATCTTGTACTAGAACCTCCAGAAATATGAGCAAAAATAACCCCTTTTCATTTTATAAGTTAATTGCCTCAGGTATTTTATTGTAGTACAGTGGAGCTAATAGGATCTTGGGATGATATTGGTGGATTTATAAGAAAAGACTGAGATAGCATGTTTTCTCTGTCTCACCATAAGTGTTACTTTCTGCCATTTTTGGTGCAACCAGGAGCTTTATGACAAGCTCTTAGACTGCTCAGCCCTCAGGATGGCTGCTAAACAGCCCTTTATCTCTTGTAAATGACCCAGTGCATAGTATTTAACTATAGCAACAGAGAAAATATTAAATAATAAGCAAGGTTAGCTTTATTGTTATCAATCTTGCACTATAGAGGTGAGACTTAAAATTACCACAATATCTAATTAGCAGTTGGCCCCAGGTATAACTTCATTGTTTGTATATTATCAAAGTGGACACAAAACAGAGTGTTGTAAAAACAAAGCTAGTGTAGGACTGGTGGTATAGCCTGAAAATCATGTATTGTAGGTCAGTTTATATCTTATATACAAGTTTTTGTTTTATTTCATTGTTTTCAAGACAGAGTTTCTCTGAATAGCTTTGGCTGTCCTGGAACTTGCTCTGTCAAATAGCATCACTCCCTAATGACTAAGCATTCATGTTTATGAGCCTATGGAGGTCATTACTATCTAAACCACACACAAGGGCTCTTTTGTTGAATGCTGTGGTCGTTTGAATGTAATTGGCCCCCATAATCTCATAGGGAGTGGCTCTATTAGGAGGTGTGGCTTTTTGGAGTGGATAAGACCTTGTTGGAGGAAGTACAGCATTGTGGGGGCAGGCTTTGAAGTTCCCTGTGCTCAGGATACTGCCCAGTGTGTAAGTCCTGTTGCCTGTAAGATGTAACACTCTCAGTTCCAGCACCATGCTTGCCTGCATGATGCCAGGCTCCCCATCATGATGACAATGGACTAAACTTCTGAATCTGTAAGGGTACAACCCGAATTAAATGTTTTCTTTATAAGAGTTACCATGGTCAAGGTATCTCTTCACAGCAATAGAAAACCCTAAGACAAATGGGCATTAAACTTCCCTCCTCCCATAAGAGATTATGTGTAATGAGTGTTTAATAGGCATTATTAGTGTCTAAATGCCAAGCATGGCATTTATGAAGCTAAAAAATCAGAAGTGTGACTTAGCATGGCATAATGGAAAAGAAAAAACTTTTTGTTGTTGCTTTTGGTTTTTCGAGACAAGGTTTCTCTTTGAAGCCCTGGCTGTTTTGAAACTCACTCTGTAGACCAGGCTGGCCTCAAAATCAGATCTGCCAGCCTCTGTCTCTTGAGTGCTGGGTTTACAGGTATGTGCTACCACTGCCTTGCTGAAGGAAAGTATTTTAAAAAATCAAACCTTTCCATATTTCTGAAATTTACAATCTCTAAGTATTTTTTGAGTTCCCTTGGTTTTTCTGTCTATAAATAAAGACTATAAAGCTTCTTTGGCAAAGTTAGTGGGAATTGACTCGCGTGAAATACTGAATGAAATCTGGCAAGTGGTAGTTGACTATTTTTAATATCGTTATTTATCTTTTTCTGTACGAGATTTCTGTGAAGGGGAAAATGACATTGTAATCAACATTTACTGAAAAGAGCTGGCCTTTTGCTGAAAATCCTCAAGGTTGATGTTCTATCCAGTGGCGCAGAGGGGCCAGAATGTTACAAGTTTAGAACTGAATTGTCTTGGGACTATCGTTAGCTCCCTTACTATTACGGCATTTATTGTCCTCTGTATGATATGTGACATCTTTTGTGACCATTTGGTAAATCCTTTGGAATGTAGAGACTCCTAGTTTCCAGTCAACCTAGGGCCAAGAATGCTGTCACACTGAGTCTAACTTCAAACTGGTCTCTGCCTTCAGTTTTGCTTCCCTGGTCTGTTCCATAATGCATTGCCCCTAAATATATTTGATGAAAAAGTAAACCTTTAAAATGAGAAGCAACTTGTCCTGAGACTGGAGGTAGCTTTCCGGTGAAGAGGTGATTGTTTTACCAGAGATAGATGGAAGGAAGGCATGCTATGATCACAATGGCTTTTGATAAGGAGGCTGAGGAAAGCTGCTCTGTGGCAGAGAAGTGCCTGCTGAGCTTGTGCCACGCCCTGAGTTCTGTCACTAGTATCAGATGGACCCTGCCTGTCAAAAACATAAGATACAAAGGGGTTAGTGAATACAGTTGCAAAAGATTGCTCCAAGATAACCTCATAAATGGGTACATTAGAAATGCATAATTAAAAAAATTTTTAAGAGTTCTTGAAATGTGTCTTACCCCAGAGTCATCTTTGTTTCTATTCATATGGAGTTCACATGAAATAAATACTATTATTTTGTTACTTTTGGTTTTTCAAGACAGGGTTTCTCTGTGTAGTCTTGGCTGTCCTGGAACTTGCTGTGTAGACCAGGCTGGTCTCGAATTCAGAGATCTGTCTTCCTCTGCCTCCCAAGTGCTGAGACTAGAGGTGTGTGGCATCATGGCTTGTCTATTTTGTTATTTTTTGATGGCTTAAATGAATTCATTTTACTATAACAATTCATTTGAGAAACATTAAAAATTGAGTAGATTTCAATTACATCGATCAACTTAGACAAGTATGGGCATTTGGTGGTAATTTTCAAGTCCAGTCCTAGATCCTAATAACTGTGGAGCCTTTATAGGTGTTCGTGTTTCCTTCCTTCCTTCCTTTCTTCCTTCCTTCCTTCCTTCCTTCCTTCCTTCCTTTTCTTTCTTCTCTTCCTCCTCCTCTTCTTCTTCTGTTTTGTTTAATCAATTTTGATGGCAGCAAAAATGTATGCCTGCATCCTTGGGCCCTCAGGCTTCTGAGTTTTAAAGGGTGTATGCATGCTACTCAGTGCTCAACCACTGAGCTACAATCCTAGTTCTGATTCTTTTTAGACAAGCAATCAAAGAGCCGAAGGAGCTGTCACAAATTAGAAAGAGCACTACAATTTTCCCTTGGTGAGCTGATGAACCCTTCTCCAGGAAATTTGTTTTTTGGAACAATTGCTAGGCAGCATTTGAAAGGATGCTAGGTGGGAAAAAGTATGGCTGGAAGTATCCTGCCTGCTGTATCTGGTAGACTTTGTGAAGGAAAATTTCTCAAAAGAAGCTGCACTGGGTGAGAAGGAAACCTGAAAGGATTCCATGTCTGCAGAGCCTGGCTGGCTGAGGAGAATTTCAGTGCTGTGGAGACTGGAATATTGCAAGTGCAGAGGCGAATGACCTTATCTTGAGCTAACTTCTGGCCCTCCATATAGCCAGTCCTGCACCTCCCCTCTACTGTTGGAACCAACATCTAGTGACAATAGTGAAGCAACTAGCTTCAACCAATCTAGAAGTTAAGAATATCATCAGCATTCTGAGCTTAGAGAAAGACTCCCCAAATTTTGATACATCTGCCTCTCTGATGTACCCACCAATGCATTTTAAACTTGCTTTTGATTTACTTTTTTTTTTTACAAAATACAAAATTTTTAGGATTTATTAGCAGTTAATATTCACAATAGAGGGATATAAATTTTCCTCAGTGTAACCAAGATCATGGTGCCATGATCTTGTAAATCACTTTCGGAACTGAAGATGATCAAAGTATCCTATGTGTATTTTATCAATTACCATTATGAATCCTGTTACTATGTATAATTAATAAGTGCCAAGAAAGTATGGGGTAAAGATGTGATTTACTATTTTTTTTTTAAGTGTGCATTTGGTGTTTGGCCTGTGTGTATGTCTGTGTGAGGTAGTTGGGTCCCTGGGAACTGCAGTTACAGACAATTGAGAGCTGCCATATGGGTGCTGGGGATTGAACCTGGGTTCTCTGGAAGAACAGTCAACGCTCTAAACTGATGAGCTAAACTCTAGCCCCTTGACTTTTATTCTGTAAAACTATAAAAATGTAATGAAACTGCTTCCATGTTGGAATATGGAATTTGGGTAAGCTAAGTCTGTGTTCCCTGGCCATAGTCACTCAAAATGGCTCCAGAATAAACCATCTCTTATTCCTTTTAAGATGAGAGCTATAGGTTTTATTTTTGTTGTTGTTGCTGTTTTGTTTTCTGAGACACGGTTTCTCTGTGAAACAGCCTTGGCTGTCATGGAACTCACTCTGGCCTCAAACTCACAGAGATCTGCCTGCCTCTGCCTCCTGAGTGCTAAGATTAAAGGCATGTGCATCACTGCCCTGACTTTTTTTTTTTTTTTTTTTTTTTGGTTTTTCAAGACAGGGTTTCTCTGTGGCTTTGGAGGCTGTCCTGGAACTCGTTCTTGTAGACCAGGCTGGTCTCGAACTCACAGATATCTGCCTGCCTCTGCCTCCCGAGTGCCAGGATTAAAGGTGTGCACCACCACTGCCTGGCACTGCCCTGAAACTTTATGTTAGCAAATTTTTTGAAAAAATTCTTTTGCCAAGCGTTGGTGGCGCACGCCTTTAATCCCAGCACTCGGGAGGCAGAGGCAGGCAGATCTCTGTGAGTTCGAGGCCAGCCTGGTCTCCAGAGTGAGTGCTAGGATAGGCTCCAAAGCTACACAGAGAAACCCTGTCTCAAAAAACCAAAAAAAAAAAAAAATTCTTTTTATTTATGTGTGTGTGTGTCACATGTGTGCAGGGTCTGGTAGATGCCAGAGCAGGGCATTGGCTCTCCTGGAGCTAGCATCACTGGTGATTGTCTGCAGTATGACATGGCTGTTGGGAACAAAACTGGTTATCTGGAAACAGTTGATCCATCTCTCTAGACTCAACACAGTGTTTTGCTCTATTGAAGTCTGTATGGTAGTCTGATCTGATGTTTGTTTTCATCATCTGTTTGTACCTCCTTTCCTGAAGCAAGTGTATGTGACATTTACATAACTATACCTTACACATGTCAAGTCGTGTCGTCCCCCCCCCCCCCCCCGCGCGCCCCGTTACACACAATGCCACTGAGCTACACCCCCCAGCTCTCCCTCTTGTTTTTAATTAAGCTTCTCACACACTTGGAGAACATTCACACTGAGACAGGTGTCTAAAGCAGTTAAGAATAGATCCAGCTGGACCACATCAACATTTAAAAATAGTGTTTTGGGCTCTGGAACAAAAGTTCACACATATTGGTAAAGTATTTATCAAAAGCTAATGAAACAACACAGGGTTTACTCCACAAATGTGTGATGGTATGCATTTTATTTTTTTTTAAGGAATGTATAATTGTTTCCTCATCCATCTGAAAACTGATTGCAGAAGGGCCAGTGACCGCAAGAGCAATAAAAGGCTGAAGCCACAAATCCT
The DNA here is from genome assembly GCF_003668045.3 of Cricetulus griseus. Lineage (NCBI taxonomy): Eukaryota > Metazoa > Chordata > Mammalia > Rodentia > Cricetidae > Cricetulus > Cricetulus griseus. Next base: position 414,643,834 of record NC_048595.1, read on the forward strand.
GAACTACCCTCTAAGATGGTACCCTTTGGGTTTTCCACAGAACAAATAAAAGTGACCTCAATATCTCAGAAGATGCCAGTTTTATTTTATTTTTTTCAAGTTTCACCATGTGGGGTAATCATATTTATGAAAAAAGATTTGACATCTGGATTACAAGCAAGATCAGGTTGAACTACCTTGAATTGTATTAATTAAACATCTTTCAATGTGCGCTCATTTAATTTTATTCATGCCCAAACCATATGAATAATGAAATTAGTACCAGCAAAACCACCATCGAAAATTTGGGAAAAAAAAGTCAAGAAAGAGGAGGAGCTCCAGTCTGGGCAACCACAGCATACATATACTTGTAATTTCAGCCAGCCTGGTCTACTTCGGGGAGACTTTGCAAAAAAGATAGGAGAGAGGGAGACCTGGAATACGAATGAATGAATGAGTGAATGAATGAATGATGAACAGATTTGGGATTAGGTGACTGCAATTTACTTTGTAAAGGAGAGGATGAGGTCCAAGGTGGCATTTAGAGCTACCTGGAAGTTCAGTGGCTCTGGCTGCCCTGATGAAGTGTGACCTCTCACAGAGGGTGTGTGAGTGAACGTGCCCTCCCTAGGCCTCCGGAGGGGCCTGGAGAGCTTCCTCGGGCGGATAGCACCGAGGTGAAGGATGGGGGCGGCGGCGGCGCATTCCCGCCGGGCTAACAAAGGCAGCGGAGGGACTTCCAGAGCCGGGAAGCCCGCGCGGGGCCGAAGGGTTAACCCGGAGCCCGGCTCCCGCGCGCATCCCGGCCCCCGCCTGCCGTCGCTAGGAGACGCCGGAAGTGGGGGAGGGGCGGCGCGGGTGGGAATCTTTTTCGGGAGCCCGGGGGCGGAGGGAGGGAGGGGAGCGCGCGTGCGCGTGCCCGCGCTGCCCGCCCGCCCGTCGCCGCGGTGACCGTCCTCGCGGCTCTCGCCGGCTCGCGCCCCCGCCTCCGTCCCCCGCCCCCTCCCGCCCTCCCCGCCGCGCGCTGGGGGTGCCGCTCGCTCCTCCCGATTCCCGCCGCGCTCGCCGCTGCTCCTCCTCTCTCAGGCGTCGCGGCCGCTGCCTCTGCGGGCTGTATGAGGAGGCGGAGGAGGAGGAGGATGTGAAGATGGCGGAGCTGCAGATGCTGCTGGAAGAGGAAATCCCGGGGGGCCGCCGGGCCCTCTTCGACAGCTACACGAATCTGGAGCGGGTGGCCGACTACTGCGAGAACAACTACATCCAGGTGCGTCGCGTCCCCCCGGCTGAGCGCGTCAGGTCGCGGGAGTGTGCGGGGCGCGCGGGGCGCCGCCGCCTGAGGAGGCCGCGCGGTGCTCGGCCCGGGGAGCCGCGCCGGGGTGGGGACGGGCGAGGGCGGCGGCGGCGGCGGCGGCGGCGGGAGGAAGCGGGCTCGGCGGAACGCCCCAGAAGCCCCGTGCGGGTCCGCGGTGCGGTGCGTGCGTGTGTGGCGGCCCGCCTCCTCATCGCTGCCCCTTTGCCCCCGCACTCTTCGCCTGTCAGGGTTCCGGGCGGCGGCGGAGGAGGTGGCGAGTGGCATTTTGTAGATAACGGAATGCTGCTCGGATGGCCGGGTTGTGTGTGATAGAGGGATATGTTACCTCCTGCCCAATTCCCAGGGGCTTTTAAGGGGTCCAGTTCCTGCAAAGTGAATTGCTTCGGTTTTCCCTTCCTGGGAATGTCCCCTGAAGACAAAACAAAAATACTTAACCCTTAAGTTTAATTTTTTTTTTTTAAGGTTGTAAAGGGGACACAGTGGGACGGCGTCCCTTATTACAAGTTAATGGCATTTTTCTCAATACAGAGAATGGGGAACTGCCCGATGATGGGCTGCTTTTCCTCCCCAATCCCCGTTAGAATAGGTCATTTTCCTATGGGAAAAAGAACTATGACTATTTTTCACAAAGATTTACGAAAATGAACCTTAGTTTTTTTCCCATGATGATTGCTTTGGCACCGGGACTCATAGTGGGTGTGTGTAGGAAGGTGAGAAGGTGGGGGAAAGACATTGGTGAGATGAGAACCAGCTGGTCATGGATGAATGTTAAAAATCTTATGGGTTAAAACAACGCTTTAAAAATTAACTAATGATTTTCAAATCCAGTATCTCTTGTTTTCCGTAGGGCATATACGGAATTTTGGGTTGTGCCTCGTTTATGTTCTCTGGATAAAGTGGAAGCAGGGTGTTAAGCTGTTAGCCCTTTTTAAACATTCTTGTTCCTACTCCCATCTCTGCAGATACCCTTATCGTAACCAGTTATATTGGAAAGCATTCTCAGTAGTTAGTATGAATTGTATATATTAAAAATTCTATAATTTATAGGTTCATAAGTTTTCTGGGGACCACATGGTTAATCAGAGATAATGTCATTAGGTTTTTCATTGATTACACATGTACTGAACTCTACTACTGTTGCAAACATTTGTGTTGGGGAATGAATCTGACATAATGGAATCCTTTTCCCTTCAAAGAAGGAGTTGAAAATGTGTGTTCAGTAGGAAGAAAGTGTGACTTTGGTTACAGATTGATTTAAAAACAAATCAAAACCCTAAGATACTTGCTAATACAGAGCTGTGTAGGAGTTAAAAGGTTTTATTGCTTAGCTTCACCAGTCTTCTTTGGCCCAGAACTGTTGATGGTACACTCCTAAAGTCTTCAGGGGTTTATAATGTAGTTCAAGAGGCTGATCTGTGAGCGAATTAAACCCATATTAGTACTATATATCGTCAGCCCTTCTTGTTGGAGGGTCCTACATTTGTGATTCAATAAATTGATCAGTGAAAATACTCCCTCTGTATAAATGCAAAGAGACGTTTTTCTTGTCTTTCCCTAAAAGATAGTGTTAACACTTAATGGGCATTTACATTTTATTAGGTATTGTAGGTAACCTGTAGATTTAAAATATGGAGGAGGATGTGTTATGGATAACATGTAAATATGCAGTTTTATGTAAAGGACTTGAGTATCCAGAGATGTTGGGATGGGGCTGTGGTGTTGGTGTGGGGGGTGTTCTAGAACTGATCCCTATTGGATACTGAGGGAAAAGTCAAGTATAGTTAATTTATACTTTGTAGTGGATTGTGGGTAGGGAGGTTTTGCTTATTTTCAGGGATTCACAGCTGCTAGGAGAGGCAAACCTAAAAGTGCTAATTCTGTTGCCTCATGTAGCATATTGTGGGAAAGTGTCTGTCAGAAGAGAAACTGGGGGATGGAAAAGTGATAGGATTGTAGTTGTAGCCGACTAATAAGAAACAGGTTTGTCTGTCTTTGGAAGATTAATGCTACTATGTTAGATTATAATTGCCACATAAAGGGAAGCATACATGAATTGATCTAGTGGAAAAGTGTAAAATCAGCATTTGTCTTAAATTTTATAATTCTAGCTGAAAGAGAAGTGTCAAAATTGGTATGTTATTTACGTACTTATTTTTGGTGTTGGGGATTGAGTTTAGGGTCTTGTGCGTGTTAAAAATATACTCTACCTGAATTATACTCTGAGCCCACGGTAAAAGCACAAATAATAATTTCCTAGAAATGGATTTTGAATTTTGAATCATCTGTTTTCAATTTAGCACCTGAAGTAGAGTTTGTACTTTGATTGCTTAGGTTGTCCTCTATTGTGGGAATCACTGGATTTATTACAGTTGTGCTCTCCCAGGTGACACTTCTTACATGATAACTAGAACTGGTGATAGTTGATTTGTGCTGACCCAGCTGTACATTTGACTCAAGAACTGACCAGCAGGGGTCCTGATGCTGTCTGTGACCCTGTGATACATGAAAGTTAATTGGCAGGATCACTGAGCAAATGGTCTGTTAACCTTTTTATGGCATTTTGTCTTAACTTTAGCTCCAGTTAACTAACTCAACACTCATTTCATTGTATCGAAATGTAACTTTTAAGGCAGAAAAAATATGTTGATCATATATAATTGTTGTTATTCAGTGTTAAGTATTTGGCTTTATGTCTAGGAAATAAAATAGGTAAAAATACACTAATTAGGTTGGTTAGTAGTGGTGCATGCCTTTAATCTCAGCACTTGGGAGGCAGAGGCAGGCAGATCTCTGAGTTTGTGGGCAGCCTGGTTTACAGAGTGAATTCTGAGACAGCCCAAGCTACACACAGAGAAACCCTGTCTTGAAAACACAAACAAAAAATACTCTAGTTGTAAATAATTAGTGTGACATTTTAGCAAAAGGAAAGGAAATGATTGTGTTGCCTTAAGCACTTGTAGTTTTTTAAAATGTTTCTTAGCAAATTAGTTCTGCTGTATATAGTGGGCATTAGGAGTGATCAGATAGTGCTTATAATTATTTACACACACACACACACACACACACACACACACACGCACGCACGCACGCACGCACGCACGCACGCTTGTAGTGGTGGGGGTTACAGATGTAAATGAATGTAAATAGTTACTTTCTAGGATATAATGAAGTTAATACTGGAATTTTAAGTGTTATTAATAAAAATTTAAAGTTATGTTATAAGCATCTAGGAAAAAGGAAAAATTATTTTTCTTTTCTTCTTTCTCCCTTTTCTTGGCTTTCTTTTGGTTTTCTGAAATAGGTTTTTCTGTGTAACAGCTCTGGCTGTCCTGGAACTCCTAGAGATCTGCCTGCCTCTGCCTCCTGAGTGTTGGGATTAAAAGTCTTGAGTCAACCATACTGGGCAAAGATTAAAATTTTTAGCTTAATGAATTCCATTAGAATACATGCTTAGTTTTGAAAAATTAAAGTGACTAGATATTAAAGGAATTAAGTTACCCAGTTATCTTTAATACATATCTGGCATTTATATTTCTAATATTTTTGGTAATTAATGCTGCATATTTTTAGAGAAATGGATTTATAGTCTATATTACCTTCTAAACTTTTGAGAAAGATTTTTTTTCTTCTGAGAAGTGTAACATGAACTCTAATTGGTATTAATAATAAAAACCCAGAAATAGATATTGGGGTGAAAGCTGGAAGATCAGAGAAGCAAAGTGGCCAGCCAGTAGAGAGTTCTTATCTCTACCAATGCTCAGACCAAAGGGGCAATCCTGTCCTCAGACTGCCTGCTTCAGACTGCTGCCTCAGACTGCCATGAGCTCTTGTCTCTTCCCACCTTATATTCCTCTCTCCATGAAGCCATATGCCTTTCTGTCTCCACCTCCTTAGTGTTGGGATTAAAGGTGTGTCACTCTTAAGTGCTGGGATCACCTTTGTGTGAGCTGTTTCTCTCTTAGACTGGATCAATTTCTCTTAGCCCAGAGTGGCCTTGAACTAACAGAGATCCATCTGCCTCTGTCTCCGAGTGCCAGTGTGGGGATTAAAGGTGTGTACCACCACTGCCTGGCCTCTATGGCTAACTAGTGTGGCTGGCTTTGCACTCTGTTCTTCAGGCAAGCTTTATTTGTTAGATAATAAATAAAATATCACACAGAGCAGACACATGGTGAGACAGAATCTTGCTGTGCAGCCAGACTAGCCTTCAATTCTGAGTCCTCCTTCCCTTATCCTTCCTTGTGCTAACACTTAATGATGCTAGGACTGGCTTGCTTTTGTGGTTGTCACAGTACTTACAGGGATGAATTCATTTGTGTTTATGGTTTGAATTCACAAATGGAGCACCTTAAAAAGTACTTAGAGATGTATGCTGGGTGTTTGATTCCAGCACTCAGGTGCAGGGGCAGGTTCAAGGCCAGCTTGGTCTATATAATGAGTTCCAGGACAGCCAGGGCTATACAGTGAGAATCTGTCTCAAAAACTAAAGACATAAACAAAAAGTACTTAAAATTGCATGAAGAAGGAAGTCATTGAGAGTAGAAATTTGAGTACCAATAGTTACATCCTTCTCCTTGATTTTCGTCTTTTGCTTCCACTGAGAGGAATGAATTGAATAGATGAAACTAGTAGGCTTCTCATCCTCTAAGAAAGTAATCCTAATTTCCAGGAGAAACATTTTGGTGAATGGGTTTTCAGTGACAAACCTGTCATTATTAATGCCTTTGACAGACTGTAAAAATAGACTATATTATACCCTGAGTGTCTTGCCCTTTTAAAAATGTTGTTTGTGTATATCCTGTGTTTTCTTGCTAAGGAATTTTAGTAGCTTTGTAATTTACAGTGATACAGGGTTTTCAGCTGTATCTTGTTTTGTCTTTTCTTGAAGCATTGATGGCTACAAAACTATCCCTTTGCCCAAACAACAAAAGCCTTTCTGTTTATGGTTCTTTTTACTGTGATAGGATTAATGTGTGAATGTGTGATAGTTTTCTTTTATTCAGAGTCTATTTATCTCCTACAGAGTAGCTATAAGTGAAACTCTTACTTATTCTTGGAATATGCACTATAGATAGTTTTGAATATAGGCTGTTTGCTTTTCTTTCTTTTAAAATTGAGGAAATATCCTGTGGCAGTGAGTTTAAGTGTAGTCTTTTCATAGATAAGAATTAGACTATTCTTAGACTCTGTGATTATATTTTTATGGAACTGGTTTGTATTTTGAATTTGTGAAATAGTATGTAAAATTATGCAATCTGTTTTAAAATATGATTTAATTTTGTGTTTTTCTCCCTTCCAGATATAAACCTTCTAGAGGATAGAATCATATCTTAAGTGTTTTTATATCTCCCTTACCCACTTTGAGCTATCTTACTGGCCCCTGAGTGTAATGTTCTATGTGTATTATTTAGGATGTGGTCATTTTTTGAGGAAAAAGTTTTAGTTTTTATTTATTTTTTAGAAGGTAATATGCATTGATATATATATAGGGTAACAAGAAACAGTTTTGTTTTGAACACTTACAGCATGGATATTTTAAATTTTTATATCTCTAGTCAAGTTTACTGAGGGTTATACTACAGATCACCTTTCTGGGGTATAAACATAATGAATTTTGGGGCTGGAGTGAAGGTGCAGTGTTTAAGAGCACTTGTTGCTCTTGCAGAGGCCTCAGGATTGTTTCTCAGCTCAACAACCATGCCTAACTGGTTCCAGGAGATCTAATGCCCTCTTCTGGCCTCTACAGGCACCAGGAATGCTTGTGGCACACATACATGCATGCAGGTGAAATGTTCAACATAAAATAAATCTAAAACCACAAGAGCGAGTTCCAGGACAGCCTCCAAAGCCACAGAGAAACCCTGTCTCAAACAACAAACAAACAAAACAAAACAAATCTAAAAAAAATAATGAATTTTGATAAACTGTTACAGAGTCAGACACTGAGGATGTAGTTCAGTGGAAATGTACCTATCTTAGAAGTATGGCTCTGGGTTCAAGTCCTAGCATGGCAACCCCCTTCCCCCCAAAAAAACCAAAAACCAAAAACTAACCAACCAAAGAAAAATGTTTCACATTCATATTACCTTCATAACACATAATCTTTCTTCTTCTTTTTTTTTTTTTTTTTTTTTTTTTTTTTTTTTTTTTTTTTTTTTTTTTTTTTAAGACGGGGAATCTCTATGTAGTCTGGCTTTCCTGGAACTCATTCTGTAGACTAGGCTGGTCTTGAACTCACAGAGATCCCCCTGCCTCTGCCTCCCGAGTGCTGGGATCAAAGGTGTGCATCACCACTGCCCTGCACAAGATTTTCTTTATACCTTTTGTATTCAGTCCTTCTCTTTATTCCCAACCTTTGACAAACACAATGTTTTCTCTCCTTCTAATTTTTGCCTTTCCCACAGTGCCTTCTAAATAGATCTACTGATTATATAGTTGTTCATGTTTGACTTCTACACTTAACATACTGCATTTGATTATCAACACTATCATTTTGTTGACAGGTGGTATTGAAGTATATGGAAGAATTAAGAGTATTGATTCATCTGTTACTGTATTTCTGGATTGCTTCTAGCTTTAGCCAATGATCAATGCAGCTGTAACCATTTGCCTCCAGGTGCCTCTTGAGTAAACTCTGGCGAATGGCTCCTTCCATCTTTCTATTCTGGTGAAGTTAAATGTATCCATGTGGGACTCAATGACTGCAGCAGATCTGAGTCTTGGCCGAGGACTTGTGTTCTCTTTGTACTGTGAGATGAGAGGTTTGTGGGAAGCTGCCACAAAGCCTTTTCCCATTTATCTTCTAGTCTAACAGGAAGGCTGTCAGTTTTCTATCCCTCCTGCTTGTGATGGAACAAGGCTTTCTGCTTGCACTCCTTTTAGGTGCAACTATGGCTATAAAACTTGAGCTGCAGGATGGCATTAGTTCCTCACAAGTGTCTGTCATTCATGGTGTAGATCTGTGGCATTTTTTTTTCTTGGCATTGTACAAGACCTAAATCTTTTGCTGCTTTTCTACAAATAGTGGACCTTCTGATTCCAACAGAGGCTTAGGTGAGGTCACACTTTCTCTCTTGCTTAAAAAGAAAAACCATGGGCTTATTAAACCATGTAAAATTGCTTAACTTTACAGAATCAACACTCTTTTCTGTGGTATCATTTGTATCCCTACCAGCAAAATTCAGTTATTCTACATCCTTGTCAGCATTTGGTTTTCTCATGGGTTTTGATTTGTACAGCTGTTGTGGACATTTATGACAACCCCAAGCTAATTCACACTCAACCATGAAAAGCTGAAAGTTGCTTTATTAATTGAGTTAGGAGTCCCCTGTCATAGTTTTCAATTTTATTTAATTTAACTTTATTTTTATGGGAGTTTTACCTGTATGCATGTCTGTGTATCACATGTATGCTGGTGCTCATGGAGGCCAGAAAGGGGCATCGGATCCCCTGGGGCTGGAGTTAGAGATAGTTATGAGTCAGTGCTGGGAACTGAACTTTGTTCCTATGCAAGAGCAGCCATCTTTTTTTAAAAATTTTTTAAAAAAGATTTTATTTATTTACTTATTATGCATACAACATTCTGCTTCCATATATATCTGCACACCAGAAGAGGGCACCAGATCTCATAATGGATGGTTGTGAGCCACCATGTGGTTGCTGGGAATTGAACTCAGGACCTCTGGAAGAGCAATCAGTGCTCTTAACCTTCTGGGCCATCTCTCCAGACCCAAGAGCAGCCATCTTAATACAGAGATCTCTATACTCAGTACCATCTCTGCACTGAACCATCTCTATAGCCCCCCCATATTTTACTAGACATAATACCATTTATGAAAAATACTAGAAGTCCTAGTCAGGACACTTACAAAAGAAAAGAAATAAGAGACATCCACACTGGAAAAGTAGTTGTTTTGTTTATAGATAACTTACTTCATTTGCTTTCTTCCTCTTTTTTTGTGACAATGGGACAGAAAAGTATGAGTGTATAATAGAAAAAAGCATAAAGATTAAAAAATAACATCAAAAAGATTAAAAATACCAACTTCAGTAAAGTTGCAGTATAAAGTGCAACACACAGAAGTCCTATATTTCCATTTATTAACATGAGACTATATGAAAAAAATTAAGGAAATAATCCTTTATATGACCATCAAAAAGAATAAAATGCTTAGTAATAAATTAGGAATATCCAAGGACATGAAACAGCTGTACACTAAAAACTATAGACATTTATGAAAGTAAGATACAAGTAAAAGGAAGAATTTGTGATCATGGATTTTAAGAATGAGTAATGTCCATACTACCCAAAGCTATTTGTAAATGCAGTGTAGTCACTGTCATTAAAAATGTCAATATAGGGGGCTGGAGAGATGGCTCAGGAGAGATGGCTCAGAGGTTAAGAGGGCCAACTGCTCTTCCAGGGGTCCTGAGTTCAATTCCCAGCAATCACATGGTGGCTCAAAACCATCCGTTATGAAATCTGGTGCCCTCTACTGGTGTGCAGATATACATGGAAGCAGAATGTTGTATACATAATAAATAAATAAAATCTTAAAATGTCAATATAAGTTTTCACAAAAATCAGAAAACCCCAATTTATGTGGAATTTCAAAGACTGGATACTCTTTACCATCTTGAGATCAACAAAAGTGGAGGCCTCACATTTTATTATCTCAAGCTGTATTACAAAGCTATTGTAACCAAACTGGCATGGTACCATCGTAAAACAGTACTAGGACAATACAACGGAATAGAGAGCTCAAAAGTAAGTAGTTGACTACTCTGATAAAGAATAAAGACTATACAACAGGGAAAGGTAGTCTCTTTAGTTTATTGGGAAAGCTGTCCGAAAGTGAATTTATGAGATTGGATTCTATATTCTAGACACAAAAATTAAGTTGAGGGCACATTCAGATGCTCAGTGCATAAGGTGTTTGCTGCAGAAGCCTGGTAATCTGTATTCGATTCCCGGAACCCACATAAAAGTGGTAGGAGAGAGCTTATTCCCCATTGTTATCCTCTGACTTCTATACATATTGTGGCATACATGCCCACGTGTCTCTCCCCTTCCCCCCCCACAACCCATACTAAATTGAAAAAAAAATTAACCTGAAGTAGATTAAAGACTTAATCAAATGTAAGAACTGAATTATAAACTCGTGGGTGATATTTTGTTTATAATCTAACAAATAAAGCTTGCCTGAAGATCAGAGTGCAAAACTAGATGAAGTAGTTAGCCATGGATGCCAGGCAGTGGTGGTACACACCTTTAATCCCAACACTCAGGAGATAGGCAGACGGATCTCTTGTTAATTTCAAGGCCACCCTAGACTACACAGGAGTGGATCAGTCTAAAAGAGAAACAGTTCACACAAAGGAGATGTCAGCACTTGTAGTGACACACCTTTAATCCCAGCACTAGAGAGGAATATAAGGAGGGAGGAGACAGAAGATCAGTGCAGTCTGAGGTTTGGTGGAGACAGATGCAGTCTGGAGGTGCAGTCTAAGGACAGGATTGCACTTTTTTAGTCTGAGCATTGCTAGAGGTGAGAACTCTCTAGTGGCTGGCCACTTTGCTTCTCTGAACTTCAGCTTTAATCCCAATATCTGTCTCTGGGTTTTTTTTATTAATACCAATTAGAATTCATGGCACATAAACTTACTAGTTTATAATTCTTTTATGTTGGTGTTGGTAGTAATTTTTGTCTGGACAGAGCACCACAGTACAGGTCACAGAAGCAACTATAAATAAGAACAGTGTATCAAATTAAAAAATATAACACAACAGCATAACTCTAACACAACAGCGTAAACCTTAAACCAAATTTTAAAAATGGGCATAGAACCAAGCATGCTGGCACAGGCCTTTCATTTTAGCACTGGGGAGGCAGAGGCAGGTGAATGTATGAGTTCATGGCTGTATAGAGAAACACTGTTTCAAAACAAAAAACAAAACTGGGAATAGGACATCTTAGTTTCTTTTCCTGTTGCTATGATAAAAGTAATACCTTGAATGACTAAAGTAACTTAACAGAAAAAAGGGTCACTTTTCACAGTTAAGGGTCTGTCATAGTGGGGAAATCCAAGTAGCAGGGGCCTGAAGCAGCTGGTCATGCTGCCTGTACACTCAGGCAGCAGACGGTTTATTCTCTCCATTTTATGCTGGCCAGGATTCCTTGCCCAGGGAGCAGTGTTCCCACAGTTAAGGTGCATATTCTCACACAATTAATATAATCACCCCTCACAGAATTCCCCAGAAGCCTGTATTGGGTGATTCTATCAAGGTCACAGTTACTGTTAACTATTATAAACTTGAATAGACAGTCACCAAGGAAGACAAACAAATAAGCCACAGGTACATGGAAAGTTTCCCACACAGATTGTTGTTAGGGAAGTGCAAACCAAAAGTACAGTGAGACTTCACATCCGATGTGGAGAAAAGGGAGTTCTTTGTGAGGATGTGAGTTGTTAAAATGATATGGAAATTTTTCAGAAAATGAAAGCTAGGACAGCATTGTGGTCTAGCATCCCACCTTTAGAAAGCTAGGACAACATTGTGATCTAGCAGTCCCGCCTTTGGGTGTATATCCTACTTCTCAACCTTCAGTGTGATAAATGAAACAATATTTCGAAGAGGTATCTGCACTCACATGTTCATTTGAGCATTATTTTCAGCAGCTGAAATGTGGAAGCAAGTGTTCATAAAATAAGTGGATAAAAAAGTGATATAAATTCATATATACAAAGGAATGTTATTCAGTAAAAAAAGACAAACCTGCCATGTGAGGCAATATGGATGAACCTCATACTAAGTCAAATGACAATTGCTGTCATTATACAATCTAAAACAGCCAAATTCAGAAGCAGAGAACAATGGTGGTTGCTGTTGGTGGTGTCAGGGATCAGAAGACTTAAATTTATCAAGTGAATCTGGGAGATCTGTTGTATTGCATTATGTTAATAATATAAGGACTATAGTTTATGATATATAGTGTACTTGAAAGTGATCAAGACTAGATCTTAAGTGCCTGCTCCAAAGGTAGCATGTGACCTGGTGGATATGTGAGTTAGCTTGTGGTAGTCATTTATTGTTTGTTGATCAAATTATTTTGACATACCTCAGTCACCCTTTTACTCTATTATTCTGGAAGTCTTCTCCTCCAACCAAAAAAATCAGTGAAGACAAAAATCACAGACTCAGTCATGGATTCCTCATGGTGGTGAATGCCTTTATTCCCAGCACTGGGCAAAGCAGGCAGGTCTCAAAGAGTTCAAGGCCGGCCTGGTCTTGATAGAGAGTTCCTGGCTATCTGGGGCTACAGAGAACCCTGTCGAAAAAAAGAAAATCAGTCAGACAGACAAAAGGGAATCAGTCCTTAGAATTGGTACATTCTATGAATAGAAACATTGACGCTTCACTCATTTTGTACCTTCCTAATCAAAGGTATGATTGTGCTGTCAATTTTTGAGAGATTCTTGATATAACTTGACCCTTGTCTGAACTGGGGATAATATAAAATGGGGCAAGAAAACTATTTTCTGATTTTTTTTCCATGAGAAAAGCCTGATGGTTAAAGACAATCAGAAGAGAGAAGACAGAGAAGACTAGTGTGAGGACCCTCTGCTCTAGAGTGTAGAGGAAGTGCTGATCTCACTTTTTTTTTTTTTTTTTTTGCTGTTTCGAGACAGGGTTTCTCTGTGTAGCTTTGGAGCCTATCTTGGCCCTCGCTCTGGAGACCAGGCTGTCCTTGAACTCATAGAGATCTGCCTGCCTTTGCCTGCTGAGTGCTGGGATTAAAGGCTTGTGTCACCAACGCCCAGCTCTATTAATGTATGTTTTACCATGTGGCGTTTTAACCATTCTTTTTTTTTTTTTTAATGTGATGATGCTGTTTTATTTATTTATTTATTTATTTATTTATTTAGAGACAATCCAATCCCACAAGCATTTATTGAACATCTTTTTTTGTGCAGTCCCTGTGCCAGGTACTAAGGGTTGACACATGAATTCCCGACACAACTCCTGCTCCCCTCCCCAGTGTCTATACAATCTATTATTACTAAAGATATCTCATAATTTTACTATGACATATATTCTTTTTTTAGTTTTTTATTTTTTATATATTTGAATCACAAACAAGATTGAATTACATGACGATCCCAGTTCCCTTCTCCCCCCCTTCCTCCTCTACCACCCCCCCAACTAAAATCCTACCTATCACATATCCTTTCTTCTAATCTACACCTGACTCAATCTTTCTGCTTCCTCATGACCTCTGCATCCTTCCTTTTCTTCCCTTCTCACTCTCATAGCTTCCTCTCCTCTCTTCCCATGTTCTCAATTTGCTCAGGGGATGGTGACCCTTTCCCCTTCTCCAGGGGACAAAGTTTGTCTCTTTTAGGGTCTTCCTTGTTTACTAGTTTCTCTGTCAGTGTGGATTGTAGGATGGTAATCCCTTACTCTATGTCTAAAATCCACATATGAGTGAGTATATATCATGTTTGTCTTTTTGTGATTGGGTTACCTATCCAGGACCTTCTGGCTTTCAGAATTTTCATGGAAAAGTCAGGTGTGATTCTGATAGGTTTGCCTTTATAAGTTACTTGACCTTTTTCCTTTGCTGCTCTTAATATTTTCTCTTTGTTGTGTTTGTGTTTTATTATGTGGCAAGGAGACCTTTTTTTTTGGTTCAGTCTATTTGGTGTCCTGTAGGCTTCTAGTATTTTCATTGGCATGCCTTTCTTTAGGTTGGGAAAGTTTTCTTCTATGATTTTGTTGAATATGTTTTCTGCGCCTTTGAGTTGGATTTCTTCACCTTCTTCTGTACTTATTATTCTTAGGTTTGGTCTTTTCATGGTATCCCATATTTCCAGGATATTTTGTGTTAGGGATTTGTTCGACTTAATATTTTCTTTGGTTGATGAATCTATTTCTGCTAGTGTGTCTTCAACTCCTGAGATTTTCTCTTCCATCTCTTGTATTCTGTTGGTTATGCTTACGTCTGTAGTTCCTGATCGTTTACCCAGCTTTTCTATTTCCAGCATTCCCTCAGATTGTGCTTTCTTTATTGTCTCTATTTCAGTTTTTAGGTCTTACACTGTTTCCTTGAGAGATTTGTTGATATCTTGTATTTTTTGGTTTGTTTTTTCCATTTCTTTAAGGGATTTTCTCATATCCTCTTTGAGGCCCTCTATCATTTTCATGAAGATGCTTTTAAGGTCATTCTCTTCTGTTTCATCTGCATTGTGATGTTCAGGTCTTGCTGGTGTATGGTTCCTAGTCTCCGGTGGTGTCATATTTGGTTTTCTGTTGTTGAATGTGCTTTTACCTTGTCCTCTTCTCATCCTTTCTTCTGGTGGTATAGCAACAGTTTCTTGCTCTCCTGGTGGCGGTGGGACCAAGGTTCTCTTCTGGTAGATGCAGACAGATCCAATACTCTGATGTCGGTCCTCTTCTTGTGGATGGAGGTGTCACTGTTACCCAGGCGGTGGCAGTGTTCAGGTGTGCCGGGCCCCGCCGGGCCTGCAGTTGGAGCCAGAGCTGTCACTGGGCCTCGGTTTGGGAAGCAGGTCGCTCCTGTCAGATGACTCTGAGCAACGATGACGAACCCTTTAACCATTCTTTCATTGTGTATGTCCTACTCCCTCTTTGTCTTGTTGGCGTCTCTCTTGCACCTAGATTCCTTCTCCTACTTCTCTCTCTGCCCAGAAGTCTTGCCTATACCTCCTGCCTAGCTATTGGCTGTTCAGCTCTTCATTAAACCAATCACAGCAATGTATCTTCACACAGTGTACAAATATCCTACAACATTCCCCCCTTTTTGTCTAAATAGAAGGCTTTAACTCTAATTATTTTGTATTGTAACTGAGACTGAAAGTATGGCATGCTAGCCAGAGCATTCAGAGTACCACTCAGTTAAGAATGGTCTCTGAGCTGCACATGAAGGTCAAGTTCAGTGTTATGGAGTGTTGACAGTATCTTTCCAGAGCATAGCTACACTACAAAAAGACTCCCTGTCATTACTCTTCTTCTTCTTTGTCATGATTTTCTCATCCTGGAAGAGAAGAATAATCTAGAAGCAACAAAATGAAATGGGTAGGGAGACTGGGGGGGTAGTTTAGAATAATAGTAAAGGCAGTTTTATAGAATTTCCTGTTTAGGTCAGAAGTAGAGATTTAGCATAATTGAAGTTATGATGTTAAGTTGAACTGAATTTTTTCCCAGTCAGGAGATATATTCATTCTCTTTCTCTCTCTCTCTCTCTCTCTCTCTCTCTCTCTCTCTCTCTCTCTCTCTCTCTCTCTCTCTCTCTCTGTGTGTGTGTGTGTGTATTTATATTTATATTTCAGATTGGCCTCAAACTTGATATCCTTCTGCCTCTGTTTCCCCAGTGCTCAGTGTGTACCAGTATGCCAAACAAAATGAATTCTTTTTAATATTTGAGAATAAACTGTTTTAACACTTAGACATTAACAGAGCAGTGCCTTTCCCATCTCTTGTTATAACCTAGAAGCAGAAGAAGAAACCTAACAAAGCATAGGTTGGAGGAAAGATGAATTTATATCCCTGCATAATTCATTTTATTACATTTGCTATTGTAAGTACTATAATCTGTGAAGAAAAAAATCCTTGTTTATATTCCTCTCGCCTTTTTTTAATGTTCTTATTTTTTGAAAGTTTCATACATTTTAATTATTTTCTTTCTCCTCCCCCACTCCTCCCAGGTGCTCCCTCACCTTCCTACCCACACAACTTCACATTCTCTGTGTTTTTTTTTTTAAAAAAAAAAAACACAAAAAGAAGAAACAAACAAACAAAAACCCCCAGCAATAACATGGAGACTGGTTAGTGTTAGCCAATAATTTCTGAGCATGGTGAAAGAAAACTTGATTTTCTCTCTCTCTCCAGCTGCTGTCCTTCTTGGCTAGGGATGGGAATTTGTGCCCACTTCCCCTTCTTTATGTGTTGGGATTTTGTGCAGGTCTTGTGCATGTCTGTTGTCACAGTATTGCCCACCACTTCTAGCTTTTACTGTCTTTCTGCCTCCTCTTCTCCATTGAGCCCTGAGGGGAGGGATGTGATTAAAAACATCCCATTTACACCTGAGTGTTCCAAAGTCTATTGCTTTCTGCACATCATCCACTTGTGGGGAGGTGTTGGGTCTCTGTTAATGACCATCTACTGCAAGAAGGAGCTTCTATGAGGTTTTAGTGATGCATGGATCTGTGGGTATAGCAACATGTTATTAGGAGTTGTTTCATTGCTATGCTGAATAATAGATTAGTAGGCTTTTCCATAGGTATTTAGTCTTAGTTTCTTGGCTTTATAACGGTGTCAGGTATGGGTTCCGGGAGTGCACCTTAAGTCCAGTTTAAAAAACAGAGAGAGACACTATGGTTGTTCTAACATGTGCCACTCTAGCACCATCCAGCACATCATTCAGGCAGGTTGCTATTATAGCTCTCAGGGTTTGTAGCTGAGTGAGACTGATAATTACTACATTTCTCTCTAGTCTTCTAGTGGCATGTATGGCACCTTCCAGCAGCATGATCGATCACTAGACAATAGGGGTGAAGCTTCCTTCCCTTGAGTACCAGCTTGATTTTTTTCACGTTCTATAAGTACGTAGCGTCTTCAGCAATAGGGTCTTACTGTTAGGTTATGGAAGGGGACCAATAACATTGGCCAATAGCCTGTAATGTTTTTTGGGGGGCATTTAGGACTCTTTTGACCAACAACTCAAAAAACAACAGTAACAACAACAACAACAACAACAACAAAACTCAACCATTCCTAGTAGTGGAGAGTTTTATTTGGTAGCATATGATATCTAATTAGGGTATTATCACCCCATTATATGATATGCTTAAACTGTGTGCATGCGTGCGTGTATAAAATATATGTAAGATTCTAGACTAATAGGCTTCAATATAGCTTTTAAAAACGGCCTTCAGGGCCAGGCAGTGGTGGTGCAAGTCTGTAATCCCACCATCCTGAGGCAGAGGCAGGGGTAATCTCTTGTGAGTTTGAGGCCAGCTTGGTCTACAAAGTGAGTTACAGGACAGCCAGAGCTACATAGAGAAACCCTGTCTCAAAAAAACAAAAAACCTAACCAAACCAAAACAACAACAGCAAATATATGTACACACATTAAAAAATACAAAAGACTTTTAGTGTTAATTATTCTCCCCCATATTCTGTTATCTGCCCTACCATCTTAGCCCCTACCCCCATTGAATCCTCCTGTTCTAACTTTCCCTTTATTTCTATATGATGCTATACTCTTATTTTTCCTTCCCTGGAGCTCCCATCTTTCATCCTGGTCCTTTATTAGCTTCCTAGCTTCTGGATATTCTCAGTGAAGTATACGTATCCAAGCTTAAACGCTAATAGACAGCACACAGTGCTTGTCTTTCTGGTTCTTGGTTACCTATTTCTAGCTCCATACACTTACCTGTACATTTCATATTTCTTTAACATATTTCTTACACAATAATCCGTTTTGTAATGGCCATTCTGATTAAGGTAAGATGAAATCACAAAGTTGTTTTAATTTGCATTTTTCTGATGGCTAAGAATATTGAACATTTAAAAAGTGTTTCTCAGCCCTCAGGAATAGTGTATCAGGTCTTATGTTTAAGGTCCTTAATCCATTTGGAGTTGAATTTTGTGCAGAGTGTAGATAGGAATCTATTTTAATTCTTCCACACGCAATTGTCCAGTTTGGCTAGCACCATTTGATGATGTTGTCTCTTCTCTAGTGTGTATGGTTTCTTTGTAAAACAAAACAAAACAAAACAAGAAACAGGTGAAGATAGGTATGTAGTTTTTGTTCCGCTCTTCAGTTCTGTTCATTTGAGTAATACGTCTTGTTTTCATGGCAAAGTCATACTATTTTTATTACTATAGCCTTGTAGTGTAACTTAAAATCCGTAATGGCGATGAGCAGGTCTTTTATTATTAAATTTTTAGTTATCCTGGGTTTTTTGTTTCCATATGAACTTTAAGATTTTTTTTTTTTTTAGTTTTTGTTAAACAGTTGTGTTGAGACATTGGTGCAGATTGCATTGAATCTGTAGATTGCTTTTGGAAGAATGGCTTTTTTCACAATATTAATTCTACCAACCCATAAGCATGGAGCATCTTTCTATCTTCTGGTAGCTTTTTCTACTTCCTCCCTTAAATGTCCTTAAAGTTTTTATTATAAAAGTCTTTTGTTTGCTTTGTTATTCTAATTTTATTGAGATTTTTTAAAAAAGGCTATTGTAGTAATAGCATTCTCTAGAGTAGCAGAACTTGCAGAATAAATCTCTTTATATAAATACATAATACATACACACACATGTACATACATACAGTGTTTTCTAGAGTAATAGAACTTACAGAATGAGACTCTTTACATACATACATACAGGGTCTCTAGAGTAGCAGAATTTACAGAATGAATCTCTTTTCTTTCTCTCCCTCTCTCTCTCTCTCTGACTCAACAGGCCTCAGTTCAACTAATCCAGCAATGGTGGGCTATGACTGGAAAGTTCAAGAATTCAGTAATTGCTTAATCGATGAGGCTGGATGTCTCAGCTGGTCAGTAGATGTTGGAATTTAAAGAAGTAGGCTCTAATTTAAGTGGAAGAGAGCAAGCAGGCAAAGAGCAAAAGCTTCTTTCCATGTCCTTATATAAGCTTCCAGCAGAAGGTGTGGCCCAGATTAAAGGTGTGTCTTCCCACCTCAAGATCCCAATCAAATGCTGTGTCTTCTTGACTCTGGATCCAGATCAAAGGTGTATGCGTTCTACCTCAAAGATCCAGACCAGAGTAGTTTCACCCAAGCAAAAATAATCTCTCAAAGTTATGCCCTCCATTTCTGGATTATAGTTCATTCCAGTAGCCATCATATCTACTGTGAAAGGTATTCTTTCCCTAATTTCTTTCTCAATGTGTTTGTCATTTGTGTGTAAGAAAGCTATTATGAATTAACTTTGTATCCTGCTACTTAACTTTACTTGCTTGTGGAGGCCAGAAGAGAGCGTTGGCAAATCCTACCGGTGTGCGCCACCACAACCGGGGTCCACAACTGGGACTCAGGTTGGTGAAACCCACAGAATCAGCTGACCTGAACAAGGGAAAGCTCTTGGTCCCCAGACTGATAGCTGGGAAACCAGCATGGGACTGATCCAGACCCCAAGAATGTGGGTGTCAGTGAGAAGACCTTGGAAATCTATGGGACCTCTTGTAGTGGATCAGTACTTATTGGTACCATAGGAATGGACTTTAGGAGCCCATCCCACGTGGAGGGATACTCTCTGAGCCTAGACACAAGGGGGTTGGCCTAGGCCCTATCCCTAAGAATACGACAGACTTTTAAGTTCCCCTATGGAAGGCCTCACCCTCCCTGGGGAGCAGAAAGGGTATGGGATAGGTAGGGCGTTAGTTGGGGAGGCAGGGAAGGAGAGGATGGAGAGGCATCTGGGATTGACATGTAAAATAATTTTCTAATTTAAAAAAAAGGAAAAAAAGAGCCTTGGATCCCCTGGAGCTGGAGTTATAGGCACTGTGAGCTGCTCAGTGTGGGTGCTGGGAACCAAAGTTGACTTCTCTTCCAAGATCCCCAAGTGTCCTTAAGCACTGAGCCATTTCTCCAACCTTGTTTGTTTATTCATTGAAGATGTGATGAATAAGAATGAGGGGTCACTTAAAGAAACAGAGATGGCTCCAAGGCAGTTTCTTTAGCTAAAACTCCGCCTGTTTGGGTGATGACTCATGAAAGCTACATCTTTGGAGTTCTCTTTAACTCTTGCTGAGGGAAACATTTCAGGTTTTCTGGGACTCAGGTGATCAGGCTTGGTGGCAAAGTGCCTTTAGCTGCTGAGCCATCTTGCCCAGATGTCTTAGGTCTTAAGGAACACTATGCGCAGAGAATTCCCTTTGGTGTGGTAATATTTTGCACTCTGATCTTCAGGCAAGTTTTGTATGTTAGATCATAGGGAAATGTGATATTTTATGATGTAACAAAGCTTGTCTGAAGATAGTTAGACCCCTGGAAAACTCCGGTATCTGGGGTCCCAGACCACGACCATGGTCACCCCAATCACCAGGAGGATTCGAGAGCTTGTTGCAAACTGCATGAGGCTTTATTGTAATTTAACTAGCTAACCCCATGTTAGCTCGGGTCTTTCACCCACCCGCCATGGCGGATGGCTACAAAAGACAGCTCGAATGGCTGCAGAGAGAAATCTTGTAGGGCAGCGTAAGGGGAGTGTCTAGGGGTACTCAGAGGCTCATGATTGGTGTGCCTCCAGGCTTGGAGGGCTTGACCTGTGTTGATTGGTCAACTGGTTGTTATGGCCCATAAGGTCCTCCCAGGGTGGTTGCTATGCTCTGTGCGTCATTGCTGTGTGCTTGTCTGTAAAGTACACCCAGGGTCGTAAAGCATAGCGCCACCAGCTAACTTCTGATTGGTTCCTTGTCACGAGGCAGGCATCTGACTTTCTAGTGTCTAGGACAAGGTCAGACAAGCACGTGTTCAGCCGTTATGGCTGTCGAAAGGGGAGCTGGTCCCTTTAAAGATCGGTGATGATATTTATGATTTATTAAAGCTTTCCTGAGCATACAAAAAGCAAAGCCAGACACACAAGCTATGGAGATCAGGCAGTGATTATATACACCTTTAATCTCAGCAGCCATACCAGTTAGTTATAGAAACTGAGCAATGGTGGCATACACCTTTAATCCCGGGAGCCAGGGTTAAGAGGTAGACGGATCTCTGTTAGTTCAAGGCCATACTGACTACACAAAATTGATCCAGTCCTAAAAGAAACAACTCCACACAAAGGTGATCTCAGCACCTGGGATCACACGCCTTTAATCCCAGCAGTAGGGAGGTGGAGACAGGAGTGATATGGCTGGGAAGAGACAGGAATATAAGGCAGGAAGAGCATGAACTGAGAGCTTTTGCCTCTGAGGATTCATGGAAACAGGATTGCCATTTCAGCCTTGTAGAGGTAAGATCTACTGGCCTGGCTGCTTTGCTTCTCTGATCTTCAGCTTGAACCCCAATATCAGTCTTTTATTATTCATGCTACAAAGATGAGAGTGCAAAGCTAGCACAGTTAGAGGCCAGGCAGTGGTAGAACACACCTTTAATCCCAGCACTCAGGAAACAGAGGCAGGCAGATCTCTGTTAGTTCATGTAGCCACCTTGTGCTACATGAAATTGATCCAGACTAAAAGAGAAACAGGTCATACAAAGGAGATCTCAGCACTTTGGATCCCTCGCCTTTAATCCCAGCACTAGAGAGGAATGTAAGGTGGGAGGAGACAGGAGTCTGAGGAGCAATGAGTCAGGGGCAGGCTGAGTTGGTGATAGATAGCCCCTTCAATCTGAACATTAGTAGAGGTGAGAGCTCTCTAGTTGCTGGCTGCTTCTCTTCTCTGATTTTCAGCTTTAACTCCAATATCTGTCTCTGGGTTTTTATTACTAATACCAACTAAAATTTGTGCTACACTTCTGTGTATTCCTATTCTTGCTTTTTAAATACTATTTTTCCTATACCTCCAGAATCATCTACACCCCAATTTTTCTACTACATCTATGGTCCTGTTTAGCAGAAGTAAAACAGTGAGGTAAATAACAGCAAGAAACAAGTGTTAATAATACTGCAGTTGAGTATCTTCAGAAGGGTGTACAGGATTCCTGTCTGTATTTTCTATCACTCCAGTATCACATCAAATTGAGATGCAAGTTTAATTGTCCCCCTTATTAGGTATATAGGAAGTCATTTAGATGGTGTCAGCTTCTGGAGATCCAGTTTTTTGTTTTTCTTTCTCCCTTATTAGGTGGTGGAAATAGGATATGTGAGTTCCTGCTGCGCTGAGCTGGCAGCGGGCGTCTGTTCAGCTGGGAGGATCAGGGAACATCCAGCCTGTGCCTGGTTCCCCTTTCTTAGGGTTTAGCTCTCTTTATGACTGTGGAAGGAGACTGCCTTATGAGAAGGACAGGTCTTAGAAGGCTGGGTTAAACGCTTCATTCTTGTGACTGTCATTTTCTAGAGGAGAAAGCATAATTCTGTCTTAATTACCACAGAAAGAATATAATACTTTATACATTCTGATGAAAAATAATGTAATTGAACCATTACAAAGGTAGAAAAATGAGTTTGTACATTTTACCCATTAAAGAGATAGTGGGTGAGGCCTGGGCTGAGCACAGCAGTCCAGTACATGCTTAGCATGCGTGTTTGATCCCCAGCACTGCCAACAGAAACAACCACAAACTGGAGGGAAGGTGATAGAAAGGAACTAATGGTGATTCCCATGTAATATGCAAGGATGTGTCAGAGGCTTACTGTTACGGGATATGGAAATTCAGGCATGAAACATGCATATATTGTTGTGTTATGTAAGCCTGTAGTAAATTACTGTGAAGGTTGATAAGTGTTAGGAAAGTTTTTCTTGAAATTCAGGCAGGGCATAAAATGTTGGTAAAAAATACTGGTGAAGGAGAAGACAAAGGTAGGAAACCTGATTTTTCTGTAAGTGCAGATCCAGTAAGGTTGAATGAGAAGTAACTTGTACATCTTATTAGGGAAGGCTGTAAATGGTAAGTAGAGGCTGCAAATGTAAATGTTTATATTTAAGTGGGTAGCAGAAAGAGGTTTCAGCTGGTTTGGAAAGATGAAATTTTTGAACCATGTTTAAGACTTCATGTTCTGTCCTGGAAATTGGTACAGAAATATTGGCAAGAGATAGTTAGGGTAGGATGTAGCCAGTTTGCCCCCAAAGAAAACCCAGATAGAGTGGAAGATCTGGCAAGGTGGGTGATGCAGAGACTCGGGAAGTAGCCAGGATGAGAGAATAGTGATGCTACCCACAAGTGGAAGGTAGCTTTAAAGGCAGTTGATGATGAGTGACAGATATATTGAGGTGGTATAAAAGTAATATTCCATGTAAACAGAAATGTAGATTGAGAGAATTTTAAGAGATAAAATATTAAATTCAGTGCTTGGAAGTGATAGCTGAGGAAAGAGAGAACCTTTGTTTAAAGAGGCCAGTGAGATGGCTCAGTGGGTAAAAGCTCTTCCCTCCAAGTTTGATAAGCTTGGTTCCTGGGACCTACATGGTGGAAAGAGAGAACTGATGACTACTGCAAGCTGTCCTCTGACCTTCATATGTGCGCCATAGCAGTGTACCCTCCCAAAAGCCCAAATAATCTCCCTGCCTGCCTCCCTCCCTCCCTCTTCCCTCCCTTTTCTCTCCCCCACCTCTCTATGTGTTTCTGCATGTGTGTGTTTCTCTCTCTCTCTCTCTCTCTCTCTCTCTCTCTCTCTCTCTCTCTCTCTCTCTCTCTCTCTCTCTCTCTGTGTGTGTGTGTGTGTGTGTGTGTGTGTGTGTGCGCGCGCGCAGGGCCTCCATGTAGCCCTGGCTGTCCTGAAAATAGCTTTGTAGACCATGCTGGCCTTGATCTCATAGAGATCTGCCTGCTTCTGCCTCTCTAATTCTGGGACTAAAGACATGTATACCACGCCTAGCTACTTTTTAAATTTTAAAAATAATTTTTTTGTTTGTATTTTTTGTGTGTATGTATGTACTGTATGTATGTATATATGTATGTAGTGCTTTGTAGTATATATGTATATGCTTTGCATATGTGTGTTGTGTGTATGTCTTGGGTATTGTGTGTTTTGTGAATGTGTATTGGTTGGTGTATGTGTGGTGTATGCATACGTTTAAGTGCGTACTTTTCATATGTGTATTGTGTGTATGTCTGGGATGTTAATGTGTGTGGAATTTGTGTGTATGTGTGTGTTAAAAGTGTGTGTTATATGTATGTGTGTAATGCATTAATGTGAGTTTGGAGGTACCTGCACTTGTGTGTGTGTGTGTATATGGATGCTGGTGGAACATGCTGGGTATCTCCCTCTTGATTTCTACCTTACTGACTTGAGACAGGGTCTTCTCACTGAGAAATAACCTCACCTTTTTTTTTGTCTAGGCTTTGGCCAGTGAGCTCTCTTGGATTGGAAGAATATTATAAAATTGTTGCCATTGTCCAAAACAATCTACAGATTCATTGCATAAAATACCAGTGGCATCCTTCACAGAACTAGAATACTCTTAAGTTTTATAGGTAATCCAAAACAAAAGAAAAAAGTCAGCCTGTTGGTTGTTGGTTTACTCTTTGGGCCTTTGTTCTTTTTCAGGGACCTGCCACCCAGCTCCCAAGTAACTCACACATTGAGAGGCTTATTATTACTTATGAATTCCCAGTCTTAGTTTGCCCCTGGGCTCTTATCTTACTCTTTTGTAAATCTTACTTGCACTCTAATTCTGTGGCTGGCTGGATGGCTGGCCCTTGATGTCTTTTCTCTCCTTGTTCTCTTCTCCTTCTATTTATACTCTCTGCTTGCCAGCCCCGCCTATCCTTGCTATTGGCCGTTTAGCTCTTTATTAAACCATCAGGTGTTTTAGACAAAGAATCACAGCTTTACAACGTTAATCAAGTGCAGCATAAACAAAAGACACACACCTGAAAATAATATAGACTGGGGGTTTTCATCACCTATAGTATTTACTGTTTTGAAGTACAGTTCTTCTATACATAAGTTTTGTAGGGTTTTTTTTTTTTTTAAGTTATGAAGGGTGTCTTGGTTTTTATTGCTGTGAAAAGACACCGTGACCACATGCTCTTTTGTTTTGTTTTTGTTTTTGAAACAGGATTTCTCTAGGTAGCCCTGGCTATAGTAGAACTCACTCTGTAGACCATGCTGGCCTCAAACTCAGAGATTCACCTGCTTCTGTCTACCATGTGCTGGAATTAATGGTGTTCACCATCATATCATGCCCACAACAACAACATTTATTTTTATAATCAGTTATATTTTGTTCAGATATTTTATGTGTGAGAATGAAAGTAAATCAGGACTTAGGGAAATAGAATAAGTAGAATTTGTACATGAATTCGGAAGATGTGTATGTGCTGTCATTGTTCAAAGTAGCCATCAGAGCTTAGATTTTAAATAATAGCTTTAGGATTTTATTTATACCTTCACAGATATATATTTAACTTGAAAATGTTAGTGAATTCATTGAATCATTTAGTTTTGGATTTGCATGGCAATAGTTTTGATAATATTTTCGAGTAGGTTCAGTAACAAAAGGGTTCAGATGAGTAAGTTATCTTTAAATTAACTGTCACTGTTTTTTCCTCCCTAGTCATCAGATAAGCAGCGAGCCCTAGAAGAAACCAAAGCTTACACCACCCAATCCTTAGCAAGTGTTGCATATCTGATAAACACCTTGGCCAACAATGTCCTACAAATGCTGGATATCCAGGCATCCCAGTTACGGAGGATGGAATCTTCAATCAACCATATTTCACAAGTGAGACCATGTTATTTTTCTATTTGCCTTTGAGCAACACACAGCCTGTTAACTGCCTTTTTTATGCAAGTTAATGTGCATGTACTATTTGGAAAATACAAATTTAATATCGTATTGTTTTATGATTTTTTTGTGATGTTATTATCTTTGTAGTTTGATAGGAAAGTGAATTTGATAGATTTTATTAAAACTTATTTGCCATGGTAACATAATCACTCCTGAAGTGAAAATTTGTTTTTTTTTTTTTTTTTTTAAGAAAAAAAATCTTTTGAAAGGTTTTGTGTGTCTTTACTAGATAGCTTGGTGGCTAATTAAAAGTTTTCTCCTGTCAGTAGGCTTTTTAAGCCCCTTTTGGTGGCTGTCTTAGTGTTCTATTGCTGTGAAGAGATACCATGACTATGGCAACTCTTATGAAGGAAAGCATTTCATTGAGTCTGGCTTGCACTTCAGAGGTTTAGTCCATTGTTAAAATGTCAGGAAGCATGGTGGCATGCAGGCAGACATGTTGCTGGAGAATAACTGAGAATTCTATATCTAGATCCACAGGCAGCAGGCCCAGAAGCCTGAAGGCCTGACTTAAGAATTTTTTTTTTTTCTTTTTTCTTTTTGGTTTTTCAAGACAGGGTTTCTCTGTCTTGAATTCCAGGTGGCTGTCCTGGAATTAGCTCTTGTAGACCAGGCTGGCCTCGAACTCACAGAGATCTGCCTGCCTCTGCCTCCCGAATGCTGGGATTAAAGGCGTTTGCCACCAATGCCCGGCTGGCTTAAGCATTTTTAAAACCTCAAAGTCCACCCCAGTGACATTTCCTCTAACAAGGCCAAACCTACTCCAATAAGGCCACTTCTCCTGATCCTTGGCAAGTATTGACACTCCTTAATGAACAAGCATTCAAATATGAGCCTGTGGGTGTAGCATGAAAAATAAAAGACCCAGAGACTGATACTGGGGTTCAAGCTTCAAGCTGAAGATTAGAGAAGCAAAGCAGCCAGGCCAGTAGTTTTACCTCTGCAAGGCTGAAATGGCAATCCTGTCTCCACGAATTCTCAGAGGCAAAAGCTCTCAGTTCATGTCTCCTGCCTTTTATTTCTTTCTCTGCTCAGCCATATCACTCCTGTCTCCACCTCCCTACTGCTGGGATTAAAGGCGCTGAGATCACCTTTGTGTGGAGTTGTTTCTTTTAGGACTGGATCAATTTTGTGTAGTCAGTATGACCTTGAACTAACAGAGATCTGTCTACCTCTTAACCCTGGCTCCCGGGATTAAAGGTGTATGCCACCACTGCTCGGCTTCTATAGCTAGCTGGTATGGCTGCTGGGATTAATGGTGTATATAACCACTGCCTGACCTCCATAGCTTGTGTGTCTGGCTTTGCTTTTTGTACACCCAGACAAGCTTTAATAAATCATGAATAATATATCACCATATGTGGGGGCCATTCCTGTGCAAACCACAGCAGTGGTGTTGGGAATTGAATTTAAAGCCTTGAGCATGCTAAGCAACCACTTTATTACTGAGTTAAACTCCCACTTAGCCCAGGTTTTATGTTCAGGAGAATTTACCTACCAGCCATACTGTAAAACAGGAAAGTTTAGAGACTAGCATTCCATATAAAAATATCTTTAAATGAAACTTTTAAGTGTTAACATTTTCCTTATAAAAGCTGTGTTTATAAAGGAGGACACGAAAGGGAAGTATTAAGTGATGAGGAAGGCCAGAACCCAGATAAAGGACATAAGAATCATGAACGAAGACATTGAGTTTTAACTCCTCTGGTGGGTTTCTCTCTCCCTCTCTCTCTCTCTCTCTCTCTCTCTCTCTCTCTCTCTCTCTCTCTCTCTCTCTCTCTGTGTGTGTGTGTGTGTGTGTAGTCTTGTTCGACTTTCTTTGGACTGCCAGCCCCCAAATAATGACAAGGAGATTTATTAATTATGAAAGCTTGGCCTTTAGCTTTAAGCTTGTTTCCAACTAGCTCTTATAACTTAAATTAACCTGATTCTGTTAATCTGTGTTCTGTGGTATGGCTTTTTACCTCTCCTTCATTCTGTGTGTCAGACTTCCTTCATGGCTCAGAGGCATCTCCTGCTGCCCCAGTTCCTTACTGCCTGGAAGTCCCATTATTCTCTGCTGCCTAGCTATTGGGCATTTAGCTCTTTGTTAAAGCAATCAGATGCATTAGGCAAGTGAGGCAAAACCTAGACACATCTTTACACACTGTAAACAAATATCCCACAATGTGTGTGTGTGTTGGATAAGTACATAAAAATATTGTAGATAGTGCAAGTGTACAATTTAAAGCCAGCTTCATGACTTCAGTAGGACTGTTCTCACTGTATAGAAGGCCATTAAGGTGTATAGACCTTGGGTCTGCCTAATGTCACTGAAAGAAGTTTTTATTTGCAAGGTCTTTATGATAAAGTTTGAATTTATTATATAAAAAACCATATTTATGAAAGTACAGAAAGGAAATGGAAAAACAAGCCTTTTACTATTGCTCAAGCTTTTCATTGTTTTCCCTCTTCCAGTATAGTCTACTTTTTCATCATTTTTACAATATAGCTGTGATTGTAATAGGTATAAAATTTGGGATTTTACTCTGTTAGCTTTCAAACACGTATTCTCATGTTGTTAGAATCTCGATATAATTTCTCAGTGGCTGCCTGTTTTTATAGCTTTCATAATCATTCCTGTGTCCTAAGTTCATTTAAAGTAATCTTGTAGCTGGGAACAGTGGTATACACCTGTAATATGAGCGCTGGTGAGGCCAAGGCAGGAAGATTATAAATTCAGAGCTGGTCTGTGCTGCATAGGAAGACTTTTACCTTTTAAAAAATGCTGTGACAGAAAACTAATTGCAAAATGCAGTTTTAAAAACATTAAAGTGATTGGTTGATGTTGGATGTCTTCCTCAATAGTTTTCCAACCTTACTTTTTTTGAGCAGGTTCTCTAAACCTTGAGCTCACTGTCTAGACTGGCTGGTCAACAAGTCTTAGGGATTCCCTGTCTGCTCCCCAGGAGTGCGATTGCAGGAGTGCACTGACTGCCACACTTGGCTCCTGTGTGGGGCTGAGTGAGGTTCATGCTTGTAGAGCAAGCATTTCCCTAACTGAGCTGCCTCCAGTCCTACTACTTTTGCATATTACACATTGGCATTTAATAATGTGGTCTAATTAATGCTAGCTTCTAAAGCTATTCTGATGAAATAAGTGGAAAGTAGGAGAGAGATTGAGAGGTTAGTAGGTCAGAATTGGAAAATGTCAGAGTTGTTAGAAGTACCTTGAACCATTTTAATTTAGAGTTGGGCTTTTAGAGGTCAGTACCTGGAGAGGTGAAGACTGCAACTCTACGATAGATTTTGTTTATCTATCGTAGATAGTATATCTAATATACTAATAAAGTGTATATTAGTATCCTGGATGTGTTGGGGAGGTGGACTGATAAAGGAAATATGTAAGAAGTAAGAGCAGCCACAGAATTTTTAATTTGTAGAATTTGTTTCAGTAATTAAATTGTATTTGTATATGTGGACATACACAGGTAGGAAGGTGTGTGTGTGTGTAGGCCTGAGGTTACACTCATTCTTCACTTTTTAATTTTTTTCCCAGCTCTGAAATGAGAGGTGTGTACTGTGTCCTACTTTTACAGAAGTCCTAGGAATTTGTACTCGTCATCTTTTATAGAAAGCACTTTACCATTGAGCCGTCAAGCAGCTCCTAAAACTTCCCAAAGTTATGTTTAAAACAACCAGTTTAATATAGAAACTATTTGATGATCTTTAAACTAGGAGAAAACTATTATTTTGCACCAAAGATTGTACCTAAGGCCTCTTACATTCTGAGTCTGTACTCAGCACTGAATTGTCTTTTGTCCCTGACAACTTCTGTAATATAAAGAAAATGTTTTGTGTTCAGAAGGCAAATACTTAGGAAATATTCCAGAACAGCAATGGCAAACTTAAACGGGACAGATGGCAAATACTTCAGGTGTTGTGGGCCACAGCTATCTCATTGTAGTGTTTTTTTAAGACATATGTATCACTTTTAGTTTTTGTTTTTGTTTTGTTTTGTTCTGGGTATGTTGCCCAGGATGTACGTAAGTGTTTTTGACAACTTTGTAAAAATGTTAACACACTCTTAGTTTGTGGGGTATATAAAAACATATTCTGTGGGCCAGATTTGCCATGTAACTATAGTTTATAAGTGTGCCAGCTTCTGCTCCTAAAATATTTTGACATATTTGGGTGTAAATTTAAACAGTAAAAATTACCCATTAAGTTTAATTTTTAACATTTATTTGTATGAGTTCAGGTGCATATGTTAAGCTCAGAGGATAACTTGTGCAAGTTGGTACTATTCTTCCACCATGTGTTCACTTGTGAGTTGAACTCAGTAATCAGTGTTGATGACAAGAGCCCTTACCTGCTGAGTGCAGCATTTATCTAATTATTCTTCATCAATAAAAGCTTGGGAGTCAGATATCAGGGTAAGAAGCTGAATGATAGAGAAGTGGCAGAGAAGTGACCAGTGACCTTCCCTCTCTCTCTCTGTCCTCGATCCACAGGCGGCCAAGAACTTTTCTGAGACCCATCCCACTACTTCCTGTGTCCCTCTATATGTTCTCAGTCCTCCAAAACCTCTATGGCTAATTTTGGTCAGCTAGTAGCTAGCTCTGCCCTCTCATTCAAAGCAAACTTTATTGGCAGTCTTGGGAGTGTCAGAGTGCAATCACAATATCCCACAATAACTGAGTCATTTCACTGGCACCCTATTAGGATTTTAAATAGCTGATTTATGGAAGATGGGTAATTTGGAGGATATTTGTAATTTGAGTAATTAAATTGCTTAGTTTGAACATTTATGAAAACACTAAATTTAGCTAGTTAAACATCAGTAACTGTTTGCAGATATTTTCCTACACTGATGGGCAGCTAGCTGAGGTAGTTATTCAGTAATGCCTAAATTATCTGTGGCAATGAAGCAACAATATTTGAATTAAACTAAAACAATTTTTTTTTTTTTTTGGATGTTTGGAGACAGGGTTTCTCTGTGTAGCTCTGGTTGTCCTGGAACTCACTCTGTAGACCAGGCTGGCCTTGAACTCACAGAGATCTGCTTGTCTCTGCCTCCTAAGTGCTGGGATCAAAGTTGTGTGTCTTTATATATTTTATATAGTGCCTTCCTGTCACTGCTAGGGTCCGAGCATGTGCTTGGATTTGAGGGAGATGAAGGACTGGAGCTCAGGCTTAAGAGGAGCTCCTGGAGTCAGGATGATCACTTCAAAGCAAAAGGAAGCTAGTTTTGGTACTCTATGGATGATGTGTTATGTGGGGAAGCCTGCAGCGTGCAACAGCAGCTTGGCAATAGCGGAAGGATGGGAAAACTAATAAGTAACTGTGAGAGAGTAGATGTTTAAGTTATGCATAATAGTGGTGATAGTCCTTGATGTGTTTTTCATTTAACGAGATCTGTAGCAATAATACTATCAAAAGCACTGCATTGCATTAGTTTTGTTTACTAGCTGAGCATGTACTTGCCCCAGGTAATTGCTATTATTGAGACCTTTTCTTAATAAATGAGTTTATTTTCATAAAATTGGTAACTTGAGAATTTTAGGATAAAGTTATTTTTTTAACCCCTAAAATTCTTTGCAAGCATCACTATAGAAACCTGTGCTTCCAAAGATTCAGAGTCCTATTAATAGGACAAAGGTGGTGATATTGAAAACTGGGCACTTGATTAAAGGTGTGTGTCACTACTGTCCTGTAAGGGTAATTCTTAATGGAAAGAAAAAACTTGTCATGTTAAACTGGTGACTGGCAGCCTTTTTCTGTAAAGAGCTAATTATTTTCATTTTCGCAAGCTGTACATTCTCTGTTGTGATTATTTGCACTACTGTAGTTTAAAAATAGCTATAGACATATAAGCACATGAACAATATATCCTCATAAAATTATGGAAACCCAAATTTGAATTTGATATAATTTTCTTATGTCATGACATGACTCTTACGTTGATATTTTTAAACTGTTGAAAAAGATCACCATGGGTTGGGGAAATGACTCAGTACAGTGTTTGCTCCACAACCAAGTAAAGAGCCGAGTGTGATGTGCACTTGTAATCACAGTGCCGAGAGACAGAAACAGATGCCTGGGACTGGTTGGCCAGCCAGCTTAGACAAATTAGAAAGACCTATATTCAGTGGGAGACTTTCTCTGAAAAAAAAACAAAAAACAAACAAACAAAAAAAAAAACAAAACAAAACGCTAGGTGGACAGCTTATGAAAAATGAAACTCAAGGTTTACTTCTGGTCTCCACATGCACAAGGATGCACATGTACACCCCACCACAAGAACACACTACAGATATGTGAACCTGCACATGTGTACACATGCATACGTTAAGTTCTGCTTCTACCATGTGGACTATAAAAGTCAGGTGGGAGGCCAGATTAGATCTGAGTGTTTGCTTTGGCAGCCCTTGCAGTAGGTTAAAATGAATAAAGCCAGTAGTCTAGAGAGATGATGGTTTATGAGATGAATAAGAAGCAATATTAAATTTCCAGGCATTTGATATCAGAGCTAACCGTCTTTGTGTTGTCTTCTTTATATCCACAGACAGTTGATATTCATAAAGAGAAAGTTGCAAGAAGAGAAATTGGTATTTTGACTACTAATAAAAACACTTCAAGAACCCACAAGATTATTGCACCAGCCAACCTTGAGCGACCAGTTCGTTATATTCGAAAACCTATTGACTACACAATTTTAGATGACATTGGACATGGAGTAAAGGTAGGTGTAATTTTTGTCAAGTTTCCAAAAGTAGTAGTCTGTGGTGGAACCCTAGAAAATTAAAGTTTATTGAATTTCCTAAAGGACCAAATCTTGACACAGTTGTGAAGATTGCTTACTACTGTTAACTGTTGTGTCCTTAAGTTTTTCTTTAGTGTTATATTTTTAGAAGCAGTCATCTTTTAGTGCAATTTGCTTAATTTACATAGACCAAGTATAGTATAGTTCTAATCTTTTAATGATTTAATATGACAGAAAAATCATCCAGCCTATTATTAAAATATTTTTCTTATCTCAAATTTGTCAGCAGACTTTTGGCATTAGTTTTCAGAACAGCATATGTTATTAAACATGATCTTGTTTTCTTTTTTTTTTTTTCCTGAATAATTTTATCACAACCTTTTGGGTAAGAATAGTGTAGATAAAAGTTGCAAAGTATTGTTTGTTTCCAATGCTTTTAAATTTGTAACATTAAATATTTTGGCCATCTTTTAAAGATAATTGAGTATCTGTTATGCATGTGAAGTACTGTCATCAAGATTCTGGAGTATTGGGAGTGTGGTCCAGTGGTAGATCATGAGCTTTTTCACACACAAAGCCCTGCATTCTAGCACCAACACTTCAAAACACCTGCCAGCTACAGCTGGGAAAAAGCGTAGCTTCTGTAAGTTGGTGTTTCCCTGTAGAAAACCATTCGGAGCTACAGCTAAGTACATTATTTACAGTTTATATTTCAGTAGTGATTGGAAAAATACGTATGACTTCAAATAAATATACACATATATCTATCTATGAACTATATAGTTCATGCATATGATATTTTTTGTGATACAAATCTATTTATATAAAATATATTACCACCATTTTGGCCAGAAATCGGTAAATTCAAATTTAATATTTATCTATGAAAAAATAATACATAAACTATAAATTTATTTGTAAAAAATATTTTATTTCGAGTTATGGTTTTGTTGTTTTTTTAAAGACAGGGTCTTACTCTTTTAGCCCTGGCCTGCCTCATTGTGTAGGCCACGCTGACCTTGAACTCAAAGTGATCATCCTGCCTCTACCTCCAGAGTGCTGGGATTAAAGGTGTGAACTTCCATACCTGGTTTATTCAGAGTTTTGAATAAGCATTACTATCTGGAATTTGATATTTGATTTTATAGTTGATTCCTACATATAGCTTAATGACCATTTAAAACTTATTAAAATAGGATATATAACTAAATGGTTAATTTAATTCATTTTAACTTGGGAGAAGTTTGTTGAAGACGAACAGCTGCTGATAGAATGTTATAGACTGCTACCAGAATCTGGTGCCAGCCAGAAGATGCTTGTAATATAGAATATCACGTTTGTGCTTGCCTGTTTATACAATGAAGGTGATTCCTTATGTAATTCTTGTTTAATCCTTAAAATAAAATCCTTTTCTTTTAGGACTATAGCCTCTGTTGTTTGTACTTTAGTGGTCATTAATTTGAAGAACTCTTTAAAGGAGTTAAAGTGTTGAATAAAACAGTGTCTTATGTCATCAAAGAGACTCCTGTTCATGACACATTCTGCTTTAATCACTCTTTCTATGATCTACTGAGACATTATTTTGTTAATGCTGATTGCGTAACTTGTTTTTCTTTGTTTTCTTTCTTTTGTCTTCACATCCTGAAGTTCCAACTAACCTTTCAATGCTTTTTTTCCTTACCTCTTTTATTTGCTCCATTTATGCATTAAGTGGTTGCTTAGATTTAAGGTAAGAGATCCCAGGGCTGGATTTCCATTCTGTGTTCTTATGTAGAATATTACATATGGGGAGTAAAGAGTTTTCATTTGGCCTTTTAAAATGAACAAATTAGTCCTCTCTATTTAGTTTGGTCTAGCAACTTTGTTTTGTGTCTTCATGTTCCCTGAGGGTAGGTATTTTTGTCTATTTTGTTCATTGCCCTGTTCTTTGTGCCTAGAACAGTACCAAACACACATTAGGTGATTAGCATTTGCTGAATGAATGGGTGCTTTTGTGAAACTGAAATATGTTAAACTGTTGTAAAGTGTTATGAGATAAAATTAGCTGGGTCTTTATAAATGTGGAAATTTTGCTATTGATTGGAGGGCCAACTAATATGCTTTATTTAACCCTCCCCCTGTGTAATAGCTTTTTATTCTATAAATGGTGTGCTCTATTATATGGTTTGTTAACAATATGTAATTATCTTTTGACTTCTAATATAAAAAAATTGAAGCAAAAAATGCCATCATATGCTTTTTTTAAGTTGCAGTACATTTTACAAAATAGTCTTTTTAAAATGGTTGTATACAATATATTTCAATATAAACTCATGTTAAGTCTTTTTAAAAGGTGAATATTATTTGTATGCACAACATCCAAAGTTCATGATAATGTTTAAAAAATACAAATTAAGAATTAGAGAATAGGGTCTGGAAGGCGTTTCTCAGTGCTAAAGCACTTGCCTAGCATGTAGAGGGCCCTGGTTCAATCTCTAGCACTAGAAGCCAACCAACCAACCAAATAAACCATGTACACCCAAACAAAGCAAGGTACTGTTTCCTGTTGTGCGGCCTGTGTATTAGTGTTTTGAGGGATCCATGATAAAAACATTTCAATTGTATTCAAGAAGCCTATCAAATACGGTCTATTTTGATAAGAATGATTTTTTTTTTTTTTTAAAATATTCTCTTTTTCAAACTTTTTTTTTTTTTTTTTAAAGATTTTATTATGTATACAGTCTTCTGCCTGCACGCCAGCAGAGGGCACCAGATCTCATTCAAGGTGGTTGTGAGCCACCATGTGTGTGTTTGCCGGGAATTGAACTCAGGACCTCTGGAAGAACAGTCAGTGCTCTTAACTGCTGAGTCATCTCTCCGGCCCCCCGATAAAAACGATTTTGATCAAACTTATTATGCATTTCTTTTTTTTTTCTTAGCCAAATTTTGTGATTTCCTTTCAAATGTATTTTTGTTGTTGTTACTCTGTAGTTCGCCATATCTTGAATGTAGTTAGTGATAAGCAGACAGGATGACTGTATTATGTAGAATTAACCATGGGCATAAAAAGTTTGCCTGGTTATGGCAGGTCGATCTGACAAGTCACACAAGTGAACAAGCTCCAAGCCCTTCCATTGCTGGTAACCTAGGTATGTGGAATTGTGGGAAGGTTCCTTCTGTTTAAAATGGCTAAATCACAGTGAACTAGACCAAAAAAAAAAAGTAGGCAGTATTCAAATTTTGGTTTTTGGTCTGTTAACCTACAAGTGGTAGCAATACCCAGAAATAGTAACTGAAGAAATAGGCTGATCCTGTCTCTTAATGTTTAGTCTGTTGTCTAAGCCATTCTCCATGCTTCTTTTCTCTAGGTTGGGCTATCTTGCTTTCTTCTCCTTGAATGTCTGTTTTCATGCAAGAGATAGGTTCCCTGAGGGCTTCCTAGGAAGATCCCATATGTATTATGCTTGGATAAGATACCCCAACATTTTTCTTCTTTGAACCAAAAAGTTTCACACTGGAATCCCAAAGGATTGTACTAGTATAGTACTGGTATACTAGATGGCACACTATAACGAAGGATAATGTTAGGCAGGAAGTTATGGGCTTTACCTGTTTCCCCCTTTCCTCTAATCCTTATATAGATAAAATTATTCATAGTCCTCTTTTTTCCTCTGTATTTAAATCCATTTTTTAAAAGATAGATTATCAAACCCAGGGCTTTGAGCATATTAAGTATGAACTCAGTATGAACTACTGATTCTACATCCTTAGCCCCAGATCCTTTCTCTTTAGGGTCTCATGTTAGTCCAAGCTGGCTTCAAACTCATTGTGTAGCTGAGGCTGGCCGGCCTTGAACTCTATCTTCTGTCTCAATCTCCAAATGGTGGAATTCCAGACATGTGCTACAACACCTGGTCTTTTTCCTTTTCCTCCTTCCCACCCTCCGCTTTGTCTCCACTCAGCTCAGGTTCTCTGTGAAATGTTAGTCTGGATATGGCCATCACCACCGTGATTCAGAGCAGTTACCCATGTGGGCTCACTAACATCCCTCTTGGACTGGTGAGGAGAGCTCAAGGGACAGTGAGTTTGCTCATCAGGTCCTTGTCCTCCTTAAGGATAAACAAGTGCTTAACAGTTTCTGGAGGAGACTCTAGTGGATGGTATAGTTGCCTGTAAGTTGTCGTGCTCTGTAAGCAACCCCTCACTCATGCTTCTGTAATTCCAGCTAAATTCATCAGTTCATGGAGCCAGACATGGATAAAACCGTATTTTCAGTCGGTTATTACCATGTGTCTTATTTGGGATGAATAGACATTTGTTCATACCTTCCTAGAAAAAGTCATACACCACCTTCCCCTAACAAATTTTTCCACATTACTACTGCTACCTTTTAAAAAAATTTACTTATTTATAGAGCCATCTTTTTTCTTTCTTTTTTTCTTTTTTTTTTTGGTTTTTCGAGACAGAGAGGGTTTCTCTGTGGCTTTGGAAGGCTGTCCTGGAACTAGCTCTTGTAGACCAGGCTGGTCTTGAACTCACAGAGATCCACTTGCCTCTGCCTCCTGAGTGCTGGGATTAAAGGCGTGTGCCACCACCGCCCGGCTTAGAGCCATCTTTTAAATATGACTCATATAGTCCTTTTATAGATCACTTTATTCTTTCCTCTTGAGCCCTTTTTCTTGTATATAGTAGTCTGGCAAGTGGTTGACAGCTGAAAGCTACATCACAAATCATTTTAGAATGCATCTGTCACTGTTCAGTTGAAGCAGGTCATCTATCAGTATAAGATTGCATATCACAGGTGATCCCACTGGTGAGCTAGAGATACTGGGCTGACCAGCTTCAGAAATAGTGCTGGTCAGCTTTAGAAAAATTCAGAGCTAAAACCCCACCCCCCTTTGGCTGCAGAGCATTGTATAAACATGCTAGACAAGTACTCTACCACCTTGCTGTATTCTCTGGTCAATTATTTCCATTTGCAGTGAACCTGTGGTAATTTCTCACTTAATGATGGAAGCATATTTTGACAGGTAACCATGTTAGCTATTTTGTTGCTGAGTAAACATCAAGCAGTGTACATGAACAGAGCATGACAGTAGCATAAACATCTGTAATCCCAGTGCCCCATACAGGGAGATGGGAAACGGAGACATGAGCTCTAGAAGTTTGTACACCAGGTAGTCTGGTATACTCAGCAGCAAAGTGATCCTGTTTCAAACAAGGTGGGAAAAGGTGAGAATTATACCCAAAGATTCTTGTCTGACTTTTACATGTACCCTGTGGTATGCATGTACCCTGTGGTATGCATGTACCTGCAGGTGTGTATATATACACACACTCAGGCACACATGTATGTACACATCAAGAAGAATGGTTACAGCACACACACACACACATATTTCAAGAGGAGTTACTGTTATAACATGGATGAAGTTTTTGTTTTCCTTTTTGACGTTGATGGTGTGTACATGCACACAAGCACGCTCGCACATGTTGTCTTCTACCATAAGCATAATTTAGCCAGATGTTTTGCTAATTGTCAGGAAATATGTT
Source organism: Cricetulus griseus (assembly GCF_003668045.3). Lineage (NCBI taxonomy): Eukaryota > Metazoa > Chordata > Mammalia > Rodentia > Cricetidae > Cricetulus > Cricetulus griseus. The sequence goes on from NC_048595.1 coordinate 414,681,849, forward strand.
TCTAAAACACCTCAAAGTTTCTTTTAAGATCACGATATCTATTCACTAAGGAATTCTTGAATAAAGTATTTTAGTTTTGAACTACTCCGTTACATTTTTAAATTTACCCTTTATAAAGAAATGAAGTATTTTTGTCACATTACTATTTTCTTAATTTTTTTGTATTCTTGTTTTCTACACTACTTGTTTTATGTAGCACAGAGGAAAATTCCCTTGAGAAAATAGTGATAAACTTAGTTTAATAGAGAGTAGCACAGTGTCAGTGATGAATGCGATTAGGTGGTTTGGACATTACATAGGGACTCAGATTCGTAAGTGATTTATTGCTTTTCCAACCCATTAACCAAACAGTTGAGGATTTTATAGATTATAAAATGTACTCATTTTTGTTTACATGTGCCCACCCAATTTTAACTAAAAGATTATTTTACTCTATTATTAAGGTAGATTTGGAGACTTAGAGAAGTTACTGCAACTTAAATAAAAGCACCTTGCATATTAAAACCTAAACTAAATTATAGTTGGAAAGTTATTTTCAAGTATCTTAGCTATCCCATATATAGAATAAAATTCTCATATTCTTTTTTCTGTTCTTGCTCCTTTTCCTTCCTTATTCTAGCAAATTGAATTGTAGTTTAGTGTTTGGTTCACTTCTTCCTCCTCACTTATAGTAACTTTGGGTTTTATGTTGTTAAAGGTTGAGCTTAAAGGACTTGGTTACTACTCAAACCCTGTGGTATCATAAGTCAAAACATGCAGTTCTTCAAAGTTATGGTGGTTATTTGTCATATTACTTACAAAGTTTTCTTCAAATGTGAATTGAGTTTTTCAAAGTGTCTTCTGACATTTTAAAGATAAAATTCACATACCCTCTCCTTATTAAAGAGGGGCGATAACAAGGATAATTTATTTGATAATTTATATTTACTGTTTAAAAGCAACAGCAAAAGAATTTCAGACAAATCCTTTACTTTAAAAATAACATTTCAAAGGTACCATTTGTCATTAAAGATTGTTTTAACATCACACACAACTTGTTCACTGGGCTATTCATTTGAAGAATTTATTGCTTGATATATTATTTCTTGCCTATTTGGATAAGTAATAATTATTATTTTAGAACTTAAAATCTACCCAAGTTAGAGTTAATTTTGCCAGCCTCAGTACTCTGATATAATTAAGATTTGTTTTCATAAAATTTATATTTTAAAATTGGCCAGGTGTGGTGGTACACATTTTTAATCCCAATACTTGGGAGGCAGAGACAGGCTGATCTCTATAGTGTTTCAGGCTAGCTAGGGCTTCTTGAGAATCTCTCTCTCTCTCTCTCTCTCTCTCTCTCTCTCTTTATATATATATATATAATATGTATTTTTAAAATTATAATTGTAGGTCTCTTCCAACTTCAGTGGTATAAAAATATCTTACCCTTTTATGTTTTAAGTATAAATTTTAGTTCTGAAGACAGTACAATGAGAAGCTTGAGATTCATTCATTCTTTAAATGTGTTGTGATGCATTGCAGCTAGCAACTCTCTGTAACTCCAAGATCTGACACTCTAACACAGACATTCATGTAGGCAAAACACCAAATGTACTTAAAATAAGAATAAATAAATTATTAAAAAATGTGTTGTGATGATGGCAATCCAAGATACTAGGGATTTAAAATAAAACATGTATGAATCTACTTTGTGGATAGTAATTTAATCTCTTGGTAGTCTCAAACAATGGGAGGTTGCATTGCATTGTGTTTCTTACTGACTCCTTATAAGAACACTGGATGTTTAGGGGTTTTGTACAAGGGCTGACATACTCCTTTAATGGCATCATTATTCCCAGATTGCCATCTTTTCTGTATTTAAAATTTCAGTTGGGAATAGAATTACGAATGCAGTCATGGTCCATCTCTGACTTAGGACTATGTCACACTGTTTCATTCCTCAGTTAGCCTTCACTTTGGGCTTGTGTGGGTTTAATTCCCACTAGAACTCACACAGTGACAGTGGCTTTTGTGTTCTCAGTGATGGGTTACCTCAGCCCTAACATTGCCTTGAGCTTCTAGCAGTGTTCAGGTAGGTGATTTCCTCGTAAGGAGAACATTAAATCTGATTGTGAGAGTGATTCACAAGTTTAAAGAGCTGAACTTTTCTTTGTATATCATAACAATTTATCTGCATTTTATATTCTCTACTTATAGCTGAACATATGCATAACTGCATATTTTTTAGCTTGGAAACATGTTTTTTGATATATTTGTTATATAAGGGAAACAATCCCCCAAATGAAAAATTGATTAAGCAGCTTATTGTTTCTAATTGAATTATTTTTTGTTACCACTAAAGTTTTTATAGCTATACTATTTGATTTTAGCTGAGTGTAATATCAGATAGTCTAACCAGTGATCTGTTGGTGTGATGGCCTAATGGCAAATAAATTCTTCACATACAAGTTTAAAATAATTTGAAAATCCTTTTAGGAAGAGTCCTTTGAGTACAACTACAGAATAGTAGAGTAGGAATTGCATGGCCTCCAATTTTTTTCTTATTTAAACCTTCCCCTCCTTGTTTTCCAAATGCCACTTTGTTTTACTGCATAGAAATTAAGTTGTGTTTTCTTCAACATTTTTTTTAGGTGAGTACCCAGAATATGAAGATTGGTGGCCTCCCACGTACAACACCTCCAACCCAGAAGCCCCCAAGTCCCCCTATGTCAGGAAAGGGGACACTTGGGTGAGTAAATAGCAATAGAAAACCATGTCATGTACTGTTGTGTTAAAAAAAAACACAAACAAAAAACCCTCTATGTAAATTAGTAGGGAGACTATTTTCTTCAGTGTTGCCTTTGTGTGTCTTTCTTTTTTCTCCTTCCCCTTCTTCCCTCCCTCCCTCCATTCTACCCTCTCTCCTTCCTTCCTTCCTTTCCTTTTTTTTTTTTCTGGTAAGCACATCTTTATACTTTAAAAGTGGTTATTTAGAAATTATTTTTGTAGTGATTTTTAAATTAACAAAAAATCCTAGCCTAAATTCATGGTTAATTATAAAGTGAAGTCTAACTTTAATTCCTTTTTCTTAGAAAATTTTAATGATCCTTTTATATTACAGTTACATTTATCGGGATGTCTAGGCTATGTGGACCATAATATTCTGTGTAATTGTTATATTTTTGAGCTTTGATTTGGGCTCTGAAGTTGACTTTATTTTATAAATTGCTACCTGGAAGGAAAGTGACTTTTTTCTTGTACTGTATCCTAGCTTTATCATGATTGAGGTTTGTGAGTAAGTGGATGTGATATAATCCAGAAGCCAGTTGACTGAAATTCTGATGTAGCTCTGCTGTTTGTTCTATGGTCCTGTAGTCAATTTGTCAATTTAGTTTTTTCATCTGTAAAGGGGGTGATATTTGTCCTCTATCAATTTTCCAGAGTTACTCTACTACAAATTGGAGTTTTTAAAAATGTATAGGACATGACGAATGCTTTCAGAAATATTGTCTTTGTGATATTTTCTTAAAAAAAAAAAGAAATGAGGAAACCTTCAAACAACAAGAACATGCCCTCCCCCATCAAAACTCAGTCAGTCAAGCACTTGGATTAGTGTAGGACAAAGGCAAATTGAAATATAAAGGAGGATAATGTTGGAAAGGGATTATAGTTTGATCAGTAGAAAACAAGACAAAAATGTAAACCCAGTAGTAGGATGCTTTTCATTAATTTATTTCTGCTTTGTAAGCCAGGTGTTGTCACTAAATAGTGTAGACCATATTGATCTTGAAACTCCTCAAATTTTGGGATTCTGGGATTATAGGTTTGTGCTTGTAATCCAGTTTAGGCTTTATCTAAAATGATCTTTTTGTTCTTAGAATACAGAGGAAGAATCTGGTGGGTCAAATAAAACAAACTACAAGGTAGAATAAAAACGACAGTATAGCGTATGATGGCTACTGAGGAAGTGTTTGCTTTGTCTTCTGGTAGATCATATTTACATTTCCTCAGGTGCACTGCCTAATGGGATTTGTAAGGGTTGAAGTTAATTTTGTTATCAAGTCTCTAGTAGAATTAAAATTTCTTTTGCACTCAGATTTTGAACTCATGTACTCTTGTACCAGTAATGCATTTTCTTGGGTATTAGTAGGAATTCAGCTGCTCATTGGAGACCAGAGTGGCAAAATTCCATTGTCCATTTGGTGATCATGGGCTGTTTTCTTTAGTCTTTGACTGGTCACCATATTATTCCTCTTCCTCCTGTTTAATTTTTTTTAACCTTGTTTGTATCATTGATATTCTGTATATCTCACAGTTAGTGAAGATAGAATGGAACATTTTAGTGTGTGAGAAACATTGTCAAAAGTAGACTTTAGAAATTTTCTGATATATATGCATACATAGATTTATATATGTATTGTAATTTCAAATATGCTTGAATTTTTAAAAATATTTCCTTTTGACATAGCACATATAGTGTCTTTTACTTATTTTGAATTGTTAATTGTTTTGTTTATTAATTTTTTGTTTGTTTTTCTTTTTAGTTTTTCAAGACAGGGTTTCTCTGTGTAGCTTTGGAGCCTGTCCAGGAACTTGCTTTGTAGACCAGGTTGGCCTTGAACTCACAGAGATCTGCCTGCTTCTGTCTCCCAGTGCTGGGGTTAAAGGCATGTGCCAAAAACAGCGCTCGGCCTGTTAATTGTTTATTGAGCAATACCCAAGGAAAGCAGAGGCAACAGTGCCTTTGAAAATAATCTCATTTGTTCGGTAGAGGCACAGCCCTTTAATTCCAGCACTCGGGAGGGAGAGGCAGGTGGATCTCTGTGATTTTGAGAAGAGAGTTCCAGAGTTCTAGGGCCACCAACGGGTTCAAAGTCAGTGAAAGTGAGTGGCCAGGAAAGCAGTACTTAAAGAAACTCTGGAAACCTGGTTGGGAGTGAAATACTGAGAGATACAAGAGCCACATGAGCAGCATTCTCTTGCAAGAGAAGAAAACTTTCAAATTTTCATATCTTGGGATGTCAGATTCTTTTAAAGACCTAATCTCAACTGCAAGATGTCATTGTCCCTGAAGGATTTGGCCCCTTGAGAACAAGACTTGAATGAGTGCCAGGCAGTGCTCCGGGCAGCACTTTATAGCCTGTTGTTTCTTTTCTTTGTTTTTTCATTTTCTTTCTTTGGAAGGAAAATTTGGAAAAAGGGAAACAACTTGTTAGTAACATTGTCTGGTTTGGGTTTTACAGTTTAACTAAGATAGAAGGACATAGGTAGTCTTTTAAAATTTCCTATCAATGTTGACCTCTGAGGAGGAAATAGCAAAGAAATTGAGGTGAAGTTGAAGGAGAAAGGTTGTAAAAGTGGAAAATGAAGTGAAGTTATGTATTTTGAAGTACCAACGTCTTTAATTTCTGTGTGTTTAGTGTATAAAAAGGGGAATGAGTTATGGCTGGTATTAATCATCATGTGGAGGTTGTGACTCCAAAAACATAGATTTGTCATCTGTATTAATATTAATAAATATCTTTGGTTAGGGAGAGAGAGGAGAAGAAGATAATTAGTGCATTCACTCAGTACATTTGGGAGATTTTGACATGAATCTAAAATAATTCAAATTCTTCTATGAAAAGAGTAGATCTAGAAAACATTGGCTTAAATAATGGAAACTTTGTGTTTTCTGTGAATAAATGAACAAAATTACATTAGCACAGGTAAATGAGGTTGGACACTGAAATTTACACTACATATTCACCAGAACTCTCTGTAATGGTGGAAGAGTTGTACTGTAGGAAAGACTAATTGATAGCTGGGTTAAACCACATTTCCTATTTCTGCTTACAAGTTGTATTTCACTGGCAACTCTGAATTTACTGTGCCGAAACTTGATTAATCACACAATACATACGCTCTTCTTTTTGTAGGCGGCACTCCCCCTATCGCACACTGGAGCCAGTGCGTCCTCCAGTGGTACCAAATGATTACGTACCTAGCCCAACCCGTAATATGGCTCCCTCGCAGCAGAGCCCTGTGAGGACAGCTTCTGTGAATCAAAGAAATCGAACTTACAGGTATTTTCTCTACCTCAGCGCAAAACATGATGGTCAGAGTACCATAATCTGTTGAGATAACTTCAGTTAAATCTAAACCTCTCTCATTTTCCAAGCACTAAGTTCTTTTTCTCACTCTACTCTCCCAAACCTCATCTGATTCTTCTTCTCTCTCCTCATGCTCTGATGCAACTTTGAGCAGTCAGGAAGGTGAAAAAGACATCTTAAAGTAGAAACTTACCAACAGAGATAAAACTTAATTAAAAAATGTTACTAACCAGGAATGAAAATTGCAAGTAATTTTTTTGGTGGAAATTTACAGATGAAAAACTATCCATATTAAAATGTTAGTATATCACCATGCCATTACAAACTGAAATAAAATAATCTAGTAAAACTTACTATAAGTTTCTTCGATAGGTATTAAACCAGGATATAAAATATTATTTTAATGTATTAAGCATGAACAATTTGCCCTTACATTTACAGAGGGTTTTTTAAAAATTTATTAGATCTCATAATTAGGTATCAAAACAAGTTCAGTGAACTCAGATTTTTCTCCTTATTTATTAAGAATTCATGTTTGAAATGGAAGCTTTTTGAATTTTATTTCTTGTGGCAATGTCCATTTCAGAAGTACATGGCAATCCTGATCTCCTGTTCTCTATACTCACTTTGGTGGCTCTTACTTCTTCAGCAGCAGTGGGAGTAGTGGAGGAAGCCACCCAAGTAGTCGGAGCAGCAGTCGGGAGAACAGTGGAAGTGGGAGTGTGGGCGTTCCTATCGCTGTTCCTACTCCATCTCCTCCCAGCGTCTTCCCAGGTAAAGCATTAGTGATCATTTATTTTGTTTTCTTTTGTCAATTTGAATTCAGTTTGTCATTGAATTAGAGAGAGTTTTCTTGTATGTGTGTGCACATGCACCCACCATGAGTATGTTTCTGGCTATTGAGTCTAGAGTCTCCTACAGATGGCTTTTCCTCTTAATAAAGATTTTAAATATTCCCTTAGCACTCCATAAGTATTAGGAAGTCTGCATACATTTGTTATTTCTGTCCAGTGATCTTAATTGTTCTGCTGTCTCTTTGCTTGTCTGTCACTTTTATGTCTTTAGTGTTAGTTCATTTGGTGCCTTGAAGTTTCATATTCATTATGGGATGAGTTCCTTTTTTGGTTTCAGTTAGTATTGCAACAGTACATTTCCTTGGAAATAGTGAGGACATGGTTTGAGGATCATTTTGGTAACAAAGGATGAGAGATGTAAATTTAAAGGAGTATTGTAATTCAGTAGTTACTGAAAAACTATTTCCCCTCCTCCCTGAAACAGAAAAATATAGTTGTTTGATTTGAAAACACAGAGATTGAATTTAGTTTTAAAAGCATGAACACAAAAACATCAAGATAGTGGCTGCAGGGATGACAGTTCATTGATTAAGAGCCCTTACTACTCTTGTAGAAAGACCCAGGTTTGGTTTCAGCACCCACTGTGACTCTGGCTCCAGGTGACCCAACACTGTCTTCTGGCCTCTGTACACCTACATGTAGATGGCACATGTAAAGTCTTTTAGGCTTACACATGTGTAAATAAAAATCTTTATTAAAACCTAGCAGAATGAGCTGGGTATGTTGGCGCATGCCTTTAGCCCAGTACTCAGGAGGCAGAGGCAGAGGCAGAGGCAGAGGAGATAGGTATCAGAGTTTAAGGCCAGCCTTGTCTACAGAGCAAGTTCCAGGACAGCCAGGCTTCACAGGGAAACCCTGTTTTGGGAACCTCCCCCCCCCAAAAAAAAATAATCCCCCACAAACTCCAAACCCAGCAAGATAGAATATCACATAGTAGGTAGTGGTGCATGCCTGGAATCTAGCATGCATAGGCTGAGCCAGGAGACTCTAGGAACCAATGGGTTAGGTAGCAAGAATTTTGTCTTCAAAAAACAAAACAGTGTATTTAATTACAGTAATGCAAATAGACAATATCTTTTTACAAAAATCATGAAAAATTTTGTGAATTTTTAGTTGTTTTTTTAACTAATAAGATATTATCTGGAATATGTGTCTTTTTTTGACTCATGTTGTAATTCTAATAATATATTGTTGCTTTTTAAAGGTACTATAGTTTTATATACTTAGACATGTCATTATAAAAAGTAACATGTAGGAAAGTTTTTTCCTAGGTTGCTTACAGGTAAAAAAGGAAGGATTGTTTTTTTGCTAATTAACATTTTTCTTTACTCCCTGGGCATCTTGAATTATTTGTTGCTCACATAAATAACCTTAACCATTCTTTTTTCAATGCTTTATTCTTTTGGCTAGTTTTCAGTGCTGAATACTCTTAATATTCCAATGCTTTTTCTAATGCTAATATGACTGCCTTATTAATGCTGCCTCTTACTCCTCTTTCCCATCAGCCCCCGCTGGCTCTGCTGGCACTCCTCCCCTTCCTGCTACTTCTGCATCTGTCCCTACTCCTCTTGTTCCTGCTACTGTCCCTTCCTCCACTGCCCCAGATGCTGCTGCTGGGGGTGCACAGACCCTTGCTGATGGCTTCACTTCTCCAACTCCCCCTGTTATTTCTTCCAATCCCCCTACAGGTGAGTATTGGCATGGCAGACAGATCCTTCAACTGGCCATTCTTGCCTGAAACTTTAGCTTCATGATATTTGTTGGTTTGGTTTTACTTTTTTTTTTAAATGATGATTAATATTTTAATCAGAAAGTGGCATATGAACAAAGAATTTACTGAGAAAATTGTGCTAAAATCTATGATACATTTGTCTAATAAAGTATCACATATATAAATATTGCTTTAATTTAATCTGTTAAAGATGTGTAACTTAGTATGGAGTTAACTTCTTTGTAGTTTTGAAAACTTACCATTAGAACTATTATAGGGAGCTGGGGAGTTAGCTTAGTTGGTAAAGTGCTTGCTATTCAAGCATGAAGACTTGAATTCCATTCTCAGGACCCACATAAAAAGCCAGGCAAGGTGGTGTATGTTTGTAATCCTAGTGCTGGGGAGCTGAAGGCGGGTGGATCCCTGACAGCCTATTCAGTGGGTAAGTGCCAGGTCTTAGGAAAAGACATTGCTTGAAAACACAAGGTTGATGGCTCCACCAAAGGTTGGCCTCTGGCCCCGGTGTGCTCTACTGTTCACATGCACATGTGTGTGCATATAACACCTGTATGAGTACACATGCCAATAACATTACAGGTTAAGTAATGAACAAAAACAAGCCTATGGCAATTGAAAAAGAAAATATATTTGGTTTTTCAAGATAGGGTTTCTCTGTGCAACAGTCCCAGCTGTCCTGGAACTTATTGTATAGACCAGGCTGGCCTTGAACTCACTGAGATCTGTCTGCCTCTGTCTCCCAAGTTCTGGGACTAAAGGTGTGCATCACCACTGCCCACCTGAAAAATATATTTTAATGTAATATTTTATATCGAAAATTACAAACCTCTGTTTATTATAATGGAATTTTTGCTTGTATTTTAGCAGTACCAGAAACTCATTAATTGTGCTTCCAAAGGACTTGAGGATTATTTAAGTTGACTGGTCTTTTATTTAAGATTTCAACCTAGTGCTAGGGAGATGACTCATCAAATAAAGGGCATGCCGCCCAGCCTAACAAGGAGCTTTGGATCCCTGGGACCCATAACGGTGGGAAGAGAGAACCAGCTCCTGTAAGTTGTTCGTTCTCTCACCTACACAGGCACTCATGCATGCACCCACACACACACTCTGTGGTATGAATGCACCTGCCTAATAAATAAATGTAATCATTCTTTTAAGGATCTCAACCTCAAATAAGTTTTGCTGGGATAGTTGGTAAAGACTCAGTTACCTCAACATACACTGAACAGTTAATATGATGCTAGTTAGTAAATAGGTTTTCTTTTTTTCCAGACAGGGTTACTCTGTGTAGCTTTGGCTGTCCTGGAACTCACTCTGTAGAACAGGCTGACCACAAACTCAGATATCCACCTGCCTCTGCCTCTAATTGCTGGGATTAAAGTCATGTGCCACCATCACCTGGCTACTAATAAAACATGTTTTAAAAGACATCTTTGTCCAAATTGGATTTTGGATGATGTTTTATTGTGATAGCTTCTATGTAGTACTTAGGAAGAAGACTTTTCTGTAGTGGATGAGTGAAAATATAGGCAGTCATTTGATTGAGATATGCAATTCTGTTACACTAGCCCAGGTAGTTTAATATAGGAATTTTATTAATGCTATAGACAAAGAAATAATAATTGACCCTTAACTAAGAATTTTAGTAATTAAATGATAATTTAATAATAGGTACTTGGCCAGGCATGGTGCCTGCCTCTGCCTCTCAGTGGTGGGATTAAAGACATGCCCCATATGCTTGGAATATTTAACCTTTAAAGAAACTACCAGTTTCCCAAATAACCGTACTTTTTTTGTTGTTTGTTTAAACTTACTTTACTTTTCATTGAGTTTTAATTTGCATATCTAATGAATGCTGAGGCTAGACCTCCTTTCTTGTATCTTTTTGGGGGTGGGCTGCTAATGGACCTAACTTTATATAAATAGGTGTCTTTTTAACGATGGTGGTGGTACACACCTTTAATCCCAGCACTCGGGAGGAAGAGGCAGGCAGGTCTCTAGTTGAAGGCCAGCCTGGTTTATTGATCAAGTTCCAGTACAGCCAGGGCTGCACAGAGAAACTGTCTTTTTTTTTTTTTTTTTTTTTTAGTATGTGTATGAATGTTTGTCCTGAATGCTTGCCTGGTGCCTGAGGACATCAGCAGAAGGCATTGGATTCCTTGCAACTGTAGTTAATAGGAGTACAATTGTGAACTGCTATGTGGGTACTGGGAACCAAACCCAGGTCTGCAAGAGCAACAGTGCTCTTAACTACTGAGCCAGTGTTCTAGCAAATAGTGCCCTGTTTAATCTAGTGTCTCTGAATCTCACTGTAGACTTAAGACAGATGAGTTTTAGACTGGATCCTACTTTTTTTTGTTTTTGTTTTTGAAGATTCTAGGTTAGTATTAGTAACATATGAATGCTTTTCTTTCTGCCTTTATTTCTTTGTTTTCTGCCTCTTTCTCCTTTTCTCATCATATACCATCTCCTCCTTCTCCTGTCTTCCTGTTTTCCCTTTCTCCTTTCCATGCCTTGTTGCCCGCTAGAGTGTATTCTTTCATGGGTGCTCTAATGCTTTGTTACAAAGGGCCCCTGGCTGAGTGGAGACCAACTGAGGGGAAAGGTGTGGTGTGATGTTTTACTCTTTTTTTTGGGAGGGGGGGCACCACCACACCGAGGCTTATTCTTAGTTAGGAATGCTCGGCCTTGGCTTGCCTTGTCTTCCCCCACCCCCCCACTTTTTTTTTTTTTTTTTTTTTTTTTTTTTTTTTTTTGCCTCTGGTCTTTTTCCTTTTCTTTTGTAAATCTTACTTTTATTCTTTCTCTGTGTCTGGCTGTGTGGCTGAGGGGCTGGCCCCTGAAGTCCTCCTCCTTCCTCTCTCATTCCCAGATCCTTTTTGTTTTTGTTTTTGTTTTTGGAGACAGGGTTTCTCTGTGTAGCTTTGGAGCCTATCCTGGCACTCGCTCTGGAAACCAGGCTGGCCTTGAACTCACAGAGATCCGCCTGGCTCTGCCTCCCGAGTGCTGGGATTAAAGGGGTGCGCCACCAATGCCCGGCTTCCCAGATGTTTTTTTTCTCCCAGATTTCTCCTCATATTTATCCTTTTTGCCTGCCAGTCCCAACTATTCCTCTCTCCTGCCACGATATTGGCCATTCAGCACTTTATTAAACCCTCTGGTGTTTTAGACAGGCACAGTAACATCTTCCCAGAGTTTTAAACAAATGTACCATAATCAAAAGTAACACCCCTTAAAATAATAGTCTCCAACAGAAAAGCAAGGTAAAATTTGAGATTTGAATTATTAGGAAACTGGATGGATTAGGAAAGAATATTTCCAGTTGATGTTAGCAGTGAATAATTCTGAAAAGGTGAAATAGGTTCAAATGTGTAATAAACACGGGTAGATTTCTGATAATACTTTTTTTTTTTTTTTTTTTTTTTTGAGACAGGGTTTCTCTCTGGCTTTGGAGGCTGTCCTGGAACTAGCTCTTGTAACACATTTTGATTTAGATTTAATAAACTGTTTTTAAGCCATTCTCTAGCTTCAGGAAGATGAATATTTTATAAAGATAAGCTTGACTTGGAGTTACTGCATCAAGCATTTTGTTGCAATATTTTGTTTCCTTTAAAACAACTTTCCATGCTAACTTATCTCTACCATTAGTTTAGAATAAGAATGTATCAAACATTTTTCTTTTTTCTTTCCCAAAATGTGATTCTTGTTTACTCTCTAGTGTTTAGTGACTACTTTAAATAATTATTTTTTGGAGAGGAAGGGGAATTTTACCTGTTTTGTGTGCTGTAGCAGAATACTGCAGAGTAGATTACTTATAAATTATATTAGTCTGTTTAGCTCATAGTTATGGAGGCAGAATGTCCAGTATCAAGGGGTCTTCTCTGGTGAGAGATTATGTACATAGGAAAAAAAGGAGAAAACCTACTCTTTTGATAATGTATTATTCATTCATGAAAGTGAAGCCCTCATGACCTAATTGCTGGCTAAAGCTGTTCCCTCTCAACACTGATGCTCTAGCCCAGTGGTTCTCAACCTTTCCAATGCTGTGACTCTTTAATACCGTTCCTCATGTTGTGGTGACCCCCCCCCAACAATAAAATCATTTTTGTTGCTACTTATAACTGTAATTTTGCTACTATTATGAATTGCAATGTAAATATCTGATATGTAGGATTTCTGATTTGCAGCCCCTGGGTTGAGAAACACTGCACTGGAGATTTAGCTTTGGGTGACACACTCTATAGTACAGATACGAATTTTAATTGTGGATTTTTTTTTTTTTTTTTTGGATATTGGTTTGTGGTTTTTTTCATGACAGGGTTTCTCTGTGTAGTCCTAGCTGTCCTGGAACTCGATGTAGACCAAATTGACTTCGAACTCAGAAATCCCTCGCCTCTGCCTCCTGAGTGCTGGGATTAAAGGTGTGTGCCACCACCACCAGGTATAATTGTGGTGTTTTTAAAACATAGTCAAATGATTAAGAAAGTCAAAATGTTAGTTTTTGATTTAGATTGTAACTTTTCCAAACTTAATATTTTTATTTACTTTCCTACTTCTGTGCTTTAATACAGTGTGAGCAGCACAACAGCTGTCATCTTGCATTGAGTTGGCTAAATACTGTTATTTTTAGTAATCTTATTAGAAACTGTACATAAAGTATTTCATTATCTGAAATAAGATTCTTTTAATGATGCATGTGTGTGTTCTTTTCCTTTCCCAGGTCATCCCGTTCAGTTCTACAGCATGAATAGGCCTGCCTCTCGCCATACACCACCAACAATAGGGGGCTCATTGCCCTATAGACGGCCTCCTTCCATAACTTCACAGACAAGCCTTCAGAGTCAGATGAATGGAGGCCCCTTTTATAACCAGAATCCAGGTTAGACTTTCCTTTTGCCATTTCTTTCCATTTCTTTGTCATTGCACCTTAAAAAAACCGGGGGAAAAAAAAAGTTTTTAGTTACACATGATTAACCCATACATAGTAGGTGGTTATCCCAAAGGTAATAGGTAGTTAAGATTATTGTTGAGGGGCTGGAGAGATAGATGGCTCAGCGATTAAGAACACTGGCTGCTTTTCCAGAGGACCGAGGTTTAATTCCCCACCCACATGGCACCTCACAACTGTCTATAACTCCAACTCCAAGGTATTTGACACTCTCAGACATACACACAGAAAAATACCCATGTACATAAAATACAGATAATAAATAAAACAATTATTTTTGAATGGTTAGAATAATGAATGAATGAATACTAAGTTTTTAATAATACCGTTTCCACTTTAAAAAGTCAATAACTATCTTGAGTTCCTTTTTTTCCACCCCTGAATGTAGTCATTTTCAGTGTATGATCATTTGCTTTTACAAGCTTAAATACTGAGATGGACACGCAAGTGCATGTTTGTTATTTTAGCACTGTTGGGGCAGAGGCAGGGAGAGTAGGCCATCGAGGCTGCAGAGTGAGATCCTGTCGCAAGTGGAGTATATAGAAGAGCAGTATTTTCTTTTTGTTTATTAAGACATCATTGTTTTATGAATTACAAATAAAGTTGGGTATACATGAAGGTGTATTAGGCAGTCACATTGTCTTAACTCAGTTACCACATCAAAATACGCTGAGTATGAGGGACTTGGAGAAATTGATCCAGATATAACAATTGAAATAAAGAATTGAATCATATATATAGAAAAGCTAACCTTGCACACTTAGTGCTACACATAATCAGCATTTTATTCATTTCCTAGAAAATTTTAGGTGTCTTTGACTACATGAATGTAATATGTCAACTTACTGTTGGTTTTTAATTTTTGCTAAGAGATAATTAAGTGTGTGTGAGTTTCTCTGATTTTGGGGACAGATCATTTCATCTCTCATAAGCCTTGAATTTATAGAGCAGAAATTTATCTACTGTAGCTGCTATCTTTAGTTAGTGAAACTTTAGTTATACTCTTCAGAATCTTGCAAAAAAATTGACTTTCTTACTATTTGTCTCATTTGATTCATATATAGGAAATAAGGTTGGTGATAATTATTTAATTTTTAAAAATTTTGTATGTATATGGGTGTTTTGCTTGGAAGTACATATGTTTGTGTACCGTGTATGTGCCTAATGCCCACGGAAGCCAGAAGAGGGAATTGTATCCTCTGAAACTGGAGCTGCAGATGGTTGTGAGCTGCCATGTGGGTACTGGGAATTGAATCTGGGTCCTCAGGAAGAGCAGTTGTGCACTTTTAATTGCTGAGCAATCTCTCTGGCCCCAAGAATGGTAGTATTTGCATATGTACTTTTTATATGAAACCAAGGCCAAGGTGATGGTCAAGATAGACTTGAACTTAATGCGTTTTGATTCTGTATTTCATACGTTTTCTATCGTCATGTCCTGTCTACCTTCAGATTAAAAGGTTTTTTGCTCGTCACCTGCCAGATCCTCTCTGTTTCTTGTGGAGGAAGAGAAGCCCGAGTCCTTGTTAGTCTTTATGCAGTCCTGTCCTGAGAAAATTGTTAAAAAATACTGCTGAATATGAAATGAAACCTTGTTTCTTTTTTTTTTTGGTTTTTTGAGACAGGGTTTCTCTATGTAGCTTTGGAGCCTATCCTGGAACTCGCTCTGGAGACCAGGATGGCCTTGAACTCACAGAGGTCCACCTGCCTCTGCCTGCCGAGTGCTGGGATTAAAGGCGTGGGCAACCAACGCCTGGCGAAACCTTGTTTCTTTTTCCAAGTTCCTTTACTCTCCTGGGTGCCTCTCATTTATTTGTTTGTTTATTTTAAAGAGGTTTTTACTAAGTTGAGGGTGTAAGTTTCAGAATATAATGGACACTGCCAAATTCTGTAATTCCTTTTACAAAAATGTCATACAGGATGTAGTATGCCTCTCATTTATTGAATGCTGTATTTGTAGTTTAGCCAGTGCAAAATGCAGTGTGAATCCACATAATTGCTTTAATTGAAATATATTTCTTTTTCATGCTTAGTGTTTTAGGCTGTGTTCTTCCTAAAAATTCATTTCATCTTAAATTTTGCCAGAAAATGCTACTTACTCTAATTCTAGTTGTGGGTTTTTGTTTTGTTTTGTTTTTTTTGTTTTTTGTTTTTTGTTTTTTTTTGGAGACAGGGTTTCTCTGTGTAGCTTTGGAGCCTATCCCTGGCACTCACTCTGGAGATCTGGCTGGCCTCGAACTCACAAAGATCCGCCTGGCTCTGCCTCCCGAGTGCTGGGATTAAAGGCGTGCGCCACCAACACCCAGCTTCTAGTTGTGTTTTACAACTTGCTGTTTTGTATGTAAATATTCTCCACCACTTAAAAAATATGTCTTATTTAGACTGGTTTTGAACTTGTGGTGTCACAGGATCCTCCTGCCTCAGCCTCCGGTGTGAGTGAGTGAGTGGGTGGGAGGGAGGAGAGAGAGAGAGAGAAGAGAGAGAGAGAGAGAGAGAGAGAGAGAGAGAGAGAGAGCGAGAGAGTCCCATGATGACCATTAAATGCTTCCCCCCCCAATCCTTAAATTTTATTTACTTGCTGTTTAGTAGTTCTGTGAAAGATGGGCTAGCTCTCTTAGGTATCTGGAAATTATGCTCACAGTCCCTTGTACCTTTCTTATGTTCTATAAGGTTTTGAAAAAAGATATTAATCTAAAATGGTTTAGATCTATAATGAATTTGGGAAAGGTTTCACTGTTACAGTTGTGATACCAGCTGTACAGGATACTTACTAAGAATATGGAGGAATATTTCATGCTATGTGTATATACTCGGTAGTCCTATGAGAACTCTGTGCATAATATTTGACAACTGTTTAAACATGTTTCATGTATTTAGATTTTGCAGTACTAAAGATCGAGTCTAGTGCTTTGTATTTGTTAGCCAAGTGCTCTACCCTCGACTTGTATTTCTAATGTACTAAAGATTTCATATTTCAATAATATTACTTATAAATCAGATTCATATATTCCACAATGTATTTTAAAGTTGAATTAAATCTTTAGGGAGTGATTTTAATGTAAGTACTTTACATACTCAAGGAATAAGGTGAACTGGAATTGTTGGGGCCATGAGAGGCAGCTTAGTTCTGTACTCTAAGTTCTGCCTTTCTTCTCTTGGAATTCGGTAACTTTAAAGAAGAAAATTATAGCTCCATGCTATAATTAATTATAATGAGCTAGTATTAATTAATATTAACTGTAATTAGTGTTTTTGAAACTTACTTAAAAAATAAAACAAAACTGTATTATGTTCTTTTGGTGGAAGAGGTCTCTGGCATTTGAACCATGATCCTTGAGCTTGCTAAGCAAGTGTTCTGTCATTTTCCTGCACCTCATCTCCATGCATTTTTTTTTTTAATTTGACAACTTCTTTTGCAAGACTTAATACTTAGTGAATCATTTTGTGAACAAAATGATGCTTATGTTTTATGAACCTGTATTTTGCAGTCATAGCCTTGCCATGGATGTATGCTTCTAAAGAATGGGGTTTGAGAAGGCAGTGGGGTTCTGTGGGGTATAAATTTGACAGCATTCCTCCTAATGTGTGGTTTGTTTTGATTCTGATACAGCAAGGTTTAAGAGGAATTAAAATATGAAATCTTAGGGCCAAGTTCAAGGAAGCAGTAGTTGTACTCTAAAGAATTTATAAACATTAGAAACAAGTTACTGAAGACAAATGTTGATTAGAACATTACTAAACACTCTTGATTCTGTTTTTAAAATCTAAAAATCACAGAAATTGATTTTATTTATTTATTTTTATTTAAATTAGAAACAGGATTGATTTACATGACAATCCCAGTTTCCTTCTTCCACCAATCCTCCCCTACCCCACCCCCCAACTAAAACCTTACCTATCACATATCCTTTCTGCTCCCCCTGGATGGTGAGGCCTTCCATAGGGTGTCATCAGAGTCTGTCGTATCCTTTGGGATAGGGCCTAGGCCTACCTCCATGTGTCTTGGCTCAGGGAGTATTCCTCTATATCAGAAATTGATTTTTAAATTCATTTGTCAACAGTGAGGAGAGCTACAGAAACACAACCACTTGTTAAGAACATGAAGCACCTTGGTATTAAAGAATGCATATATAGCTACATGTGTTTTTTGCATATGTATTTATACATACATAATGAGCCTACTTTAGTAAGAATTAATCATACAATTTTCAAGTATGAAGCCTTTTGTAGCAGTTAACCTAGAGTAATCAGTGTTTCTTAAAGTAGAAGTTTTATAATCTTAAAGTATTTAAAGTTATTTTCCTCCTGGGGATGTAAATAGAAATACTAAAAAAGCAGTGTTGGATGGTTGATCTGCACTATTCTTTAAGCCACTGGCTTTCAACCTTGCTATTGCTGTGGCTCCTTAATCCAGTTCCTCATGTTGTGGTGACTCCCAACCATAAAATTACTTTAGTTGCTATTTCCTAACTGTAATTTTGATACTGTTATGAATTATAATGTAAATATCTGACATGCAGGATATCTGCTATGTGATCCCTGTGAAAGGGCCATGTGATCCCCCAAAGGTGTCTTGACTCACAGGTTGAGAACTACTGCTAAAGGCAATGAAGTTAATATAGTGTTATCTAGAGATTGGTGTGTGATAGTAAACAGGAGCAGTAACAAGGAGCTGTCTTTGAACACTATTGTAGATAGTTCTTAGGGGAGAACAGAATCAAACCAAACCAAAAAACATAGCCAAAGTTAAGTACATTCTCAGTTGACCAATAAAACAAATAAACCCTCAGTACTGCCTATTAAACTCAAGTTATATTTTTAAAATGTAAGGCATAATCGGCTAATTTTTCTTGGCATAACAGCTTTTGGTGACTTTGTATTTGAAAAAGAATGTCAAGGTGATCTAAGTTTCTAAGACATTCTGACCCTGCAAGACTGACAGTTCTTTATGACCCCAGTTGTGTCAGCAGGCAGCCTTCTTTTTACTGACTACTCAAGTTATCTTTTAGGTCTCCCTCGATCTAGGCTGATATTTATTTTAAGGAAATATATTTTATGGCACTATTTTTTAAAGATTTATTTATCATGTATACATAATAATGTTCTGTCTGCATGTATTATTGTACACCAGAAGGGGATGCCAGATCTCATTACAAATGGTTGTGAGCCACTGTGTGGTTGCTGGGAATTGAACTCAGGATCTCTGGAAAAGCAGCCAGTGTTCTTAACTTCTGAGCCATCTATCTCTCCAGCCCAGGAAATATATTGTAAAATAAAATACACAAATTGTTTCCCTTCCTGAAATGTAAAATGCCAGTAACTAAATTTAATGTTTTACCAAAGGTAATGTTCATCATTGAGACCTGCTTGGTTTACAGAGGGATTTCCAGGACAGCCAAAGCTACACAGAGAAACCCTGTCTCTGGGGGGAAAAAAAAAATGTAAAAGCATAACGTTATTGCTCTAAAGCTCTTGAAATGGATATTTGAAGTATCACCTCAAGGATGCTTCAGAGGACTTTGAAACCATTAGGGAACATATTTGTGAAGTCTTTTTCACCAGCACATTCACCCTCTGAATCTGTTTTGTTGGGAAAGCTTTTTATTTTAGTGTCTCAGTGCTGTTCTATACAACACTGTAGTTCTCATTGCTGCACAGTTTGAGATCTCCAGCATCTCAGTCTCCTGGTAAGTCTCTTCTAGCTACAGCATTGCTGTTTTTTTCTGTTTTATGTGTGTGGGTGTTTTGCTTGCAGGTATGTCAGTGCAGTCACTACATAAGTACTTGGTGCCCACAGTGGCTAGAAAAAGGTCTAGGATCCCATGAAACTGAAGCTACAGATGATTGTGAGCTGCTGTGTGGGTGCTCAGAATTAATCTTGTGTCCTCTGGAAGAGCAGCCAATGCTCTTAAGCACTGAGCCATCTCTAGCCTGTCAACATTGTATTTTAATAAAAATAATGTAACTCATTCTAAATTCAGAGATCTTTCAGTGGTTCTAGGGTGTAGGTCTTAGCAAATGGGGAAACATCTTGGGTAAATAATGGGAATATACAAGTCCATGAAGTTGCTCTCTATTCTTTTGTGGTTGTTGAAGATGGAATTTAAAAGTGTCTGGCATAGGAAGCACACATTCTGCTACTGAGTTATACCACAGCTTGCACTTCGTGTTCTTTTCTGTTCACAGGAATGCACAGGACCAGGTAGAACTGAATTCTGGTTAGATGAGTGTCTTAGGGTTTCTCTTGCTGTGAAGAGATGCTGTGACCATGGCAACTCTTACAAAGAAAAACATTTAGTTGGGGATGGCTTATAGTCTCAGAGGTTTTAGTCATTATCTTCATGGCAGGACATGGCAGTATGGAGGCAGACATTTTGCTGGATAAGGAGCTTAGAGATCTACATCTTGATCTGCAAGCCACAGGAAGGAAACCGTGTCTCACTGCGTGGAGCTGGAGCATAGGAGACCTCATGGGAGACTCCCCCACTGCCCATGCTGACAGTTCCTCTAATAAGGTCACACCTACTATTAGCGCCATTCCCTATAGGGGGCCATTTTCTTTGAAACTACCACAATGGATTTTTGAAATTTTCCTGAGAGTAGCCTAGAAAAACAACTTGTTTCAGAGTAATTCTCTTTAAGGAAGGTCTGAGATTGGCTTTTCTGTGACTGCTTTTGGTGGCTTTCTTAAAAGCATGGTAGTCTCATGTCTAGAAAAGAAGGCATATTCATCTTCAAAAATTAATAAGCCCAGTTTGTCTGTAAAAAGACCGTAAAGTTACACATGTACTTTTTCTTTTGCCAAGTACAAAAGTTAAGGTTTTCTTTGATGGATAAACAGTAACTGAAGAGAGTCCCATTTTCTGTTTAAGAGGAAGGAAGGAAGTTTGGTGTGTCTGCTGTCAGAAGGTGTTGGATGTCACAGGATGTGATGTCCGGGCAGCGGGCTCCCTTGCTGCTGTCCTGCGCCATGTGCTGTGTTCACAGCTGCAGCTGCCATCTTGCTCCCACTCTGCTCACTGTCTCCCAGCAGCATGTGGGAGCACATGTGTCACCAATAACCCCAGTCTTCAGAGGAAGGGGTTTACTGCCAAGAAGTGTGATTTTATGGAAAAACCTAAAGCCTAAGTCAGCTTTTGAAGAGGGGGACCAAATTCTGAGGCTATGCTGGTTTTCTTATGTCTAGACACTCTTCAAAATGGCCTGCTTAGCTTTTCTCTGTGTATTTTGCATGTCTGTGCATACTGTCAGCCGTTATCACTCTACTGATAGCTACTGGCTTTGAGTTTTAATATACCCCACCCGTATTTTCCTGTTGTTTCTCATTTTTATGCTTGTTATTCTCACGCATCCCATTTGTTATGTCTTCATCTCTCCCTGGTCTGCCTACACTCACTACCCTGTGCTTTTCCAGTACTTCACTGCCAAGGTTAGTGAGTTAATAGCTTCTTTAACTTTAACTATGAGGCTAAAAGTCTATAATCCCTTTGCCTTTTTGCTGTCCTTTGTATGCTAGTTAAATCACTAGTTATCAGATACTGGTTTACCTCATGTAACTAAGTTTTTCTTTTGTTTCTAGAATCTGCCTTGATTTATTGAATTAAGCTTTTGAAATAAAATCTCTGCTTTCACTCTGTGAAATAGGGTTGCATTATCTGTTTCCCATATCATATTTATGGACCAGATCCAGAGAATCTAATTGTCATGGTATCTAAACACAGAAAATGTAACATTGTTTGCTTGCTTGCTTGCTTGCTTTTTAGAGACTGGGTTTCTCTGTGTAACAGCCCTGGCTGTCCTGGAACTCTGTCTGTAGACTAGGCTGGCCTCAAACTCAGAGATCAGCTTGCTTCCGCCTCCCGAGTGCTGGGAATTACAGATGTGTGCCACCACTGCCTGGTTTAATTTTTAAACATATCTTCTAGCCATATAGAGGAAACATTTTTGGTCCTGTGAATTCTGCTCGTGCTGTTTTATGTCTCTAAGCCTTTGCCCTAACTTGGTTCCTTAAGCTTGAATATCTTTCTCAACTTCTGTCTGCTTAGCATATGTCTTTTCTTCAAGCACTTGTTCAGAGATCAGTTCTCTGTTGCCTTCCTCCTTGTGGCTAGCAATGCTTCCTGGGAAGTTAGACAAGGATTATTGTATGGCGGTGGCGGTGTGTGTGTGCGTGCGTGCGTGCGTGCGTGCGTGCGTGCGTGCGTGCGTGCGTGCGTGCGTGCGTGCGTGCGTGCGTGCGTGCGTGCGTGCGTGCGTGCGTGCGATCTGTTTGAGAGATGAAACACTTGAATCTTTTTAGTTTTATTAGTCTTTTATTTCGGACCAAATAGAGAATCTCACTAAGAACATGGCTACCATAGTATATATGCTTTCTGAAGGGAACTGCAACTTTAGAGTTAACTTTCTAAAAATTATTTAGGTTATTTACCCTACTTAATTGTTCATATATAAATAATCTGTTGAAGGCTTACAGTATTCCTACAGTGTGCCAGGCATTTGAGATGGAGTAATGCACCTGGGAGAAGTGGTGTTTTCTGTAGGCTTAAGGAAGAAATACAATGAATTGGGGTTATCTGACTCTAAATGAAAGGCTCTGATAACTGGTCTAGCAGAGTTCTTGCCCCTCAGTCAGAGCTCAGGTCATACTTGTTTAGCTAAATGAAGATCCAGTTAAAGCCTGTTATTTGTTACCGAAGTAATACAACCCTATTTAGGTTGTTGGGATGCCGTATTTTTCTCCTCTCCTGGCAAACATCCAACTTTGTAACTTTCAAGCTAAAATTCAGAAAACCAAATTTTTGATGGTAATCAACAGAGAAAGCACTTGTAATAGATACAAAGAAGACTGGTTCCCACTACACAGAGCAGATCTGTGCATCATAAACAGTTTCTGCTATAGTTATAAAGCTTACTAAAACTCTCTAGTGTGTTGTTTGGTTTATAAAGTTACCCTCAAAAGTGGATCTGTAAGGTAGACAAATGTGTGTGAAAAGTGGTTTTCCTCCTTTATATGTTTTATTGTATTATCCTTTCTTTTAATAGAACTTGCCCTTACCCCTTCCTCCACACCTTTTTTGTTTTTGCAGTATCTCTTGCTCCTCCTCCTCCTTCCATCCTACAGGTAACTCCTCAGTTACCTTTAATGGGATTTGTGGCCAGAGTCCAAGAAAATAGTAAGTTTATGTCTTCTTTATGCTGTAGTTCAGATTATAGGCCTAGAATATAATTTACACATGACTGACTGAAGAGTCATTCACTAATGCTTCATGTATTTGAGTAAGTCATTGTAAGAATGGTTAGTGGTGATGCTAACACAATAGAGGTGGGCTAAGAGAGTGTCCTACTCTTGCAGAGGACCTGTATTCCAGCTCCAGGAGGATCCCACACTTAGGATCTCTGCAGACACTGGCACTCACATGCACATATCCACAACTACATAATTAAAAATAAAATTAAAAGATAATGGTAGTAAATTTCTCTGCTTTTAAATAGCTTTAAAATGGTAGTTTTTGGAGGCGATAGCATAGAGCACCTGCTTAGCTTACATGAGACCCCAGGACCAATCCCCAGAACTGTAGCTAAAATCCTACTGCTGAGACAGTTTTTAAGGGAAGACAAATAAACACACATAAATTAGTATAAATACAAGAGAAGAAAAACTGCATGAGAAGATATTCTAATTGCCAAATAAATAAACATTCTGTTTTTTTTTTTTTCTCAGTTGCCTAGACCAAAGTGGTAGACTAGTTTGCTACTACTAGAGTCATAGATGTGTGTGATAGGTGGCCTGTGTGTATCACTCTCTCCCATTCTAAGTATAAAAAGGATCGTGCCATAGTAGGACATAGAAGATCAGTCTGCCAGTTTGTCTCCCAGGAAGCAGCCATAAATTGGCAGTGGATTTTCTTTGGTTTGGGGCCTGCTGTTGAGTCATGTACAGTCTTAGAACTCATTTTATTGGTATGTCAAGTCTTCTGGGGAAGCGATAAGGCAGCTCTGGAGACTTATATTTCTACATTGGGAGGCCTGTGTCCACATTTGTGATAAATAGCTGTTACAGAAAGAAATAAACCATCTCTGTAATAGGTGATTAGGGGTCACATCAGACATAAAGTTACATGTCATGGAATCTAAACTTAGGGGAGTTAGAGTTGATCCTTGAATAACATTGGTTTGAATTGTTTGATAGTAAAGGACAGACAACTAGTTTGCACATCCACATCACAGATTTCAATAATGACAAATCCACAAAATATCCATAAAGTTAAAATTTTATCAGAAAAACATCCACAGGTCACATGTGACCTCATTTGTAATAGTGATATAAACAAATGTAAAGATCCAGTATTACTGAAATCATAGCTGCATAAAATTAACCTGTGTTGTTTTACTCCTGTAACACTGTGTAACCTACATTTGCTTACAACATAGTTAGGCCAATTATCCCTGCATTCCCACTAAATTATCTATTTCGGTTAAAAAAATGTTCTCCCTAAGGTGGGGTATAGATTATTGGTAGAGCACTTGCCTAATGTGCAAAAGCCCTAGGATTAATTTCTACCATTGGGTGGGAAGGGTGTTGAGAGTGATTGTGATCTCTCATTTTCCACTGTATGTTACACATTTGGAAGATTTGCATTAGTTGACAAATTCACAGCATTTCTGACTGTTGGTGATTGTGGGAGAGGTGCTGTAATCCTCTTTGTTCAAGGGTCACATTGTATTTTAAGATACAGTGTCCTTAGGCTGTAGTAGCCCACTGTGCACCATTCATATAAAGGATGGTGCCACTCATGGACTAGAAGGAATTATAATCTCTTGCTAGGGTTCCCTGGAAGTAGACATTTCATAGTAGAGTCTGTCAGAGCAGGGGCTTTGCTCATTTTGTGTGCTGTTCATATCATTGGCACTTAGAAATGTCTGGCTGATAGCAGGCACTTTGGGGACCTCCCTTTTTATATTTTGTGTTTGTGTTTTAACTGGTTGTAATCCAGTCTTAGTGCCCATCTAAGTCAGGGTTTCTATTGGTGTGATAAAACACCATGAGCAAAAGAAACTTGGGTAGGAAAGTGTTTATTTTACTTACACTTCCAGGTAACAGCCCATCACTGAATGAAGTCAGGACTGGAACTAAGTGGGGCAGGAACGTGGAGGCAGGGGCTGATGTGGAGGCTTGCTCAGCTTGCTTTCTTATAGCACTCCTGACCATCAGCCCAGGGACTGCCACACTCACAATGGGCTAGGCCCTCTCACATCAATCATAAATCAAGAAAATGTATCCCAGGCTTGCCGTAGGCCAGTCTGGCGACCATTTTCTCAATTGATGTTCCCTCTTCCAAAATGACTGTGTCAAGGTGACATAAAAGTAGCCAGCATAGTGCCCAAGGGTTGAATGTGCCAGGTGCCTTTGCTTTTCTGTTTGCTGGAGTCTAAAATAGTTTGTTTATTCTTTTGAATATCTGTTAGTTTTAAAACATAATTTTAAAGATGTTTTCTTAAATTTAAGAGCTGTCTTCATGTATGTCCAAGTGTATTTTTTATGTTATGTTTTTAAATTATGCCTTAGCAGCCTACTGTTCTTTTGGCTTGCATGTGACCCATGCTGGCTTCAGGAGAAAGTGTTCTCATAGCAATGATTTGTTAGTCTAGTGTGTGCCAAGCACCTCAATGGTATGACCCTTGGCTAGGCGTTGAGGTTAAGTGTAGCTTAGAAGATATTGCATTTAAAATTTCCTGGACCAGAGTGATTAGAAAAGGCTTTGTGGAGTTCCAAATCTGAAGGACTTTCGATTTAGTTGCAGTGTCATTACAGTAAAAGTGACATTCCTCCATCACAATCAGTTTAAGTTCATTGATTAAAGAAGACAGTTGGATAGTAAGTGGGGAAGTTTTTTGTTTGTTTGTTTGTTTTTTTGTTTTTTAAATCAGACACAGTGAGCATTCAGATTTTGAAACTGACCTTGAAGACTATTAGAATATTTTCTTCAAAAGTTGGACTTCAAAGTTGAATATAATTACGGAATTAGTCATTAGTTTTTTACCAGTAATTAGTGAAAGCTGTGAGGTTTGTAGAAACATCAAAAAATATTTCATGGGTAGAAGTAGTGTTTTAATTTAAGTTATTTAAGTACTTGGATCACAGAGGTGTTCAGAACTTTGGTTATGTGGACAATTGTAAAACATTGTCATAGCAGCACTGTTACTATGTTAAAACCTCTCCTAATTTGGCTCCTATCATAACTGATTGTTGAGTCTCTTTCCTTCAGTTCCTCCTTTCTCCCTGTGTGTGAGGTATGCTAGGACTAGCTTAGCAGTTGTAGCAAGGCTTATACATTCAAAGGAATGTTATTTTCTTCAAAACATGCACCTTGGAAGATGTGTATCTTTGTTTTAGATTCATCTTACGGCTTTCTAGGCATTAGTTTAGAGATAGTCTATGGAACTAATTTTTTTTGCATTAAATTTAATATGTGGAAGAGTCTGGAATCACTTGGAATATTTATTATTTACTTTATTAAACCACTTACACTGTGATAAAATGCACAATTATACCCCTGTTATTATTATTTTTAATTCTCATGTGGCCCCTTGTTACTCATTGAGTAGAGCCCAAACTTAGCAAACCCTTTTGTCCCGAGACCTTTAGGCTTCCTCTGCCTGCCCAACTTTGGATGATTCTTTGAAAATTTCCTTCCTGCTTTATCTCTGTACTTCGAAAAAGCATTTTTATTCTTTACAACCAACCTGAACGTCTATTCCTCATGCCCTACTACCTCCCAGCCATTAACTTGACTCATTCATCAGGTCTCAGGAAGCCTTTTCTGGTCCACATAAAGAATTTGGTCTATGACGTACGCTTCTATAATTTCTTAAAGTTTCACTCTACTTAATTATATCAAAATTTGGTTGGTTGCATGTTGCTGACACTTGCCCACCATATTGTTGGTGACATTTGCCCACCACACTCTTCTCAGTGCAGGAACTAGGTCCTAGCCACATGAGGCTCTTGGGTGTTATTTACTTAGTGGTGATGAAGTATTCCTTAAGAGCTACAACTTTTATCTTCTAGTATAGTGTGGCTTCTAAGGTAATGCGCAGAGGGGAGTGCTCGGGTGCTCTTCTGTCTGTTGCTATAGGAACATTTATCTTCTTTTCACATCCATAAAACTAAGTTTAAAAACAAGACCGTGGCTTGGGGGTATAGTTTGGAGGGTTTGTGTAGAATGTGTAAGGATCTTGATTGAGCCCTATAGTCACAAAAAAGTAAAAATGAGTTGTCTTAGGGAAAGATGAACTAAAAGAATGTATTTTAAAGTACCAGCTGGATAACTGATATACTGCACAAGTAAAAACAGTCTGGCTCTGAGGCAGTTATAAGGAAGGCAGAAATGATCAGGGTTGGAATTTTGAGTAATTTATAGTGTAATTTCTCTGATTTTCCTGAAAATCCCTTGTATCTATTTCTGTGCTCTCAGTCTCTTCATATGAACACAGGTTTCACTATTGCTTTCACCCCGTTCGATGAAAAACATTAAATTTGAATAAAGAATATAGTAAGAACATGGATTTGTGTTACATTTTTAAGAAGACAAACAAACAAAACTAAAAAAATTCTAAGACAGCAATGCTTGAAGTAGCAGAGCACAGTGTTGGTGCCCTGACTGCTCAGAGTTTATTTCATGCGCACAATTCTGTAAGAGTGAGTCCTGATGATTAAAACTGAGGTCAGTGCAAATTTATTTTTGCTTTGTTGTGTTCAAGTATTTACCAAGCATTTTGACAGCTTTGAGTTCTCTGGGTTTGGAGACGATTTTTTTACATGTTACAATACGATGAGACTGATTCTAATAATACATATGGACATATAGTCTCAAGAAATTTAAATAATGACTAAACCTGAATTAGTTCAAATTCCACAAGCAAACAAACATTGTAATGACTGAAGTTACCCCAGTTTGATGTAACTCTGTTTAATGAAAATCAGGCTGGTGTTGTGGTGAATCCTGATAATCCTAGCACTTGGGGTTGAGGAGGAAGGTTGTGAGTTTGAGGCTAGTTTGGGTTATATAATGCGAACTTGTCTGAGTAAATATACAGAAAACTGAGACTAAAGTAGCAGATTGTAAAAATTTGACTATTTCTTTGACTCATTTTAGTTTTTCCTTAAAGATTTGTCTATTTACTATGTATACAGTGTTCTGTCTGCATGTATTCCTGCAGGCCAGAAGAGGGCACAAGATCTCACTGTAGGTGGTTGTGAGCTACTACATGATTGCTGAGAACTGAACTCAGGACCTATGGAAGAACAGCCAGTACTCTTAACCCCTGAGCCATCTTCCAGTCCCCATCATTTTACTTTCTTATGTGATTGTGATTACTCAAGTTATTAATATCTCTGATAATTCTTTGATAATGAAACCCAACTATATTGTACTCATTTCTTTAGAAAGATAATCAGTATTTATAGGGCTTATGTGTTATTACTGAAAGGTTCTGGAGGCCAATTAACAGTAAAGTTTTGGACTAAACCGCACTCAACATCCATCAACACTTAACCCAAAAGGGAGGGAGAAGTCTTGCTTGGCAATTGAAAACATAATGGTGGGAAAATTCCTCTTAGCATTCAGTTTTTGAAAGATGATTATTTTTGAGTCTGGGTTTATATTTAATGAATCAGGAAGCTCAGATAAATATTGAACTCTACATACTATATAGTTTGTCAGCTTGATAAACTCTTAGTTTCAGATACACCACCTCCACCACCACCTGTGGAAGAGCCAGTCTTTGATGAATCCCCGCCTCCACCGCCACCTCCAGAGGATTATGAAGAGGAGGAAGCAGCTGTGGTTGAGTACAGTGATCCTTATGCTGAAGAGGACCCACCATGGGCTCCAAGGTCTTACTTGGAAAAGGGTAAGTGTCATGAGGTCGTCTGGAGGGATGAGAAGACATCTGTAAATAGAAATGAGACTTGCTGGTAAAGCTTTATTTGTATTATCTGTTCCATTTTAGTTATTCAGTCAGTTTATAGGGCTTATGATTTTGAAAATATGATTTTGATATGGTAAAATTTTATGTCTATCTGTTACTATTGAACTTGCTTTTCACAAATTATATGACACAAAAATAAAAAACAAGTGGACTTTTTTTTTGGAATCCCCAGGAAGAGGATTATTTTTCCAAATTATTTGTATCGCTGCACTTTCTTCCATCATCATCAGCATTATTGGAAGCAGCCTTACCAGGTTAGCCCAGGTTGGCTTCTAACTTTTGTTACTTGTACCTCATACTGGGGTTACAGGTGTGTATCACTGTGCTGAACTGTCAGTTAATTTTGAGTTGTTTTTACATGTTCAAGTTTGATTATCTCCATAGGAAACTTTCTTCCAAAGAAGATGTCTCAATCTCTTCTGTAGAATGGTGTGTGTGTGTGTGTGTGTGTGTGTGTGTGTGTGTGTGTGTGTGTAAAATTGTCTCTGTTACATGACCATGACATAGCACCTTGGGACAGGAGTGCCCAAGTCTGAAGACTAATCAATCAGTTCAGCCTTACATGGTGGCTCATACTTACAACTCCAACACTTGGGAGGGCAAGGCCAGACTGAGTACATGGTGAGGTCCAGGGCTACAGAGTCATACCATGCATCAAAAGAAAAAAGAAAAAAAAAATCAAAAATCTAACCAGCTTAGAATGGGGTGAGGTGGGGGTGAGGGTGTTGTTGATATAGAAGGAAATTGTTAAAGAAACCAAAGCAACCATCCACTATGTCTCAGAACATGTTAGAATCATGTTTTAGTTTCTGTGATAAAACACCATGACTTGGTAGTTCACATAAGGAAGTATTCAACTGGGGGCTAGCTTACAGTTTCAGAGTTAGGGTTAGTCCATAATCATCATATGGGAAGTGTGGTTGAAGGCAGACGGGTGTAATACTGGAGCAGTAGGTAAGAGCTTACACATCCTGATAATGCAAGTAGCAGGCAGAGAGAGACAGACAAAGAGATACAGGGGTATGGGTGGGCCTGGGTCTGGTGGACTTTTGAAACCTCAAAGCCTACCCCCAGTGACACAACTTCTCCAACAGTGCCACAACTCCTAATTCTTCCTGAACAGTCTACCAACTAGTGACCAAGCGCTCTAACATGTGAACCTATGGGGGTCATTCTCATTCAAACTATCATAAATTACCAGTGGGCTTTTAGGAAGAAACAGAGCTTATGGGACTGATCAAATGGCTCAGCAGTTATGAGCAGGTACTGCTTTTGTAGAGGACCCACATTCAGCTCCCAGTACCCATGTCTATGATGGCTTACAGCCACCTGTCACTCGAGCTCTTGTGGGATCTGATGCTTCTAGCCTCTGAGCACCTGCAGTCATATGTACACACTGTGATACAGACACACAAATTCACATAATTAGAAACAATAAATCTTAAATAGTGGACTTAGATTGAGCAACAGTAAGTAGATTTATCCTTACTCTTCAAACAGGAATGGGGTAGGGGGAATATACAAAACAATGCCCCTTAAGACACAGAATGACAACTGGTAGCATAGCCTGGCCCCAAACAAAAGACAGCCAGTTCTTTCTAGTTATGTAGGTTTTTATAAATGTCACAGATTGTCACGAAGGTTGACATTGAACATGAGAAAGAAACAATGTTTTTAGAGACAGACAGACATTGATCTTCTTGAAGATAAAAAGTAGATTATCCAGAATGACATTACAGAAGAAAGGTTCAGCAGCCTTCACCCTGACAATGGAAACATCCAAACTGTACCACAAAGCAGAAAGAAAAAATTTAAAAAGCAAAAAAAGGCAGTAGGTAATAGGGCCAGATCAAATAGTATTCCTTTTATATATGTGTGTATGTGTTTGTGTGTGTATATATATACATACATATATATGTATGTATATAAATATGTATATATGTGCATGTGTACACACACACACACACACACACACACACACACACACACACTGTTTGCAGTTTCTAGAAAACGTAAAATAGACTTGAAGCAATCATAGTCAAAACGTTTCCACAGCTGAAGAAGAGACTTCTAGTTGTCAGTTGCTATCTAACAGATGATTCCAGAATTTACTGTCTTAAACAATATTATTCTCTTCTAGTTGTCTGTGTGGCTTAGCTGGGCCTTGTAACTCAGGGAGCCTCTCGTGGCAGTGGTTCAGGTATGGGCTAAAGCTTACAGTTGTTTTAAGACTTGGCTAGGGGAGAAAGTACTCTCAAGACGTTTTATTTGGCATAAGGCAGGATTAATTTCATCATGGATCATTAATGTGAGGACCTTAGCTTCCTTCTTAGCCAGATTGCCCACAGTTCTGGGCTGCATGGGTCTTTCCATAGTGGCAGCTCACATTTCCCTCCTTAGAATGAACAAGCAAGAGGAGGCAGAGAAAGTGTGTTGGCAGGACATACATTTTTTGACCTAATCTCAGAAGTGACAGTTAATTAGTTTTGCCATGTTGTTTTGTGAGAGTGTATATGCGTATGCACCAGACAGCCTCGGAAATTTTTGTGAGACAGAGTTTGTCATTGAGATCTCATTGTTGATGAGGCTAGCTGGCTGGCAAAACCCAGATCTGCTTGTTCCCATCTCCCCAGTGCTAGAGTTATAAATGTGTCACCACATCAGACTTGTGATGTTGGTGCTGTGGGTAAGACTCAGGCCCTCATGCTTGTGCAGTATGCAGCATTTTATGGACAGAGCTATCTATCTTCCCAGCTCTCAAGTTGTTTATTAAAGCAAGGTGGGGAGCTAGAGAGATGGGTCCGTGGTTAAGAGCACTGGCTGTTCTTCCAAGGACTTTGATTTGCTTTCCAGCACATTCATGGCAGCTCAGAACTGCCATTCTGAGGGGGATCTGATGTCCTCATGGCCTTCTGGCCTCTTTGGACACTTCATGCATATGGTGCACAGATGAACATGGCAGGCAAAATACCCATACACGTAAAATAAACGTTAAAAAAAACACATTTAGCAATACGTCTCCAGTCCATTCTCACTCCCTTCTAAAGCATGTCTGTTATACTTACTACTGGCTGAATATAGATCTATCTAGAAAGGTCTGGTTCTTGTGCTGTGTTTGCAACAGATCCATGAGCAGTATCTGCAGTTTTCAGTGTGTGATGTTTGTTGTCTGTGTGTGTTACCTTATTTATATCTCTCATAAAAGAAAGCAGTTGAACCATCTCTTTGTCCCACCTTCCCATTCTCTCCCGAGTTCTCCTTCCTCCTCCCATTTCCTTTTCCCTCTTCGTTCCTTAACATTGCTCATATTAAATTTTACTCAACCAAAGCATTTCATATAGTAAACTCCTCACTGGAGTACTGACCTTGGAATTTAGAGTGTTTTCATGTTAATACTGAAAGAACTGAAAGTTAATATTGAGAGAAAAATACAGGCACCTTTAATTTTTTTGCTCATAACTACACAGAAATAGCCAGGTGTTTAACATTTCATGGATGTCTATGTTTCCCTGGAATAGTAATTTTAAACAGCATTGTTTGAGGGGGATTAAAATAAAAATTTCAGTTGGCCACTAATTTTGTCCTCTTTAAAAAAAAAAAAAATAGGGTCTCTTGTACTGTTACACCCGGAGTCCATGGACTCATATTTGTTATGAACTCCTTCTGAAGCAATTTTTTTCTAGTCTTCTCTTTTCCCTTTCCTTTTCTTCCCTCCCTTTCTTCCCTCCATTCTCTCTCTCCCTCCCTTCGCTGTGGACTGAACCTTGGTCCTTTTACCACTGAACTACATCCATAACCTCCAGTTTCTATATTTTAAAGAATAGATGCACGCTTGAGTGCAATAACTTTGTCTACTAAATTATTCTGTTGATACAAAATATAAAAATAATTACCTTCTAGATTACTTCTCAGTGGGTACGTTTTTCTAAGTACCAAGAATGTTGCCTTTTCTTAAAAAAAAATACCTAGAAAATATTGATTGGCTGACAATACTAAACACTTTAATTCCAATTTTCTTGTACCTAAACAGACTGAATTTTTAGACATTTAGTGATATTTTGAGAAACACAGCCCTGACTTTTCTAAGTTAGGCTGCTACAGATTTTTTTCTGATGTCCTCAATGTATCCCAATAATAGAAGATAATTATGCATGAGGGAAGCCCAGTGAGGGACCAAAGTGGTCCAGAAACACAGGGCCAGAACTCTGCCACTGGGATACATTCCAGCTCTCAAGTTTTAAGACATGTGTGAGTGCCATGGTGGAGGTCAAAGGGCAGTTTGTGGGAGTTCATTCTCTTCTGATATGTGGGTCCCAGGAACTGAACTTAAGTTTAGGTTGTCTGGCTTGGTGGTAGTACCTTTACCTACCAACCATCTCACTGGCCCAAATGGAGATTTTGTTGAAAAAAGTTCTTTATGGTGTGCAGAAGATACAGGGGGTTGGAACAAAGACTGTCTTAAGTGGATGTGAGTTAAGTTTAAGGCATCCCATTTTAGCAAAAGTTTTAAGGGTAGATGTAATATTAGGAACTAGAGACTGTCTGAGATAAACGTTCAGAGACCCATTGCCAAGTGACTGAAACCATAAAAAGCACATAGGAACTTAGAGGTGTCCTGGCTCTCTTAGCACTTCATTATTGTGACTGTGTTAAATTACTAATATAATGCAGTGTATGTTTTGAAAGAAAAAGTGTATGTATAATGGACTTAATTTGTAGAAATTGAGTTCCCATTCCCAGACAGAGTCCAGAAAAGGAGATGTGGCCCTACTGTCCCTTTAGCCTGTCTCATTTCTCAGTTGCCTCATAAATGTATCTCACAACAGTAGTATAATGTTTAAAAATAGGCTTTTCTTTTTTACAACATGATGCCTTAGTGTAAGTTCAAATGAATAGCTGTCTTTCATGATCCTTAGATTGTTTCTTCTCTGCAGTTGGATTGCTTATAGGCCATTGAAGGGTAAGTTTAGCTAAAGGTGATTTATTTTTTTATTTTTTTATTTTTTTGCTTGCTTGCTTGCCATTTATACTGGAT
The DNA here is from genome assembly GCF_003668045.3 of Cricetulus griseus. Lineage (NCBI taxonomy): Eukaryota > Metazoa > Chordata > Mammalia > Rodentia > Cricetidae > Cricetulus > Cricetulus griseus. The sequence continues at coordinate 414,715,480 of NC_048595.1, forward strand.
TTAGAACCTTCTTCTAGAAAAGGCTGTTTTATTGTATTGAACTGGTTTATTAGAAAACATGAATATAAATTTTAATTTAGAAAGTTGCTGTCTATGAGTGCCTATGTGGTTTTGTCTTCCTAGGAATGGTATTCTCGTTCACACCCTATTTTGTTTTCCCCCCAGTTGTGGCAATTTATGATTATACAAAAGACAAGGAAGATGAGCTGTCCTTTCAGGAAGGAGCCATTATTTATGTCATCAAGAAGAATGACGATGGTTGGTATGAGGGAGTTATGAATGGCGTGACTGGGCTCTTCCCTGGGAATTATGTTGAGTCCATCATGCATTATTCTGAGTAAAGCTCAGCACAGCTGTGCTTCCCTTTCAGGAGGTCAGGTCTTCCCACATTAGCTAGAGGCCCTGGGAATTTCCTCCCAGTGAAACTAATGAAGCATATAAATGGTGAAGTTACTTCTTTTATTACTATGTTTTGGTTTATCCCCTAGTATTAAAAACAAGAAATCAAAGCTGAGTCTGAACAAATGAATCTTCTTGCTGGCATTTGTACGATGCTGTCTGGATTGAAAATGTGACCATTTGTCAATCTATGGAAGGCATAGTAACATGGACATGTAGTTAAAACAAGTCAGACTAAGACTGGCTTGAGAAAAAGAGTCTGGGATCTTTCTCAGGAATACTGTACACCCTTGGATTTTTTTCCTCCTACAGAATCTGTGACATTGGATGTTCATTGCCTCTGCCTTGGGGTTAGCCTCATGGCCCAGTGACACCCTTGCCCCTTACTTTCTTTCACTATATGGAGAGGAAGGAACCAGTGTTTAAGTACCATATTTAACTACTTTTCAACTGTTTCAAAGTTTTTTTTTTTTTTTTTTTTTTTAAAACACTGTAAATCCTGTGTTCTCTTAGCACTGGAATGTGCTCGGTGAGTTAAATCTGAACTCCCTTGCATCCTGTCCTGTTTGTAGATTATAAAGATGACAAAATGTGAAAGTCTCCAAACATTCCCAGGGTTAACAGTCACCACAGTTTGATTTACATGAACTGTTGCATGAGACTGCATTGCTGATAACAGCCGGTGAACCTGATGTGAGATGTGGTAGGTACTTGTACTGAGGTGTGGGTGTGTGGAGCTGGACAGGAAGGTTCCTAAGGCTTTGAAGGAAAGAGCTCCAGCCCTTTCACCTTAGGCACTGCTTCAGAGACTAGGACTAGGAAGTCAGATCTGCTATTGCTGTCCTTTTGATATTTAAAAACATTTCCCCCTCCTTTTTAGAAGAGACTAGTTGTCATGTCTCTTGAGTCACTGGATTGGGAATGACAGGCTGCTACTGTGCTCTTGGACCGTTATCAATGGCAGTGTTAGCTGGTGCTGAGGCATTTTTATTCTCGAAGCTGTAGAAAAGTAAATGTTCTGACTTGATGTGATTGGACTCTAAAGTAGACATTCCTAGTAATCTGAACCTTGTGATTCAGACTAAAGACTAATGGACAGAACACCCAGTCACACTGAAGAGTCAGTATGATTTTGAGATGATTGGCATCTCCCTCATCTATAATTAGTTTAAATTCAGCGGCTTTAATAGTCATTTCTGTAATTACTATAAGAAATATTTGAAAAAAAAAAAAGGGAGGTGTTACTGCCCAGTAGGCGAATAACATGTTTTTGGTCTGGTTTGTATTTAGGCCCAAAGCTCCCATGTGCATTCTTACCAGTCCAGTGAATTGGCCAGAATAAATTTGGCAAGGTAACTTCACCTAAAGGGTGAAAAAGAAGAGGAAGTAATAGCTGTAATTCAGATGCAGGCCTTTGACATGCTGGATAGCAACGATAGGAGAAGTTGGTTGACAAATGAGCAAGTGTTGTAGATGTGAAGAAAAGCAGACTGTGCAGGCAGAAGCTAACTCCACTTAGAGATCTGAGCCTGAGACCCAACTGGTTTCTTTCCCAAGACCTTCTTGCTTTAAAGTTGCAGGGTTTTGTTGGTTTCAGACATGGTGTTCCTCCTGCTTTAGCTTCCCAATACTAGGATTACAAGCAGGAGTTACTACATTAGGGCTTTTTTTTTTTTTTTTTTTTAATGACATTACACTTTTTTTTTTTTTTTTAAAAAAAAAACAACTTGTTTCTAGTATACTTCCCACTTTATGCTTTTGTTAGGATATGTCTGTGAATGTTTTGAGCCTTTAGCTCCATTATGGACCCAGCAAGTCTATATATGAACATGTTTAATTTTGCTTGTATTGGTACATGGAAACTTTTGAAAATAGTTGCACTGATTATTTATTTAAGTAGCCTTTTGCTGAACAAGCTTAGTGGATTAATAAGATACTTGGAAACCCAGCAAACAACTAGCTTGTATAGTCAGAGAAACAGCTGGTCGTGGTCACAGGAACACAGGAACACAGGTTACCTTCTAGACCCTGTTGAACTGGGGTTTGCAGAAAACACTAGTGATGTCCTTTGTGCTGAACGCTTGCACTGGGGTAACCCATGGGCAGTTGACTCCTCCCACTTATATCACAGAGTACTGATGGGATTTTACAAAGATAAAAACACTGTTGGCTTCTTTTTTCATCTTTCAAATTTTCACAATTTTGAATTCTATAAATTGTCTTGGAAGGATACTCTGTAACAGTGAGCCAGGCCTGTAGTGATTGGAGACTTTTAATGTATGTAATATTTTGTAGATTGCATGCTGTTAATACTGTGAGGTTATCTCCTGTTTTATTGTAAAATTTCCCATTTATTTGCCCATAAACTAAAAACGGTTGATATTAGGAATTTTAAATGAATGTTGAAACCCTGCCAACTGGTAAGCAACTGCTTTACCAGGACACAGGTGCTCTGAGGGCGCTGATCTTTCCTGAAATGTCTGATTTAGGGACAGTTCCTTTACCCTAAAAAGACTGGATATTTGTCTCTTTTTTGCTATTACTATTTGAAGGTCCATGGATCTGAGTGAAAATCCATTCTTGTGTTTGATCTTATAGCCAAGGCAAATTAGAAACAAAAATAGTGCCAATGTTTTGAAACATAGACCCAAGAGATTTCAGCCTGCTGTGTTTGGAATAAATATGAATTTTTGAAGATGTCTCCTACAGAATTTTCTGTTTGGCTACTTCCTTCTATCTTCCTAAGAGGCACCTGCTGTTCCCATCTTGGGATTGGTACAGGACTGCTGATTTTGCTGTTCTAAAAACCACTGGGTGACATTTTCATCCCGCCTTTCCTTACCTGTACTACTGCTGTGTATTGGCCAGCTAGACTGGTTTGTGCATCTTTACAATTGATGTCTACAATGTAGTTGGACTAACAGTTTATGTTGATTAAAGATAGTTCTTATATATGGAGCACCAAAATGATAGCTTGCTTTTATCTTTCAGTTTTCATTGTCTTTAAAGATCATCTTCCTGCAGTACAACCTTTGTTTTACCTTTATTTCTTCTCTCCTTCTGAGAGAACATGGTGTGGCCTGAAGGCTGCCTTTACTTCTGGAAGGGATTTGAAGAAATGGTAGGTTGACTGCCAAATCTTGGAATGAATGGGAGCTGTTTACTTCTGAATAGCTTTGGCCAGGAACTCCTGATGGGTGTGGAGGTGACACTTCCTAACACTGTTTACTTGGAATCATAAAATTTTGGAACTAAAAAGCTTTACGAATGTTTGTTCCAGTCTCACCTTAATGGTGGGGTTAGATGCTATGTTTCAGATAAACAGTTAGCTCTTGACTCAGCTCAGTCTTCTCCACTGTACCAACTGTTATAACTAAATGTGCTGTACTTTTCTGTAGATATCAAGAGTGCTTGTTTTCAGGACTATACTTGAAAAGATATGCCATGTTTTCATAAATAACCACCCAAGTATTCAGATTGCTTTAAGTTTAAGTGCAACCTGAGTGGAAATAATCTTCGTTTACCCTTCTAAAACTTCATAAACACCATTCCATAAAGCTATGTGTAGCAAGAATGCATTGTATTTAGTTCTACACTGGCAGGAGCAGAGTGGAGCATACACAGTACACAGCCTTACTTATGAGAGCCTTACAAAGTCACTAAATGGAGGCATTGAGCTTGCTATCTAAGTTTACTTTATGCTCCTTGTTTTATTGAGAATCTCTATTAAAAAAAATCAACAAATGAAATGACAGGGCCTAACTGTAAATGATCCTTGCTAATAATGTTAAATTTTTTGTAAGAAAAAAAAAAAGCTTATTTTTCACATTAAACTGAAGCCTCTTTTGCAAGTTCTGAATTCTATGGAAAAGCAGTTTTTAATCATATTTTGTGTCCATGTACCTTTTTTTCTTAACAAAATGGTTTACAAAAAGAATGTAAACAACTTATGATTTGGCCAGTTACACTTTATAGCTCCCAGAGAGTTGGTGGTACTGATTAAAAAAAAAAAAACAAAAAAACAAAAAACCACATTCGAGCAACTTGAACGGGCAAGTGTTGCCAGTAACATTCCTTATGTGCGCCATTGAGCACCTCCAGATGAGTGAGGGACATTCACTTCATTTTTAAATTGTATTTGGAATAATTATTGCTGTGTACTAAGAACTTGACCCAAATAAAAATCACACGAAGTATATCCCAGTGTCTTTCAGTTATTTGTGTATGCACTGCTTCTCTCTGAGGTGGTTCAAAGCATTGATGGTAGTATTTCATTACTTATTAAGGCTTTAAAGGAGTGCTGAACCTCTAACAAGTTTTATCTCTGGAATATTTTAAAGACAGCTGCTTATTTTCATTATGAACTGCTTTTTCCAGATGTACTCCAGTTTTGTTAAGTGTAAATTTTTCTATCATTGGAATGAAGTTGGCAACATACTATCATTGGAATGAGCTTTTTAGGATCCCAGATGATCAATCATTTGACTATAAGTTTTCTAGTGATTTGTCTAAGTAAATGGCAATCTCTAGAGTAAGACTACTCAAGTTCTTGCTGCCTTACAAGTCCATAGTCCTCAATGCCTGTGTACTGACATGTAATGTGGAAAGCTCAACTAAAACATTTTAAAGCAATGTTTTCAAGAAAAGGATTTCTCTATGAAAAGGATCCACAATTGGTAGCTCGGACAAATGGTGAGTAACTTTTATTATAGTGTGATGATAAATGGTAAGGTGATTTGTAATCTGTAACTAAAACATATCCTCTTGATATGGCAGTCCCAATACATAATTGTACTTCCAAATCATTGCTGGGGAGATCCTTTTTGGCATTAGTTTTTATGCAGTTTTACTTTACTTAATTAAAAAAGATCAGGGGCCAGAGATATGACTCAACAGTTAACACACTTAGAGAACCTGGGGTTGGTTTCCAACACCCACATGCTGGTTCACAGCATTTTGTAGCTGTAGTTCTAGTTCATATACGCATAAAGGCTTACACACACATGTGATTTGGGTGGGTGGGGGGGGCAGGAGGTTTCAAAAGATTTCTATGTGTAGCTCTGACTGTCCTGGAACTCTCTTATCAGTCAACTAGACTTGCCTCAAACTCGAGATCTATCTGCCTCTGCCTCCCAAGTGCTGGGAATGAAGCCTGTGTGCTCACTGCCACTCAACTAATAAAAATATGTTTTTAATTTACAAAACAATAAGACCACCTATAAAAGCTATTAGTACTTTTAAAATAGAATTTTCTTACACATTTATTGTGTATGTATATGCACGCAGTAACTTGTGGAAATTGATTCTTTCCTATCCACCTGAGTTCCAGGGATTTGAACTCAGGTTGTCAGGCCTGTGCAAACACCTTTACTGGTTGGCTCCTACTCACTTCCTAATTAGTAATATCTAATGACCTCCAGTCTGTTGGTATAAACAAGCAAAACACAGTGAACTGTTGTTAATTCACCTACAACACTTAATTTATCCTGACACATCAAGCTTTAAAACCAGGTTCTTTGAAGAATTTACTTTTATTTATGTGTATGTATACCACATGAGTTCAGGTGCCTTTGGAGGCCAGAAGAGGACATTGGATCCTTTGGAGCTGGAGTTATAGGCGGTTTTGAGTTGCCCGACGTGGGTGCTGGAAACTGAACTCTGGTCTTCTGGAAGAGCAGAAAGCATTCTTAACAACTGAGTTATTTCTCCAGCCCCACAAAACCAGGTTCTTAGTGGTACTCATCCAAAACACTAGAAATTCTTGTGTTTAAATGGAAATCTATTTAATTTTTTTTTTTAAATTAAGGATTGGGCTAGGTGACAAAGTATGTAACTAGAAAAACAAATTTACTCTGGCTAGCTGACCACTGTCCTAAGCCATTACAATAGTTTATTGACAAGTAGCAAGTGTAACTTGGAAACTAACCAGCAGTAGAACAAAAACATAGTCAGTAGTACTGAATGAATATATCTCTTTCTTATATATATATATTTGTGTGTATATATAGCTTTGCACAATCAGGGAGCAAGGCACATAATGAAATGAGTGTACATTTATGCAGAAGAAAATAATAAAGGCTGGAAGAAAACACAACTTCATTTTTACCAAGCTGTGCACAATCCTCCGAATAATGTCCTCTTTCTGGTGCATCTGTTATCTTCATGCTTTACAAAAGTAGCTTCTACATTATATCTATTTATGACAAAATTTCCACAGCTACAAGTCAGTGAGCCTTAACTCCATTTGTTTTTTAAAGAGACAAGGAAAGGAGAGACAACCCCAGTTAAAGATAATGTGCAATTCTTTGAAAAGAGTAAACAGTATTTTTACAACACTTAGCACAAGCTAATCATTTTACCTTATGCATCTCTGGAAGAAGAGTTCACTAGTGGCTGATATTAAAACTAAGCAAAGTCATTTCAAACATTCCAGTTAATGCTTATTTTCTAGGAGGGACTATTTACAAATACAGGAAAAGTAGGAGGTGGAATTATGAAAAATGGCAGTTTTTGGTATTAGGTTGTAACAAATTTAATGAATGGATAGTTTTTAAAAATGTGTCCCCTGTCTCCCTTAAGTACTGCAGCCATGTTTTCCTAAGAAGTTGATGCTTTACCAATCAATCATAGCTCGGAATTCATAGCTCATGAACAGCATGCTCCCAGATTTGGCCAGCTCTTCAGTAGGATTCAGTTTGACTTGAGCCACTTCTCTAAATATCTTTGGTAGAAAACACCCAGACTCCATTTAAGTGGATGAGAACTCTTGAAATACAAGGCAGTCATTCCCTACCCTAGCTTTCTTGCTGCCCAAACTTCAAAAATACTTACCTATCTTCTATTTTATTAGCACCTCAAAGTTCACTTGGTGTTTTTTGTGTTGTTTTTAAATACTATTCTTCTAAAGAGTTCAAGGCACTGGGGATTATAGCAGATAGCTTTCTAAAATGGTTTACTTCACAGCAAACCAGAGCCCCTGCCCTCCAACACATTGTATATGTATGAAGTATGTTGTTTCATTGAGCAGTTCTTCACTTAAATTTTAGGTTTCTTTTATATATAGACCCCTCCTAAGGGCACTGAACACTTGTAATATTTGATGGCTAGAATGTTAAAGGCGTGACACATTTTCACTGGATTTTAAAAGGACCATCTCAAAAGATGATGCGTTTCAATTTTTTTTTCCCTCTTGTATTTCCTTTGGGTCAGCTTTGAAAGAAGTCACATATTACAGATAATATAAAGTTAAATTTAAAAAAAAAGTTCCAAAAACGTTTTTGTAATGTGAAAGTTTTTTTTTTTTTTTTTAAAGAGAAGGCCATCTTCCTGTGTAAACAAAAATAATTATACCTGTTTCATTGGAAAGCCCGTCATACAACTACACAGGGCATTGTTTTAATTGTCTTAAAGTAAATTCAGCTATAATGCTAGTTCTGATGATGCATGGAAATGCTTGGAATGGGTTTTTAATCTGCTTAAACACTGCTTGTGTTTGTAACATAACCCTGTTTTATTTGAGTAGCAAAGGTGACAACATGCTCTGTTGGAAGTCTGATGAACTGATTGATACTACTGCCCCAAATCTGAAACCTGGATTCCTGTTGATCTGACCTTAGAGTTGTTACCCTGTTAGAATTACTATGACCTCTCAATTTTAATTTAAACTCGTATACATTATTTATAACATCAGAGTGCAATACAGAGAGGAAAACCAAAACAGTTCTTAGCCCTTTGCAAGACATGCCACCAGTAGGTAGGAGCACCTTGATTTTGGGGAACTTGAAAACAACAAAAAAAACCCACTATTATTCTTTTACTTTAAATTGTCTAATAAAAATAGGTCTTTTGGTTATCCTTAAGATCCAGTCATCTTTCTCAGGTTAAAAGGTATAGAATTTTGGAAAAAAAATTGTTATACAGTTAAGTGAATATCTGGGAAAAATGTGTTTCTCCTCCACATGGGAACTATAGCAACTAAAAAGAAAGCATATTTAAATCTTCTGGAGTAAAAGCCAAGCAGGGGAGACTTAGAACAGAACAGCAGTTAGCTGTTTGATTGACAGCAGGTTCCACTGCTTCAGAGTTTAAGCACTAAGGGACTTGAGATTACCTCCACAGTAAAAATCAAGGGTGTCATGAACTCTGAAAAGCACCCACCTGTCCTGCCCTCAGGAGCAGAAGGCTTTTTACCCTAGTTAGTGTCCTGGCAGCCTCCAGACACCTTTAACTGGCCTGGAAAGGCGATACAGGCTGGAGCTGCTGAGCTGAGGGCAGTGGAAGAAGGCACAGAACTAGCGTCAGCTGGCACCATGGACACACCAGAGGGAAAAATAAAACTGCATCTCAGCAAAACCTCCAAACACACTAGGCAGTGAAAAAAAAATTGGAACGTGTCATTTTTTTTTTTAATTAACAGCTATTTCTATCTTTGGAGAAATACAAAGAAACTGCATACTATCACACGATGAGTTAGAAATTGACAGTTTACTGCCTCCTCATTTTTTTCCAATGGGGGGGGTTCAAAAAACTAGAAGTAGTGGCTCAGGGTGGATTTAAGAAATCCCATAAATTCCAGAGTGAAAAAATGAAGGTTGTTGTTGACTTAGGGCTCAATCTAGACTGGAGGTACATATTTTTCCACTCAAGTTGTATACCTGACTTAATTTAAAAAGAAGACGCGCCTAGAGATAAATACTAGGGATAACTGGATCCACACTCTTGGTTTGTCTGTAGTTTGAATGTAGAGCTGCAGGTTGATGAGCATGAGGAAGTACTTCAGAGTAGCCTGGCTACATTTGTTGTGCATGTTGAAACTAACAGTGCAGGTATGTTAAGGTAATTTCATAACCACAAGAATAGCAAGCACATAAATACTTGGTGAGCAATTTGAAAGATTCAAAGGAAAAAAAATCTTTAAGTTGGGGTTTTAAAAAGCACAATGATGGCTAGGCGGTGGTGGCGCACGACTTTAGTCCCAGCACTCGGGAGGGAGGCAGAGGCAGGTGGATCTCTGTGAGTTCGAGGCCAGCCTGGTCTACAGAGTGAGTTCCAGGACAACCTCCAAAGCTACACAGAGAAACCCTGTCTCGAAAAACCAAGGAAGAAAAAAAAAAAAAAAACAAAAATGGGAGGGCACAATGACTTACACTCTTTCCCCTAACTGCATGGCTGTAATGAAGAGTGCTGTAGATGTGATGGGAGGTGCCACTTATATTTATGATGCAGTTCCTTATTGGAGAGTGTTGTAGTGAAACGTGACTATATTCTCCAATGGTTTATCTTCTTTACCTAGATTCATTGGAGTTACTTTCTCCTTGAGGGACAGGACCAGAAGATTTGTGCATTTGGCACTGGTTATCTTTACAATAGGCACAGACTCTCTTTACAAGATGTGTTCATTTGTAATTGGTGGGATGGCCAGTTTTTATTCTCTTACTTGAAAGTAGCTGAGACTGCATTTTAGTCCCATCAACCTTTTCTCATGTACCAAATTAACAAAAGCATACAGAACAGTGTGAAGCATAGTACTGTCATCAGAGTAGTGCTTCCAAGTTTTGCCCAACTGTAGATGCACATGCCAATGTCACTGTAACTGGACTATGACATTGTTCCATCAGAACACCCGGTCACCTGAAAATCTCTACACTCAAGCTGTAAATAGCAAAGATCTTAGCAGCTCCAGTAACTATGGATGAAATTATGAAAACTCATTTTGCTCATGATAGTCCCATCATGATACCTGTACAGGGGCCAGTAGTTCTCTTTTCTTCCTTATCTCTCATAGAGAACAACTTGTAAAGAAGGCATCGCAGAAGTCGACTTTGTTTTTAATGATGTACTGCATTGGGCACAGGAAGTATATTCATATTTGGACTATCCACGGATTCAAATGTCTACTAATGCACACACTATATGCAATGGTATCTGTGACCCAAAGACATAACTGGGGCAGTACATTACAGTGTGCACTGGACATTCTCACGATAAAGCAAGACTCATGAAGCCAAGTTGATGAAGCTTCACAAGACAGTACTGAATAGCATTAAGTATTTCTTGTGTTGTAGGCAAAAAGCTTACCTGTGAAGACATCTTGGATGTGGCTAAGGTCATGGCAGGACTACTGCAACTAGAAGAGCCATAACTTTCATATCACAACCTTCCTGCATTGTTTACCCATTCTGAATAATGAAGATTTTCCTGATTTAAAGTGCCCCTTTTTAATGCAGTATTTAAGTGTTAGTCAAGCAGTTCTAAATTCTGCCAACTGGGAAAAAAATAACAAAAAAAAGCCCTACAGATATACCAAACATTCTGATGATATGCTTCAAACTGAGAAACTGTCCATCTATTTCTTCTATAACACATGCACAAATAGGTGGCACATGGACAGACACTTATGAAATACCTTCTAGATTTTGGTCCAATCCATACGATAAACAAATTATAAGTGACAACATATCCCCTCCTAAGTCTCCTTCCACTCAAAATATACAAAACCCTATTTTCTGATTAGGAGGCAAAGGAATAAATAGACTCAGTTCTCTATATATACACATTCACAGATGTATACATATGTATATACACACAATCTGTATAGCTGTGTGCACATGCATGTACACACGTAGCACATATACACACAAACATACACGTAGCTGGACACTACCTGAATAACATATCAGGAGGCTCTGAACACCTGGGTTCACAGATGATCAGGTGAACTGATTGCAGAACTGATTATAGATAGCATGAAATAAGTCCTGTGGCTACCAGTCTCTTGAGAGCTTAGTATTCTGGTCTCTTTTGGGGGGAGCGGGAGGAGGTCCTCTTCTCAATGTTGCATAGCCTGAAATATGACTACCTCCAAAGCCAGCCTTCGGCTGGTCAGACAGCAGTTCCGGTGGTGGTGGGGGTAGTGCCATGTCGTCCATGGTGGCTGTGGGTTCTGCTCTGGACATTCGTGAGGAGGAGAGGGAGCCGTGCCGTGTGATAGACTTGCGCTGCAGTGTCCTGTTAAGATCAGCTAGGAATCCAGGCTGGACACTAAGGCTGGATTTGGGAGAGGTGGGCACTTGTGGCACAACTGTAGTCATCGCTGGTTGCTCAGAGATGTCAGCTTGAGTGAGGCGAGTGCTGTCATTTCGTTTGGGCCGGGTAGGTGGAGGGGCCTTCTTCAATGATGTTTTAGACCATAGCTGTGGCTGAGGATTCACAACTGCCACTTTGGGGGAGGTGTTTCCCGAGAATATGGCTGGAATCTCAATAGGGGGCAGAGGAAGCTCAATTTCAGGTGGAGGGGGTGGAAAGTCAGAATCGGATGGAGGAGATGGAAATTCTACTGTGGAGTCCTTTCCATGCCCACTCACAACAGAGGGTTTTGTTGACACATTCCCTTGCTGGTGGATCCCAGGGAGGTTGACTCCAGAAAGGTGGAGTTTGCCAGGTTTGGGGGGTGCTGCAGGAGGTGGTGGGGTCTCCTTGTTGGGAGACCCTGACTCTGCTGGTGGTGCAAACTTGCTGACTAGACTGTCTACTGAGGGTCTCTTGGGCTCAGGGTGCTCTGCACAACTGCCCGACTTAATGCTGGAGTTGCGCTGTGGGGTTGGGGGTGGTTTCTTCCCCCCAGGGCTGGACAGCTTACTTGGCTTTTTGCCTGGAGATCCACCTTTGTCAGGGATAGGTGAAGTCATTGGTGGAGCTGGGGCTGGGGCTGGGGCTGGGGCTGGGGCTGGGGCTGGAGGAGGTGGAGGAGGAAACACCAGGCTGCTTTCTGGAGGGGGAGGAGGGAAATCTGGGGAAGGGACAGGGATTGAGCTGGGCTGCCATTTGGGTTTTGCTTTCACTGCAGGAGGGGACTGTGGGGTGACACTTACTGGGAGGGGCTTTAGGGGCTGTGAGTCCACAGGAGGAGGAGTGGGAGGGGGTGGAAACTGACTGGCTATCTGCTTCACAACTGAGGGCACAGGGGACAGTGGAGAGGGGGGTGGCTTCACCCCAAAGCTCTGCTGCTTGGGTAGTGTGGGTGGGGGGCATGGGGCAGGCTGGACAGGGGGGGAGGGTGGAATGTGAGAAATGGGGAAAGCTGGCTGTTTCTTTGCTGGGGGCACTGGAGGTACAGGGGTGGGTGGTACAGCTTGTGTCACTATTGGTGGCACCGTTTTGGTGCTAGCTGAAGGAGGAATGGTCACCAGGGGTTTAGGGGGTGCTTGAGGAGGGACAGTTGAAGGGATGGGAGGAGCTGGTGAGGGTGTGGGAGGGGCCACCTGAGGAACATGCTGAACTTGATGAATCTTCAGTGGAGGAGGTTGGGGGCTGAACTGTGGCAGGGATGGGGCACATGGCACTGGCTTTAACTGGGCCATGGCTGAACCAGGGGTTGGGGGTGGTGGAGGAGGAGGGGGTGGAGGAATAACTCCATTGGGGGGCACCACAATTTGAGCCTTGAGGGACTGTGAAGCCAAAGGCAGAGGTTGCATCCCTGGGGTTGGTGGAGACTTAAACAGGGGTCCTGAATGCTGAGCTGCATTTTGCAGCCTGGTGATTGTACTGTACTTGACAAACATGGTGGCTGATGAGCCTGCAGAAGGTGCAGCAGACTGACTAGGGAGAGGAGGAGGAGGAGGAGGTGGTGGAGGTGGAGGAGGCGGCGGTGGCGGTGGAGGAGGAGGCAGAGGGGGTGACGGTTGTGAGGCAGTATAAGGGGTGACGATCTTAGTTTGAGGGGACAGAGGGGGCATAAGTGAAGTGTAGGACCGATTCATAGATTCCATTCTGGCCTAAAAGGAGTATAAAAAGGGAAGTGGGAGGGAGAAAAACATAACAAAACAGTTACAGATGTAAGCTTTGACTCTATCAAACTAAAAAGCAAGGAATCTAGGACATGCATGAAGAGGATGCAGCAGTTGGTGATTATAAAGACAGACAATGTCAGGAAGGTTAAAATCTGATTCTCTAGGTATCCAGGGCACAGGAAATTTGTTTCACTCTGCAATATTCTTTTAACAGCTAGCTATGCTGCCTAATAGTGTGGGAACAAGTTCCTGTTGCAAAGCCATTTGGGTTGTGACAGGATGTGTGATTTTTGACCTTGGCAATGGGACTTTCACAAACCCTGCCCTAGGTCCTCCTGGGCTCAAAAGTTCACCTTCAGTCCATGACTGCATCCACATCAAGCAGATGCCGTCCTAGGGTAAGGAATGCTGGTGGAAGGCCTCCCGAGGAGTGAGGATGGCTTTTGATCCTAGTAAGCTGACACGTGAGTGTATGAGAGTGCTCAGCAGTTGTGCACAGTCACACAGGAATGAATGAATTCGCACACACACTTGTGTGAACACTTGCATCCAACATGCACAGAAGTCCAGCAATGCAGGTAAGGGGAGCATTCTTTACATTTGCTTTACTGGAAAATACATAAAGAAATGTGTTGTAAATATTATAGTAAAAGATAAAACATCACACAGAAAAAGCCAGATGAAAATAAGAGGAAACTGTAGAGCTAAAGGAAAAGTCAGCAAGCAGGAGCTAGGGTTTGCCAGTGAGTTGTCAACCACATCTGGGTTGTATTTGGCACGGCTGAAATGGTTGCTTACTGCCTGAGCCAACCATGTGTACATTTGTGGCTCAAGGACTTCTGAAATATGGAAAAGAAGGAATTTTGATTTAATAACTCTGGAATCACCCTGTAGGCTCTTTGCACAACTGTGAAGAAATGAGGAAACCCATCGGTTCTCAATCACAAATGATACCTAGTTGGCATTGAGGGTACTTAAGTTAGTGAACTAAAGGTTCATTCATAGGCTGAATTCTAATGCCTATTGGGGGTTCACGTTTCTCTAAAAATTATACATCAAAATAAAAGCATTAGTTTGTAAGGTTTGGTTATAGGAGTCACCCAGGTTAATGTGTTTCAGCGAATAGCCCCTGACCTTAACTTGACCCTGTCTTGGCTGCTTCAGGGGTGCAGACCTTAGCTGTGCTGGCCTTCTCATGTGGCACCTGAGACTGCGGTAACAGAAGAAACACACAGAAGGATCAAGACTCAAGCAAACTGACATTATTACATTGCAGGGTTCATTCTCTTTCTAAAACTGTAACAACAGTTTTGTTTCCTAAGCAAAGAGTATTTGTGTTCTTGTTTTCCTTGATTTCACATGTGGTAAGTGAGTTTGACTATTAATTTTTAAGGTAAAGGTTTTTTTTTTGGACAGCAGTGGGAAATTTAACCTGGAGTTTTGTGCATGCTAGACAAATGCTCTACCACTGAGCTACATCCCCAGCCAAGGAAAGATATTTTTCTTCAGACATTTAAAATTACATAGGCTATTGTTTCTAGTATATGCTTAGAGTATTAGGTTTTACCTAAATTGGTTCACAAGGAACTGGGATTGGTGACACAGTCCTACTTGGGAGGCTGAGACAGGAGGATTACACATTGAAGGACAGCCAGGAACACCAAATGTGATGGACTGTCTCAAAACATAAATGATTGGAATGTAGGTTTGTGACAGTGTTTGCCTAACGTGCAAGGTCCTAAGTTCAATCCCCAGTACTTGGGAAGAAGATTCTAGGGTGGAAGAGAGAACTGTTAAAATTTTCTAATATGGGAGTTTTAACAGTGTTTAAAAAGAATTTAGGTCATTAAAACCAATATTGACTGCTCATTTTCATTCTTCCCGCCCTCATGCCAGCTAGTCAACCATATATGCAAATTATGTAATTAATTTGTTTTACAGACAAATTTAAATATTCATTTTGATTCTCATTTGTGAATGTGCTTGTATTCGTGACTCAGACCAAAAGAACCAATAAAATAAATAAAAGGGAAAGAAAATGATGACTGTGTAAAAAGCAAAATAGTCTAGCCAGAGTGTCAGTGGTTTCTCAATGATGGGATACACCCTTTAAGTGGTGAGTATACCCAGCACACATCCTTTCTACAGGAATTCTGCATGTCTTTCAACTCTAAGGTGGCTCTCGAATCTTAGCAGAGAAGTTTCTTTGTGCAGCAGAGAGTGGTTAATGCAGAGACCCACAATAGGTAAGTGCAGAGAACGAGTGCCTGGAGTGCTCAGCTACAAACGAGACAGCTATACACCATACTGCCTCTCCCCAGGGCTCAAGGACCGGGATGGAGGAGGGTGTTCAGGACCTGACAGAGCTTCTGTACTAATGAATTCAACTGTGGCTGCCTGCACAAAAGCAAGTCAGTCAGCATTGTAGCACAGAGTGGGAAGGGGTTCATGAGCCCCCACCCCTAACTGGGGAGCACTTGACAATTGAAGGCTTCTGGAAAACCCAAGAGTCAGTTTTCTGTAATAGTGTGGCTCCTGGCACAATGACCCATGTTCTAGTGGAAAGTCACTTATGTATGTATCAGCAGCACAAACTGGACTAATGGATTCTTGAAAGAAAAAAAAGGACATGAAAATGGGAGGTGAGGTGGCTCTGGGAGAAGTGGGGGTAGTCTTAAAATACACTATTTATGTCTGAAATTTTCATAATACATAAAAAGAAAAAACTCAACATTATGGTCTGTAATAATATTACTGAATATTAGCCAAGATTCAGGAATCCAAAATTTTAAGAATGATTTGAATTTAGCCTTCTGCATAAAACATAGTTTGAGAAAATTTATCAAGGCCTATCATAGACATACCTTAAGACTGAAAATAAGGAATGAATCTGAATTAATTAAAAATGAATTGTAAGCAACTTTTCTGGAACTTTAGGGCAATAGCCCTACATCGTGTTGCTCCAGCAAACTGGTTATAGTTGAAAAAGGTAGAGTGGGGAGGGGTTGTTATAACTTAAAAATGTAAGCTGCTGATTAAAATGTATAAATAACCGCCACTAAAAAAAAAAAAAAAATCTTAGGCCACAAGTCACTACAGAGAACTCTAAATAAAGTGGTTCCCCCATTATAATTAAGATTGAAAATCTAAGAAGGAAGACCAAAATAGTGCCAAATGAAACTCTGGTAAAAGAATAAAAGATGACCACAGATTTTTATGTGTGAATTAAAACTAGCGTGTTACCTTGCTAGACTCTTCCAACTGAGTGCCTCGTTTCCAGGCTTCTGAGAAGATGGAGCTCACAGTGCTTTGGGAACGGATGTGTCCTGTGGGCAGGGTGTCTGACATTCCACTGTCAGACTGGTTAGAGTGATTTGACTGAGACTCTGTTTAAAACATTTAAAAAGTTTCATCAGTATCATTTTGATCATAGAATATACACATTTTAAATGTTACAGTTAAATGCTACGTAGAATGGCAAATCAACTCGTCTTACTCTAAACTCAGTGAATACAATCTAGTAGAAAAAGCTTACCTTACAAGTGTTAGAAAATTTGACCCTTTAATTTTTTTTAATACTTCAGCATGAGAGACTTACACAAGTCATTAGGACCCTGAAAACCTGTCTTGGATAAAAATCTACTCTGAACAAGTTTTTTTTTTTTTTTAAAAAAAGGATTAATGAGCCATCGATTATATCTACATTATCTTAAGAATCCGTCATTTTCAGGTCATTTACAGAACAGCTTATAAATTCAGAGGCTTCCTTAGCAATCAACAGTACTGAGTCCTTCAACTGAGAATAAAGGGTTTCCCAGGCACTCAGGTACTGGCACAACTGAGCAGCAGTCATGATACAGCCTTGCCTCCAGTGCAGGTGACAGTGGGGAGCAGGCATGGGTTATGGTTCAGGGTAAGAAGCACCTTTACCTGACATTGGGACTAGAAGAACTGGAAGATGACTTTCCTGGATTCTAAGGTAACTCTGTGTATTTATGTCCCTTATGATACCTGGAAAGTAGTGGAGACTCAAAGCTGTTCCTAGACAATTACTTTGTGATTAATGGAAGCTATTAAAATAAGTTCAGTAACCTAACCCTCAACTTCTTCAAGGTTAAGACTATCCACAAAGTAAAAATACAAGGAATATGCCAAAAAGCAAGGACTCTAGGCTCATTTATTATCCCTATTTCACAATAGCCTGTACGACCCGAGCACACAAATCTTTGTGCTCTTCAACATTAATCACTAGGATTTTATGTTTTAGCCTAGAAAGCCTAAGATTTCAATAAAATATATGGATGATACTAGTGAAGGAAAAAGGCACATTATTTAGTATGTAAGTACTGGTATTAAGTGCTACATGAATTAAAAACAGTACACCTTTCCTCAGCCTCTGATCCTACTTGCTGTCTTTCTAGTCCAACTTCTCAAGAGTATTTTTTCCACTAAAATGAACATCTTATTTTAGATGTTTATTATTTTTATATTAGAATAGAGTAAGTTCAAATTCTTACTGATTCAGCATCTAGTTTGTCCCATTATTCTGTTTAAAATCTATAGTACATTTGCCACAGCTATGGAATGGACACTGATTTACTAATAACTATATACTATACTTCATATATCCATATTCTGGTCCAGGATGCCACATTATAATTGGTTATCTTGACTCCTCTGACAGTTGCTCTGGTTTTCATTGGTTGTTTTGTGATTCTGATAGCCTTGACAACTACTGATTAAGTCTCATCACACTGTATCAAGGGAACCTGCAACCAATGTGACTAAACACTTGTCCACTTTCTCCACTGTCAAGTTACTGCTTTCTCAACCTTTTTTCCCCCCTTGAGGGTTTCTCCATGTAGCTTTGTAGATCAGGCTGGCATCGAACTCACAGAGATCCACCTGAGTGCTGGGATTAAAGGCATGCACCACCACTGCCCGGCTTAACCCTTCTTTTTTAAGTAAATCACTATGTGTAGCTCCTTAAGAGGGCAAAGTGTGTACAGAAATCATTTAGAACTATTTTGTGGGGCTGGAGAGATATCTCAATTAAGAGCATACTCTTGCAGAGGACTTGGACTCTGCCCCAGCACCTATACCAGGCAGCTCACAACTGTTGGTAACTCTAGTTCCAGGAACACAATGCCCTCCTCTGCCCTCCATGGGCACCTGCATGTACATGGTGCACATAACTCATGTAGACATACACACATGATAGTGGGACTTGAAAGGAGCTGGGGAAAAGGATAGAAGGTAATACCATTGTATTTTAATTAAAATATATTTAAAATCTTTAAAAACTTTTTTGTGTGAAAATTATGTTATCATGGATCCATAGTGATATATCTTCTAATTTGTTTTTAATTGTATACTACATTGCATATTTCTCTTATTCAACATTATTACAGCTTTAGGCATGGGAGCTCTTTCAAGTTGGCATCTATGTTCCTCTGATAACTCTTATCCTATTTTTAAGTCCTCTACTTAAGGCTCATCTTGTATATTCTCTACCATAGCTTTAGAATCAGCCATTTGCCCAACAGCACAGGTTCCTTCTTCTGGCGACTGGGCTGTGGGCAGTCTTGTAATTACTGGGATGTCACTTTTAGGCCCTTTCAATGAACAGAACTAGAAAATAGGCACTTACATGGGTTATACACTACATTTTCACAGGTTATTATGTATTTACCACAATTCCAAACACACTTTTTATTATTTAGAGATAATGTGAAATCATACGATTTTTAAGTTGTTAAGCAATGACATGGATTATCATCCAGGGAAGATTTTGAAAAAAGCGTTTAACTGAAGATGCATTTAAAAGATATGGGAATCTAGAAGCCCTTTTGAGTGTCACTGCAAGTATGATAGCTTAAATGGCTTCCTTAGCTGGAAGTGTTCCCACTGTACTGCAATGTCAAGAAAGCTGTGTAGTAGTGCAGTGTCCTGATGGCTTGTGATTACTTCTCATGTCTTATCAGTATGTGTGAGTTTTCAAATAAACTTCATAAGTATTATTTAACAGTGCATTAGAAGTGCATTTTAAATACTTGTGAAATGGTTCATAACAATCCACTTTGAACAACTTTGTGGGAAATAGGGAGAAAAAAAGTACCCACTGATCAGAAATTAGGTATGGCTGTGGCTGCAAGTTTTAACACTCTTGATAAGTGCTGTGTGGTACTTTGAGCTACCTGGGATGCTAGAAGAACTGGATCCAGATTTAATGCTGGAGCTGGATAAAGAAGTCCAATCATAAGCAGGCTCTGTCCTTTTCAAGGCTTCTTGGTAATTTGTGTAGAGCTGCTTCCCATACTAAACAAAAGAGAACAAATAGGGATGTTTAATCCTGAGTTGGTATGTGGAAGGATGGGGTAAAGGGAGGGAAACATCTGTGTACTAGTTGTTTTTATTAATACCTATAATACTCTCTAGAAAGTTACATTTGTACTCATTTTCCTCAGTTGTGAGACAGCAGGAAGCCAATTTTATTGGCATTTATATTAGAAATGAAAGTTTCATCACTCCAACAGATCTAGGGCTAGATTCTTAGCACTATTCAGGGGTACTGCTCCAAATCTACTTGATAAATAACCATAATTTAATATACAATTTTTTATTTGGGGGCTGGAGAGATCTGTAAACAACAACAAAACCTATTAACTTACGCTAAACTTGGCTACATAAGAATCATATAATACATGCTCCGAAGTAGAAATAAATCACTTTGATACAAGTTATTACCAGCAATATCATTCCAGACATTAACATATTTCCCAACCACCAAGGAAAAAGGGCATTTAAAATACAAACTTAGGCCTGAGGAAACCAGACACTAGCGGAATGAGCATGAAACAACCAGAACCACTACCAACAATCCAAAGTATCTAATTAATCACGTCATTATTGCAGTCTGAGATGGAGAGGAAATGCACCTTTGCGATTCGGATTCCATTGACCCACTGATGCAGTGTCCGAACATCATCACAGCAAAGGTACTTGATATACTGAGACTTCTTCTGGATCTGTGGGTGCTACAAAAGGAAAGGCAGCATCCAGTCATGTCCTGATGAGTTATAGTCTTAGAGAAATGGCAAACTGGTGCATACTTTTTCTTTTTTTCTCCTCCCCCACCCCCCAGACAGGGTTTCTCTGTGTAGCTTTGGAGCCTGTCCTGGCACTTGCTCTGAGTACCAGGCTGGCCTCGAACTCACAGGGATCCACCTGCCTCTGCCTCCCAACGCCAGGCTTCTTGTTTGTTTTTTGAGACAGGGTTTCTCTGTGTACTTCTGGCTGTCTTGGAACTCACTCTGTAACCAGGCTGGCTGCAAACTCACAGAGATCCACCTGCCTCTGCCACCCAAGTGCTGAGATTAAAGGTGTGTGCCACCATGCCCAGCTTAGTACATATTTCTTATATAACCAAAAAGTGGAATAAAATAGCCCATACTTATTTTATTTTTAAATAAAGTATATATCATGTTAAATTTTAGGTCAAGGTGTCAATGTAAATTTTCCACCTGGGAAGTTCTCAAATATTCCCTTTTACATATCAAAGAAAAACTTCATCAAGGTTAAGTCATAGACTTCTCAGTCTGTAAGACTGAAAATGGAAATGTTTACCCAGGAAATCATGGTTTAGAAGCTCCAAAGGAGAAGATCCTTCCTTGTGGGTAAACAATGATACCAGGCATATACACAATATATATAGCACAACATGGAGGACATGGTCACACATGACTGGTGAAATAATACTTTGTAGGCTTCTTTCTCGACCAAACTGCAGTGTGCACTCTTTGGTGGGACAAGAGGATAGTGTTGATGTTTATTCTGTCCCTGCAATATTTACTTTATTAGAAGTTAAAATAAGAGAAAAAAATTAAGACATAATGGGACCTGTGAGAAAACACCATATCCTGAGAATATATGAATGTTGGAGGCATGTAACATCTCAGTATTACAAACCTGATGTTGACTAACATGATCTTTGGGTTTTCCAAGGGACCTTGTACATTATTTTGCAAACTAGTTAGTGGCTGAAGTTACCTTGTATCAACTTCTTAATAAGTATTGGCTACTGTCTGACTTTTTGACACACACCTCTAATTCCAGTAATTTGAAGGTTGAGGCAGAAGGTCCCAGGTTTAAATCTAGCCTGGGCTACACAGCAAGACTGTCTCAAAAAATGAAGATCAGCAGCTGGGTGGTGGTGACGCACACGTTTAAATCCCAGCACTTGGGAGGCAGAGGCAGGTGGATCTCTGTAAATTAGAGACCAGTCTGGTCTACAAGAGCTAGTTCCAGGACAGCCTCCAAAGCCACTCACTCATTTTACCAAAGAAATCAGAATCCCACCCCAAATCCTAAACAAATGGTACTCCTGAAACCCAAGTAAGACTTTACATAAAAAAAATATGATATAAACATGCAGGCCTAAGTATTGAGGGTCCTGAAGATGGAGCCACTGAGTATAACATGATGCTCTAAGTAATTCTTCCTGGATCTTTGCAGGCTGCCTTTATAAATGTTAATTTAGAACACTAAAAATTCTAAACATTGCCCACTCTTCTCTAATGTATGGCCACAATTCGTGTGAGAAACTTAAAGCCTGACTGAAAGAGAAGAAAACTCCCTAATAACAGCATAGATAACAGACTAGTGTGGCTATAATTTGGGGGGATGGTAGAGACAGAATTGTTCCTTGGCCAGATGAAAGCAGGGGAATTTTGAACATGGGAACAGTACCCTCTAATGGGTCTGCTAATAAAGTTGAGGAAAACCACAGAAAAAAACAAAAAGAAAAACAAAAACATGTCTCTCTATAAAAACATTTTTTCCAGGACAGTCTGGTTCCAACTGATGCTCCTGAGTGCTGGGATTATTGGAGTGAACTACTAGGCCAAATTCTACCTTCACCGTGTTCTCCCTGGTGCTGGGATGGAGCTAAATTAATGGTAACTGCTGAGCTACCCCTAGTCCTCCTATCCTTCTCCAAAGACACAGAATCTACTTGAAGATCCAAATGACAAGAAACCTCTATCTGATACTGATTACAATTTCCAGAGCTGTGTTACCTTTAATGCCAGACAACAGTCTGTGGGTGCTTTGTATTTGCTCCGATAGTCCTGCCCATAGTATACATTTACATGATCCAGCTGGAGAAAGCACACCAGGTCCCGAGATACCTAAGAAAAACACCCAAAGATTAATAATGCAAATAAGCAAGTATCACACCAGGTAAGGGCGTTTAGTTCAGAATCAAACCTTTATTAAGTGGAAAGTAAGATCATAAAATTTTTCATCTACAATGTAACCAAAAAGGCAGTCCATTTTGCTTGTTACATGTAATTCCTAATGAATATTGATTTTAAAATGTTGGTACTTTAAACATGCTGTGTAGTATACACAACACATAATAGACAGGTAATAGATAACAGGAGAACAGCAGCATTCTTAGGAAAGACCAAGAATCTATTAAGTATCAGCTGAATTGCTATAATGCAAACCTCAAACACAGTGATTCACAACTGGGAATCACCTCAGTAGGCAGAGGCAACAACTTACACTCATAGTTTATATGACTAGGATGATGCTGTAAATGCTCAGAATATGTATGAACCCAAATAAGCACAAATGACAGCATATAGTGCAGCAAAAGCACATTACTCAAGATTGATGTCAATGTAATCCTAGAAAGCCATTGTCCCCAAATGAAATACTCATGACTCCAGCAAGACTCCCCCTGGCCTCCCCAAATAATAAACTATATTTAGCTGATGTGGTGATGCATACCTGTAACCCCAGCACTTGGGAAGTGGAAAGGGGGAGTAAAGAGGACTGAGAGTTCAGTGCCATCGTAATCTACATAGTGAATCTGAGGCCAGCCTGTGCTACAGGAATAAGATCCCTTCCCTTAACAACAACAAATCCAAATAGGAAAAAAAAAAAAAAAAAAAAAAAAAAAACAAAAAAAAAAACAGAGAATTGAGATGAGCCCAACTAGTGAGCAAAGAAGTGGGCAGTTTTTAGCTTCCTCTTTACAACAGAGGCAGGTCATACACAAAATTACCTCCTGTGTCTCACACAGGTACAATAGTGTTCTTACTACAGAGTAAAGCAGCTAGCATAATGGGGGAGTACAGAAGCGCAGAGAAGGAACATACCTTTGCTTTTCCTTTAGGGACATAGTAGATGCCAGATGCTCGTAAGAGAAAGTAACGCTTTTTCCAGGACTTCTTGCCATCGTCTTTCAGCCAAAGGACACCTTCAATTTCTGGGACAGTTACAGAACTCCCACAAAAACATTCCTTTAAAAAAAGGCATTTGGAAAGATTTATGATCCTTATGTTTCAGAAAATGAATTATCTATTCCTAAGAGATGTATAACACTAAGCAAAGCAAAACAGCTTTGTATTAAAACCACACTAGCTTTCTGAAAGAACTTTCTATTCTAAACACTGCAGGAATTTACTTTAGAATTATTGTGATAATCTAAACTATTGGATAATACAAATGTGTCATGGGGCTGGGGAAATGGCTCAGAGGGTAAGAGTGTCTGTTGTGCAACCATGAAGACCTCATGGTCTGAATATCACTACCTATATAAAAAGCTGGGTATGGCTGCATGTGCTTGCTGGGTAGCCAACCTAGCTGAAAAGGCGAGCTTCCAGATGGGCTAAGGTAGAGTGAGAGAAGATGACACCTGACATTCTCTTCCTGTCTCTGCCTGCAGATAGGGATGTGTAATCCTGAATGCTCATGTACATACACAACACACACACCACCTGTCTGCCTCCCGAGTGTGGGGATTAAAGGCAAGTACCACCACTGCCCAGTGGGACATAATCTTTATTATGGCCATGAGAGACGCAGGTGGATCTCTGTGAGTTTGAGGCCAGCCTGGTCAACAGAATGAGTTCCAGGATAGCCAGGGCTGTACATAGAAACCCTGTCTCAAAAAACAAAACCAACCAAACAAAAGAGAGTATTTCCCTATAAACTCAACGGACTTGAATATAACACTACTAAGTCCCACTTCTTTTTCTTTGTGTGTTTGTGATGTGTGGTGATTATGTACACACACATGTGCGGAGGCTAATAGATGATATCAGGTGTCTTCCTCAGTTGCCTTCCAACTTAGTTTTTGAGACATGGTCTCTCATTGAGCCTAGAGCTTAGAGGATAGGCTGGCTGGTTAGTGCATGCCACGAATCTGCCGTGATTACAAATGCACATTCCCCGTGCCTGGCTTTTATGTAGGTGGTTGGGGTTATGAACTCAGTTCCTCATACTAGTTCAGGAAGTACTACTGACAGGGCCATCCCACCCTCTGGAAAAGCTGAGAGAACCATCACAGCCATGTTTTTCTTCCTATCTGGAATCCTTAAAAGGTCATTACTCCATTTAATCCATTATAATATTGCTTGGCAAAAAGAATAGTTTGTAAGAGACTCAACAGGTACACACAGAACACTGACTTAACATTTCCATTTTAAAAATGTTTGGGGAAGGGAGAGTGAGTCATACCTCTAAAAGCACTTCTTTGTTTCTGTCTGCCATCTCAACTGTTTCCTTTTTCCCAAGAAGGTAATTCTAAAAACAACAAAACAACGAACTGAAAATTAAAGGATAAACTCTGCTACTCTCTTGGGAGTAAACACATACATTACTTGCTCTAGAGAAGTAGCCACCTAAGTCCAACTTTGTCAGTGCATAGTACTTCAAAAGTACTTCAAGAAGCTCCCACCATATAAACATCATCATCAAAACGTTCCTCGTCCACCTTCATCTTGCCTGAAACACATGAAGTATTCCATAGACTGCCTTCCTCCACACCCTGAGGTGACAATATGTACAACAGCAAGTATTACAGAATATTTAACTAGTTATATAGAAATACCCAGAAGCATTGTAAATTAAGTAGAAGAAATAAAAGATTTCCCGAGACATGCTAAGCCAGCATAGTTCTATTCTGGACCTAGCATGTTGTTCCATATGATGATTAATATTCTGGCTTTTTATGAGGAAACCTCAGATTCTGCTATGGATGTAACAATCTCATTTGCTTGGTTTAATTAAGATCTGAACTATAACGATTAATGTAACTATTCTTCCAGTCTTCTACAAAAAGATCTACTGACACTCCTTAACATATTCTTCACTAAACAACTATAATTAAGAATGAGGAACAAAAACTGCCTTTAACACTACTGTTATTTTTCTCATCATTGTTCTTTATCGCAGAGTTCTTGCTTTTCTTGACCTACTGAGGAGGAAGTTGACAAGCAGGAGAGGGGAAAGTGGAGAAGTGGCACAACAAATAACAATAAAGTATGCCTAGAAATGCTGTAATGAATCTGCAGATTTTAAAAAGGCACAGGTGTTGTGAATATTACACTGTAATAAATAAAAGATGCCAAATAAACAAAATTATTATGCAATTCAGCAAAGAAATTAAAATAACTAGTTAGATAAAATTCCCTGGCCTATTTTGGTGAAATGAGAACCTCAAATATTAATAAGCTGCTGGGTTCAGCAAGATCTGGATTTACAGAGAAGAAACCTAGTAAACCCTGGAACTATATTTATTTCTGTCAAAGTTCACCCCATGTGGGACCTAACATCTGGCCCCCAAGTTCCTTTCCACCTCAGCAGTAATGACTGTTCCTGTAGGGTTTGCAGCTACAATGTCCAGTCACGTGGCTGCCAGTTTTTTAACTGTGACTCAGCACTTATAAGTTAATCTTACCTGTGGGTTTTTAAAAAGTGCGTATTTTTCTATACGCTCCATAAATATAAGCTTATTTTGGCTATCTCTTGTCCAATTAAGAAGATTTTCAACCAAGTTTTCATGGTCTTCAAAGATTCTCTCTGTTCCAAAATTAAATACCAGATTTTTGTTAGTATTCATCAGAATTACATGAAAGGCAAGATAAATCATATCAGAATTATAGAATCTTTGTAAGTATAGAGGCCAAAGGTTGATGATGGATATTGTCCTCAATTGCTCTCCACCTTACATTTTGAAACAGTCTCTCACTGGGCATGGAGCTCACCAGTTCAGCTACACTAACTGGCTAGCAAACTCTGCTATCCTCCTTTCTCTATCTCCCCACGACTGGAATAACAGGTGCATGTTTCTGTAACTGGATGTTTTTTTCTGTAACGTAGGAGTACACACACACACCCTGAACATATGTTAAAAGTATTCTTTCAGATTTGTTGATGTGCTTTGCTTTCCCTTAAAGACTGCTGTGCAAACACCAGTAAATGTAGCAGTACTTGGGCTGGAGAGATGACTCAGCACTAAGAACTCTGGCTGTTCTTGCAGAGCATCCAGCTCAGTTCTTAACACCAACATCAGGTAGCTCATAACCATCACTAGCTCCAGTGCTAGAGGGTCTGACACCCTCTTCTGGCTTCTCCATGCACATATACATACACTCGGACACATAAAATTTTTTGGTTTTTCGAGACAGGGTTTCTCTGTGGCTTTGGAGGCTGTCCTGGAACTAGCTCTTGTAGACCAGGCTGGCCTCGAACTCACAGAGATCCACCTGCCTCTGCCTCCCGAGTGCTGGGATTAAAGGCGTGCGCCACCAACGCCCGGCTTCAATAACAGTTTTAATAAATGTATTTATGAAGCTTTTATTTCAAAGAAAAAACATTTTGTTACCATTAAAAAAAACTTTGCTTTAATCATTTTTAAATACAAAGTGAACTGGAATTCACCTTTCATTTAAAGAACTCTCCAGATACACTAGGAAAAACATTAAAAACCAGACTTTAAAAAGATAAAGTGCCTGATAATTTTATAGAAAAAAGCATAGGTATCTCAAAATGCTTCTATCAATATGGAGATTTAGGATTACATAGACACTAAAAAGCAATTAAAGCATCGACATTACTAACCCATTTGTAACTCAGAAATGGTCTCCACCAGCGACCAGTCTAAACTGTACCCACAGTGAGATTTGTCCATCAGGTTGTCCAGCACTTGTCTCACTGTTTGTCTCTCATCCACCATCATTGTTTTAGAACTGTCATCAGACATGTGCACCCTGATTACCAGCTGCAAGAGGTAAAAACACAATTAAATACTAACTTAATAAATGGTATCCTAGAAAAGTATTTTTCCAATATTAAATAGCATTCTGATTCGTCTGTAAACTTAAATTAAGACATGTTGAGAAACCTGTTAACATAAATTTTAAGCCTTTAAAATATAACATTATTACGATAAAATGATGATTTTGTCTTAGTGATTTTTGTTTGTTTTGAAAGTACCGAGAAGCCTTTATTTAATATCTGAGTGATAACACAGAGGAGATGTGCTGCAAGCAGTGAGCCTGAGTTAGGCACCTCAGGACCTGCCCAGAAACAAAGGCTGGCTTTCATAAAACATCTCACCCACAAATCCACACATGAACAGAAAACAGGAAGAATGCATTTTCACCTTTCTATAAACTAGAGGAACATCATATATAAACAAGAAAATTCTTCATAAAGCAAAAGCAAAACAGGAAAAAATGGGAAATATTTCAGAACTAACAAAGAGCCTCATATCACCTTTTTTACTTGGGCCTCTTTAATTTTCTCCAGGGCAACTCTGATCTTCTCAGCTTTCAGTTTTGCTGCTTGTTCTTCCTGCAAACACAGAGCATTTCAGATAAACTGCTGCTGAGAAGGTGAAGACACTAGAGAAGGCTTCATCCTTAGAGGGGCCAGTACTAAATTTCACTAAGAACATTATGTTACACACTTCATTTTTAAAATGGCCCTGTTCACAGAATAAGACATATTGTAACAGGAGAGCACAGGTGCAAGAGTAAGATTAGATTCCATGTTCTAAAGAAAAAGAAAGCAATCTGTGATGCAGTAAATTAGGTTCAATTTTGTCAACATAAAGCAAATGACTTTCAAGTACTGGGTTTGGGGAAATACGATGCATAAGGCCCCCTGCATTCCTATTTGCTACACTCAGATCACTCTGAATTCAGTTGCCCTCCAGAGTTTATGCAAGACTTTTGTAGTTTTATTTTGTTACACTGAAAATTTAAGGTCATTGTAAAAATATACAGAGCAAAAACCAATCTACTTATTTACAATAATATAAAACCCTTAACAAACAAGAAGCATAGGTACTAATATTAATTCTCATTAATATGCTAATACAGACAAGAGGCTGCCTTTTATTTTAAGTTTTACTGATTTGGAAAATCATGCAACACAATCATGTCAGTAAATCTTAATTTATTAATCCATCAATAAATCTTTTTAAATGCTAAATGTAACTTTACAAATAACCCAATTGTAATTCTACTTCAGAAAACCAATTATAAACTATAGTAAAAATGATAAAGAACTAAAAATAAAGTATTGTTCATTTTTCTAATAACATACAGCATTCTACACTAGTTAGTACTTACTGATAACTTCCAGCAGCAGGCCATAATAAACACTGCAGTTGTAATTTCCAATTAAAAAACTCCCATAAGTAAATTTCTGTTTACAAAGGATTACTTTCTATTTCTAAGCTTTTGTTACTGTTAAAAAACATTAAATATGCATATTAACTGCCATCTTCTACAGTCCTTTTATATGTCTTTCTTTAAAAACAACAACAAAAGGAATACCTAACTTTATCCTTTCTGGATTGTGCCCAAATCCCACAATCCATGTATTAGTTTTCATAAAAAGCTAACACTTCAGGGTAGAAAAAAAAAACCTAAACCCATTTACTGAAAGTTTTTTCCTATTCACCAAAATTCTGATGGCTTTCTTCTATTTCCATTTCCTAAGTGGCTGTGTCTTCTCACAAGCTTAAGTTATTACTGGTGGCCTAGAGACTGGGGCAGGGAAAGGCAGTGAGCTTACATCCAGAAATTGGATACCTTTCAGTGAATGGAGCCACTGAATTAACAGAATGGCCAAGGCCTGGAAATGCTATCTGTAAACCCAATAGTCAAAGAACAAAGAACTTCATTTTAATCATGAAAAGGACTAATCCTCAGTTTTTGTACTATTATAGATATATTCCCCTGACTAAAAGATTAAATACTCAGTCCTCTCTGTTATACAAATAGTAGCATCATAAAGTATGTAGATTATACTTTAATGTGAGATTTTTTCTTTTGAAAAACAGGTTGTAAGAAATTTAAGCTAGTGTTATTAAAACTGTTTCTAGAATGGAGTCTTCTACGACAGAAACAAAATCATTATTAAGTAAATCACCAAATATGCAATATTTATGAATATAGCCAGACTCTATAATGAATTCGAAATACTTTAAATAATCACATAACTGATTTTATAAAAAGTCATTAGGAAGCATTCACCACTGCCTCTTTGTTTTATTTATATAATGACTGCTGTAGATAAATGTGAACATGTGGACAGGTGTTTGGCTTCCAGATATATGTGTAGTATGTGTAGTGTAGTCCATGTATTTAGTGTTTGTAGAGGTCAAAAGAGTACACTGGATTCCCTGGAACTGGAATTATAGATGGTTGTGGGCTGGGAATAGAACCTAGGTCCTCTAGAAGAGCATCCACTCTTAACCACTAAGCCATCTCTCCAGAAGATACATATATAAAAAGATGGTCAATAGTCCTTGTCATTTGGGAAGTGCAAGTTAATAAAAACAAAACAAAACAAAACAAAAAACTATACATTTACTACCATGCCCCCAAAATACCAATGCCAAATGCTGGTGAGGATGTGGAACAGAAGAACTGTTGCTCACTACTAGTGAGAACACAAAATAGTTCAGCCACATTTGGCTGATTCTCACAAAAGTGAATGTACCATTGCCACATGATCTAGGTATCCATTCCCATTCATTCTAGGTATTCATTCCCATCAGCTGCAGACTTTTGTCTACAGAAAATCTGTACATGATGCTTACATATGCACTATTCATAATTACCTGTACTTGGGAGCAGCAAGGATGTCCTCTAAAAAGTGAATAGATAAATTGTGGTGCAATGTAGCAATTAAATATTATTCAGCACTAAAAAGAAATGAGCTATCAAGCAACAAGAGGTCACAGAGGGATTGTAAACACGTATTAATAAATAAAAGAATTCAATCTGTAAAAGTTACAAACTATATAGTTAACCCTAGCTATGCTGTGCTCTGGAAAGAGCAGTATAAGTTCAGTGGTAGCCAGGGGCGAAGAAGGAAATGGAGTTATTAGGCAGTACAGAGCCTTTCAGGGCAGTGAATCTAAGGCTTGTCATATTACAATGGATGATATATATCAGCATGTCAGAACCTCAAACTGCTCTAAGCATGTCTAAAAAGGAATAGACAAAATTAAATACTGTACTTTGACTAGTTATACACACAATAATAGTATTTGCATTCTCCCGTTTTATTTAGTAAACTACTGTATGTCAAATTCCATGACAGGCTTAGCTTAATTAAACTCATAGATTAGTTCCTGCTCCACACATTAGAAGTACTGACCAATTAGAGAACTGGGCAACCAGTTCACAAACAGTTAACCAATTACATTTCTCATACATCAATCAGGAGGTGTTTTTTTAAAAATATAAAACAGCTCAGTAAAGCCTTCGTAAAAAAGATTCAGATTCACTCTTTCTTTTAGTCATAGAAATTGGTCAATATAATTTCCTTTAAAAAATTGTTTTCAGGGCCTTGCATATAAAAAGCAATTTAACTACCACTGGGCTACATCTCTGGTCCTTATAAATTGGTCTAAGACAATAATATCAAGTTTAAGAGCTAGGTGTTTAATTTCAAAATAGGTGAATTTTAGTTTATTCTTCTCCAGGATATTATAAGGAAAATATTTCTAGAAACTTTTTGAAGAAACAGAACTGGTTACAGTGGGATCTGAACATTTTTACTGGAACAAACTATGAATAAAAGCAATCAACCCCTTTCCTGTGGTTCTCACGCTCTTCCTGTGTGAGTTCTCTTTGTATTTTCTAGTTAAACATAGCAATACTGTAAAAAAGGAAACCATCTTATGTTCTTTGTGTTGTTCAATAAGGAGACAGATCACTAAATCTGTGTTGGTGTGTTTGGATAATACATGGAAGAATTCCAGTATTTTATTTATAAAGGCAGTGCTAGCCTGTGTTCACTAATGCAAAGGACAAAGCTGCCTGTTGTATTTTCTGCTGACCAGCTCTGCCCCATATTTTTTAACCAGCCCCTTCTTCATATTGTCTCACAACTCTCCTAAACATAGTAAGAGATACCTCACACATAGAAAAGCAACTTTCTCTCCTACTTCTTTGCTTAAAAGAGCAAGAGACAACCCATTCTCTACTGAAAAACTCCTGTATGGCTATCAATAGCCATCAAATGCCAAGCCTCCTCAAATTTGCACATAGCACAAAAACTGGGTAAAGATCTTATGATTAAATGAAAACCAATGCTGGGTTACAAAGGGTAACATTCTCTGAGGTGTAAATACCAGAATATCAGTAGTTAGAGAGTTACAGTTGTTGAAAGGGATAGTGAATGCCTTCAACTGAGAAACTAAGACCTTATAGGTTTAGAACAAACATAATGAAATCCAGTTACTAAATAGTGGTGTGCAATTTCTCTGGGAGACTGTAACAATTAAAAAAGTAACAAATTAAAGAGAACTTGAAGTGATAATTTAATATTCATTGGAGGCTCTACTGCATAATGCTGTCCAGAATCAAAGTAAATACAGTTAACTATTTCTCTGAAGAAATCACTAAATTATATTAAACTCTCATCAAGAGAACTAACATTAATTATCTAAAACTTGCTGAACCGAAAGTTATGTTGTAAATGATATCTAATTTAAATTAAAAATAAGTACCAAGACTCATAAAGATTACGGTCTAAAGATCATACACATATTCATTAACTACTTAACTACATATTCATTAATTATATCATAACCTCAGTTTCTATTTCTCCAACATTTTATAGCCTTAGCTTTTGGGGTATCAATAAAGAAAACTGCATGTTAAAGACATAATGTAAAAGAATTTTTGCATCTTCCCTGAAGCAGAAACAATGGTTGCTACTAGCATAGTTCTTAAACTTTGGCAGACATCTGGAGGTTGAAAACTGGGGTACCAGGCTTTATGGTTGAAAGCCAGACTGCTCCATAGGTTGGTATGTTAGCAGTACACATACTTGGGACTGAAGATACAACACAATAGCACAGGACATGTTGGGTATATGAAAGGTCCAGGATTCAATACCCAGCCCCAAAGAGGGAAGGACACATAATTCACAAGAGCCAGGTGCTCTGACAGGGGGCACTGACAAAGTCAGAGTACGGTTCATCTGAGCTCTATGGTCTAGGCTGCTTAGGAATATATGCCACCTCTTCTATGATGCCATTCCCAAGCCCATTCTTAAGTGTTTAGATTCTACACTACTGAATCACATTCTTGCTCAAATTTCTTATTGCACAAACAGGGTGTTATACTTGCTTATGCAGTGGTATAGCTGGTTAACAACAGATGTTGACCAGATATGTCACTATAAGCTGTAGGTGCAAAGTTTTCGTATTTCAGTCTATATGGCTGCTTCCGTGGCTGGGGTTGATGAGAAGTTACTAACAGTTTTTATCTCAAATTTACCAGGTAAAATTTTTTTCTGTGGGAAGAACTTGTTTATTGCCCGTAATTTCCAGGACACTGGCAGATATAAGGTACTCAATGAGTATTTGCTAAATGGATGATGCTACTTTACCTCAATAGCTTCCCACTGCATCTATAGAAATATAAATATCCTAGCAGGCCTTGAATGATCTGGCTCTTATTTACATTTATCAACACAGAGCAAAACACTTGTAGCTCCACTTTATTATGGTAGTTTCAGCAATACCAACTTTAGCTTCTCAAGTAAACACTTGTTCCCACAGCCTATCTACAAGGAACATGCCTTTCTCTTCAAGCTGGCTTCTTTTCATCTTTTAGGCCTTGGTTTTAATTTCATCTATCCAAAAGGGCTTTTTCTGGCCTTGCCATCAGTGAAACAGACTATTTATCTTCTCCTCTGGATTTTCTACTCCTTTGTTTCCTTTATAGCACTTAACATCATGTAGGTATCATATACTTACATGTATATACACACATATATGTACACACACACACACACACACACACACACACACACACACACACACACACACACACAAAAAAAAAAAAAAAAAGACAGGGTCTCTTGTAGTCCCAAAGTAGCTTCAAATTTATTGTGTGGCTGAGGATAGCCCTGCACTGCTGATCCACTTGCCTTTGTCTTAAAAGTGTTAAGATTATAGGTGTGTACCACAATGCCTGGCTTCTTTATCTTCATAATACACTGTGTACTCCTTAAGAGTAAGGAATATGTCCAATTAACAGTGTTGTAGACTAACTTCATACTTCATAGTACAAGGGTCAACACTTGACAAAATAGGCAAGAGAAGTGGTAAAATGTTAAACTCAATCTGGGAACAGTGTAAGAAAAAGATGAGGGACAAAGTTAGAGACAACTACAGTGCTCAGATAAATGCTAAGAGATTGTTTTTATGGTGGAAGCAATGGGAATGAAACAGATGGGTAAATCAGTAAAATTGAGGATTACAACAGGCTCATTCTAGAATTGAGATATTATGTGAGAAGTACAGTGACAGGTGACCAGAATGCTCCACCTGTGTCACTGGAGAGTGGTAGTACCCTAAGTAGAAAAACAAAACACATCTAAGTTGTGGGGCCCGGAGGAGAAGATGGGTGAGTTTCTGCAGGATTTAAGTGCCAGTAAGTAAGATGCTGATGACACTCAGGAAACCCTAACAGCCATCAACTATCTGGAAACACAGGGGAGCAAGGACAGACACAGAGACAGTGCACATGGCAAGAGCTAGCACTCTCTTCTAGAACAGATCCTAGTTAAGCTATGAGGGTAGACTCTTGGGTTAGAAAGTATGTGGATAAAACCTGCTTAGATTTCTTTACTGCCCTAACCTTTATGCTTCCAATTCTTGATTTGTTTTAGAAAGGAAACCTGGCAAGAGAAATAGTCTCACTACTTATTCTGTCAGGGGTTCTTTTTCTTTGAGCTGCTTCTTAGAGGGGTTCTGATCTTAGTTACCTTCTCTCCAAAGTTTATGCTATGAATAAATGAAAGAAAAAAACCTTTTCAGATATAACAACATAAAAAGCTTCTATGTTGATTATTCTTCAGAAACTATAAGCAAGTCTGGCATTCTTGAACTTAACATTGTGCTATTTCAATAAGATACTGATTAAGACAATGATCAGGAAAACAGCCATTCAGCTCCTTGATTATTGTTACCTAGTTAATAATGAGAATTGATGAAAGATTTTAAGTTGTAAAACAGTATCCCAGCAATATCCAGCTGAACCAAATCAAACTGAGGGTAGAAAACTGAGAAATTCAAATTGTGATCTTCTCTTCCAGTAAGACTAAGTTAATATAAATCAAAATTCTGTCTATGTAAGTAAGTGTTGTAATTAAACCAGAGGTAATAATGTAAGCAAGGACTGTAAAGCTTGCAAAAGAAATTCATAGCATAAAACCATTAATAGCAAAATTAAAGCATGTTTTTAGGCTTTGAAATGCAACACAAAATTAAACTAGAAAAAGTGCAACATACTTGGAAGAACACTAGGCATCTGTAGAAGTTAAAAACAAGTAGAAATTACTGAACATATTTTTGGCTCCAAATATTAACAGTCATTAGATTAGGAAGACAATTACTTTTAGCAAGAGAAAAAGCACCCTGTACTAAGGACAGTGATGCTACATAATAAGAAAGATACTGAGAATGCAATCCCCCAAGAAATTATACTCTGTCTACAAGGCAGTGAATAGTTACATGCATGTGGGAAGCAGCGGCATCACCTTGGTCAGCAAATGAGAAGGTTTTCCTGCAATGTTTCTCAGAAGAAGGGAGGTTTCCCTGTCCAGATAGGAGTGCTTGTGCAGGAAGAAAGAGAGAAAAACAAAAAAGGCAATAAAAGAAGTCAGTGGAGGCTTTATGTGTTTTAAAATAAAATAGAGCAAGAATGACTATAAATAATCTCCTATTTTTATAAAATGAGTGAAATATGTCCATCAAGAAAAAAATTATTAAAAAAAAACAAACCACAACCACTACCACCAACAGAAAGGAAGTAAGAGGTAAAGGCCTGTCTGTGCCCACAGATGTGTTCCAGGTGACTTGCTGATTTCTGGCTCTGTGTAACACATACAAAGATCACAGAGCCAGTCTGGCTTACAAGCCAGTGGTCAAGAATGCTGTGCACAGATCACAAACAAAACTGTGTCAAAGGCTAATGACTATAGTTCTTCCTATTAAAAATCAGTAAAAGATTTACAGAGATTTAAACAGTATACTCTGTTTAGAAAACAAACACTTAAAAGACTGACAACTATTTCTCATCAATTCAACGATAGCTACATCCACACCAAGAGGAAAAACACCCGTATGTATTTTGCCTGCTGTTTTGCTTTTAGTAAAATTTTATTAATCCATTCATTACAAGACAATGAAAGTGAAGGACTTTCATAGAAAATGAACACTGAATATTTTGTCCTTGAGCTGATTTAAACTTATTTAATTAAAATATTTTCCCAGCAATGATGCAAACAACATAGTCTCTAACTACCATTTATACCTTTTTAGTAACTTAAAAAGAGATTAATTTTATTTTTAATTAATTATGTGTCTGTGTGTGCATGTGAGTACAGGTATCCATGGGGGCCAGATTTGTTGGATTCCCTGGAGCTGGGGTTGCAGGCAGGTGTGAGCCACCTGGTGTGGGTACTGGGAACTGAACTCAAAGTACACTCTCTTAACAACTGCTCTATCTCTCAAAGCCCTCTTGATAAATAACATGTTGCAATGCAAGTATATGTAACTGTATTATATTTATCCTTAAACTGAGACTGTTTAGTATGTCTATCATTGGACTTGCCTGTCCCTTAATAAAGGTATTGTACCAAAAAATGTTCCACAATGTTTTATTTTATAAATCTAACTATATTGAATTATTATGGCAAATTTTTTGGAAATCAACTCCAATGAATAGATATAAAACCCACAGATACTTTCACAAGTCCATATAAATGATACAGTATATTACTTCAAGACTGGAAGCACTGCTATGAAATATGCTAATTTAAACTTAGCTCAGATCTATGCTATGTTGAGTCTGTTACAAGACATTTGTTTGTACTGCTAAAGTTTGTTTTAGTTCAAGATGAACCAATAAAACTGGCCTCTCTCATCCATTCCCCCAAAACAACAAAAAAGAAACCTAATAGTGCGTGCTGAAGGGGATTCCTCATGACTGTCACTAAATAGGTCAAACATTAAGAACTGGGAAAATTATTCCTAGGCCCTCATTTATCTATATGCTACAGTTCTCCCAGAGATAAAGAATAATTATCTCATCCATAAAACAGTAGGTAGGCAGAAGTTTCTGAAAACTCAAATTTAGTTTAAGGTTACTGCTCAGTCCAAACCAGAGAGAAAACAAAAGTATAAAGACTAAAAAGCCTATTTAAAAATATCAGCTATAACTTCCATTGCTCTCATTCACTCTATACATGAGAAAAAATATTTTTACAAGAATGCATAAAACACAGCATGAATTTGAAGAATCTGTGTGTGGTGTGTGCCTGTCTCCATGTGTAGGTATATGTGCATATTGTGGTTACATGTGTGTGCCTGTGGAGGCCAGAAGTTAATGTTGGGTGTCTTCCTCAGTTGGTTTCCATCTTGTGTAAGGAGGCAGGGTCTCTCACTGATTTCACTAATCTAATTAGCTAGATTTTTCTTGGAATCCTGTGTTTGTCTCCAGTGGCTGGGATTGCAGGCACGCTACCATCCCACTTGGCACTTATATGGGTTCTGGGGATCCAAACTCTTGTCCTCATGTACACACAAGAAGTGCTAAAAAGCCCCATCAGCCATCTTTCTAGCCCAAGAAAGTAATTTCTTGAAAACTTATCTCAATTTATCTTACAAAGGTAACTTTTCCAGAAAAAGCCCCAAATAGTGAAATATCAATATTCATGTAACCACACTTCAAGTTTAATGTATTTACAATTTTATTTATTTTTGTGCACATGTATGTACATATATCTTTGTGCCTCTATGGCATGTGTGTGTGTGTTGGTGTATACATTCTACACCGTAGAGGTCTGAAGATAACTTGCAAGAATACAGTTCTCTTCTACCATGTAACTCCTGGGGTTCACACCTAGGCCACAGAGCTTGGTGACAGGTGCCTTTAGTCACTAAGCCATCTTGCTAGCCTTGCATTTCATCTTTTAAAAAATAAAATTTGCCTCATGCCATCCACAAAAGCTATGCCTTGGCAAAATATTAAAAACATGAATTCTAATAAAGTATTAGATACAAACATTTTGGCACCTGGTTTTCAGAAAATATTTTGGTTGTTGCTTAATAGATCCAGGGTAGCTCAGCAGGTGAAAGTGCTTGCTCTATACACACACACCGACATGAATTCAATCCCTGAAATCCATGTAAAAGGCTAGATGGCCATTTGTAATCCCAGCACTACTATGGCAAGATTCCATGGACAATATATAATTGCCTGGAATACACAGTATGGCACAAACAGTAAGAGAGATCCTACCTTAAAACATCCTGGAAGAAGAAAATCAATTCTGCAAAGTAGTTGTCCTTCGACTGTTCCACAATGTGGTACCATGTGCATGTTCTCCTCTCCCCACTTAATACATTTTTTTTTTTTTAAAGACATAGGTATGAGAGAGAACTTGGTGGTTAAGAGCACTGGCTGCTCTTCCAAAAGACCCAGGTTTGATTTCCAGGACCCATGTGGTAGCTCACAACTGTCTGTAACTCTAGTCCCAGGGGAATCGATGCCTTCTTTCAACCTCAACAGGCACCAGGCATGCACATGGTGCATAGACATGCATGCAGACAAAATATCTATACATATAAATTAATTTTTAAAAAAGACATAGTTTAGATCTTAGGGAGAAAAAAAAGAAACAGATCCAGAAATACATGATCATAATGCTTTTAGTGATTCTATAGATAATAAAAATTTGACTTATGAAAGTGCTACTGTAATGTACTTTGCTTATGAGGGCAATACTCTTAAAGTAAAATAATTATTTGGGTTGAAATTTTTACTGAAGAACAGGACATGGTTTATTAGAAAAGCAGAATGCCAGGGCCTTTTAAGGGAGGGTAGATCCAGGTTCCTGTTATTTAAACTACAGGTGTCTGTGACAGCAGAAATGATGTCTAGAAACCAGAAGTTGAAATAAATTCTCCTTTAAATAAATACCTATGTTACTTGTCTCTCTCCCTTTAGTACTAGGCAGTCATACACTGCTCCTAACTCCTCGCTTTCAGAAGGAAGAAGGAATGAGCCTTCTCACTGGAGAAAGATGTAAAGGGAGTGAGAAAAGAGGTTTGTGTGTGCAGTTAACAGCCAGGGTGTCCTGGCACATGTTGCTGGTTAACAACTAGCCAGCGAGATAGCTCAGCACTTGTTGTGAAAGGCTAACAATGTGAATTTGACCCCCAGAACCCATGTAAAGGTGGAAGGGAAGAACCAACTTCACAATATTGTCCTCTAAACTCCATATACACACTGTGACACACATGCCCATACAAACACATGTAAATAAATAAATAAATAAATAAATAAATAAATAAATAAATGCCCCATGGCAGCGGCACATGCCTTTAATCCCAGCGCTCAGGAGGCAGAGGCAGGCAGATCTTTGTGAGTTCGAGGTCAGCCTGGTCTACAAAGTGAGTTCCAGGACAGCTAGTGCTGTTTCACAGAGAAACCCTGTCCTGAAAAACCAAAACAAACAAACACACAAATAAATAAATAAATAAATAAAACAAATAGCCAAGGCCTATATGTTTTCCTTTTCTCTTGCATTTATGATCTTCCTCTCTTTGCTCAGCCAGCTTTTAGATTCTAACATCAAGCCTGGAGTTAAAGGCAGTCACTTAGTACTTGCTCTCTCCACGATGCCCAGTTTGCATATCCCTAATAGTCCTCACTGCCCATTGACAACTACAATGAAGTGTGTTAGGTGGCATGGGAAGGAGGAGGGGAGTACCTATGCCAAAATTAGGGGCTTAGGAAAGTATTCAGGAAAATGTGTACAGTCTTGGAGGATGAAATGGAGGCTGGAAAGCATAGGATGACTAGAGGAAATGAAAAAAAAAACAAGCAAACACTTGAAATCAATGTTTCTCAGTACTGTCTTTAGCTTGGCATCTCAGAAAATGGTGAAGGTGTTTTGGGCATTCAGAATAAAGAGAAGAGGAAGGGTTAATAGTATTTATTGAGAAGTGGAAAGTGCCAGATGTCCTAAAGCATGACACAACATCACCTAAAAGTACTAACCCATCCCACAAGACATTTATGTCCTTCCATGGAAAATCATATAAAAGAAAATCCTTGTATACTCCAAAGTAATTTTATATAATATTAACTCTCAATGAATTTTGGAACACTTTGTCTTATGAAATAGGTTGAAGAAATTCTATACTTTTTATTTTATTATGTTTAGTAATGTCAAATATAATGGGTTTGATTAACTTTCGTGCATATAAACATGGTATTTTGCTTATACTCACCTTCCCTCTTAACTGTGCTGTCCCTACCCCTCCATGGATTCCTTTAAAACTTATTTTTATAAAACTGTTTATGATGACGTGAAACCATTACTAATGGAACCCTAGCTTAAAGTAAGAGCTGCCAGTATCACAACTGGCAATGTCAGTGTCATATATACCAAGATCTGAAATTTCTCTGAACAAAATTAAGGACAAATGCTATATTAGTAAAAATATGAAATGCAGGAATTTCATTGAGTTTCATAGTATAGACTGTTTAAAAATATTTCATATTATTTTAAGTATACCACAATGAGAAACATATGTTTTACAAAGTCAAATATCAAAAATCATTTCTTACTAACCCATCTCATTTAATCACTGTAACAACAGCAAGAAACTTATCTCAAGAGCCAGATAAGGCCTATAATCCAAGCACTTAGTATTGCTAAGGCAGGAAGAACTCAAAGAATTTTGTACTTTCCATTATCCCTACTTAGACTGTAATTGTCTTGGCACACCAGATCACTCAGTTAAGGTTATTTCCCTCATTTTCTTTCATGGTACACCAATATGTTGTATCTGTTACTTTCATGGCACATTTCAGTTCTGGGAGCCACTCACATTCCACTCTTTCTTCTTTTGGTATTTGTTAGCAAACACAGTACTGATCACTTCAGTGAGAATTCTAGATAAAGAGCAGGTAGATTTTTCCCTACTGTCTTACATCCTTCAATAGTGGCAGTCAAATATTTATGTATTAAATATTTTTATTACAAATTATTTGGGTTCTTTTATTTTTCATCCTAGGCATTAAGACATTGTATTCTTTTATATTGAAGGGATGTAGGTAGATCATGTTAACTGTGAATTTTGTTGGGGGCAGTAAAGGTAGTGTTACAAATTATTTGTTACTTAAAAAGGGGTGCTAGGATTAAAAGGACTGGGAGCTACTGCTGCAGCCAGAGACCAGACATTCAGTTAGGCAGCGGTGTAGAAGAGACACTGCACTTTATGAACCCAGCCTGAAGAATGGCTAAATCCATCAGGGCCTAAAGAAGCTGATGAAAGCCCTTGGAGTCAGAATTTTTAAAAATGGTTTTAATACAAAACACTTGTTGAAGGTAGTCTATCCTGAGTGTTAACATTCAATAGCACTGTATCAGACTGTTTTAATATGTGATATTCCTACTAAGGGGTAGTGACATATATAATTGCTATCATAAAAAAATTGCAGGAAAATGATGGTCTTAGAATATATCATATAGCTCAGAAAGAAAAACCTTGCATATACTCTCTCATATGCAGAACCCAGACAATAACATAT
Source organism: Cricetulus griseus (assembly GCF_003668045.3). Classification (NCBI taxonomy): domain Eukaryota; kingdom Metazoa; phylum Chordata; class Mammalia; order Rodentia; family Cricetidae; genus Cricetulus; species Cricetulus griseus. The sequence goes on from NC_048595.1 coordinate 414,756,608, forward strand.
GTATACAGGTAAACAAATGCACATGTGGGTACAGCATAACATGAAGAAAGAACACGAAAAGCTAAATTTTAGGGGATAAGGAAGGCTGAAAGCAGCAAATAGACATGAATTATTGAAGAAGACATAAAGCTAATTGTTTTTCTATTTTTGCCTGCCGTAGATTTTGTTTTATTTTTGGTGGTGGGGGATAAGTGCATAAAATATATTCAATAATGAAATTTTAAAATTTAATGTGAAGCTTCGCAGCTTCTCCATTCCAAATGCCTACTCTAACTATGGAAGCTCACTGATTTTGGGTCTGATAAATTTTGGTGTGCAATTTTTTTTAGTTTATAAGTCTTTTAAAATAAGTTTATTAGATAAAAAAGAAAAACTGTCATTATTATATGATCAGACATCATCAATTGGAATTCTAATGAATCTGTTTTCTTCTTTGGTATTTAAATAGCCCCATGCCATGTTTACAGAACTTACAGGTGTCAGTTCAGCCTGCTCTTCTGTGACGTCAGAGTGGTGCTTGGCCTGCTTACTGGGACATCTCAGAGAAATAGCATGCTGTGGAAATGGAGGAAGGAAAAAAAAATGACAGGTAATGAAGGTGAAAAGATCAGCTCTTCATCATGCAGGAAGAGAAATGGATCACTGAAATGAAATAAACAGTAATGAAACTAAATAGTCATAAAAAATGCAGGCAATTATTTTACTGTTCATTCTTTTACACAAAAAGTAAAAAATCAAGAACCAGATGATCCTAATCCTTAACAATTCAAGAATAGCCTTACTTCACTTCTAGACAATACAGCTCTGTCAGAATCACTAAGCTGCAATGTTGTGTCCAGAAGCAAAAATTTATGCTAATGAATCTTTGCTTGCCTTGGACCACTGGCAGTACTCTAAATCTCCTGCAAAGCCTGTACTAAGTCTCCTTATTTCTCAAGCTTCAGCTTTCCCCCTTACCTCTTCCCTTACAAAGAATATCACATCTCAGCCAGCAAAGTGTATTCTTTACTAAATTCACATTTCCCCCACCCATCCTTTCAAGTTTTATATGAATAAATAGCCTTCCCCTCAAGTTAAGCTTATTTCAATCTGACTCATTCCTCCTTCAGAATTCAGTGGCCCCATCAACCCACTAAGGCAAGGAAACGACAGCAAAATGTTCAACTCTCCTGGCTAACCTTCTTCTTGCCTCTTGTTTCTCTGTGTTGCCAAATTTCCTGAATCTATACTTGGCAACTTCCTAGCCACTCATTAATTCCTTCATTTTCTGCAAATCTTTCCCCTCAAAGATTTCAGCCTGTGAGTTGTAAAGCATTCTGTAATTAATCTTCAAAGTTATTGGTGACCTTGCATGTGTGATGCTGTGTTTGTATGAGCCTATGTGGGTCCTAGGTTGATGTCTGATGTCTTCTTCAATGTTTCACCTCACTTGCTGAGACATTGCCAAACTTGGAGCTCACCGATTTGGCAAGACTGGCTGGCTCCAAAGCCCCTGGGATCTACCTAATCACTACCCTCAGCCCTGGGGGTTACAAACTTGCATCATCATGCCCAGTTTATAGATGATGCTAGGGATCTGAACTCAGGTTCTCATGCTTGTCCAGCAAGTACTAAACTCACTGAGCTATCTCTCCAGTTCCCGATAATGACAATTTATCCTCTACATTCCTGTGTAGTGCTTAGACACTGAGTATCTATGCAAGATTTAAGTAATCATTTATGGAATGGATAACTAATTCTGCTTTGCTTTCTTGTCATATGCTTGGTCAGATAAAGACTTTTCACTTTTCTATGTAATATCCATTAAACATGTTCTTAGCACTGTTTCAGTTACCAAATCAATAAGGTCTATCAACTCTATATGGTAAATATAGTTCTCAGGAAATAGAAACAGTAGTAGCCATGACAAACAGAAAAGGGTCAAGACAAATGCAGCCAACTCTCAAGTAGTCTAGGGAAAAAATACAAATAAAATGAATAATAAGGCGAACATTCCAGACACAACAGGACAGATGCACATCTGAACTCAAGAGACTGTGGCAGCAGGAACAAGGTGTGCACAAGCTCAAGCCAGATGGGGTCCCAGCATTAAGAGGGGGAAGTGGACATGGGGCTCCATCACTAAAGAAACTGCCTGCAATTAATACCCTTTGGCAAAGGAAAACTCAGTTTTCCCCATTAGAATCTCACAGGGTATATTACTCACACCTCATGGCAGGCACCATGTCCAGGAGTAGTTGGTCAACACAAGATGAACTCAATGGTATTTCTATAGACTTTCTAACTCAACTTTGCTTTGTTTGGGCATTTTTTGCTTTGTTAGTCTTTGGCCTGTTTTGATGTTTATTTTGTGAGTTTTACTGGTGTGTGGCCATTTCTTGGTTTTTATTATTTTACTTTTGTTTAAGAGAGAAAGAGAAAAAGAACAAAGTTGGGTGGGTAAGGAGGATCTGGGAGGAACCGGGGGAGGGGAAAACATGATCAAATTATATTATTGTATGGAAATATTTTTAAGAAGTTTTAAAAAGTTGGAGTTGTCAGTGAAGAAGGATGTGATTGAAACAGTCGGAAGATTCCACCGTGAGGCATTCCAAAAGTCAAGAGGCTGCAATGAGAAAGAGGGCTAATGAGGGATTTCTACTCTTTCCAAATCCCACTAAATAAAGAGCTTTAAAAAAAATGACAAACTTACAAGGACAATCTCTGTAAGGTACAAAGTAGTAACATACTTGAAAGGCCCAATTAAAAGTGGAATGCAGAGCCAACACCAGAGAAAAGCAGAGTAGCACTAGAAGCCCTAGTCCTCAGAAGCAGTAGAAGTGACAGTGGGACTACAGATAGAAACTGTATTTGAGAAAGCAGTTAGTTCCTAGAGTTCCTTCTTTACTTGCCCATCAGTAATGGACTCACACTCAAATTGATACTCACTCATAGGACCCAACAGACTAGGCTACTGTTTGAGATGGGGTTCACTCAGTTCTGCAACCTCTGGCATGTCATCTTCAGAGGCAGTTCATGCTATTCACAAGAGACTTTTCTGAGGGGCCTATTAAATGATAGTTGTACGGGAAAGAGACCACATTGGTAATAACAGAAATGACCAGACTTGAGAAAACATCACACTCCACAGGAACGTCCTATCTCGTAGGAATCAATGTAAGCACTCAGGCCCTCCAGAGACATGTTCTTACTCACTTACAGAAGGTATACCACATGAGGAAGTCAGAGTCTAGGCCTTAGCATGTTCTTCAAGGCACTCGTCCTGTTCCGTATGAACTTACTACTCTGGGGGCAATTTTAAAGTAAACAATAATACCTGGTCACTTTTCTGAACAACCATTTTCTCTCTTATGCTTCAGGAATACAGAGCCTTGTATGTGCTAACTAAACACTCTGATCCTACCTAGAGATATTCTATAACCAATCTTTCAATCTGTTTTGTTTGAAACAGCATCTCGATCTACAGCCAGGCTGAAGAACTCACAGTTATCCTCCTACACTAGCCATCTATTAACTAATCTTAATTTAGTGTGTTTCCAAGAAAAAGATGTCAGGAAAAGGAAAACCCAAGGTCATTTTTTCCTGAAAAGAGGTTCTGACTTGCTATTAATTTTCTACCTAGAGGTAAAATTCTCAAATGGGAATGATTTTCTTTCATGGATATGTAAACATGCCTACAATTGGAAGGGAGCTAATGGCATCCACTGAGTAGAGGTTAGGGGTGCTTCTAAATATCTTACAATATCCAGGGTAGCCTCTCACAACCAAAATCCATGTAGCCAAAAGTGTCAGTTATATATGTGTTGAGAAATCTGATGGATCAGATGAAGTTCACACCGAGAAACAATCCCACATCCAAAGCTGTTCTTGTCCCTAGTAGCTGATGAGAAGCTGCTAGGCATATGCACTTCGTGCCAGAGACTGGCAGAATCTTCTCTGCAGAAGGTTAGTGGTCTGAGGGAAAAGACATAAATAATCCCAAATAAAAGACTAGGAGGAAAAAGAATTTTAAGAGGGAAGAAATGAATAGAACATTAACTCTGTTCAAGCTAACCAAGACTAAATCAACCACGATAAATTAGAGCTGAAGTGGTAAACACAGAGAAAAAGAAGTGTTTTGTCTGTTTTTTAAAAGCAAATTGCTATCCCTTAAAACTGTAAAGAATATACAGTTTTGCAGCAAACTCAAGTGTACAGCCATTACAATAAAAGCACAGAGTGTGCTGGAAGGGCTGGGGATTTAACTCAGTGGTAAGAGTGTGTAAGTGCTTGCCTAGCATAGGTAAGGCCCTGGGTTTGATCTATAAGACCACAAAAAGGAAAGGAAATAAACAACAATAACTAAATGTGAGACAGGGGAAGAAGGGAGAACTAGAAAGGATGGAGCAGGAGCAGAGAAGTGAAAGGTATTGTCCAAAGACAAGCCACATCTTCACTTTCCAAAGTCAGTACATAATAGAAACAGCAGGGAAGAAAAAAGATACAGAGATGTAAGTGTTTAATGACATGGAGATTAATAAAAACAAGCTCAAAGATTAGAAAGTGCTTATTTCTGGGAGCAGAATATGACATGTGTGTGGAAGAAAATACTTCATAAGTCTGATATTTAGTTCCATGTATGAAAAACTAATTATAATTTTTAAAATTATATTTGCTATTAAGACTATTTGATACATGGGTTTTGGGTCTAATGAGCTCATCTCAGTTTGTTCAATTTGAATCAGAACGCAGTATATCAAGAACAGAGGATATTGAAGCAAACTATTAAATCATTTTTTAAAATCACTTTGGACAAGGTAAAAGAGGAGGCCCGATAAGACTTTAAACCTCCCTGATTTACGTACCAAACCTCATGTTAAAAATATTATATTAAATACTATACCACCAAATATTGTTACCTTTGCCCATGGCTGTCACCAGATACCACTGATGTGTTTCCTGAGAGATGGGTCTTTTCACTTTATATTCTTTTACATTGTTTTATTTTACAGACAGAAAGACAGATATGGACAGGACAGGCAGTTAACAACCACAGCTATACAGAATATCATTAGTAATTACTTCATATCTGTTTTCACAAATTTTGGTCTAACTCAAAATAATAGGACAGAAAGGAGGTAATAACATACAAGACAAAGAAGATAAAAACACATCTCTAATAAAACACTGCTTACTCAAATCTCAGCAGGTAAATCTGACAGGCATGAAATGAAATGCTGGAAACTAGTGCTAAGTAGATTTCTTAGGTCATAAAGTAGACACTGGTTTTCTTCATAACGTAAAACCAGCTTTCAAATTCTTTACAGAATACAGACTGTAGACAAGATCCATTTTAGTAAGTGAGGGGTTTATTCTTTAGGTTCCTATAATTTGCTTACTTTCTTTGCAGTAACTCATTTGTAACCATGTTTAATGCTTTTTTTTTTTTTTTTTTTTTGGTGCCCCATAGTACCTAAAACAAAGCTAAGCTTCTGGGTAAATACCAAGAGTTCAAGAGTTACTGATTAAATTAATATGAAGAATTGAATCAGTCGGGCAAGGGATAGTCTAACAATGCCAGATAGTAAATTTCAAGTTTCTCTGTAATTCTTTCTATGATGTTTGACAATATTCCACATTAGTGCCAATAATGCATATACTCTTTTGTTTTGTATTAAAGTATATAAACACAAGCTCATTGGAAAGGCTGACTTTGTTCTGATCCATTCATTTTCTTTCTTGTTGCTACTATACAACAAAATTGCTACCATTTAGATGCCAAGAAATCAAGAGAGAAATATCTTTCATATGTTAATTTTATTATCACAAATCCATCTTACCCCAAAACACTCAGGAAAACATAATTTTACATCCCCCACATCACTTCTGTGTCTCTGAATCACCCTCTGAGGAAGAGAGGAAGGCAGACAGGTACTAGGAATTAAAAGTTTTCTTATGAAAAACTGATGTCTGGAGAAACTGAATAACTCACCTGAGTTCCATGGGTACCAAATGACAAAGAAGCAAGTTCTTGAAGTTCAGCTTTCTACTTACTCTACCACACAGACTAACCCTTTGATAATAGAATAAAGCAAATTCCAAATAGTAGAATCTTCAAAGACTACAATGAGGTTTTACGTGGCCTTATGGTCTCACTTTAATCATGTTAAAAACAATTATCAGTTTATTAAGCATTCATGGCTTTATAAATCACAATTCAATTTTTTAATCACGTGAAACAACTGGCATTAATTGAAGGGTTTTAATAAGTCAAAAGACAGAAACGGGGCTCTAACCTTCTTCTAACTAACTAACTCATCTCTGTGACACTACCCTGACTGGTGATAGACTACTTCTGTAGCCTTATTCAGCTGAGAAGTACTTTTGATAAATTTTTAAATGTTAAAGAAGAAAGTCAATTAAAAAAAAAAGACTAAAAAAACCCACTCATTTCTTTGTATTTTGAGGCCAAAAATTTCCATCTATTTACCTCAGTAATTGGCTGCCCCTGATGTGTTGTCAAATCCAGTTCTTGAGGGCGTATCACTTTGTCAATATCCAAAGAATCCATGCTAGAAGCTGCAGAAGTGATGCTTGAACGGGAGGAATTGCTAATAGAGCGTACTTCAGCATCACTCACGGTGCCAGCTGACGCAGTCCTTCTGTGCTGATTTGTCACTAAAGGCTTAGAATCTTCTACTACAGATTGCTGAGCAGCCTCATCCATGCTCAAGGAAGCCTGTTCTAATTGTGCAGTGATGTCATCCAGGGAGTAGTTAGCAGGGGAAGGTTTAGTTGTTCTAGTAGAGGAAGATGATAATCCTCTCAGGGTGCCATGTTTTGATGTCTGTCGGCTAACAGGTAGCTTCTGGGTGACTTTTGGTTCTGTGACTTGACGCTTACTATTTCCTGAGCCAATACTACTGAGCTCTTGCTCTATGGAGCAGAGATCGGCCATCAGGGCATCCAGATCCACAGTCTCTCCCTGATTCAGAGCTTCTACAAAGAAGACATAAATTTCCAGAACATAATCAAAATCTATACATTCTACTATAAATTAGCCACAGGCAATAGGAAAAAAGCAAAGAAATATATTCATTGGGTCTAAAACCACACAAATAAAGTACCTAGTAGGTTATGTTTTAAATTCTAAGAGAAATTTTAGAAGTAAATAGTCCATCTTTTAAGATCTCTGGTAAGGAAAATGAGGTTGTAAGTTCAAAGACAAAACACTTGTACTATTCCATAGTTTTAACCAAATCTCCCATGTAATTTTGCTCTGTTATGTTGGGTAGTTTTATGTCAACTTTACACGAGTGAGTCCTCTGAAAGGAGAGAACCTCAGCTGAGAAAATGCTTTCATAAGAGCTGGCTTTAGGGCATTTTTGTGGGTGAGGCCATCCCTGGGCTGATGGTCCTGGGATCTATAAGAAAGCAGGCTAAGCAAGCCATGGAGAACAAGCCAGTGAGCAGTACCCCTCCATGGCCTCTACATCAGCTCCTGACTCCAGATTCCAGCCCTATTTGAGGTTTTTTTTTCTTTCCTTTTTTTTTAAGGTACATAAAATCATATTTATTCATGGATTATTGATTGTCTTTATAGATAATACCAATGAGAATGTACAGCATACTTTCTGAATACATGATTGACACACAAAAGCCAGTTATCTCTCATTTTATCAGTCATTAATCCTTGGAATTTCAAATTCCAAAAAATGCTATTTTCTATAATAAGGAAGATGAAATAGTATATATGAGATACTAATTTTAAGGAAGATCCAAATAAGTACATGATTTTACTATTCTGGCTTAGTAGGTCTTGAACCAAAGATATCTTGGCAGTAAAGAGCATATCTAGATTCAAATCTTAGTTTTTATCTTTTTTTTTTTTTTCATTTAGGGGAGAGCATGCATACAGTCCCCCACAACAACAACTTACACAGTGGAGTTTACTGAATTTTGAGAACTTTCAGGGGTCAGCATATCTCAAGTATAGTAGATGAGCCTTGCTCTAGGAAACCTACATTCTTGACCATGGTCTCTTCCCTGCCAGGAAAAGTATAGAATTTATTCTTTTTTTTTTCCTCTCCAGTTCTTATTTAAATTAGAAACAAGATGGAAGATGGGAATCAGTATACCACAAGATCCACCAATCCCACTCTTAGGCATATACCCAAAAGAAGCACATTCATACAACAAGGACATCTGTTCAACGATGATCATAGCAGCATTATTTGTAATAGCCAGAACCTGGAAGCAACCTAGATGCCCCTCAACTGAAGAATGGATAGAGAAAATGTAGTACATTTACACAATGGAGTACTACTCAGTGGAAAAAAAAAAGAGGAATCTTGAAATTCGAAGGCAAATGGATGGAGCTAGAAGAAACCATTCTGAGCAAGGTAGCCCTGTCAGAAAAAGACAAACAGGGTATGTACTCACTCATATATGGATTTTAGACATAGAGCAAAGGATTACCTGTTTGAGTTTCTGTCCTGACTTTCTTCAACAATGGACTACAAAGTGGAAGTGGAAGTCAAATAAACCTTGTGCTTCGCAACTTGCTTTTGGTCATGGCATTTCGTTGCAGTAATGCAAACCCTAACTAAAACAATTACTAATATGGTCAATATCTAGGTAGATACAGTATTACTAAAAGAGAAAAGAACATAAAGAGAAAAGTCTAAAAAACTTTAAATGTTTATTTCAAACACTAAGAAGTGGCTAGGTACATTAAATAAAGTAAAGGTCATATGGGTTGATTTAAAATCACTAAGCATAATTTTCTTTGGACTCTAATAATCCAGTCAGAAAACAATGCAATCAGATTGCTGTGGGCTTTCTCATTAGCATACACAGTATCAAGTATTAAATACATGACAAGAAAATTATTTGTCATGTTCAGGTTGCTTTTTTCTTCTGGAACTCTTATGATTAATTTGAATTAATATGCACAAATCAAAACCAGAACTCAAGATGGAGAGATAGCTCAGTGGCTAAGAACATGTACTCTTCTTCCAGATGACCTGAGTTTGATTCCTAGCACCCATATTAGACGATTCACAACTACCTGTGACTCCATCTCTAAGAGGATCTGATAATTCTGGCTTCTGAAGGGATCTGCACTCATGTGCATGCCCCCCCCCCATTAATTTTAAAAAAGAGAAACAAAACTTAGTCAACTCAGTCAAGTTACAAATATAATTTTATACCGTTTAGATTTAGAATTGCATTTCTATTAGTCCTGTATTATAGAACTCAGTATATTATTTTAGACTTCACTTAATCAAACCTTACCATTCAAGTTGTATATGGAGAAACGGTAAGAAAAGTTGGCCATATTTGTTTCCTGACGAAGAGGAGATCTTTTCACTGGTTCTTTAGGCTTGTCAGAATCCAAACTCTTTAAAAAAAAAAAAAAAGAAAGAAAAGAAAGTTTAACAAGCAATATTAATGTGGGTTTCCATTATACAAAAAGATGAATGAACTGTCATACTGTTTCTATTACTGCAGTGAAACACCATAACCTTTAAAAAAGCAACTTGGGGAGGAAAGGGTTTATCTGGCTTACGCTGCCACATCCATCACTGTTCATCATCGAAAGGAGTCAGGGTTAGATAGGAACTCAAACACAGCACGAACCTGGAGGCAGGAGCTGATGCAGAGACCATGGAGGTTGCTGCTCAGTGGCTTGCTCCCTATGGCTTGCTCAGCCTGTTTTCTTATAGAACCCAGAAACACCAACCTAGGGATGGCACCACATGAGCTGGACCCTCCTCCATCAATCACTAATTAAGAAAATGCACTACAGGCTTACTTGAAGCCCCATCTTATGGAAACATTTTCTTAATTGAGGTTCCCTTCTCTCAAAAGACTTTAGCATATGTCAGGCCAACATAAAACTATCCAGCATACATATTAACAAAGCTAAAGTTTCTTATAAATGATAGCCCCATAGAAAAACATAACTGGTTTTCATTAGTGATCTCTCATTTCTAGATATATACTTACTTTTAGGATACCTGAAACTCAGAATTGTCAGGGTAAATACCTTTGCAAATACATTGTTTAGTCAACGACATCATTCTACATAAATTCACTGTGAAATAATCTAAGTATACGAATACAGACATGGTAAAGGACCACGAAGAGAGTTTTGGAAGCTCTTTCCTCAAAGGGTTGTTTCTGATCTAGCATAGCCTCATCCATGTATAAAGGCAAAGTGCAATCTTAATCTTTAATTTTATTCATTCATTCACTCACTCATTTCCTTTTGTGATGCTGGGGACTGAACCTAAGGCCTTGTGCATAGCAGACACTTGAATCTACCATTAGATTATACTTCTAGCCTTTACCTACCTTACTGTAGCCTTTCTACAGTAAGGAAAAGATATCTAAACAGAAAATTACAACAACAAAGAGAAGAGAAAGAAAAGAAATTCAACTATTTAAAGTTAGAATAGAAAAAATTAAAGTTAAAATAGTCTTTTACAATCAGTTTCTATATAAATGTTGTATCGAATAAGCTTCAAGTTTTAAAAAAAGAACTTCAGTGTTGGGTGTAGTGGTGCATACCTTTAATCCCAGCACTTTGAAGGCAGAGGCAGGATAATCTATCAAGAGCCTTAGGGGTCCAGCCCCAAGACTCTCTATTCAGGGCTCAAATTGGACTCAACAGCATGTGAAAGGCTTTTTTCTTTCGGTTCTGAGGGAGAACAAATGAACTCTCTCACTATGTGCTTTTCTGAACCAGTCTCTTTTTTTGTTCTGTCTTTATACTAATTCTCCTGTCCTAATTCTAATTCTTCCTAGTCTTTTCTCCTCACTTCTCCTCTTATCTAAAAATTCTTCTTATTCCAGGAGCCTTAAAGTGATTTTAAAAAAAAATATAAGAGTAACTTCTCATTGGTCAAAAGCACATTCCTAGGGTAAGCAATAGGGAGCTGAGTCATTGCCATGACAACACAAAGTTCCAAGGTTACAGGAGTAAGAACATGACCAGATTTGGGGGAAGGGGAGGCACACACAGTGCCCAGTGACAAACTTTGAAATTATAGGTCTATTGTTAACAGACTTGGCAAGCAAAGAATTAGCATGCTTTTCTTAGGGTGCTTTGTGTAGTAACCTGGTTAGACATCTGTGATTCTGACTTTGTACATAGTTGTAAAGTTTTAAACTTATGATCTATTTACAAAAGCCTTTAGCCTAGTTTGAACTTGGTCTGAAGTGAAAGTGAGCTAACTGTGTGCAGTTAAATCTGAGCAAAAGGAACAAGCAGGCTTTTGAGTACCTACAATTCTAGTGGGACAATTAGATCTAGTTATGAAACATGTATGTATGTTTTCCATATATCAAAATTATACAGCTAAATAAAAAGTCATCTTCCTGAGCACCCACAGATATATGTGCCCAGTAGATGGAATATGTTCATGAGATCAACACACAAGTAGTGGGAAAACACGCAAAGCCATTCGTAGGGAAGAAATGAAGTGACACATGAAAGAAATTACAGATACAGGCAATTGGTTTTCAGAGTCAGTGGTCCTGCCTTGCTAGACAGGATTCATCAGAGTCTGGTGGGTCGACACCTGAATTATCAATTGCCATATGCTCTATGTTCCTATGGCCTCTGAAAATAATCTCTGCATTTGAGGCAGCCTGGTCTACAGAGAAAGTCCCAGGACAGCTAGGGCTACACAGAGAAACCATGTTGGGAAAACAAAACAAAAAAGAACTTCATGTATTCTACTTATAGAATCATAAAGTTACATCATTAGAATGCTATCTTCATTAGTCACATATCTCAAGACTTTGATAATTCATACAAATAGTGCCCATCTTGTTTTTGTTGCTTTAGAGAGACTCTCCTGTAGCCCAGGCTGGCCTAAAACTCACTGTATGTAGCAGAAAGTGACCTTAAATGAAGATGACCTCTAGAGTGTTGTGATTATAGTTATATTGCTACCTACCACACCTGTGTTATGAGGTCCTAGGAAAGGCACCTGGTCTCTGTGTTGCTAGGGAAGCACACTACCAATTAAGCAGCACTTCCAGTCTCCATTCTGTTTTTAAAGATTTACTTTTATGTATGAGTATGTGCAGGCAGTATTCATGGAGGCTAGAAGAGGAAGTTGGGTTGGGTCCCCTAGAACTGGAGTTATAGACAGTTATAAGCCGCCACTTGGGTGCTGAGAACCAAACTTGTGACCTCTGCAGAACAGCTAGTGCTCTTGACCACAAAGCCCTTTCTCTCTTCATCCTGGTTTTTTTTTTTTTTTTTGGTTTTTCGAGACAGGGTTTCTCTGTGTAGCTTTGGAGCCTATCCTGGCACTCTGGAGAGCAGGCTAGCCTCAAACTCACAGAAATCCATCTGCCTGCCTCTGCCTCCTGAGTGCTGGGATTAAAGGCGTGCACCACCAATGCCGGGCTTCTTCATCCTGTTTTTAAAGCTACCAAATAAATGTGATCCACAACCGACTCGGTGCCTTATTAAAAACTCAAAAAGCAGCTAAGAAATTCTCCTTTAACCTCAAGCTTTATTCTCCAGAAGCAATTTTAATTACTCCTTTCAATAGAGCTGAAGGGAAAAATATTTTCTATAAAATAACATGACTATAACTGAAGACCTATGAAAAGTCAACCTCATTTTCAGCTTAAATACATGAACATGTATTTTAATTACCTGTCCATGGAGCTGAGGCAACAAAGGAAATTTGGAGAAACACTTGTTTGGTAATATAATATGGTAATTTTTAACCCTTGAGGAAGTTGCTAAGAATTTACAAAAACCTACAGATCTTCTCCCAGAAAAATGGATAGCATAAATTTTTTGCAACTCTTTTAGAATTATCAACTACTTAAATCTTATGTTTGATTAACCATTAACATTGAATATATGCACAGGTAAGTAACCCTGTAGTGAACTAAGGGTTACTAAGTAATGAAATAAATCTGAATCTTAGCAAGTCAACTGTTTCTCTCTCTCTCTCTCTCTCTCTCTCTCTCTCTCTCTCTCTCTCTCTCTCTCTCTCTCTCTCTCTTTCTTTTTTCTTTTTTCCTGAGACAAGGTTTCTCTGCGGCTTTGGAGGCTGTCCTGGAACTAGCTCTTGTAGACCAGGCTGGTCTCGAACTCACGGAGATCGGCCTGCCTCTGCTTCCCAAGTGCTGGGATTAAAGGCATGCACCTCCACCACCCGGTTCAACTATTTCTTAAAATGTCTATAAAAACCAACATGTTAACACGAAGTCATAATATGCAACGGTTTTGTTTCTAACGACAGATTTCTATGATAAAACGTTAGGCAACTTAAAATACATGTGAGAATATAGTACCAAGAGAGAGAAATGCCATCTGAGTGAGTTCCTATTTCACCTAGGGCAGCTTGACTCATTCCTACCTGTTTTTCTCTTTGTGGCCTGTTACTCAAACACAAAACCACCTGGTCACAGACATCCTACCCAACATACAGGCTGGCCCTTGGATAATTTCCTTCATACACTATCATTTCTATGTCTTCTGTTTTGTTTCTTTCTTCCTAGCTGTTTTAATTTTCTGTTGCTGTGTAAAAACATCACAACAGAGACAACTTATAGAACACAGAGTATATCTGGGTTTAGGGTTTCAGAGGGACAAGAGTTGGTCCATCAAGGCAGAGAATGGGTCAGTAAGAGCAAGAAGCTGCGACATCACATCTTTTACCACAGATTCAAGCAAAGAGAGTAAACTAGAAGAGGTGTGTCTTAGGGTTTCTATTGCTGTGAAGAGATACCATGACTATGGCAACTCTTATAAGGAAAGCATTTAATAGGAGTTCCAGAGGTTCAACCCATTATTATCATGGTGGGACATGTCAGAATGCTGGAGAAGTAACTAAGAGTCCTTCATCTTGCAGTCAGGATGTCGACTGACACATTAGAAGGTATCCTGAGTATAGGAATTATCAAAGCCCACCCCCACAGTGACACAGTTCCTCCACCAAGGCCAGACCCATTTCCTATGAGATTATGGGGACAATTACTTTCAAACTACCACATTCCACTCTTTGGCCTCCATAAGCTTGTAACAATATCATAATGCAAAATGCATTTAGTCCAACTTCAAAAGTCCCCATAGTCTATCATAGTCTCAAAAACGTTTAAGTCCAAAGTTCAGACTCTTCTGAGATTCATGCAATCCCTTTACCGTAATCCTCTATAAAAATCAAAATAAAAAAGCAGACCATATACTTCCATCCTATAATGACACAGGATATACATTACCATTCCAAAATGCAAGGAAGGGAGCATAGTGAGGAAATACTGTTCCAAAGTAAGACTGAAACAAGCTGGGCAAACTCTAAACTCTGCATTTCCATGTCTGATGTCAAAACATTCTTCAGATCTCCAACTCTTTTCAGCTTTGTTTAATGCAATGCACTTGTTTCTCTTGGGCTGGTTCCAATCCTTGTTAGCAGCTTTCCTTGACAGGTATCCCACAACTCTAGCATCTCTAACATCTTGGGGTCTCCAAGGCAATCCAGGCTTCAACTTCACAGCTTCACACAATGGCTCTCTATTAGGCCTCCATTCAGGGACACCCTTGACACATGTCTGGCCTCTGAGGCTTTCTTTAGGTATGGAGGCAAATTCCATAACCTCTTCCTTCTATCCTTGACTCTAAAGCCAGAGCTATATGGCTGAAGCTGCCAAATTCTGCTGCTTGCTGGGGCTGGAACATAGCCCCCTTGTTCAATTACATGTTCACCAGCTTTCTGTCTTTCACTAAGCTTAGCTGTCTTGAAACTTGTTCTGTAGACCAGGTTGACCTCAAACTCAGAGAGCCACCTGCCTCTGCCTTCCAAGTGCTGGGATTAAAGATGTATGCCACCACCACATCCAGCTCTAAACTTTTCTTTAATTTACAAATTGGAAATTTAGCAGGATGGGATTTTGCCCTGAGGTCACCCCCCCCCTTTCATTTCTTGATCTATTTATCTCCTTGAACACAAGACTCCTTGAATACCACTTTTTGGTGTTCCTTTTCTCCTTAAATTTTACATTTTGTAATTTACCCTGCTCAGCTTGATAATTATAAATCTTCATTAGAGTTGCTAGTAATATCCACACAACAGAATCTACACTAGGCTGTTAGAGATTTCTTCTGCCAATGGAATTAATTCAAAATTCTTCATTTTAGCCTCAGGTAGACTCTTCAGACAAGGGCAAAAGGCAGCAACATTTTTCACCAAAATATTACAAGAACAGTCTTTAGACAATATACTAAAATTCTTCTCCTCCAAAGCCTCTTGAGATCTACACGGTAGAAAGAACCAACTCCTACAAGTTCTCCTCTAATCTCCAAAAACTCCATGGCATGGGTAACTTACCCCTCCACATATAACATAAATATGGAATAAAAAAAAAGATAAAGAGACGAGATATGATGGCTAATCTTGGTTGTCAATTTGACTACATCTGGAATCAAATAAAACTCAAGCAGCTGGTCACAACTGTGAAGGGCTTTCTTGATTGGATTATTTGAGGTGGTCAGACATATCCTAAATGTGGACCACACCTTCTGGTGGCAGCCCACTTAAAAGGACGTGGAAGAAGGAAACTTTTGCTTTTTGCTTGATTGCTTACCTTCTCATTGGCAAGTTCATCTATCCTGTGGCTGAGGCATTCCTTTGCTGGTATTAGAATCTACTTCGTTAGGATTCCAACATAGACTGAGGACCAGCAGCTCTCTAAGAAACCCTCCAGGTCTCCAGCATCAGATGAGGACTGCTGAGACATCCACCTCATAGACTGAACAACTACTGGATTCTTGGCCTTTCCACCAAGAAGCAGCCATTGCTGGCTAGATCACAGCCTGTAAGCCACTCTAATAACCCTCACCCTTAATATGTATGCTTTCATTCTGTCCTGTTCTTTTAGAGAATGCTGACTAACCCTCCAGATGTCAACCTCTGGACTGTATATACATGTGTACACACACACTCACACACACGCACGCACGCACACCTCCCCCTGCCACTTGCAGAGTAGGAAATTAAACAGAAATAGTTTGGCACCTATAGACATTAAAAGACATTTTGACAAAAATAACATCTTTTCTGATTACAAAGCTTGTAGTAATTTGAATGAGAATGGCCCCTATAAGCTCAGTTCCCATTTGGTGGACCAGATGAAAAATGATTAGGAGGTATGGCCTTGTAGGAAGAGGTGTATCACTGCCAGTGGGCTTTGAAGTTTCAAAAGACTACCTAGGCCCAGTTTCTCTCTCTTTGCCTCCTGCTGTGGATCAGATGTTAGGACTCAGCTACATCTCTGGTTCTATGCCTACCTGCCTGCCTGCCTCCTGCCATGATGACTGTGGACTCACTTTCTGAAACTGATCACTAGCTAAACCAACCATAGAGGGCTGGAGGTCTGTACAGACAGGAAGTGAGATGGCTGGGAGGAGACAGGAACTCAGTCTCTTTTCAGTCTGAGGATTTTGTAGAGGTAAGAGCTCTAGGGGCTGGCTGCTTCTCTGATCTTTCAGCTTTCATCCCCTAATATCTGACTCCAGGTTTCTCCTGGTATACCCCAAATTGAATGCTTTCTTTTATAAGTTGTCTTGGTCATGGTGTCTCTTTATAGCAATAGAATAAGACAGAGAAGAAACAAAATAATCCACATGAAATCCTAGCAGAATTGAAAACATTTTCCTCCAAATCTAGCAGTAATAGACTATAGATACAAATGTATCTGCCTTTCAAACTAATCCACAGCTAAGAAGTAAGCTAGAACTTTAAGTATTCATCTTATTTTTCCATTAGCTATGCAATCCTGTACTTATGCATTCCCAAAGAAATTATTTAAACATAAATAAACTCTAATGCTCTCATTATTATGAAATTAAATTTATTTTAATATGACCATTTTAAAATATTACATACTGTATATTAACCAAGGAAGTAAACATTGCATCTTTTTATTCTAAAAAGCATTCTGGCATAGGGGACAATGGCTTAGCAAGTAAAATGCCTGCCATGAAAACCTGGCCCCTGAATTCAATCCCAGGAATCCACATAAAGTTTATATGGAAAAACAAAAACCCCAGGATAGCCAAAGCAACCCTGTACCATAAAGGAACTTCTGGAGGCATCACCATCCCTGACTTTAAGCTCTACAATAGAGCTATGGTAATGAAGACAGCGAGGTATCTGTTCAATTACGTTCATAGCAGCATTATTTGTAATAGCCAGAACCTGGAAGCAACCTAGATGCCCCTCAACCAAAGAATGTATAAACAAAATGTGGTTCATTTACACAATGGAGTACTACTCAGTGGGGGAAAAAAACAATGACACCTTGAAATTCAAAGGCAAATGGATGGAATTAGAAGAAACCATCCTGAGTGAGGTAACCCAGACACAGAAAGAAAAACATGGTATGTACTCACTCATAAATGGATATTAGACATAGAGCAAAGGATAACCAGCCTATAATCCACAACCACAGAGAAGCTAGGAAGCAAGGAGGACCCTAAGAGAGACATACATGGACCCCCTGCCTCAGAAGGGGGAGGGGGAGGGAGGCAGGAGAAAGAGGAGGAGAGAATGGGGGGCGGGAAAGAACATAAAGGATCAAGAAGGTCAAGCTGGGGGAAGAATAGAAAAGGAAAGCAAGGTAAGAGATACCTTAATATAGGGAGTCATTATGGGCTTAACGAGAAATCTGGCACTAGGGAAATCTCCAGGGATCTACAAGGATGACCCTAATTAAGAATCTAAGCAATAGTGGAGAGGCTATCCTAAATGCCCTTCCCCTACAATGAGACTGATGACAACCTTGAATGCTATCACAGAACCTTCATCCAGTAGCTGATGGAAGCAGTAGAGATTCACGGCTAAGCACTGAGCTGAACTTCTGGAATCCAATTGTAGAGAGGGATGAGGGATGAGCAAAGGGGTCAAGAACATGCTAGGGAAACCCACAGAAACAGCTGACCTGAGCAATTGGGAGCTCACAGACCCTAGTCTGACAGCTTGGGAACCAATATAGGACCAAACCAGGCCCCTGAACATGGGTGTCAGTTGGGGGGCCTGGGCAATCTATGGGGCCTCTGGAAGTGGAACCAGTATTTACCCCTAGTGTACAAATGGGCTTTGGGAGCCAATTCCCTATGGAGGGATACTCTCTCAGCCTAGATACATGGGGGAGGGCCTAGGTCCTACCCCAAATGATGTGACAGACTTTAAGGATCCCCCATGGGAGGCCTCACCCTCTCTGAGGAGAGGATGAGGGGTAAGATGGGGGTTTGTGGGGGGAATGGGATGATGGGAGGGAGAGGGAACTGGGAATGGAATGTAAAATAAGATTGTCTTAAATTTAAATGAAAATTAATTAAAAAAAGAAAAACCAACCAACCACTCACCACACTGCCAGCAACAAGAAATCTACAATCCAATAAAACAAAGAAAAAACAAACCAAAACAAAAAAATATGAGCCAGAAATACAAACAATATGTCATAAAGAATATTTAAATTTGAAAAAATATGTCAAAATTTAGATTTTTAAACTTTAGACTTTAAAATTGTTTACAATCTCAAATTTGTGAAAGATATTAAGTCACCTCTCATATAAACAGAAATCCTGTAAAAGAACTGTGATGGAGGAAGTCTTTCTGTGTATATGTTTGTCTTATTGGTTGATAAACAAAGCACTGTTGGCCAACAGGGAAGCAAGATAGGTAGGGCTAGGAGTCGAGGAGGATTCTGGGAAATGTAGTAAAGAGGAGAGTCTCCATGTGATGGGGGGTGAGAGGACGCATGCCAATGGCATCCTCGATAAGTCTTTATAAAATATATAGATTAATGGTTATGGTTGATACTTAAGACAGAGCTAGCAAATAAGAAATCCTAGTCATTGGCCAGCAGCACTGTAACTAATATTAATCTCTCTGTGTTATTTGGGGGCCCTAACATGGTGGCAGAACTCAGGCAACTGGCAGAAAGAGTTATCGTTACAGAACTGTTTTTTTAAACCCTTAGAATAACCACAGAAACCGGCATTGGTGGTGCATACCTTTAATCCCAGCACTCTGGAGGCAGAGACAGGTGAATCTCTGTGAGTTCAAGGCCAGCCTGGTCTACAGAGTGAGTACCAGGATAGGCTCCAAAGTCACAAAGAAACCCTGTCTCAAAAAACCAAAACCAAAACCAAAACCAAACTAAAAGCCCACAGAAAAGGGGCTAGAGAGATGGCTCAGAAGGTAAAGTACTTGCAAGCATGAGGACTTACATTTGACTCCCAAACCCAAATCTCAATGATGGGCACTTGTAATCCTAGCCATGGGTAGGCAGATATAGGAAGAATCCCCAGGTCTAGCCTAATTGGTAAGCATTATGTCAATGAATATCTTATCTGGTGACTTCCTCTTAGGGAGCCCATACCCATACTTTCCTACTTTCTTTTGAGCACTCCCCCCCCCTTTTCTAGTCCTGGTGCTTAAGCTTATAATAAACTCATCTTTAATAAAAATCTCCAGCTCTGCTTCACTAAAAAGGGAGTGCTTAGCGGGGAAGAAGAGGAGAGAGAATAAGGATCCTATGTTTCAAAGAAGTGGTGGCCTTCCAAGAAGAAACCTTGAGGATATCCTCTGGTCTCAGCCTGCCCATACATGTTCACACAGACAAACATATATAATACACACACACAGACAGACATACACAGACACACACACAGACACACACACGTCCCTATAAGAATATACAAATAATAACCACAGAAGATACGATCTTGCATTGTAAAGTTTCTATTCATCTATCTGTTAATGTTTCTTTTAGCAATATTTTAAAATTTAGCCTGCACCCACATCTTTTGTCTGTACATTAAACTTTAAACATGTAGAGATAGCTTTAAAATTTCAACCAGCTTTTCAAGTAATATTTCTAACCTGAGTAAGTTTGTCCAGTTCCCCAAGCCAGGCTCCAAACATTTTATCCAGGTCCTGATCTTCCTTGTCACTGTCTTCTTCCGCACCATGGTCAATTTCTTCATCTGATAATTGCTCCATCTGAAATACAGGCATTTGTGATCAATGAGCAGCAGTTACAAATTTAACTTAA
Organism: Cricetulus griseus; assembly: GCF_003668045.3. Taxonomy (NCBI): domain Eukaryota; kingdom Metazoa; phylum Chordata; class Mammalia; order Rodentia; family Cricetidae; genus Cricetulus; species Cricetulus griseus. The sequence continues at coordinate 414,776,684 of NC_048595.1, forward strand.
AAATTATTCGGTACAAGTCTGATATATGACGTGACTTTCTGAAATCAAATCTTCTAAATTAGATTATAACATAAGAAAATAGAAATGATTAATGAAGACAATGTTGACAAGCAGAATAAGGAAGGAATCCTCAGTTCTTTAAGGAACAGATAAGCCTGGGAGGTCAGTTCCCTATAGAAAGGCAAACTATCAAATATGATTCAATTCACAAATAACAATTTCAAAAATAGAGTACTCCTTTCAGCTATCAGAAAGTGTAACTATAGTGTCAGTCTCTCTGCTGATTGGCTCTGTAATACTCCAAATATAGTTTCAAAGACTTCAACAGAATTTCATAAATATTAGGCTATGTATTTTGCAGACTATATTAAGATTTCATTTAAATTTCCTGATTTGTCGAATGAAGGACAACTATGTTCAGAAACACTGAACAGACTGTACCTCAAATCATGTACCAACATACAGAGTTACTGAAGACATAAAGTCCAAAGTCACTGGCAGGTAAACAAAGCTCTGCAAAATTCTAGCCTTTAGGGACCTCCTGCCACCATTTCCTGCTTCCTCATTCCTCCAGTTTTCTAGACTCAACTATCTTGCTTGCTGGAACATACAGACTTGCTCCAACCTCCAGCCTCTTCAATGTCAACTCTCCTACCTGGAACTCTTTCCTCCAATTATGTGCAGGTTTGTGGCCTTCCTTCATTCAGGTCTCACCTAAGCCCAAAAAATAGTATTCCACTCTTGTTATATTCTGTCCCCTGTATGGTTTTAGTTTTTTTTTTTTTTTTTTTCATAGAGCTGGTTTTGTTGAGGGGTAGGGCAGTGTTTCTCTATGTAGTGCTTGCTAGCTGTCCTAGAATTCTATGTAAACCAGGCTGGCCTTGAACTCAGAGATCTGCCTGCCTCTGCTTTCCAAGCACCATGATTAAAAGTGAGCATCACCATACTCCACTTCTTCATCTGTCTGTCTACACACTCTTCCTTCCTAACTTCCTTCCTTCCTTTTTTTATTACAATCTAACCACTATTTCCCCTCTTTCCTCTCCTCCCAGTATCTCTCCCATCACCTTCCCCTTGCCCCCTCCCCTTTAACTCCTCCTCCATTTTTATTCAGAGAAAGGCAGGCTTCCCATGGATATCAAACAAACATGGCATATCAAGTTGAAGGCTGGACAAGGCAACCCATTATGATGATAATGGTTCCAAAAGCTGGCACAAGAATCAGAGACAGCCCCAGTTCCCACTATTAGGAGTCCCACAAGAAGACTAAGCTACACAACTATTACATATATGCAGAAGGCCTAGGTCAATCCCATGCAGGCTCTCTGGTTGTTAGTTCAGTCTCTGTGAACCCTTATAATCTCAGGTCTGTGGGTTTTCTTGTGGTATCTTCATAGTACTTTTAGCCAGAGTCATATTTATCCTTTCTCTTCTTAGGGAAGGAAAGATCCCTAAGAATTCATTTCCCCCTTATTTACATACTTTGAGAGGCTGGCACTTGAGTCACAGTTGTGTCATTAAGTATATGTTTAATAAATGAGTATTTAAACACACACACTTTTAAATGGTCCCTAAGAACTTAAGACCAAAGCCCATAAAATAAATATTATTACCCAAGTAATAAAGGACCAAAATAAATTCTGAGTACTAGTCCTTCAGAACCAGGTAGGCGGTTCATAAAGAACTCCTTATTTAAGGCTGGATAGATGGCTCAAGAGTTGAGACCCAGATTCCAAATCCAGCTGCTCACAGCTGTTTAACTCCAGTTCCAAGGAATCCAATGCCCTTTCCACATGTATTGCATACACATACAAGCATATGCTCAGGTACATACACAAAAATAAATTGTTAACTTCTGATGCTCTTGCCTTTACTTCCTGAGTTTTGGGATTTACAGGTGTGTACATTGGAATTTATGGGGTGCTGGGGATGAAACCAAGGACTTCATTCATGCTAGGCAAGCACTATACCAACTGAACTACATTCCCAGCTCACATTATACTAATTATTTAAGACCATATTCAATTGTAAATGAAGAAAATTGGGCTAAGAAAAATTAAGTAACTTTTCCCAAGCTTAATAATAGCAAATAGCAGCATAAAAATTTGTATGATTTATTTACGTATTAGTGGTTTTTGAACTGACTATTATAGAGTTGCTTTTATTGGCCACCATATATATAGATAAGTTTGAGAAGGGTAAAAAAATTAAATATCACATTTTTATTCATTTTTAAATAACATTTATTGGACAGCTAGGCACCATACTAAGAATAGTGACATAAGGTCAACTAAAATCCATTTCCTACTGGATTCCTTATTCTATGGCATGAGAATGTAAGTTTCTCTCTTCCCAACATATGGGTACCAGAGATCAAACTCAGGTTGTCCATCTTAGTGGCAAGCACCCTTATCTGCTGAATCATCTTGCCAGTCCAATCAAGGTTTTAAAAAAAGAAATAAAGAAAAGGCTAGTAATATACCATTATTATATTCTAGGCAGTAAATAACTATGTTCAATTATTAAAGGTTAAAGATTATAGTATATATAGTAAACTCAACTGCACCCAATGTAACTACCCATTATGTATACTTTAGTATGAAACAATACTATTCCTGCTAAGTTTTCCACGAAACTAATTATTCGTGTCCATTTCTCCCATTAACTCTATTCAGGAGAATCTAATTTCTTCTTTGAGGGAGGAAGAAATTGTAATTATCCAGAAGGATGGGCTTCTTAGGGCTTAGGAATCTGGTTAAGTATATTCTAGGTAGGGCAAACTATACAGAAGTGAGGTGAGAGTGAGCAAAGGAAGGGAAAGAGGAAGGATAAATGAGAATGTCTTAGGGCTGACTCAAATCAAGAGGGCAGAGAAATAAGGCATCACTGGGATGAAAAAGTAACTAATAATCAATTTTATTTCTCTTCTATTACAACAGAATTGTTTTTTAAAATCACTTATTCAGACAATGGGTTCTTTATTTCCAGCTATTTTCATCACCTTTCTCACAAAAGTTTGTTGAAAATTTCCTAAACTGCTGTAATATAAGTAATTTTAAAGCAAAGTTCAGTATATAGTATGTGAAGACTTTCACATTCAAGGAGTGTCTCCAACTATGCAATATACAACTGCAATAACACTTCTAGGTATTTACCCAAAGGACTTCAAATCATCGTCATACAGACACTTGCACATCAATGTTTATTGCAGCACTATTCAGAATAGTAAAGTACCAGAGTGCCCAATAACAGAAGAATTGATAAAGAAGATGTGACATGCAGGGTGCACGCCTTTAATCCCAGCACCCAGGAGGCAGAGGCAGGAGGATCTCTGTGAGTTCGAGACCAGCCTGGTCAACAAGAGCTAGTTTCAGTACAGGCTCCAAAGCCACAGAGAAACCCTGTCTCAAAAAGCCAAAAAAAAAAAAAAAAAAAAAAAAAGAAAGAAAGAAAGAAAGAAAAGAAAGTGATATAAATATATAAATACAATGGATTTTTTTCACTGTAAAGAACAATGAACTTGCATGATTGTTAGGATTTAACTAGAGATAATCATATTAAACAAATTAATTCAGTCTCTCAGAAGTATCATTTGTTTTCTCATATGGTCATAGATTTTAATTTGTATAAATATATAAAATCATGTATGGGGAACTCTTGCTCCCCAGAATGATAGCTGGGAATGCCAGCATGGCACTGATCCAGATCCCAGGAACATGGATTTCATTGAGGAAACCTCGGAAATCTACAGGCCCTCCTGTAGTAGTTCAGTACTTATCCCTAGCATAGGTGTGGACTTTGGGAGCCCATTTCACATAGAGGAATACTCTCTGAGCCAAGACACACAGGAGTGGGCCTAGGCCCTATCCCAAAGGATACGATAGACTCTGATGACAACCTATGGAAGGCCTCACCATCCAGGGGGAGCAGAAAGGATATGTGATAGGTAGGGTTTTAGTTGGGGAGGGGTTGGTAGGGGAGGAGGGGAGGGAGAAGGGAACTGGGATTGTCATGTAAAACAATCTTGTTTCTAATTCAAATTTTAAAAGTCTGAAAGAAAAAAAAGCAAAAAAAAAAAAAAACCAAAACCAAAAAACCACTAATAATAAAAAAAGTAAAAAAATAAAATCAAGTCCATAAGATATGGAATTAGAAGCTAAAGTGTTCAGGGGAACAAAGGGATTAAAGATTTAAAAGAGGGTAAAAAAGGGAAGGGGAGAGAAGTCTCAGAGGCAATATGCTCAATGTGCAATATACACAATAAACATGTATGTCCTTAGGTAAAATAATAGCATGTACAAGAAATATACAGTGAAAAAATTTCTTGAAGAATTTTGTGTAAAAGAGCACAATATCAGCAATGTTTTCAGAAGACTGAAGGAGAAAAGCGTGTGCATGTGTTATGTATGGTAGGGGGAGTATTCAAGTGGGTAGACAGGAAATAATTAATGATAACTAGGCAAAATGTAAACAGCAGGTGGATCTGAGGAAACAAAGTCCATATTCTTGTGATGTCACCTCTTTTCTATAAGTCTGAAATTATATTAAAATAAGCTAAGGAACCAAAAAAAAGAAAAAGAAAAAAAAAGAAGGTCAAGAAAGAAAGGGAGAGGGTGAAGGAGGAAGGGAAGAAGAGAGGGAGGGAGAGGAGTCTTTGTCCTAGGAGGTTATAATTTAGTTGAGAAATAAAGTCAATATATAAAAATTCAGAATAATCTTAAAATAATAAAACAAGGCTACTAAACATTTCTTACTAAATATACAACTTAGTCTAAAGACTAAAAGATAATTATATAATTCTTTAAAATATGGTTTTAAAATTATATGTGCATATATATTACTTTCCCTGTATTTTCCTGGCCTATCCAATTACATTTTTAAGACATATTCTGACCATGATAAAAAAAAAACTTTAGTTTTATGTAATGCAAGGAGAAATTTAACATTTTGGAAAAATAATTACTCCTCAGATAATTCAAAGAGACATTCAAAGACTCATTTCTAAACTTTACATTAAGAGACAAATAAACAAATCCTAAACAATTAGTCAGGTATAGTGGTTTATGCCTATAATCACAACATTCAGGAAGATGCTCAAGCTAAAGGACTGCAGTAAGTTTGAGGCCAGCCTGGACTACCGAGTAAATTCACTTTCATGTCTAAGTGACAACTAATTTAGCTGAAGTTGGTTAATATCACAACTACATCAGAAAGACATCAGATTTTAGCTCCAAATCAAATACCACTACTACTTGCCAAATAGAAAGGCTGAAATATAGACTTTAGGATTTTTTTTAATGGGGTTGGAAGATGGATTTGTAGTTTAAAGCATGTACTGTTCCCAGAACCCAAGTCAGTCAGGTGGCCCAAGACTGCCTATAACTCAAGCTCCCAAGAAGCCAAAGCCTCTGGTCTCTAAGAGCACCTGCATAAGGGATGTTCTCTGTATGATGCGAATATGTGTTGCTTTTATTGGTTGATGGACAAAGCTGTTTTGACCAATGGCCAGGAAAAATATAGCTAGGCGGGAAATCCAAACATGGAGAGAAAGAAGGTGGAGTCAGGGAGATGCCATGTAGCTGCCAAAAGAGTAACATACCAGAGTGTTACCAGTAAGCCATAGCCTCGTGGCAATTCATAGATGAATAGAAATTGATTATTTTATAAGAGAGAGCTAGCCAGTAATATGTCTGAGCCATTGGCCAAACAATATACTTAATCAGCCTTTGAGTGTTATTTCATAAGTGGCTGTAGGAACCTGGCAGGAGGGAGAGAAACCAGTCCAATGGGACTGGGCAAGACAGAGATAAATTTCCAACTACACACTTGGCCCCTCACAACACACAGATACAGACACACACTAAACTTAAACAACAATAATAAAAACCAAATTAGATGTTTTGATCTTTAGAATTTTTGTTACCATGAGAACAAAAAGAATAAAAGACTTATCCTGGAACTTCCTATTATTCATTAACATTAGTAAGTTCCGACCTCTTGCTGACATTCAGAGACAACACTATAACTGATCAGATATCCCCTACCTGACAAAACTTTCAGATGTTTATTTTATCTACTGTATAAACTTAAGATTTCTAAGAAAAAACTTTGTATAACTTCTCATAGATGAATTCAATACTGCTTCCCACACAACCAACCAAACAACCAAAACAAAAGTGACACCACTAAACATGCATCAGTCCAGGAGGCTTTCATTTTTGTTTTTAAAAAAGCAGAATATATAGCCTCTGATCTTTTAAGTATAATTCAGTGAATCTTAGTTACATTCACAATGTCACATAGCCTTCCATTATCAGATTCCAAGATAAACTTAGAAAAAAGTTTAAGCTAAGATATGCCTTCAGAGTTCTTAGGCTTCACTACTCCGAGCTGTTACATAAATACCTCTTACAGGTATTTATACTGGCTGCCTGATTCAATTTCAACCCAAGAGGTTGTTTTTCTACAATATAAATACCTGTGGAAATCTTTCTAAACCCATGTTCTCTTTTTGCATTTCTATACCCATCACACACATTGGTTCAGCTCTTTTTAAAAACGAAAATGTGTTAAAATGCTATGCAACATAAACAAAAATTAGATACTACTTTCTCTTCAAGGACCATGAACTTTGTACCTGCCCATACCTACTAATCAGTCTTGTACGATGTCATGGTTATTTGTGTACTTACCTCGTCAGCCCTTACACCCATGTAGGTTACAAGTTCTGGAAACAGAGAACATAATAGTTCCCATTTATCACTCCAGAGCAATTATCAGCGAATTATATTCTTTATTGACCTAAATTTTAATACTTCCTTTTTTGTCAAATATACCCAATTCAAGATGCTTAAAAATTAAGATGATGGGGCTGGAGAGATGGCTCAGGGGTTAAGAGCACTAATTGTTCTTCCAGAGGACCTTAGTTCGATTCCCAGCACCCACATGGCAGCTAACAACTGTCTGTAATTCCAAGATCTGATATCCTCACACAGACATACATGCAGGCAAAATGCCAATGTACATAAAATAAGAATAAATTATAAAAAAAATTAAGATGATGTAAATTTAAGATTACTCAAAGCTAAAGGTATACTTCTTTAAAAAAAAAAAAAGGCCAATTTATCTGGTTATAAGTAAATACTCAAAGGAACCAATACATTTTAAAATTTGTTTCTCCATTTTCCTAAGGGTATTTTAAAACATGATTTAACAGCTATGTTAACAATAACAAATGCATATTAGTAGGACAAAGCCTAAACTCAAACTGGTTTTTAAAAAGAATCCAAATATAAAATATTAAGAAATTTTACAAGGCAGGTGAAAAAGTGCTTGCCTCAAAGCACTGGGTTGATCCTCAGGACTCACATTATGGAAAGAGAAAACCAACTCCAACAAATTATTTTCTGACCTCCAAATGTGCCATGGCACAACTCTGGGTGTGTGGGAGGTGGGGGTACATACACAACACTCATTAATAAATGTATTTTTTTAAGAGAAAGAATACACATTTGTCATGTAGCTGTCCTTTTAACTGCTGTCTCTGTTCCAATGTGTTCTTTTAAAAGCTCTACTCCTACCTGGCAATGTTCAGGGTCATCCTCTGTTACACACCAAGTGTGAGGCAAGCCTGAGCTACATGGAAAAGCTAAGCTTAAAGAAACAAGTCTGTAAGAATCCTCTAGTTTGAGACACCTAGAACCGAAAAACTCAAGTTCTTGTTCTATTCTAATTTTACCATTAACTAGACAGAACTCTGGCTAAATCATTAGCACTGGTTTTCTTAATCTGCAGAGAGGGGAAAGGAAGTAGGAGGGAGTTAGTCGAGAGACAGATAAATTGATGCCAGGGGAATCCCCTCCACCCACCTTAGGTTGTTCTTCTGTGAAGGTGCAGTAGTATTTAGATACTAATTTTACTCTAATTTCCTATCAGTGTGTCAGTCCTCTCTAATCTTTGTTCCAAAATAGAGGCACCAAATTGCTCTTCACCCTTTAGGCACATTGGTTAAGGGGAGGGAGACTTGGAGAGCTAGATTTCTCACTTTCCCCAAAGATCAAACCCCTATCCACAGTGATGCATAAAATCTCAGCAGGAGTCTGGAACCTATACAAGGTGCTCAGACTTCTAATGAACTTAATGCATTTCATTTCTTTCTTCTTGTTTTTACTTTTGTTTTCAGAATCACTGTCTGAATAGAACAAAATCACAACAAAATTGGAATCTAGAAAGCACAAAGGGTGCTACCCATGACAGAATAAACACTATTCTAGAGTGGGCTTGCTTTAGATCTAATTTTTTATACAACTATATTAAAAACCCATATCAATCTCATATTCTGCCCCATAATATAAATTAATATAGAAAAATGTTTAAAGCTATCATCAAATAAAATTAAAGTTTCAGGTTAATACTATCATATCTGTTCTATAGCTTTGCATTCTTAGTGACTCTTCTGCCCCCAAACTTTCTATGTACAATATACATACACATTTTAGAAAGTTGGATGGAGGCAAGGATTAGAGTATTCTAATTTGAAAAGAAGAAAAATGGTAGCATCACCTTTTTTCTATTATCATAAAGAAACAAATTCAAAGAGAATATCAAAAAGAAGACTGTAAGGATCTTAAAGGCTACTTATCTTTCCTAATAAACTTCCAATGACATATAAGCAAAACTTAGAAAAATGTATTAATTTCACTAAAGAAGCTGCAATGTCTAGCTAACTATTATATGCTTTGATCAGACACTACACTGAGTAAAAAAAAGACTCAAAATTTTAAAATATCAGTTCTCATCTTGCCACCTGTATAGAAATAAAAATAGCCAGGCAGTGTGTTGAGTTCAGTCGTAAAGCTGGGGAACCAGCATTGGACCCAACCAAGCCCTTGGAATGTGAGTGCCAGCTAGGAGGCCAAGACAGTCTATGGGACCTCTAACAGTGGAGCCACTGTTTATCCCTAGAGCGCAAATGGACTCTGGGAGCCCATTCCTTATGGAGGGATACTACTCCAGCCAAGATACAGGAAGGAGGGCCTGGGCCATCCCCCAAATGATGTCACAGACTTTGACAGTCCCCCGTGGAGGGCCTCACTATCCCTGGGGAGGGGGTGAGGGGTGGGTTGGTGGGGAGCATGGGAGGATGGGAGGGTAAGGGAATGGGGGGGATGGATATGTAAATAAGAGTGCTTCTAAAATAAAAATAAAAAAGGAAAAGAAAAGAAAAAAAATAAAAATAGCCAGGCAGTATATTGAGTTTAATGGCTTGTTTTTGATCATGGCTAAAATACCCCTTTCTTCTCTCAACAAATATTTTGCTTTAATTTTGACTGAATGGATTCTAAGATGTCATAATAGTCTAATATGTATGACTGGTCTCATAGCCATCACACACACACACACACACACACACACACACACACACACACACACACGTACGTTACAGTAGATTCACCCATTCTCCTTCTCCTTATCTTTGTGATTATGTATACTGCTAATAAACCATTGTTCTTTATTCCATTGTTGTCTCATATATATTACCCGTTGACAAATGAATTTCATTTTATTAAGAGGGAACATTTTTTGAGATGGAGTCTCACTATTATAGTTATGGTTAGCCAGGTATTTGCAATGCAGACCAGGTACAACAAGCTTATTGTGATCCACTTGCCTCTACCTCCAAGGGTTGGGATTAAAGGCATGTATCACCACACTCATCCCTTGCATTAAGAGTTGAGTTCCAGTTTTTACACTATTGAGTTGGAATCCCAAGTCAAATACTTTAAACACTCTGTGAACTTAAAGAAGAAACCAAAAGATGAAACTAGATAAGACTTAACATTTTAGAATCCATTCATGAAAGATTAAAGTGAAATATTTAGTATTTTGAGAGAACCAATAGTGATGAAGAAAGGACTTCTGTACCATGAAAAGTTATCCTTCAAAAATAAATGAAAGCTGGGCATGGTGGCACATGCCTGCAATCCCAACACTTGGGAGACTGAGGGAGGAGGACTGCTATGACTCTGACAAGAGACTAGTCTACAGAGATCCCTCCCCTTTAAGTGATTCTCTTGGTACTCTACCAGACACTTTTATCTCTTTCCCCTCGGCCCTATCACAATGACTGACTTCCCACCTAAGAATGAGGATATTAAAGAGCTTTTGTGCAAGTAGCTTAGTTCTCAGAATTTCTAGCTAAAGCAAGGACCTAAAGGTAATTTCTATGCAATTTCTAGAGTAAGAGACGTTGGAAGCATTTCATCTATTTATGTAAATGAGAATTCTTTTGATTTGAAATTTGTTTTTTATTTTTTTATTAATTTATTTTTCACATTCCAATCCTAGTTCCCCCTCTGTCCTCTCCTTCTGCTCCCCCCACTTCCTCCTCCACCTCCCATCTGCTCCTTGGAGAGTGTGAGGCCTCCCCTAGGAAGTCTACTAAGTCTGACCCATCATCTTGTTGAGGCAGCACCAAGGCACCTCTCCACCCCCCACACCCCTGTGTCTAGGCTGAGCAAGGTATCTCTCCATATAGAATGGGCTCCACTAAGTCAGTCTGTGCATTAGAGTTAGATTTTGGACCCACTGCCAGTGGCCTCATTTATTGTCCCAGCTGTCACCTATATTAAGGGAGTCTAGTTTGGTCTTATGCAGGTTCCCCATTTGTCAGGCCAGAGTCAGTGATCTCTCACTAGCTCAGGTCACCTGATTCTGTGGGTTTCCTCATCATTGACTCCTTTGTTCATATTATTGCTCCTCCCTCATTTCCATTGTACTCCAGGAGTTTGGCCCAATGGTTAGTTGTAGATTTCAGTACTCTTACAAATCAGTAAAATCAGTTCTCCAAAGTCTTTGTTACATCCTAAATTGCCTGTTGTCATTTTTTAAAATCTGATTTTAGATACAAATAGATAAATGTCAGTTTTTATCTAATTTTAAGAAGATTTTTCTATGACATTAGTCCTGGTACAAATAAAATTTATGCAAATGAAAAAAATGAAGTAAAAAAATAAAATATTTCTGAGATAAACAATAACTGAATAATTATCAGTAGAGCTGCCAATGTTAAAAGAATATGATATAGTTAGTCATTCAGTTGGACAAGTGAAGGTATAAACTAAAACTTCAACTTTGGTTTCCTTACTATTGTAAGAGACATCTTAATACACAACTGGGCTGCCCTAAAATTGACCTTTTAAAATCGCCTGAGGGCTGGCATCACAGACATGAAATACCAAGCTCAGCATCCACTTTTCTTATTCTTAGCTGACTAAACATGTAACCATTTGTTCAAAATAATAGTAGCAACAATGTACTTGATTGTGTACATTAATGTATACATTACATGCAAGCTTATGAATTTCACATGTAAGCAAAATGAATGACAACAATGATACAAGGGACAAGCAGGGAAGAATCAGAATAATTTGTTATCATTATAAAATACTCAAATTATATTCTTGAAACAGTGTTATCTGAAAATGTGTTTATAGGTCAGGTGGTGGTGGGAGACACCTTTAATCCCAGCACTCCAGAAGCAGAGGCAGGTAACTCTCTGTGAGTTCGAGGCCAGCCTGGTCTACAGGACAGCCAGGAATACATAGTGAAATGCTGTTTCAAAAAAACAAACAGAAAAAATGTGATTATATTAGCTATAATATAGATGTCAAACTCCACGGCAACTAACCACAAAATAGTAGGGAAGGAAGTATAAGTGATCTACAAAGGCGAAGAGAAAATGTACTCATGTAAAATATTCTATTAGAACAAAAAGGGCAGTTAGTGAGAATAATATAAAAATAGGAACAAGAAATAGGCAATAGTAACAAATTCAATCAATATTTATCCAACTATATTAGTAATCACCATGAAATACAGTGGTATACATATACTTATTAAAAGACAAAATGTTGTAAGAATAATAAAAAATAAAACAACTAGAGCTTGCAGGGTGTAGCATTTGCCTCCTGGGGAAAGCACCCAGGTTCAATTTCTAGCAATTAAAAACAAAACAACAAATCTCTATGGCCTAGAAGAAACACATGTTAAATGTAAAGTTATACATATAGGTATCAAGGAAAGTAAATCTAAAATACTATCTTAAAGAAACTGAATCAGGGGTTGAAAAAATAAGAGCTCAGCAGTTACAGTCCCCGGGCTGCTCTTGCAGGACCCATGTTCAATTCCCAGCAACCACTTGGTGGCTCACAACAGTCTATAATTCCAGTTCCAGGGGACATGACCCCTTCGATGGCCTCCATGGGCACCAGGCATGCAAGTGATATACAGACATACATGTAGGCAAAACACTCATTCACATAAAATAAAGTTTAAGAGAAACTGAATCAAAAATAACCTTCCAAAACAGGAAACACAAGGATCAGATAGATTCACTGGTGAATTCTAGTAAATATTAAGAAAAGAAATTGCTTAAAATCTCTACAATCTCTTTTAGAACTTATAAGCACAGAACACTTTCTATATTATCCTATGAGGCTAGCATAACCCTAATGCCAAAACCAAATATGAGAAAATAGCAGACCAATATTATTTATGAAAATACCTTCAACAAAAATTAACCAAAAGAATTATATACTGTGACCAAGAGAGATTCATCCCAAGTATGCAACGCTGACTCAACATCTGAAAATCAATTAGTGTAATCCATTACATCAGTGGGCTACCAAAAAACACTGCATGATCATATCAATCGATGTAAAGAGATGACATATCCAAGGCTCATTCATGATGAAATCTCTTTGTAAGCTGGGAAGGGGAGGCACACAATTGACAAATATTTAAAACAAACAAACAACCCTAATAAATATCACCCTTCATGGTTGTTGTCAAGATGTCACTTCTTGGCTTCACTTACGGAGTCAAGAGAATTCCCATGAAAAGTCTACCAAGTTATTTTATTGATACTTAATGGCAACCAAGTGTGCCCAACTCTGGACTGCACTGTGCTGAAGGATAGCTATGAATGTGGGCCAACACTTACTTAAAATACTTTGAGAACTTTTGCAATTTTTTGTAAATCAACTGCACAGCTCAAGAGTGAACTTAGTACATGACAACACCAAGTCCTTCTATCAAAAGATTGGATGTTCTGGGTGAATGGCAAAAGATCCATAACAGTTAACACAATACTGAAGGAGCTGGATGAAATCAGACAACTGATAATATACACAACCTCAAGACCTCTATACAATACTACAGTAATCAAGACAGAGTATTGGCAAAAGAACAGTCAAGTGGACCAGTGAAACTGAATAGAGAGTCTAGAAATAGACTCACAGAATTATAGATAGCTGATCTTTGACAAAGGAAAAAAGATAATTCAGTGGGGAAAAACATTATTTTCAATACATTTTTTCTGGAACAAATGATCATTCATATGCAAAAATAAATAAACCTAGAGACAGACCTACACATTTCACAAAAATTAGATCACAGACATAAATATAAAAGGTAAAGAAAAAACCTCTATAACTCCTACAAGGTAATAGAAGAAAATCTAGATTATATTGGTTTTATTACTGATGAATAATTAAAAAGTTAAACTTCTTTATGAAAGACAATGTCAAAGCAATAAGCCTTCCAGAACAGAAAGCACAAGGTCTAAATGTATTCCTGGTGAATTCTAGCAAATATTTAGGAATGAAATGACTTCAATTCTCCATAAATTTCTTCCAGAAGAATGATCAGTGAAGTTAGGTGTGGTAGCCCACACCTGTAATCTAGTATTCAGGAGACTAAGGCAAAAGAATGGTGACTTGACTAGCCTGACTTACACAGGGACTATCTCAAAAACAAAAACAACCCCCTCCAATACCCCAAACAAACAAACAAAAAAAACCCTAACTTATAACTTCAGATTAAAAGGAAAAATTAATTCACCTTATGTTGTAATATTTTAAATCTGACATCTACTTCAATATATACACAAGTAAGAAAAAGGAGGGTTTAGGGCTGGATTGTTGGATCAGTAGTTAAGAGCACTTGTCCTTGTAAAGGACCCAGGTTCAATTCCCTGTACCCACATACTGGCTCACAGGTTCTGTAACTCTAGTCCTAAGGGATCCGACACCCTCTTCTGACCTCCATGGGTACCAGACAAGTATGTGGTACACATACATCCATTCAAGCAAAACACTCGTACACATAAAATAATAAAACAAATTATCCTTCCCCCAAACGAAGAGTTTTGTAAAAAATGTGTGCTGGGTGTGGGTGGGCACTCAGGAAGCAGCAGTAGACAGATCAATGTGAATTGAAGTTACTAGGTAGATCATACTGGCCAACCTGCTCCAGGCCAGCCAGAGCTACATAGTGGAACAGTGTCTAAAAAAGAAAGGTGTAAGAATATGCATTTGGCATTTTCAGAATAAGTAATTTCTATTCTAACATCAAAGTACTCAACAAATAACTATTTGAAACTAAAAGCCAACCAGACAAAACTAAAAGAAAGTAATTTTAACCTTTTAAAATAATCACAAGTATAGTCAATACTATATTTTTCTATTTTACCAAGAATTAAATATGCTCTCTCCCCCCAAAAAAAGCTTACAGAAAATAAAAATGGGCATGGGTTTGTTAGCCAAATAATTATCTCAATTATATACACAAATGTCACAATCCAGGAGTTAATATATTTTAGGTAATTCTCCAATCAGTACTACTACCAGAGCAGCTAACATTTCTTTACAGTAAACCCTTTTGCACCCTATTAATAAATATAAGCAATGCTTTTATTCAAAACTCTTCTGAAAGTTTTCATTTGTGGGGGCCACTGATATGGCTCAGTGGGTAAAGATAGTTGCTGCCAAGCTTCATCATTTGAATTCTATCTATGGAATCAACATAGGAAAAAACTGACTCCTCGAAGTTGTCCTCTGACCTGTATGCATTACACACATGCATACACACACGCATGCTCACACACAACTCCTTAAAAGTTTTAATTTGTGACTGAAACTGCTTTTTTTTTTTTTTTCCCGAGGCAGGGTTTCTCTGTGTAACAACCCTAGCTATCATGAACTAGCTCTGTAGATCAGGCTGGTCTCAAACTCACAGAGTCTGCCTGCCTCTGCCTCCAAAAGAGTGCTGGGATTAAAGGGGAGTGCCACTGCTGAAACTGCTTCTTGATCAACATTTACAATATAATTTTTCTAAGTAAAAAACACCAGAGAAAATATATTATATATATCTCCAGTTGACAAAAGTATGATAAATTGGGTTGGAAGGCTAGGGGAGAACATTCTAGTGGTAGATTTCTCATCATTTGGGAAACTATTGGAGAGCATGTATAACAGTGGGTCTCAAACTTCATAATACTGTGACCCTTTAACATGGTTCCTCATGTTGTGGTGCCCCCCCATAAAATTATTTCATTGCTACTTTATAATTTTGCTACTGTTATGAATTGTAATGTAAACATCTGATATGCAGGATATCTGATACGTGATCCCTGAGGGGGTTTGACTCACAGATTGAGAACTACTCACTGATCTGTGATGTTCCAGAGGTACCACTTTTAAATGTCTAACTTAGAGACAAGCACCAAGAAACATTAAATATCATCCTAACCCTCCTAAACCAGAGCTACATAGCAAGACTCCATCTCAAAAAAAAAAAAAAAAAAAAAAAAAAAAAAAAAAAAAAGATGAAAGAAAAGAAAAGAAAAAAGTCCACTGGTTTAAATCTTTGATCTATGCACATTTTGCAGGATGAGGTGGGAGGATTTTGAGTTCAAATCAGACTGCAGAGTAAGACACTGTCTAGAACCAACCAACCCACATTTTAAAACACCGAAGTACATAAATAAAAAAGTACAGAACAGAAACCTAAGTTTTTAAAATTTATCTTATTTTATGTATATGAGTGTTGCTTGAACATATGTCTGTTCACCACATGCATTCCTGTTGTCCATGGAGGTCAGAAGAGGGCACCCGATACCCCAGAACTGTAGTTATGGATGGTTGTGAGTCACCATGTGGATGCTGGGAAGCAAACTTGGGTCCTCTGCAAGAACAAGCGTTTCTAATCACTGAGCCATCATCTCTCCAACCCCAGAAACCTAAGAGTTCATCAACATGTGAGTGTATTAAAATATGCATTAGAATATAAATTACCTGGAGGAGGAGTTTATCAGACATCTCTTTAAACATAATTATTTGAGAAGAAAAATATAAATAACTGATTATTACTAGTGATAGGTAGTGTTTTTTACTTTCTATCATGTTTTATACTTTAATTTAAAAATACATTTATTTTTGAAAAGAAATCTAAAATGTAGAAAAGATAACACATAAATATGTTCAGGAAAGCAAAACAGTTTCAATAAAAGAAATAGAACTAAACTGTGCTCCCAATGAACTATGCAAACACAAACTCACATATAGGAGAATATAAACAGAAAATGTTAACTGTAGTCATCTCTGAGTAATAAGACTGTTTTGTTTTCTTCTTTGTACATTACTCTGTTCTAATATAAGAAAAAAGACAGCAAATCATAAAATGTAAACTAGTATGCTCCAATTAAACTCATAAAACTATTGTTTTTCAGATTCTAAAAAGCTTAAGGCCAGCAAAATGACTTAGTGCATAAAAGTATTTTCCACTGAGCCCAATGGTCTGAGCTAGTTCCCCAAACCTATATGGCAGAAGGAGAGAACTGACTCCCAAAGTACCCCATACACAAATAAATGAATTAATTTTAAAATTCTTAAAAAGATTATACCAAGTTAATTGTCCTAGTTAGGATTCTACTGCTGTGTAAAATACCATGACCCAAAAGCAACGTGGGGAGGAAAGGGTTTATTTCACCTTATGGAGAAAGGTTCCTCCCAACAAGAACTCAAGGAGTGAACCTGGAGGGAGGAACTGAAGCAGAAGCCTTGGAGGAATGCTGCTTACTGATTTGTCTGCCTAGCTTGTACTGTTTGCTTTCTTATACACCCAGGATCATGTGTCCAGGAGGACAGGCCCTCCCACATCAATCATTAATCAAGAAAATGTCCCACTGACTTGCCTATGCAATGTTCCTTTCCCTAGGTAACGTTGGATTATGTCAAGTTGACCAAAAAAGAAAAAAAAAGGAACCAAGGCATTACCATAGCCAGTTTAAATTAGTATCCAAAACCAAAACCACACAGCCAAAAGAATTTATACAGCTTTAAGCTTCTAATTTTAAATGTTTAGGCAACCACTGAGCTAAATCTCCAGCCCTGGGAATATCTTTAGTTTTACATTTCTGAAGACAGTTTAAGTCTCTATTTCTAGCACTGTGACATCAGAATAGATAATAGTCCCTTTTCTATGCATCAGATAAAGTCACTTGAAAAATCTTCATATGAAATCTTAATTTATATTGTAAAAGGAAATTATGTATAAAGGATGATTTGAGTGTAGGAAATGTCAGAAGTAGGGCTACACACAATGTTTATGTAACACTGTAATAAAATGTTACATATGAAAATTATAGAACACTACTGAGAATTAGGAACCTCAATAGACAGATGCACAATATCAATGTCTTAGAAAATGCAGCATTTTGTAAGTTCTCCCCAAACTAAACTAGGAAGTTGATACAATTACAAGTAATATCAAAAGAAAACTATTTTCTGAAAAACAGAAATTAACAAGATGGAGGTAGGAATGTAGCTCAGTGGTTCAACTCCCAGCATCACAAAAATAAATTATAAGTCAAACAAGGTGATTCTAAAATTCATGTGATTAAAAAAAATGACTTTGATTAGTCAAAACAATCATGAGATTGCTCTACCTGATTTCAAACCAATTATATTTAAAATAATTAATATTGGCAAAAGGAGAGGGAATTATTACATCACTGTAACAGATAGTCCATGAAACAATCAAATGATTTTTCAAAACAAGGAAGTCAAGGTAGGTAAAAAGGAAAGTGTTTTTAAAAAAACACTGAAACAATTAGACATAAAGAAGGAGCGCTTCAATTTCTACATTATACCATAATAAAAATTTAATTCAAATTGGATCATAGCCAGAAATACAAGAACTGAAGTTATAAAGCTCATACAAGAGAAAATATAGGAATATATCTTTTCAACTTTGAAATAGTAATTTTTTAGGACACAGAAATGCGATCATAAAAAGAAAAATTAACAATCTTGCTGGGCAGTGGTGGTAGATGCCTTTAATCCCAGCAGTTTAGAGGCAGAGGCAGGCAGATCTCTGTGAATTCGAGGCCAGTTTGGAATACAGAGTGAATTCCAGGACAGCCAGGACTTCCTGTCACCATGCTCTCTGCCATGATAATAATGGTATAAGCCTCTGAACTGCAAGCAATTAAATACTTGCTTTTTTAGGAGTTGCCTTGGTCATGGTTTCTTTTCACAACACTAGAACAGTGACTAAGTCAAAAGGTGTTGCTGGGACTGGGGTGTGGCTGTGATAGGCCTGACCTTGCTGTACGCTAAAGGAATATGGAGAACTTTGGAACTTTGGACTAGAAAAGTGACTGTATGCTTTAAGTGAAGGTTTAGTGGGCCATCCTAGTAGGAGCATGGAAAACAGTGCTGAGGGCGATTTGAACTGTGGAGGTCCATCGCATGACATTTTGGAAGGAAAGAGTATTAGTAAGTAGCCTAGAGAACATTCTTGTGATATTGTGGCAAAGACTTTTGTAGCTGCTTTTTATCTTTTTCTAAGAATCTGCCTGGAGCTAAATTGAAGAGTTTGAGATTAATGGCATTGTCAGGGATTTCCAGAAAGCTTAGTACTGATGGTGTCATGTGGTTATTAGTAGTCACTCTTTGGCAAATCCATAATGAAAAGAAACATGCTGGACAGAGAAAAATACAAAATGTACAGTTTGAGAAAAGAAGCATCAGTAAATGTAATGGAGCTAAGTCTAGTGTTCAAGGAAATAAAAAGTTGAAAGAAAAATCTGATGCTAAATGGAAAAAAAGGAGTGGTGACTTCAGGACAAGACCCTACTCAGGTAAGCTTCCAATTTATAAAAAAAGGAATTAAAGGAAAGCTTAAGCAGCAAATGAAACCATCAGCAATGGAAAGCTGATGCAAATATTATTCAAGAGTAGGCCAAGTTCCAGCTCCATCAAGCAACAGAACTTGGCAGCTTCACCTTCTGGTTCTGGCTTTAGAGGCAAGGATAGTTAGGGGTTGTAGAATCACCTTCCCTGGCTAAGTTGCTGAGGCCAGGAGTGTATCAGGGTTGTGCCTGCATGAAAGCCCAGAAAGGCCATTTCGTAAAGCTGTGAAGGTGAAGCCTGGATTGTGTCGGAGACCCCAAGATGTTGGAGATGCTAGAGCCTTGAGATACCTGCTAAGAAGAGCTGCAGATTGGATGTGGAGCCAGCCCAACAAAGAGAAGTGTATTGCAATCAACAAGGGAGATCTGAACAGTCCTTTGACCAAACATGGAGAACAGAATTTTGAGTTTCATTGCTGATTTTGAGTATTTCCTCACTATGCTCCCTTTTCTCCCTTATGGAATGGTAATGTATGTCCAGTGCCACTGAATGTTGGAAGTATGTGACCTTCATTTTAATTTTGTTTTACAGGGGGTTACAGACTGTCAAGAGTCTCAGAAGAAACTTTTAAACAGTGTTGAGACTGTGATAGACTATGGGGAGTTTTTAAGTTGGACTGAATGCATTTTTGCATTATGGTATGGCTATAAGCTTATGGAAGCCAGGAAGTACAATGTGATGGTTTGAAAAGGAAGGAGTGAACCCCTTATAGGCTCACATATTTTGAATGCTTAATCACTAGAAGTGAAACTCTCTAGAAGGATTAAGAGGTGTGGCTTTACTGGAGGAAATGTGTCACTGGGGGATGGGCTTTGAGGTTTTAAAAGTCCATGGCAGGCCCAGCATCTCTATGTCAGCTGCCTATGGATCAGGAAGTAGCTCTCAGCTACTTCTCTAGCACCATGTCCGCCTGTACACCACCATGCTCCCCACCCACTATGATGATAATGGAATAAGCCTCTGAAATTGTAAGCAAGCTCTTCGTCAAAATTAAATTACTCTTTTTGTTTTGTTTTGAGACAGTCTCATGAGGCATGCAGTCCTCAAACTCAGTATCCTCCTACCTGGGCCCTTGAAGGAGTATGCTACCAATCTTAGCTCCTCAAAATTCTTAAGCAAGCCCCCAGTTAAATGTTTTCTTTTGTAAGAGTTGCCTTGGCCATGGTATCTCTTCACAGCACTACAACAGTCCTGAAGACATAAGGCAAAAGAAGAAACACAATGAGCTACAAAAATATTATGATATGCTATCAGAACTTATTGTTAAATGTTCATTGTGGCTGTTAACAAGCAATGACTTAAACAGGGTAAGTAAAGCCCCATACAAATGTTTGATTTTGCTTATTTAATTGAACAGAGTGCACTAGCCATAGTAATATGTTATTGAGACAATTTCATATGAATAAACAGTACACAAAACTGAAGTTTTAAAAACTCTCCAGTCGGGGTGAGGGGAGGGGAGGGAGAGGGAGAAGGGACTTGAAATAAGCTTGTTCCCTAACTAGAACTTAAAAAAAAAAAAAACTCTCCAGTCTATTAGGTTTCCTATCAATTGTTCATTTAAAACTCACAAGTAAACACAGTGATAATATAGGAAGCTTGAGTCTGTAGGCCATTTGGATCTCTAATGAGTTAAGAAAATTTAAATAAACAAGCTGAAGTGATTAGCTTAAATCAGCCTGCACTATGCAGTGAGTTCTAGTCTAGCCTGGGCTATAATATAAGATTTTGGTTAAAAAGAAAAGTCCCAAAACAATAAAAACAACCTTTGCCATTTTAAGCATTAAGTAGTTAACTTTCAGTGGCATTAAATACATCCACATTGCCAGGCAGTGGTGGCTCATGCCTTTAATTCCAGCACTCTGGAGACAAAGGCAGGTGGATCTCTGTGAGTTCAAAGCCAGTCTGGTCTACAGAGCTAGTTACAGGACAGCAAGGGCTTCACAGAGAAACTCTGCCACCAGGAGGAAAAAATAAATAAATCATGTTATTGTGTAACTGTTACACTGTCCATTTCCAGAGCCTTTTCACAATCCAAACAGAAATACTACCTGTTAAACAGTAACTTCATATTTACCACTGCAGCTTCTGGTAGCAACTTTCTTACTTTGTCTCTATGCCTTTGACTACTCTGAGTACTTTCTACAAGTGTAGTCAGTAAGAAATAACATGAAAACCAGCAATCTACTCCAAGCTCCTCATTTAACAGGTAAAGAAATTAAGAACTCAATAGCTTACATATCATACTCCATGAATACTACTTTTACTAAAGAAACAGTTTGGGATAATACCAATGTTAGCATTCACAACTTCCAAACCAAAGCAAATGTGCACCTCACATTCTGTTGACCTTGTTTCTAGTACATTAAGCATCCATCCATCCATCCATCCATCCATCCATCTATCTATCTGGAGAGAGCCAAAACCCAGCAAAACCAAAACAAAAAACACAATTATCCTCAAAGATAATGGTTAAAGACACCTGGCCAGAAAACAAAGCATTGAAAACTATAAAAATATTCAAAAGATGCCTGGCACTCCACTACTGTCAGCCAGACACTAACTGTAATCATAGTGGGACCTGAAGAGTCTTGTCAGTTGGACTACTAAATAGAGCTAATACTCATCACAAAGAAACAGCTACACATAGTTCTTCATTAAAATCAAACAGAAGTGAGTAGCAATCCAAATACCACAAAACGTCTGCTAAAAAAATGAATTAAAAAAATCATTATGAAGCTTTGGAGACATTTTTGTACTTATTTCAACAGGGCTGCCTGTAACTGGTGTCTGGAAATCAGTTCACACCCACAAAAAGAAAAATAATAGATAATTTGAAGAGCAAATTCAACAAAGGCTTTTAAAGGGTATCCTTATTTTGCCACTTCTCCAAGGTTCTTCCTAGAGAATTCAGATTTTTGAGGGGAGGGGGCTGGTTTTGCAGACAGGGTCTCATTCTGTAATTCAGGCTGACTGCAATCCTCTTGCCTCAGCCTCCTGAGTGCAGAGACTACAGGCATGATCCACCATGTCTAGCTCCTGAGTCCAGCTCTTTTAGGATAATCACCACCTACATGTGGAATGTCTTCCTCTCCAACTCTACATTGTTGAAATCCCACCGGTCCTTTTGAAATCAAAATACATGATGTACATGTATGAAAATAAGATGAAACCCATTGTTATGTAAAATTAATATGTGCTAATAAAACATTATTTTTAAAAGAAATAGTATCCAAACTTTTAAAAGGCTCCGCCTATATACTGGCAGCTTCCATAGATCTCCCCCCGCCCCCGACCTCAATGTAGAATTAACCTTTCCTTCACTGCCTTATGCTATGTCTCTACAATGTACTGTTACCAATATTCACTTCTGACCCACCCTCTCATAATGTCACCACCCCACCCCCAGCAGTAGGAAAAGGGAATTGACATGTATTGAGCAACTCAGAGGCAAGGAGCTACCAATTTTACAAACATTATCTCATTCAGCCTTAACAACAGTCTGGAAAGGTAAACAGGTGGTGTATTGCTGTCTACCTGCAGGGAACTACTGCAGAGTCAATGGCTTGCTTATCCACTATCAAGTTGCTGGCCGATTCCAGCGTATGGAACGAACGTTGGTTTACGATGTTCCAATGCGCCACTCAATGTTGTGGGAAGTATTCGTTTTGTGTCTACCACTGTACCTGAGTAGGTTTCCACAATTTTTTTTTCTGGCTTCAATATTCTTACGAACACAATGTCACCGTTTAATAATCGAATCACGTCTCAACCCTAGCCCGCTACCTTTATACAGTTCCTGTACGGAGGACTTTACCTACTTGGGTGGCTCTCCACTTCTCCATGAGAAATGCTGCGGGTAGCATCCACCCCAAACTGTTCTTCCCACAGGATGTATGAAACGCAACACAGAGGAAACATGCGACTCCTGCATCATTTGCCAAAGCTCTTATTTCACACTAAGTCACATCTTTATGCCTACATAAGGATTAAGCCGTCTCCAGTTCACACAGTGGGGCCATTCTAAGACATTGTCTGAGTAGGAAAAAGGGTATCTTCCAGGCGGCTCGAAACGAAGGCATCCTACCGATACTAGTAGGCAGCCTCCTCCCTTTTCTGCCGTCCTCCACTGAACTGCAGTTTGGATTTCCGGCGGGAATGTACGCGGAAAGATGAGATGGGGCTAAAAAGCACTAGAGCAATTACTTTGCCGGCTTAATTAGAAGACACAGAAGGCGCCCCGCCTGTCTAAATCTCTGCATTGAACTCATCAGGGAAGACGGGCAGGGCATGGAAGCTAGAACAATCCCGCATCGAGCCGCCAGTTTCTGCGGCTACCCGCGGCCAGTCCCTTTGCACCCGCTCGCGGTCCCGGCCACCAGTGCCTAGCGCGGAGCAGAAGCCCCGCCGCACCTTCCCCGGCGCTCCCCCACCCACCCCCGGTCTCATTGTTTGCACCGTGCAGCCCCGAGGGGTGTAGGGGACAGCCCAGGCCCCGCCGACCCCTACCCACCGCAGGCCGCCTGGCTGGGCGCAGCCCAAACGCGGAGAGCCGGGCAGCGACCCCGCCCCGGACTGCAGCCGCTCGCACTCGCCCGACGGGCCATGCCAGGCGCGGGGAAAATGGAGGCGGCAGCGTCTCCGGGGCACCCGGGTCCTTCCTTTCCCTCGACCTCGAAGGCCAGGCGGTGGAGCACTCACCGTGGCAGCCCCTCGGCCCTCCCGGGGCCCCGCGCGAGGCAGCAGCCGCTCCGGTCGCCGCCGCCTCTCCAGGCGCGACGCTCCTCACCCGAACGCTGAGAGCGTCCGCAGCTCCCGCGGCGCGCGCTCCGTGACTGACTGACTGACCGACCGACCCACAGAGCGAGCGGGCGTCGGCGAGGACTGGGCGGGGCGGCCGCAGAGCCCCGCGGCGCGGATCACAGAGCCCGCGCGCCCGGCCCCGGCACACAGGGCGGGGCTGAGGGCCGTGCGCCCAAGGGCGGACCGACTGGCGCCCGCGCGCGCGCGCTGGCCGCCGCGCGCGCGCGGTCGCCGGCTCACTTCCGGCGCAGGGAGGCGGGCGCGGCGCGCCCCTCGCGGCCTGGCCAGCCGCCCCCCCACTCCCCGCCCACCACCACCACCACCACCACCGGCCGCCCTCAGGCGCCGGGCCGCACCCAGCCGCGGCCGGCCTCTGCGCCCCGCCTTTCCTGCGCGCGTCCCCGCGAGCCGCCTCCAGGAACCAGTGAATCAGAGAATGAATGAGCCGAAAGGAAAATCCCGCCGCGGTCCCGCCCTCCGTGGCCCTTCCCGGGAAGCCGGCCCCGTGGCTCCCGTCCGAGGGTCTTGGGCGACTGAGGGACGGCGAGCAGAGCGGTCCGGGGCTGTGCGCCTTTGCCTGCCGTTCACGTACTCAGTCTCCAGAAACCAGCCCCGGGCTGCCTCAGGCACCCACGGGCCATTGTTAAAATGTGGGAGCACTGCTTTAGGGAATCCCGTTTTAGCCCCAAAGTCTGCAGTTTCTGGCAATGTATGGGAAGCTTTAAGGGATAAGACATTCCACTTATCTGTACCTTTTCACGTCAAAGTCTGTCTTACCCTATCGAAATTGTTCGCAGTACGGGTGTTGGCGTCTTTTCTTAGCCCTGAGCTATATCCCCGAGTATTACACACAAATACTGATTTTAATGCAGGTTCGACTTAGGCAGGCTTAGGTTTCTTTCGATTTACGTCCTTATTATGACCTTCATGTAAAGTTGATCTTCGAAGGAAAGGAAAAATAGTACTAAATTGCCTTTCACTTGGCTATATACTTTGTTAGCATTTAAGGGATTGAACTACGATCTGGAATTGGCTTCGTTGAACGGTCAGCATTCTTTTTTCATGTCTTCCTGCCTGCTCTTTAATAGTTTCTGTATTTTGAATTTTCACCCCCCCCACACACACACGCAAATCACGTAATTCTGAAATTCTGGCTTTTTCTAAGGATGAGTGTTCATTTCTCTATGCTAGGACCAAGTCCTAGTTTGATTAATTGCATTCTACTTCCTGATAATCTTGAGAATTTCCAAGTGGTTGCAGTCTTTCTGTACAATCTTTTCCGACCTGGTGCGCAATCTGTTCCAAACTGGTATTTAGAACTGTACAATATAATTATTTGACTGTTTTACACTGGAGATACCTGTACTTTGGAAATACATGCAATTTGTATTTTAAGTTTAATAGGTACTTCAATAATCTGGTGTAAAATAACACCATCACCTAAACTAAACATGGTGGAGGTGACCAATTCCCATGACTTGTCTTCCTTGTTGAATTCGTCATTTATTACTTGTAATTATATCAGTATGCTATGTTTTTCCCTTGATGAATATCATACAGTTTATTCATCCTTATACCCTTGCAGTATTTACTGTGGACCTTTGTATGAATAACAAACACTTCAAAATTTTTAATCAATAATTCATACACCAGCCTGGTCTACAGAGTGAGTTCTAGGACAGCCGGAGCCACACAGTGAAATCCTATCTCAAAACAAAACAATTCATACAAATGTGTCTGTAACCTCTTCATTCCCTTGTGACTAGGTTTGTTGAGATAAAAACACCTAGATCCACAAACCTAATAAATAGCCTATTGTTGTCAAATGTTATTACTAGACTGGATGTGAACATTACAAGGAAGAGTCTCATTTGTACAGAAACCTTTGCAAAACAGGTTCTTGAGTGCTCTTTGGATAGCTCTTAGCCAGATCCTCCCTGAGTTTTTAGGTTGGTTAAAGCTAATCTTAGAAAACAGTCACTTTCCACCAGTGAGAAAAATAAGCAGGTTCTCATCAGTTTCATTAAGCCATGAAATAATCCATTCACCTAATTAGAGTCTATTGAATTCCAACTAAGCAGTAAGAATGCAAAGACAAGAAAGACTTGATGCATCCTGTCCTCAGAAGTCACAGGCTGCTGGATAAAGGAGGCAGGGAAGCCACTCATTTTCTGAGTCTATTCCCAAAACAGGAAAGTCTACCCAGTGGGGAAGATAAACTACATGTTTAATGACAGGGAGGAGCTAAACGGATAAGGAGGGAACAGTCATTCCAGACAACAGCAGGAACGTCTGTGCAGGTGTGTGAACTTTAATAGCAACATGCCCTTCCGAATAATTCCATTTCCTCCAGACAGATGCAAAGAAGGTTCGAATAGGTGGGTAATGGTAGAAGGGACCTCAGTGTGCTACACTAAGGAGTTTGAACTTCATAAAGAATAAACTCTTTGAAGTGTTTTAGTCTCCGTAACAACCATGTATATACCAGAGAAAACTGACTGAAGAATGAAAGCAAAAAGAGGATTTAGATAACTGGGCTACAGGTCACCACAGAGGCAGAGGGGGTGCAATGGGGAGGGTGCTTGGGTGAGAGAAATATTAAGGTGGGATCTGCAGACTTTCATGTAAATTTGCCTGGCAGACTGAAGGAGACAGAAACCTCTACAAAAGGCAAGCAAGCTTCTTCTGTCTGGGGAGACTGACTGTATGACACTGAGCCTCCATGAATAAGAATGCAGGAGGAGGAAGCTGGCTGAACACCTATACAGGAAAATATTACCATAGGAGGCTGGGAGCTCAGTCTGCAATGGGCTTGCTGAGCAAAGATGACGATCTTATTTCAAATGCCCAGCACCCATGTAAAAAACTGGGCTTGGGAGGTGGAGATGGGAGTACCCCCTGAGGCTTACTGGCCAGCTAATCTTGAGGAATGGAAAAGCCCCAGGTACAATTAGAGATCTTGTGGAGTGCCTGCACACACACACACACACACACACACGCGCGCACGCGCGCACGCACGCGCGCGCGCACGCAACAGTACCATAGATCTAGACACCTCAAAGGAGTCTTAGTCCATTAATCTGCAAAGTGTGTTCTTTAGGACAGTGGCTTCATGGGATTTTAGGAGATGTCATGGCTGTTCTTGGTTGCCAACTTGACAACTGGAATTCACTAAAATCCAATGACTGGGCACACCTCTGAGTGACTTTTAACCAAATCATTTCTAATCTGGATATTTGACGTGGGAGGACCCACCTTTAACCTGGACCACCCCGTCTGCTGGCAGCTGGTATTAAAAACATGGAAGAAGGAAGCTCTCTCTCTTTGCCTGCTTGCTCTCTTCTTTGCTAGCATGTATCCCCCCACACACACACACTGGCATTAAAACCTCCTTCTTTCAGGGTTCCAGCTGAGACATCCAGCCTCATGGATGGAACAACTACTGGATTCTTGGAACTTATGTTCATAAGCAGCCATTGTTGGACGAGCTGTACCACAGACTGTAAGACATTCTAATAAATCGTGTGTGTGTGTGTGTGTGTTGTGTGTGTGTGTGTGTGTGTGTGTGTGTGTGTAGAGAGAAGGACACACACACACACAACACACACACACACACACACACACACACACACACACACAGAGAGAGAGGGGGGGGGAGGAGAGATTTATTCTAGGCAGGATTTCCAAAGTAGTTTGAGTTACTTTAACCAAACAAGTGAAAGATGATAAGCAAAGTTCAATGGATTTCTCAACCAGAGAACTTTTGCAGTAATGTGCCCTGTGAAGTTCTCATACAGGTATTAGATACAGCATGTCCTGAGTATGTTCAACTATGAAGCCCTTTCTCTCGTGGAACAGATAATTAGACATGTGTTCCATTGATTACATTTTAGGAAATGATGACCATACTCAGATTTTATTTTATAGTTAGAAAATTGTTGCCCCAAACATGAAATAGCTCATTTAAAGTTAAACATCTGTTACTGGCAGGTACTTGACTAGAACCCCTGCCTTGATCCTGGTCACTTTCTCTTTCCTTTACATATTGCTCTATGGGATACAAATTTACCCCAAAACTTTCCACCAA
Source organism: Cricetulus griseus (assembly GCF_003668045.3). Taxonomy (NCBI): domain Eukaryota; kingdom Metazoa; phylum Chordata; class Mammalia; order Rodentia; family Cricetidae; genus Cricetulus; species Cricetulus griseus. The sequence continues at coordinate 414,804,611 of NC_048595.1, forward strand.
TCCTGGGGAGAAAGATGTAATAAAAGAATTATCGAATATTTCCATTGAAATAAGCTTCCAGATCAGTTATTTCCCAGAAAATTTCTGACACTATGAACTTTAGTTCTGGATTCAACTTCTCAGACATGATTCCAGTTCTCAGACCTAACAGCTAATGGTGAGAGGCTTTTCTTATCTTAAATTCATGGTCCTTATTCTCAGGGATGTTAGTACTTCTTATTCTTAGAAAAACAAGGCAACTTGCTCATTCCAAGGGACTTTTTGGGACTCTGGGGCAACTTTTGTCTCAGAAGTAACATCTGTACATGTTATATTTGACATTAGTCAACATCTTAATTTATGCTTCAGTAACAGATGGCATTCTGTGTAACTTTTAAATCCAGATCAAAGGCTATCACATATGAAACTAATAGGTCAATGAATGAGTGGTTAATTTGTTAATCCAATTATCAAAGATATTTCAGTGTCTACTATGTCCCCAGCTCTGTGACAACAGCTAGAGAGAAACATAAGACATAATCTTTGGCCTCCAGACATAATACTATTCATCATTAGTAAGGATGGAAGAAAATCTGCAGGTGGGAACTTGACTCATTGCAGACTTTATCTGAATATTTGACAATAAACATTGAAAAGAGTAAGAACAAAATATCTAGAATATTATGGGTGATAGCAAGTAACTAGAGAGTTCTTCAATGCTCACTCACAGGAAATTGTTTAAGAAAATGATGGTTTGTAGAGGGGTATTGTGCTTGATAAAAATTTGTCAACATTACATGCAATGTGAATTCATGAAAAAATGGGAAAATGTAGGAGAAATTATGAGAAAACAAAAGTGTTTTTTGCACAGCGATATGATTGATACTTTAAACTTTATTTTTTTGCAATGAATCTGCATTCTTTAATTGGCAATTAAAATGAACTAACTAGCCAGCTGTTTGATGGCACTTGCCTGTAATCCTAGAATATGGAAAGTTGAGATAGAAGGATCCTGAGTTGAAGGCCAGCCTGGGCGATGTAAGAATTCAGGACCATAGGAGTAAACCTGCAACTGTTAACATGCTAAATGGGCATAATATCAACCTGCCCTCTAAATTCATATCTCTCTACCCATATATCAGTGCAGCTCTCAGACCTCATCAGCAAAACATCCTTGTGCAGTGAATGGCAGTTAATTCAGAAACTTACAATAATTGTCAATGGAGTGTTCATCCCTTACCTGCTGCCCCAAGACTTAGGGACTGCTGTGGGAAAGGGAGTGGGAAGATTGTTAGAGCTGAGGTTGGGGAGGACTAAACTGAAACAGTGTCTTCTGGACACCTCAGGACTGCGGTGCTCACAAATGCACAGCAGCTGTGCTTGCCTACATAAGATCTGCACAAGACCAAGCCAGCCCACATTGCTGCTGAGGCTCTATTGATAGTTGATAACTTCTGGGGGACAGACATTCAGAAAGGTATAGCCCTGGTAGACCACCCAGTCTCCACTGGATGGCCCCACACCATGAGTCTATGGGCAGCACAAATTAGTGGGCTTAAAAAAAAAAAAAAAGAGGACAGATGTTGAAGTTGAGAGGGGTTGAGGGTAGGGGTTGATCTTGGAGAGGTTAAGGGGAAAAATTGGAGTGAATATAATCAAAATACCTTATATGCATGTGTGGAATTTTCCAAAGTTAATAAGATATTATATTTAAAAAGAAAGACTTCATGGCCAATCGGTACATACTGAGACCTTGTCTCAGAAAACAAACAAACAAACAAGAAATAAGTCAAAATTTATGACTAAATCTTTAAAACGATGTACAAAATATATCAAGTCAATTTTAAATTAAAAGAGGATCACGTATTCAAGGAATCTAGTTTACGAGACAAAAGCCTATAAGAAAATAACCAGAGAATAAATTCTAAGTACAAAACTCTGATACAAACTGTAGGTGCAATAGAGTTTAGAAGAGAGAAATGGACTGGAATGGGAAAGGCTTAAGATTGCAAAAGAAGACTCAGCTGGCACTACATCTGAATGCCAGGGGAAACAAAGTTGGGGTAGTAATGGAGATGACTCAAAGGCCTCAGTGTTTCCCAATGGACGCTCCTTGTCCCTCACAGACTACCAACTGCAGAGCCTATGACCTTTGCTGGCAACTGTATCTCTGCTTCTTCTATACAAGTGGGATTTGTATGCCCTGCAAAATATAAATGTGGTATTATATATCCTTTGTAATATTAAAATTATTTAGGTTGATATTTACAAGTAGCCCTGGGAGGCACTTTGTCAACAAAGTCTACAGAACTGGACATTTCCAGATATTCATCTGGAACAAATGCAAGCTATTACACAATAGCAGTTACGGTAACCACCTGAACCCTTACGGATGTTCTGACGTCTGTGTCAGTCAGGCTGTGAATGCAGTCAGCCCAGTAATTCTCATTATGCACACATACTGAGTGCTTTTAAAACTAGCTTTTCAACCTAACATGACTAAAGTGCTTTTGGGATATTCGCTGTTCACATCAACTGAAAGAGTGAATGACTTGTGTGTAGTGTCTGATATTGAAGTTAAAAGGTTATACCCAGCTTTAGAAAGCCTATAAAGGGGAAGACCAGGCAGAATGTGAACTTCCATCAAGTATCCCTTTAGAGTGGGGTGTTGTCAGGGCTGGCATCACCCCTATAGAAAGAAAAGCTCTTTGGGCCTGAGAATGCTATAACAAATATAATATAGTAAGTTGAGCTTTAGCAAATTACAAGGGTATCTGTTTTATTAGCTGAAGATGTCCATTTAGGGATATAAGATTAAAGGACTTAGATTATGAGAGTGGAGAAATGGCTCAATGGTTAAGAGCACTGACTGCTCTTCCCGAGGACCCGGGTTCAATTCCCAGTGCCCACATTGCAACTCACAACTGTCTGTAATCCAGTTCCAGGGGATCCAACACCCTTACACAGAATATATACAGGCAAAACAACAGTGCACCTTAAATAAACACATAAATAGATAAAGAACATAGATTATGGAGGCTGTAAGGCCAAACAAAAGTTTTGGGAAGCAATGCAGTGGAGTAGGTGATCAAGCCCATACTTGAATCTGACAGCTATTTCCCCAGGTCTGAGCCTTGCAACGTGATTCCCTCTGTCTGGAATGTTTCCCCTCCCTTCTCTACCCTGCTCTCGGCTGTGATGGATCAGTCGCGTCTCCTCCTTTATCTCCAGCTCCTCTAGTCAGAGCTATTGCTGTGTACCACGTTTTCAAAAAATCTTTGCACAGTGGTAGTGCAATTCTTTGCCCATCTGTCTTATTCTTTTAAAAGACCCTGAGTTTCTCAAAAGGCAGAGACCAAGAATTCTTCATGCTGATTTTCCCCCAGCATTCTGCATGGGATATTGTGCACAGAAAAGTTCAGCAATATTTGTAAAATAGAAGGAAGATAAGAGATCTGTTAAGAATAGTTTGGCAGATCTTGAAGAACAGGTTGGAGTAAGGGAAAAAATGGAAGCCACTTGTATTAATCCAGACACGAAGTGCTGAAAAGCGAAAAAGGCAGGAAACCGAATGTCATTTGGAGAGACTGACAGGCACAGGTGACAGATTGGATAAGCGTAATAGTCCAAGATGACTCTGGGGTTCCCATGGTGGAAGAATGGCTACAAGCAAAGGATCAGTATCACTGCCAAGTGCACAGATAGATGTTGACTGCCTGTCAAGTTCAGGGCACTGTGCTGGGTGACACAGAGGCCACAGGGAAATGTTTCCTTTTCTATTACAGCCTGTTCACCGGCAGGGAAGCTGAGAGGCACAAGTTCAATTTTGGACAAGTTATATTTGAAATAATGGTGGGACATTCAAGTGAATCAGTGCTGTTAGTTGTTGGAAATCAGAAACTAGATCATCCTTGAGGCTAAGAAATATGCTTTTTATACTGTTGGCGATCCCATTGCTATCTATTATCACTGTGCTTAAGAGAAAATATATTGCTGTATTAGGTCATCATAACAACAGGAATTTATTATCTCATAGTTCTGGAGGGTGAAAGTTTCTCCCAAAGCCTCTCTCTTTGTTTGGGGATGGCTATATTCTCTCTGTGTCTTCACACAGTCATTCCCCTATGTGTCTGTGGCCTAATTCCTTCTTATAAAAGCCACAGTTATACTGGACTGGAGCACATCCTAATAACCCCATTTTAACTTAATTTCCTCTGAACTGCAAATATACTCACAATCTGAGTTACTAAGGGTTGAGGCCTCAGCATATGAATTTTGAAGGGGACACAATTCAGCTCATTATAGTTGCCTCATAAATATTTCTTGAATTGAAGGAACTATATTCCCAGTGGTAAGTCAGGGCTCAAGAGGTACAGCCACACATGTTGTGGAATATTTAAAAATGTAAAGATGTGTTACATTTGTTTATGCTGGAGAATATTGCTTTAACTGTGTAAAGGTGTGTTACATTTGTTTCTGATGCCTTTGTTAACAATGTAAAGATTACATTTGTTTATGCTGTATTTTGTTTAATTATGTAAAGGTATGTTATATTTGTTTCACCTTGCCTGCCTAAGGAAACTGATTGGTCTAATAAAAAGCCAATGGCTAGGCAGGAGAGGAATAGGCAAGGCTGGCAGCAGAGAGAATAAGTAGGAAGAGAAAGAGAAAGAGAGAGAGAGAGAGAGAGAGAGAGAGAGAGAGAGAGAGAGAAACAAAAGAAGGATATGCCTGGGGCCAGAAGCCAGGTAGCCACCAAGCCAGACATGGAGACAGCAGGAAATTAAGATGTACAGAAAGGAAGAACGAGAGAAAGAAAGGAAAGAAAAAGATAAAAAGCCCCAATGCAAAATGTAGATAAAAAGAAACATATTAAAATAAAAACTAAGGCTTGGACTCACCGCAGACCAGGTGAGCCACCCCTGCTTTTACCCAATTCTTGTCCTAAGTGCCACCCACCCAGATCCCTCCAGGCTCGTCCCTGCTTGAAACAGACACGCCCAGGCAGGGTGGAGCTTCCTGAATCTGGCTTGGTTCAGGACACTCTTCCTTCCCTTTCCGTGGACTCACCGCAGACCAGGTGAGCCACCCCCTGCTTTTACCCAATTCTTGTCCTAAGCGCCATCCACCCAGATCCCTCCAGGCTCATCCCTGCTTGAAACAGACACGCCCAGGCAGGGTGGAGCTTCCTGAATCTGGCTTGGTTCAGGACACTCTTCCTTCCCTTTCCGGACTCTCCGCAGACCAGGTGAGCCACCCCCTGCTTTTACCCAATTCTTGTCCTAAGCGCCATCCACCCAGATCCCTCCAGGCTCGTCCCTGCTTGAAACAGACACGCCCAGGCAGGGTGGAGCTTCCTGAATCTGGCTTGGTTCAGGACACTCTTCCTTCCCTTTCCGTGGACTCACCGCAGACCAGGTGAGCCACCCCCTGCTTTTACCCAATTCTTGTCCTAAGCGCCACCCACCCAGATCCCTCCAGGCTCATCCCTGCTTGAAACAGACACGCCCAGGCAGGGTGGAGCTTCCTGAATCTGGCTTGGTTCAGGACACTCTTCCTTCCCTTTCCGTGGACTCACCGCAGACCAGGTGAGCCACCCCCTGCTTTTACCCAATTCTTGTCCTAAGCGCCATCCACCCAGATCCCTCCAGGCTCGTCCCTGCTTGAAACAGACACGTCCAGGAAGGGAGGAGCTCCCCGAAACTGGGTACAGGCCACTCTTCATTCCATTCCCGGCGACCGATCCACCAAGAGGCCTAACGCCATCAGAGTGAGGAGGCTACGAGGAGAGGCAAAACCATCCAGAGCTCCGGACATTGAATTCCTGGCCCACACACACTACAGAGTAACAAGAGGAGATAGAGAGATCCTACCTGCACTCACTGGAAAAAGATATGGGAAGAAGACAGAATAAGAACCCGCTCAACAACAGAAAGACCAATATGACACCACCAGAATCTAGGGACTCCACTCCAGCAAGATCTGAAAAGCCCAACACAGTGCATGAAGAAGAGATGGACCTCAAAAATTATCTGAGCAAGATGATAGAGACCTTCAAAGAGGAAACAAGAAAATCCCTTAAAGAAATAGAAGAAAAAGTAAGCAAAAAATTACACGATATGGAGGAAAAGACAAACCAAAATATTCAAGAAATAAACAAATCTCTTAAAGAAGCTAAAGAAACCCAAGATAAAACAACCAAACAAGTGAAGGAAGCTCTTGAAACAGTTCAAAACATGAAAGCTGAATTAGACACATTAAAGAAAACACAGAATGAAGCGATGCTGGAAATGGAAAGGTTGGATAAACGAGCAGGATCTAAAGATGTGAGTATAACTAATAGAATCCAAGAGACAGAAGAGAGAATCTCAGCTATTGAAGACTCGCTAGAGGATATACATTCATCAACCAAAGAAAACCTCAAGACCAACAAATCCCTAACACAAAATATCCAGGAAATATGGGACACCGTGAAAAGACCAAACCTAAGAATAATAGGTGTAGAAGAAGGTGAAGAAACACTGCTCAAAGGTACAGAAAACATATTCAACAAAATCATAGAAGAAAACTTCCCCAACCTACAGAAAGATATGCCTATGAAAGTACAAGAAGCTTATAGGACACCAAACAGACTGGACCACAAAAAGAAGTCCCCCCGACACATAATAATCAAAACTCCAAATCTACAGAATAAAGAAAAAATATTAAGAGCTGCAAAGGAAAAAGGCCAAGTAACATATAAAGGCAAACCAATCAGAATCACACCCGACTTCTCAATGGAAACTATGAAAGCCAGAAGGTCTTGGATAGATACACTACAAGCACTAAGGGAGCATGGATGTCAACCCAGACTACTGTACCCAGCAAAACTTTCAATCACTATAGATGGAGAAAACAAGATTTTCCATGACAAAAACAGATTTAAACAATACATATCCACAAATCCAGCACTACAGAAGGTTCTGGAAGGAAAACTCCAACTCAAGGAACATAACTACATGCACAAAAACACAGGCAATAGATAATCTAATATTGCCAAACACAAAAAGAAGCAGGAGAGCAAAATCCACACACAATGACACCACCAACAATAAATCCAAACCAAGCAAGAACCAACGAACAATGGACATTAATATCCCTAAATGTCAATGGCCTTAACTTACCCGTAAAAAGATATAGGCTAACAGAATGGATACGAAGACAGAATCCATCTTTCTGCTGTTTACAAGAAACACACCTCAACTTCAAAGACAGGCGATACCTCAGAGTAAAAGGATGGGAAAAGATTTTCCAATCAAATGGCCTCAAGAAACAAGCAGGTGTAGCAATCCTAATATCTAACAAAATGGACTTTAAACTAAAATCAATCAAAAGAGATGAAGAAGGGCATTTCATACTCATCACAGGAAAAGTCCATCAAGATGAAATCTCAATCCTGAACATCTATGCTCCAAATACGAAGGCACCCACATTTGTGAAAGAAACATTACTAAAGCTCAAACCACACATAAAACCACACACACTTATAGTAGGAGACTTCAACACCCCCCTTACACCACTAGACAGGACCACCAGACAAAAACTTAACAAAGAAACAGAGGATCTGAAAGAAGTCATGGCCCAACTGGGGTTAACGGATATCTATAGAGCATTCCATCCAAACTCAAAAGAATATACCTTCTTCTCAGCACCACATGGCACCTTCTCCAAAATTGACCACATAGTAGGCAACAAAGCAAACCTCCACAATTACAAAAGAATTGAAATAACCCCCTGTATCTTATCAGACCACCATGCATTAAAGCTAGAATTCAGCAACAATACAAATGGCAGGAAACCTGCAAACTTTTGGAAAATGAATAACACCCAATTGCACCATTCCTGGGTTGAGGAAGAAATAAAAAAACAAATTAAAGACTTCCTAGATTCTAATGAAAATGCAGACACAACATACCCAAACTTATGGGACACTCTGAAAGCAGTCCTAAGAGGGAAGTTCATAGCACTAAGTGCCCACATGAAGAAACTAGAAAAAAGTCACATTAGAGAACTGACAGAACAACTGAAAACACTAGAGCAAAAAGAAGCAAACTCACCAAGGAGGAGTAGACGCCAGGAAATAATCAACCTGAGAGCTGAAATCAATAAAGTAGAAACTAGGAAAACATTACAAAGAATCAATGAAACAAAGAGTTGGTTCTTTGAGAAGATCAACAAGATAGACAAACCTCTAGCCAAACTAACCAAAAGGCAGAGAGAGAGCACACTAATTAACAAAATCAGAAACGAAAAGGGGGATATAACAACGGACACTGTGGAAATCCAGAGAATCTTTAGGTCATACTTTGAAAATCTGTACTCCACAAAATTCGAAAATCTAATGGAAATGGACAGTTTCCTGGATAAATATCACTTACCAAAATTAAATCAAGATCAGATAAACAATTTAAATCGACCCATAACCCCTAATGAAATAGAAGCAGTCATCAAAAGCCTCCCAACCAAAAAAAGCCCAGGACCAGATGGCTTCACTGCAGAATTCTACCAGAAATTCAAACAAGAGCTGATACCAATACTCCTCAAACTGTTCCGCACAATAGAAGCAGATGGGATATTGCCAAACTCCTTCTATGAGGCTACAATCACTTTGATACCCAAGCCACACAAAGATAAGAATAAGAAAGAGAACTACAGACCAATATCTCTCATGAACATTGATGCTAAAATACTCAATAAAATATTGGCTAATCGAATCCAAGAACATATCAGAAAAATCATCCACCACGATCAAGTGGGCTTCATCCCAGGGATGCAAGGATGGTTCAATATACGAAAAACCATCAATGTAATCCACCATATAAACAAACTGAAAAAGAAAAACCACATGATCATCTCACTAGATGCTGAAAAGGCCTTTGACAAAATCCAACATCCCTTCATGATAAAGATCTTGGAGAGAACAGGAATAACAGGAACATATCTAAACATGATAAATGCGATATACACCAAACCAATAGCCAACATCAAACTAAATGGAGAGAAACTCAAAGCATTTCCTCTAAAATCAGGAACAAGACAAGGATGTCCACTCTCTCCATATCTCTTCAATATTGTTCTTGAAGTTCTAGCTAGAGCAATAAGACAAGATCAGGATATCAAAGGGATACAAATTGGAAAGGACGAAGTCAAACTTTCACTATTTGCAGATGACATGATAGTCTACATAAGTGACCCGAAAAACTCTACCAGGAAACTCCTACAGCTGATAAACACCTTCAGCAAGGTAGCAGGATACAAAATTAACTTAAATAAATCTGTAGCCCTACTGTATACAGATGATAAACTCAATGAGAAAGAAATCATGGAAACATCACCTTTCACAATATCCACAAGCAACATTAAATATCTGGGGGTAACACTAACCAAAAAAGTGAAAGACCTGTACAATAAGAACTTTGAGACTTTAAAGAAAGAAATTAAAGAAGATACCAGAAAGTGGAAAGATCTCCCGTGCTCTTGGATAGGCAGAATTAACATAGTAAAAATGGCAATTCTACCAAAAGCAATCTACAGATTTAATGCAATCCCCATCAAAATCCCAACACAGTTTTTCACAGACATTGAAAGAACAATACTCAACTTTATATGGAAAAATAAAAAACCTAGGATAGCCAAAACAACTCTTTACAATAAAAGATCCTCTGGAGGCATCACCATCCCTGACTTCAAGGTCTACTATAGAGCCATAGTTCTGAAAACAGCTTGGTATTGGCACAAGAATAGACAGATAGACCAATGGAATCGAATTGAAGACCCAGATATTAACCCACGCACCTACGAACACCTTATTTTTGACAAAGGTGCTAAATCCATACAATGGAAAAAAGATAGCATCTTCAACAAATGGTGCTGGCACAATTGGATTCGAACATGCAGAAAATTGCAGATAGATCCATACTTGTCACCATGCACGAAACTTAAGTGCAAATGGATCAAAGATCTCTCCATAAACCCAGCCACACTGAATCTTTTAGAAGAGAAAGTGGGAACAACCCTTGAACAAATTGGCACAGGAGAACGATTCCTGAACATCACGCCAGAAGCACAGACACTGAGGTCTGCAATTAATAAATGGGACCTCTTGAAACTGAGAAGCTTCTGTAAGGCAAAGGACACAGTCAGTAAGACAAAACGACCACCCACAGAATGGGAAAAAATCTTCACCAGCCCCACATCTGACAGAGGACTGATTTCCAAAATATACAAGGAGCTCAAGAAGCTAGCCACCAAAACACCATACAATGAAATTAAAAAGTGGGGTGCAGAACTAAACAGAGATTTTTCAACAGAGGAATCTGAAATGGCTGAAAGACACTTAAGAAAGTGCTCAAAATCCTTGGCCATCAGAGAAATGCAACTCAAAACAACTCTGAGATACCACCTCACACCTGTCAGAATGGCTAAAATCAAAAATACCAATGACAACCTATGCTGGAGAGGTTGTGGAGAAGAAGGAACACTCCTCCATTGCTGGTGGGAGTGTGAACTTGTAAGACCACTTTGGAAATCAGTATGGCGGTTGCTCAGAAAAATGGGAATCAATCTACCTCAAGATCCAGCCATTCCTCTCTTGGGTATATACCCAAATACTGCTTGTCCATACAACAAGGACATATGTTCAACCATGTTCATAGCAGCATTGTTTGTAATAGCCAGAACCTGGAAACAACCTAGATGCCCCTCAACTGAAGAATGGAAAGAGAAAATGTGGTACATTTATACAATGGAGTACTACTCAGCAGAAAAAAGCAATGGAATCTTGAAATTCGCAGGCAAATGGATGGAACTAGAAGAAACCATCCTGAGTGAGGTAACCCAATCACAAAAAGACAAACATGGTATGTACTCACTCATATATGATTTTTAGACATAGAGCAAAGGTTTACCAGCCTATAATCCTCTACCCCAAGGAAACTAGAAATCATGAATGACTCTAAGGGATAAATGGACCCCAGGAATGGGAAATGGCATGAACTCCCGAGCTAATTGAGAGCATGAGGGTAGGGAAGTGGGTGCTGCCACAATAAGAGCACAAGATGAAGAGTAGAGGAGAAGAAATGGAGGAGCAGATATATTGAGTTGGGGGAAGAATAGAGGAGAGAGAGCAGGATGAGAGATACCATATCAGAGGGAGTCACTATAGGTCCGAGAAGAGATCTGGAACTAGGTAGATCTTCAGAGACCTATAAGGATGACACGATCTGACAATCTGGGCAGTGGAGGAGAAGTTGGCCTAGAAACCCTTCCCCTAGAATGAGATTGATGAATACTCTCTATGCTATTCTAGAGTCCTCATCCAGTGGCTGATGAGAGCAGAGACAGACATCCACAGAAATACACTGAGCTGAAATCTGGAACTCAGTTGAAGAGAGGGAGGAATGAAGAACGAAGGGAGCCATCATCCAGTGGCTGATGGAAGCAGAGACAGACATCCACAGTTATACACTGAGCTGAAATCTGGAACTTAGTTGAAGAGAGGGAGGAACAAAGAGCGAAGGGGTCTGTACCAGGTTGGAGAAACCCACAGGAACAGTTGGCCTGAACAAGGGAGAACACATCGACCCCAGATGTTGTCTGGGAGGCCAGTACAAGACTGATCCAGACCCCTGAACATGGATGTCAATAAATAAGGAGGCCTCTGCATTCCAGGGAGCCTTTGGTGGTGGATTAGTATTTTTCCCTGGTGCAAGAAGGGACTTTGAGAGCCCATCCCACATGAAGGGATACACTCTGGCCCTGGACACATGGGGAAGGGCCCAGGCCCAATACAGGAAGATTTGGTGGACTTTGCAGAGCCCCTGTTGAAGGCCCTACCCTGCCTGGGGAGTGGTGGGTGGATGGGGTGGGGGGTAGGTTAGGGGTGAGGGAGGAGGGATGGGGGTGAGGGGAGGGAGAGGGAGAAGGAACTTACATGTAAAACAAGCTTGTTCCCTAACTTGAACTAACAAATAAAAAAAGGAAAAGAAAAAAAAAATAAAAAATAAAAAAAAATAAAAACTAAGATAAGGCAGCATTAATAATTAATAAAAAGTCTCTGTGTCATAATTTGGGAGTTGGTTGGTGTCTAAAAGAAAGCCTGTCTCTCTCTCTCTCTCTCTCTCTCTCTCTCTCTCTCTCTCTCTCTCTCTCTCTCACACACACACACACACACACACACACACACATACACCGTAAAGATTGAAAACATACATGCTTGCACATTTTATATATAGCAAAATTTTTGTTGACATAATACACGATGTGCTCAATGGTGTGGTTAACATATAACTTAACAGTGTAGAATCTATTGCATTGCAGTGAACATGATAAATTAGTACTCTCTTTCCATAAATCCTGCACATCCATCTGTGTCTCAGATTTTTATTGACTAAATATGCATCTGTAGTATGCCATAGAAGATGTAAACAGGGAACTCAATCTGTAGAAGTTAAATTGCCTAAGTTTCTCATACTTCATGGCATATGTATACATATATATGTGCAATGTATAGACAAACTATGTTTTGGGGGGACGTTTTTTTATTATTTTACCAAAGGAGCTTTTGGTTTTCCTACTGTTGTCTACTTATTATTTACTACTTTTTTTTGGTTGAATTCATCAAGGGAACTAAAGATTGAGTTAAAGAATTATTCTCTGCCATTGTTGCCTTGTGGTCATATTTAAATGATTTCCTGAAACAGCTTGAGAAAAGTCACTTGGAAAATGTGTCATGGAAAAACAAAAAGTAAATGGATGAACAGCTGATATTTAGAATCTGTGTTCAGTCCTATGCTTTGAGGCAAGGCTCTGCCGCAGAACATGGTCAGTCAGGCTCTGCAAAGGCCTCACTGTTCCCTCTACTAGTATTGCCCTCCAAACTTTCCATACATCATACATGGGTTGTACAGGAGCTGTGGGCATGCTCCTTCACAGGCCCCTCTTTTTTTTTGAAACGCCTTGCATAATATCCTAACCAGTCTTTACTGCTACCAGAACTACTTATAAAGCAATTTTCCTCCAAACAAGCCAACAAAAATATGGCATTTTAGCTTTGAAAAATTCAACATCACTCACCAGGCAGTGATGGTGCATGCCTTTAATCCCAGTACTTGGGAGGCAGAGACAGGCGAATCTCTGAATTTGAGGCCAACCTGATCTACAGAGGGAGTTGCAGGATGGCCAGGGCTACACAGAGAAACACTGCCTTGAAAAAATAAAAGAAAGTGCAACCACACATAGCATCATAAATAGTATGATTCTGATACTGTTAAAAAATAAGAACTCTAATCCACAATCATGCACATGTACACCTTATTGGTACTTATTGTTATAACAAATTTCTATAAACTCAGTGGTTACAAGCAATACAAGTCACTACCTTACAGTTCTTAAGGTCAGAAGTCCATGCTCAGTGTTAGCAGGCTGACATTAGATATCAAAAGGGCTTAATTCCTTTTGGAGTCTAGAGGTATATCTGCTATATTTTCTAGCCTCTAGAAGGCTGATTTTCCCTGGCCTATGGCTCCATTCTCCATCTTCAAATGTAGTGAAGTACATTTGAAAATCTCCATGCTATTAATCTAGCATGCCTGCCTTCCTCTTAAAAAGGCCATTGTCATTACATCAGGCCCAGGTGAATCACTCAGAATAACTGCTACCTTTTGCCTTCATCCCCAAAGCAACAGGCCTGGGAGGGAGGTTGAGAAGTGTCAGGTCATGAGGACTGTCTATGCATATTTTAATGACACAATAAAAAGGGCTGGTGCTGGCAAAAATGGGTTCACTCTCTTGTTATCTTTGCCTTTTAGGCTTACACACAGTAAGAAGGCTGCTACCAAAGCTAATTCCTTGTTATGGGACTTACCAGACTCCAGAACTGGGAGTCCATAGCTTTCTCTTTGCTATTAGTCACACAGCTTATGTCATTCTGTTAATAGTAGCACAGAATGTAGGAAGAATACTCATGCCCCTTTCCATCCCGGCATTCTGAGGCAGAGACAGGAGGATCTCTATGAGTCTGAAGCCAACCTGATTGACATATCAAGTTCCAGGACAGCCAGGCTACATGGAGAGATCCTTCCAAAAAAAATCAAATTGGTCTTGTTTGTTTTTCATCAAAAACATCAATAACAAAAGAAATAAATATTCTCTATAGAGGGTATCCACGATTTGGATATCCACTATCCTTCCTTCCATCTAGAGTCCAGTCAGTCCTTTTTAAACTGCTCCTCTTATCCCAGACGCAAACTCAGTTTGCTATCAAGCATAGCACCTTTTCACTCAGCTCACAGCAACTGTGTCACAGACAACATCATGTGTATATTCTCATTCTCTCTCTCTCTCTCTCTCTCTCTCTCTCTCTCTCTCTCTCTCTGCCAAAATTAGGAGAAAAGAACCAATTCACATTTGATAGGGCACTTAGGAAAACTCAGCCAACAGATGCTAGTTATGGTTCTAGATGTTATAGAAAACAGGACAGCAAAGCAAAGATGAGGCAGGGAGCAGAACACGTCTACAACTGTTTGCATCCTGGATTCAGTGTGTCTGGAGCAGTCTCATTTTTGTCTTGACCTAGGATTGGATATATGAATCTACAGATTCCTCTTTCTACCTCAAATGGCTGTTTCTATCCATTGCAGCAAAAGATCAAAGATGAAAATAGTCAGGGATGTTTTTTTAAGTCTGCTAGGATTCCCCATTGCCTGTTACAGTCTCAAGTTAGCTCTTTGGGCATTTCAAAGCCTTGCGTCCTTCCTTCTCAGCCCTGTGCCAGTCAGCTAGCCTTCTCATCTTTTCTCAGTCATTGGGCTCTTTCTATGGTACTGCTCTTGTTTCTCCTTACTCCTCTGAACTGTTCTCTTCCTTCCCTGATCATCTATATCCTGTCCCATCTTGCCAGTCACCTCCATGAAACTCCCCAAGATCAGCCAGAAAGGGCTTCCTTCCCTAAATGGTTGTACTATGTAAGGCCTTTGTCATGCATCTCATTCCTAGGTCCATGTTTTATAGTTTGAGATCAAGTTGATCATCAATCTATGACAATAAGAATGTAATAAATAGGTCTTAAAAATTGCACTCAAAGCTGGGTTTTGTGGTGCACACCTGCCATCCTGAGCACATAGAAGGTGAGGACAGGAATATTAACAGTTCAAGGTCAGCCTAAACTTAAAAAAAAGATAGGTTGGGCTATACGAGACCCTGTCTAAAATGATACAAACAAAAATTCCACCTATAGAGCTATTGACTGGTTATATGTTAAATAATAGCTCAGGGATATGGTTGTAGCCCTCAATAGAAAGAAGTGTAGTGGCCTACTGTGTTGGAGGACAGTTTGGTGACACAAAGTTGTTATCCTGATGCTTTCTTACCATCTCTACAGAAATAAATTAAAAATGGGAAGGAAAAACTGGTTCATAAAAAGGCATAATTATTAAATTACAAGAAGACAAAAAGCACAAGAGAGACAAAGACTCTTAGTATTTGTGATGATCTGCTGGGCCAAGCGAGGGCTTCTTTTCTATAGGAATAGGAATCAGGATGGATCTGAAGGAAAGTGTCTAACTACGTAATGAAAATTGTGTCTAGATTGATTTTTGTCTCTGTGAGAGACTCAAACAATGAAATGAATTCTTTGCTTGCATAATGTATTTCTATGGTATTTCTCAAAAATAAAAAAAAAACAACCAATTTTTGAAACTAGATTAAGGGTGAGTCTGTCTAAATATAACAAGAAGGAAGAAAGTAATTTAAGTGCATTAAAATACTTCATCCAACACACAGATTTTTTTATTGTTTCCTCTGCTAAAGGAAAGAATTATTTTGAACACATACAAGGGATAAGTTAAAAACCATTGATTTATTTAGCTGCTTTCTTCCAAGGAAAACACAACTATGCTCAAATGTAATCCCTTTCTGCCTTTGATATCACACCTGCCTCTTTTACATTGAGTGGAAATAGAAGCATTCAGCCCATAGTAGGAATCAAAAGCATTAAATGACAAAAATGATATAAAAACAAAATAAACAATGCCCAACACTTCACAATATTCTGTGCCTAGACAATGATGCTCTTTTCTCAGAAATTCCAACATGACTATTATAGCTTACACACTGTGAGCCAATCCTCAGGAGAACACCAAATTGTACTCTGTAAGTATGGGGAAACACTTGCAGCAGATTTCCCCTCTTCCTTTTCTGCCTCTCTATCTACAGTAGCATCTCAGTATCCACGTGGGCTTTAATCTGGAGGACAGGCACTATGTTGGCAATAGTGCTGGATCATGATAGATCAAGGTTCATATTTTCATTCACTGTTCTTGTCATTATACCATCTCTTAGAACTTGAACAAATAATGGATTTACCAGGGCAGCGGAAAGAATAAATCCTTTCAGTTTACAACCTACAGCAGAACTCGTAAGCCGAATATTTTTAAAGCAGATTAAAAGCATTCTACTGGAGTTCGTAATAGGAGATACAGGGAATGAATGGTGTCTGTGAGCCCAGGGAACAGATGAATGGGGGAATGAAATGATTTCTTGAAGGAATGGGGAGTCCTGAAGAATGGCATAGGATTGTATATTTAAATTCATTGGTGTACTGAGAGCTTCATATGTGTTCCAACGTCACATTCTCAAATGCTCTTATGCATGGTTTCACCTCAGGGAAGGAAAGAAAAAACAACAACAATAACAACAAAAACCCAACCAGATGTTTTTTTAAAGACTTTCAGTTGTTGGTGAAAAGAACCTTTTTCTCATCAAGAAGTCTTTTCTTCGTGTGATTCTCAACACCTGCACTCATTAATCTTCAAAGTCTCCTGTGTGGAGAAAAAAAAAATGCCCTATTTGTTTGGGTTTGGGAGTTAATTTAATTTTGACTGAGTCCCCCTTTCCTTGGGAGCAGAGAAATCCAACCTTAGTCACCATTGGGGTTTCCTTCCTTGACCCCTACTCCCTGCTAAGCAAGCCCACAGCCTTACATAGCCACAGGTCTGGTCTACCATCAGCCCATGATACTCCTAGATGCTCCTTTAATCCAAGCCAGTTGTTGCTTTTACAGAACCCCAGAGGCAGGAGTCTAGTGATCTAGAATTGCTTAGGTGCCTCTAGGCAGGATGAGGGAAAAGGATGCAGGACAAGGGTTGGGCCCTGCAGCTTCTTATACTTCCTAGGCACCCTACCCTCCTCCCTGGAAGCAAACCAGTTTCCCTTTCCCTCTATCTGATCCAGGCTTTTCTGGAGGTTTAGGAGGTTGGACATGAAAACCCAGACAACTTTTGCTTTACTCCCAAGGCAAAGAAGCCCAGGGCCTTTGGGCTCTGATAATGGAACAGGAAGAGGAAGGCATAAGTACTAGCAGTTTCCACAGGCCAGCTGAGTTAACAGGGACTATGTTTATGTTTTACCTGGAGACTTAATGCAAAAGAGTTGATCAGCAAATTACTCAGTATCCACTTCCTTATAAATCTGTAAAATGTAAGTTTGAGCACCTGCAATCTGGGTATGTTGATAAAGTTAAAAAATTTCATTAGCTGCCAACTGTTGTTGATTTCTATGATATCAACACTGGAGAGGTTGAGGCAGGAGGATTGCTGTTAGTTTAAGGCCAGTCTGAGCTGCATAGTGAAGTCCAGGCCAACCTGGGCTGCAGCATGAAACTATCACACAGAGAGAGGGGGTGGGGAGGAGGGAAGGGACAGATAAACAGAGAGATAGACACAGAGAGATAGACACACATAGAGGACAGAGACTGAGACGGACACATGCAGAGAAACAGACAGACAGACAGACAGGCACACACAGAGTAAGGAGAGAGAGAGAGAGAGAGAGCGAGAGAGAGAGAGAGAGAGAGAGAGAGAGAGAGAGAGAGAGAGAGAGAGAGAGAGAGGAGTGAACTCTAGTAGTGACTGTTGGTAGAAAAGCTAACTCTTTCTTCTAAAATGTGACCCAGCAAATTACAAGTTTTATTGTGAATGACATAAGACAGTTTGTAGTAAATCTACTCACACATGCTTGTTAAACTCACACTCTCCGATTTTTTTAATTCCTAAAATAATTCAGCAAGGAACAAGACGGAACACTACCAAGAGTTCTACCAGTGAACATTCACAGCTGCTTTAGTAGCTTTTGCTCTGCAACTACTGTTTCTCATTTCCTAGACACTTGCGAGTCTACAAACAGACGTGGAGGAGCTCCCTTTTTGTCTGGAGACTTTCATGTTCTCTGTCCCTCTGCTCAAGTGTAGGCTGTATCTGTGCATGCAACAGCGGTACTAAGTCGAGGTTATAATTAGAATAACACGGTAGTGTAGGGCCATATGTGTGTGTATCTGCTGTAAAGCTCTTGGCAGTTACCATGACAAATGAGAAGCTGCAAAGGCTCTTCGGGCATCTTCAGGAGTCTTCATTTGAAGAATTATCACACAGAGTATTTGTTGAAATTCTACTCTCTCCTAAGTAAAAGGTTTTTTTCTTTTTCTTAATAATTTTGGCACTTTAAACATCTTTTGTGATTTTATTTGTGTAACAAAATGTTTTGCCTTTAGATATTATTCAAAGAGACGATGACCTTTAGCTGAATATCAGTGTGTGTTTAAACTATCATGGTTCCTTAGTTAGGTCATATTTCCTTAAAGTTATTCTGAAGGAGATGGGTCCATCTGCTACCAATTATCCACTATAGATCATGGCTCACAGAATCAGAGACACTGAAACTGTACACATGGAAGGCTAACTGAAAAGGTCATTAGCTCTCTGTGTGACATGAGTTTGATTTCTTCCCAAAGCTCCAAGAAAGAAGAGAAAAACTTTAACCCCCAGTCTTCCCTAAGTAGCTTAGCAACAGAAGAACAAATTATTAGTGAGAACTTTATCACTTAGAAACCTGTGCTCCCAGTGTCATGCAGAACAAAGAATTACAGATTATTCCCTCTGAATTTTTGGCTTTGCATAATCTTCTAATTCAGAGCCACATCTACAGTTAGACATTTGCATTCATTCATTCATTCAGAAAAACATTTGTTGAAGTCTTACAATGCATTGGGTATACTGCAAGGAACGTTAAGTGTAAATTCAGTTAAATTGAACTGTACCCCAAAGCTGGTGTGGGAGCCCAACTTTCCAGCTTGGTTTAGAGGACTTGGAGTTTCAGGGCTTTGACTTTGCACCTGGCATAAAGCAGTGCCTTGAGGTGAGTTCAGCTAAACCAATGGGAAGCTATTCATCCAGGGAGTGACCTGAGGGTAACAGCTGTGCAGTCATGGGATAGCATGGACAGCCTCAGGTGGTGGGTTGGAGGGAGGACAAAGCAGGTAGCACTGTCCTGGGATGAATCTAGAATTCCCAATACTATTTCATTTCCTAAAGGGACTAGAACAATATGGATCCCAGGTCTACACTAACTGGCCTGGACACACACACACACACACACACACACACACACACACACACACACACACACACACCTATTGTTTGCCACCAATAATCTTCCCACTTTCATTTCCTGGCTATCAGAGTTCACCATGTAATCCAATTCTAACCCAAGAAATATAAAAGGATATCTGTTGAGAGTAAGACACAGGACTTGGAGAATATTTTGCTTTTTTTTTTTATCAACAGAGATAAACATAACTGGCAAAGACCATTTTCCTTCCAGCCTCAAATACATGCATTGACATGCACCATATGATACTTTGAGATGTGCAGTTTATGAGCACTATACAGGCAACATGCTAAGGACAGTGGAACAAGAGAGAAGCAGGCTGGCTCTTTGACATTGCAGTCTTTGCTCCAGTCCTGAATAGACTCTCTCCAGATTTCTTGTTGAATGAACAAAATTAATAGTTTCACGGCTAAACAACCATTGGATTTCTGCTGTTTATAGAAAAAGGAAGGAAGGGAGGAAGGGAGGAAGGAAGGAAGGATGGAAGGAAGGAAGGAAGGAAGAAGGAAGGGAGCAAGAGTGAGGAAACGAAGCTAGAATCTCCATAGAAAATAAGGGGATGGAAGTGAGTGATGCTGGTGATTAGGATGAGGGAACAAAGTGTCCAGACAGAAGAAAACGGGCAGAAGGCTGGTTTTCAGTCATCTCAAATCCTCTGTAGCCAGAAACGGGATGTCATTTAAGGCGTGGAGAGTTTTGAGGGGAGAGAAGCTGTCTTCCATAGTCAAATATCTCTTAAAATTTCATCCCACTGTTTGAAAGCTTTAAAGATGACGTCATCCATTACATAAACCAAAAAAGGAAACACTGTTTTTATGAGGTTCTTCTTGGAAAACTTCGAAGTTTATACCCTGTAGAAGGAGATTTTCTCTGTCTACCTGGGTTCCACTGGTTCGGTCTTTTCTCTGCCCACCAAGTCTGTAGCTGATTAATGAAATGACCACTCTGAGACTTACTGTCAGTTAAATTATTTAGCCAATGGCTTAGGCTCCTTCCTAAATAGCTCTTTCTTAGTTACTAACCCATTTCTGTTAATCTGTTTACCTCTATATGGCCTTGTCTTACTGGAGAATGTCCTGGCCTCCTGACTCTCCAGCAGCTACATGGCACCTGTCCTTTTTCGTTTCCCTGCCTCTTTGTTTGGAATTCCCACTTAGCTAAATTCTGCCTGTCTATTGGCCAAAATAGCTTTATTCATCAACCAGTAAAAGCAACACATATTTGCAGCATACCTAAGGGTCTCCCACATCAATATCCCCATTCAAAAGTTGATTAAAATGTTTTATAAAATGATGGATCTAAATTGTAAAAATTGGAGTGAAGAGATCATAGAGAACCAATACCTGCAAGCCCTGTGATTCAGCCCACAGGATGATAGCAACATGGGTATAGTACTGTGTAAGCAGAGAAAATCATTTCCACTAAAAGATGGCAAGGACTTTAGTTACTGAAAAGTAAGGAGGATGCAACAGGTAGCTGTCTGAGAAATAAGGCATTGTCTGAGCATATAATTAAAAGTACCACATGCTGACTGGGTGTACCACTGGAGCTCCTGAATGCACGTTTTAAATTATAAGTGAAGGGGAGGGGGAGACCATTATAATAGATACCTGTGAATCTTGGAGGAAAGAGAGATAAAGTTAGAGATGTGAGGCCCAACCTGTGCTGGGGGAGGGGGGGCAGATATGAAGAGGTTGAGACAGAAGAGCTCTGAGGATCTTCTGGGTTTTGTCTGGGACTTTGAATATTCCTTGTATTAAACTTCTTTGTTCACCCAAAGGAAGCTCTATATTATAGAGCTCTATCAGAAATAGCTCACTGCGGGCTGGAGAGATGGCTTAGTAGTTAAGAGCATTTGTTGTTCTTGCGGAGGACAAGGGTTCAACATCCAGTAACCACATGATGGTTCACAAATGTCTGTAATTCTAGTTCTGGGGAAACTGATACCTTCTCCTGACCTCTTCGGGTTCCAGGCACACACGGTACACAGACATACATGCAAGCAACATACGTGCAAGCAAAACAATCATACACATAAAACAAAATAAATACATCTAAAGGAAAAATTTTAAAAAGAGCTCATCTATTTTGTAGATCCAGGGCTGTGAATTTTCTCCAACAAAACTAAGATCCTGAAGTTCTGTTCTTATAAACCCCAATTGACTTCATGCCCACATAGAGCAGTTTGTTTGAGACAAGGTTTCACTCTGGAGACCAGTCTGGCATCCAACTCACAGAGATCCACCTGCCCCTGCTTCCCCAATACTGGGATTAAGGGTATGCACCACCACCTACCTTCTAATCTTCCTGAATGTGTATTTGTGAGGGAATGAGTGTGTGCAGAGCCCAGAAAAATCAGAAAGGGCCTATGAAAAGGGGGAAAGACTCTTTGAGGGACCTGGGAGTAGAAGGGTAGAAGAATGCATGTAGTACAAAAGTGGAAGAGAGAATACTGGGAGTGTCAGTGAGGGTCAACCTAAACTAAGGATGTATGAAAAACCCATAAGTTGGTATTTGATAAGCTAATCAGAATATGGAATAAAAATGTGAGTGGTATGTAATATAAGATTGTTTTTAATTTAAATAAAAATTAATTTAAAAATGTGGATGGAGGTAGTCTGTGTGGATAAATAAGGCTGCTCCCAGAAGTAATAGGCTATTAAACAAAACATCCCAGTGCCACGGTAGACTAACAAAAAAAATGCTGTGATTCTGAAATCATTTTAAATCAGATTTAAAGCATTGGTTTATGGAGATTAAAGTCATGACGAAGTAAAACGAAAACAGATGAGAAAAGAGAATCCTGAAACATTTTTTTTTGTCATTAAAACACATAGAGTGCTAGAGAAAGCTACAGTTTATTTTGTGAGCACTTGGAAATTATGATTAAATGCATTTGTAAACATTATATTCAAGGGCTGTGGTAGAGATGGCCAGGAGTTTAACAAAATTAGTTCTTCCTCACATGGCTAGAACTCTTGCCAGACACGGCTACTGAGTCAGGGCCTACATCACTATCTTTCTTGCATTTGGGTGTGGCCATGTTATAGTTATGGCCAGCACAATGTGAACAGGACTGACCCTTGCCCTTCTGGGCCAAGACTTTTAAAAAGCAGGTGTGTTTTTAAATATCTGCAATCTTTCTCCCAACTCTTCCCCCTTCCTCGGTCTATCTGGAGAAACATGAAAATGGAGCCTAAGAAAGCTAGAGCCATACATGGAACCTGTGTCCCCAAATCACCATCTGGAAGAAAGCTGACTGGCTGCCATAAATACCATTTGAGAGTATGTGGTTCTGGAATGTGTAATAGCTGTTTGACAATAAAAATTTATTTGCTACCACAGCCAGAACTACTATAGTAGTACAAGTGCCCTCAGACTGTCTTTTTAATGGAATATGGGTTTTTATTTTTGTCTGCAAGTATGGCTGTGTACCATGTGAATGCCTGAGACCCTTATAGCCAGAATTGGGTAATGGGGAGTTACAGATGGTTGTGAGCTCCAATGTGGGTGCTGGGAATTGAACCCAGCTTTTAGTTAAGAGCAAGCTTTTAGTGAGCCGTCTCTCCAGTCCCAATCTACTTTTAATAAGTAGCATGATTTGAACTCAGATTCCAATATTTATGGTAAAAATGCATAATATTAATTTATCCTGCCCAGACATGGTAATTCACACTTGCAATGACCACAAGTTCAAGGATAGCTTGGTCTATATAACAAGTTTGGGATACCATACCAGAATAGAACAACAAAATGACCCTCTTAACAAATTTAAGTGTCTTTTAAAGGATTGTTAACTGTCTGCATATTCTTGTTTTCTAGAACTTTTATATCTACATGATTGAGAGCTATACATATCGAGCAACAGCTGCACATAGTCTTTTAAAAATTTCAATAAGAAGTTATACTCTTAAGGAAATAAAATATTTTCTCCATTTTTTCTTCCTCCCTTCCCTCCTCCCTCCCTTCTTTCTTTTTGGAGACAAGGTCTCATCATGTAGCTCTGGAGTGCCCTGGAGCTCACTATGTAGCATGGGCTGGCTTTGAACTCCCTTTTCTCCCGCCTTGGGCTCCTGAGTGGTGGGATTGCAGATTTGTGTCAATCATACTTAGCTAAAAAATGTCTTCTTGAAGTTCTAGTTTCAGCATCAGCGCAGCATACTATTTAATATTTATGGCTCTTCCTACACAGTAGATAGTGTTCTAAGAATGTAAAAAAGAAATGTGGTATTGGGAGCTGAACTGAATCTGGAGCCATAGCTTGATAGGTGGTCCACCTCTGAGCTCTATCCCCAGCCCTCTTTTTTTTTTTTTTTCTGTTTGAGACAGGCTTTCACTAATTTACCCAGGCTGGCCTTGAACTTACACTGTAGTCCAGGTTGGCCTTGAATTTATGACCCTCCTACCTTAGCCTCCTGAGTAGCTGGAATTATAGGCTTGTACCACCAGGCTCTACTTAACACTAACAAAAATCTTCAAATCTTCTATGGGGTTGGGGAGAAATAAAACTTTATATTTACCATTTATTTATTTATTTATTTATAGACAGAGCCTGACTCTGTAGCTCTGGAACTACCTACTTAGCCCAGACTAGCCTTGAACTTTCAGTGACTTCCCTACTTCAGGTTCCCAAGTGCTGGGGTTTCAGGTATAAGATACCGACCTTGCTTATAAAACTGTTCTAAGAGGTAGACTTCCTTGTCTATGTCAAACCTTTTACTGCTTTTTTTCCTCCTTCCACATTAGTGAATCTGAAATGGATAATAATGGTTTTCAAATTAATAGCTTTACACAAAGAATAATATTTAAAATAATTATAATCATTTTTGTTTTGAGGCTGGTTCTCATGTCACTCAGAATGGCCTCAAACTTGCTATATAATAAAGGGTGACCTTGAGCTCCTGGTCACTTGTGGGGTTTAGCCTGTGCACAGAATGTATGATTCACGCATGTCCTTGGAGGTCTGAAGAGGGAGTCAGATTCTCTGGAGCTGGAGTTGCAGACTGTTGTGTGGGTGTGGAGAACTGATCCTAGGTCCTCTGGAAGAACAACAAGGGCTCTTGACACCTGAGCCACCACTTCCAGCTCCCGAAATGAATTTCTTAGTGAGATGCTTTCTTTAATCTGTACTGTCATAGAATGTTGATTTGTCTGTCCTGGACTCAGGGATCTATTAAAAGATTTGGTGAATGAGCTGATGATAACTTAAGACTACTCTTCATCCAGAAAGCATATCAAAGTGTTGCTAATGGACCTAGAACAGAACAGGAATTTTATCTTCTGCCATGTTGACTTCAATACTACACAGTCTCTCTCTGGAGTGGTAAAGTAACATAGCCCCACAAGAACTGAATGGCTACAACTACTAGAGCCTGCTTCACACCACACAATCATGCTTACTGTAAATTCACTGTGACTGCTCCCTGTCTTGGCTACATTTCCCAAATTAGTAGTGTGGGGTGAAGAACCTCAAGCTCTCCAGTTTAAATTTAGATCCAACTCTCATATCAAATTCCTATCCTCTTCCCTTGATTTTAACCTTCCAGAATGACACTCTCTCTTTAATCCTGGCTTGTCTGCTTTTATGTCCCCTTATACTCTAAGTCCCTTTAGAAGATCTGTCTGTCTCCTTTCAAGGCTAAAGCCTTAGTCTCCTCCTGACTTCCTGCATTCTCCTCTTTATAGTTCTAACAGCTGGGATCCTGAAAGCTGGACTCACAGGCTCAGCAGGACTTTTGTATTAGGGGAACTGCTCTTTGTCACGTCTGGAGATGTAAAGGAGCTTTGAGGCAGTTCCTGGACAAGTCAGCCTTGAGTCAGCCTGTCTGTAGATGCTAATCTCAAATTACCTTGTATTTATTCAGAGACCACCATTCCCTTGCCATGTGCCGTGTGCTATGGGGAGCACAAACATACTACACAAGACACACTTTATCGGTGCCCTTCACTTTAGAAGGGTAGGCAAGCAAGTTAGCTAGCCTCACAGTAGGGTGGAGAGCTCCTGTGTGAAGCACCAACATTGGGATGGAGGTGAAGTCTCAGAATTCATCCCCAAAGAATATTTTTTTCTGTATAAAGATGTAAAGGATAAATAGGAATTACCTAGGCGTGGGAGTGGTGGGGGAGGGGGCAGGTGGAAAGTAGAGCCTAGAACATTCTAGAATCTCCAAGTGGTTCTGTTTGGAGTATAACACAGTTCATAAAATCATGACCTCAGAGGTGGTGGCTCATACCTGTAATCCTGGGATTTGGAAGGCTGAAGAAGAATTGCTGAGTTTAAGCCCAGTCTGGGCTACATAAGAGTGAGTTGCAGGCCGGCCTGGACTGCAAAGTGAGACCTGTTTTTTAAGGTATGTTGGGGAGGTGGGGAGGACAACCATAATCTTAAAGCCAGACCACCCGTTCTGCTCTTTTGCTCTTAGGCAGGATATGTAATGTCATTTTCCTCATCTGCAGAAGAAGATCCATCAAAGCAGCAGCCTTACAAGATGACTGTGAGAAAAAACAAGCCTAATCAGCGCAAGTGCTCAGAATGGCCTCCACATGTCACGTGATGATGATGATGATGATGATGATGATGATGATGATGATGATGTGTTGTTAGTTAGCCATTGGAGCAAAAGAAAGAGAGGGAGTGGCTAAAGAAAACCCTTTGGGTCCTGGTAGGAATTCTGGGCTTCAGAACTGTTTGCTGCATTCTTATTCCCTGGAGGAACCCAGGGGACAGCATGGTGCTGGAACAAACTTTAACAGGTCATGAAGCTGCAGCATGGACATCTGTCTGGAGAGCTTGGGAGGAAAATTTGCTCTGTCTTCAGACCTGTTGAGAAGACATGGGACTTCTTAATCCATTCTCTGGTCTACTGAGTGGCCACTGGGGAAGGAGATGTTTAGAGGAACAGGGTGTTCTGGGAAGGGGATGAGTTCATATGTGGCTTTTGAGGTGCCTGTGATAGCAACTGTAACAGTCCCCTAAGCAGGCAAGAATTGGAAGTAGTCAACTCCAAGAGGATATTCGAAGGGTCAGGACTTTGGGTAAGATCATCCATGGAGGCCAAGTAAATTGGGTAAAAGAGAAGATCCAAGTACTCTGAGAAATATCCACATTGAAGAAATGGGAAGAGAAGCAGGGACGCTTGGAGATTCTGAGGAGTAACCAGAGAAAGGAGAGAGTGAGCCTAGAGCAATGGTTCTCAATCTTCCTAATGCTGTGACCCTTTAATACAGTTCCTCATGCTGTGGTGATCCCCAACCACAACATGATTTTTGCTGCTATTTTATAACTGTAATTTTGCTACTGTTATGAAAGGTAAATACTTTTGGAGATAGAGGTTTTTCAAAGAGGTTGTAACCTGTAGGCTGAGAACCACTGATCTAGGGCCTTCCTGTGGCTTGAGCCTGAGGAAGCACTTGGTGAATACTCCCAAGACAGTTTGACAAGGAACAGGTTAGACCCCCAGTGACATTTCACCTGCAGAGGTTTAGTGGAATGGCATACATAAGCCATTTTATACTAGCTTGAAGGCAAACTGGAGGCCAGGCATGGAGCAGAGTGAGTAGGAGAGAGAAGAAAACTCAGAGAATGGCATAAGAGAACCATCTGAGAGACTAGAGAAGTCAAGAAGTATAATGTAGAAAGGGTTGTGTGTAGTAGTTGGGGATATCTGTAGAGTTGAAAAGAGAAACTTTTAGACTCTGTTGATAAGAGTTGTTGGAGAAACCCTCGAGAAGGGTGATACTAGGAGAGAGGGGAAAGGAAAGTCTACAAGGTGGGATAAGAGAGGGGTGGGAGGAGCTAGCCTTGGGTAAGAGGAGGGATGCTTTTACACTGGGGAAAAGAGAAGAAACAGGGGTGGATAGGAATGCAAGACAACAGAACATCCCAAAGCTGGGGGAATTCCTTTCTGATGGTCATGGTTGTCTTAGGAAGCTAGAGATTATGTCTTTGGCTAAGTAGAAGAGGTCAGGGATGGGATAGGAGGTTGGGTAAGGATAGAGGGGTAAGAGAAAATGTAGAAGAGTTCGAGGCTTCATTGAAGGAACCTGTGGACATCACTGATAATCCCAATATTTTCTTGGAGTCTTTACACATTTCTTCCCTCAAAATAGCTGAACACAGTTGAAAGTTTGTTCCATACATATTTAACATGTCTGTTGGAGTGAGGCACTGGAGACATAGCATGCAATATGAACAGCCATGTCTCTTTTCCTTATCACTCTTAGCTTGAAAGCAAGGGACAACAGATTGCGATTTTATTAGGTTGGTGAAACAAACAGCAACTGAGCAAGAGGAGGGAGGAGACTGACATGGGGAGCTGTGGATAAAAACATAGAAGCAGAGTGCATGTAAGAGTGTTTCTTACATGAGGCAGGATGGCAACACGTGACCAAATAATGATGCCATTTTGTAATAGCGTCCTCTGTAGTAATGCACAATCTAGCCAGCTTTTGGTGTCAGCTTTACAGTGAAAGTTTAAGGAAGGGACTGAAGATGGCCTAGTTTTCATTTTCTGCAGAAGGGACTCCAGCACAACCAACATGGATACTTAGTTCCCAGGACCCACCTTGTGTGTTAGAAACTGTAGCAGTTCTGAGAGCTCTAGATGCTATAGGTGGGAGTGCAGTGAAGGTGGGAACTCCAAAGTTTGTCTCTATTATCAGGGGTAGTTCCTTGTTAGTTGTACTGGGTGCATGAAACAATGTAATCTACATTAAAATATAGTGTCCTCTTGTGGAATAGAATATTTGCTAAACTATGCAAAGATGTGTTGCATTTTTATGCTGTATTTGTTTAATTATGCAAAGGTGTGTTTGCTTTTAAAGTTTATGCTACATTTGTTTAACTATGTAAAGATGTGTTGCTATTTCACCTTACCTGGTCTAATAAAAAGCTGAATGGCCAATAGCTATGCAGAGGAGGGATAGGCAGGGATGTTGGGCAGAGAGAAAAGGGTAGCTAGCTAGCCAGATATGGAGGAAGCAGGAAAGCAGGATGGACAGTGTATAGATGAGGTAAACGAGCCTCAGGGCTGCACATAGATGAACAGAAATGGAATAATTTAAGTAAACATAGAAAAGCTACTTAGAAACAAGTCTAAGCTAAGGCTGAAAATTCATAATTAATAATAAGCCTCCATGTTATGATTTGGGGACTGGTGGTTCAAGAAAGCCTGCTTGTACAGGTTCATGAGTTTTATGGGCCTCTCCAACTTGTTTCTTTCTGCCCATATCCTCGGCTCTCTCCAAGGCTGGAGTTTCTGCTTTATTCACGTAGGCTCTTAGACTGAACCCGTGGCCCTTGGTTCCAACCAGAGTAGAGATGGTACTTCCTAACGTTGCCTTCAGCCCGCTACATACACTGTTTGTTCTCTAGTACTTGACATCTTCTCTGACGAAGAATCTTTCAGACTTCTGTTCCTTTCTTGTCTGGATTTCTTCTTAGCATTTACCTGGAGCAATCTTGGAGCTCCCATTCACAGAAGCATACCTGATGAGTCTTACAGTCTAGATTTTCTGGCCCTTCAGGGGTGTACCCATCAGATGGCAGACAAATAGCCATTAGTTGTTTTTCTCTGTTAATTTTTTCAAAATATTGTTGCTTTTCTAGAATATTGTTTTCCTTTTTTGTGATGTTATTCTGCCACTCTTGTTGATTGATTTTTAGTTTAAAGGTCTTGTTTTGAGACAAGGTCTCACTATGTATCTCAAGCTGGCTTTGAACTTGTGATTGTCATGACTCCTTGCCTCTCAAGTTCTAGGTTTATATATGTGTGCCATCAAGATAATTTAAAAGGACTTTTTTTTCTGAAGCTATAGTTCATACATCATGGATGTATGGAAGGTTGTTAAAATAATTCTGCAAAAGGAAGGAAGGTTGATTTCTTTGGGCCAAGAGTTAAATGAAATTAAATAGATTCTCTATCATAGGAGATTTCAGAACCTTAAAGCTAATATGCATTGTAAATTCTCTTTAGAAGTCTTTAATAAATAATATTTCTCAAACTCACCATTAGAACCCATTCTCATGATGTAGCTATTAATCTCCTTGGGGACTTTCTGAAATTGGGAAACCACAATTTTAGGGTAACAAGAAAAGACACTATTAGCAAATCATAAATTTTTGGAATTATATTTCATTGATCCAACTGAGGTTAACAGAAAGCCTGCAGTTTCAGACACAGCCTTATATGCTGGAAACAGTACAGTAATCAGCCCTTGAGGAACTCGCAGGCAGAAGCGTGTTCACACTCTCTGACCTCAGACTCTATAATTTCCTTTAGTAATGACTGATCTTAGAAAACATGTTGCAGAACATACTGACTTCAAACAAAATTCACTATTCCTAACAGTTTGGGTTTAGAGTCGGAAGGTTCTTGAATAGCAGGTATAAACCTTGAGCTTCATTTCCCTATCTGTCAAATGGGTGTGATAATTGCTTGTTGGTGGATTTGTGTGTGGGGGGGGAGAGTATAAGGGTTGGAGAGGAGGGCATGGTTAAGATGAAATGAAAATGGAACTTTTTTCCAGGAAGGAATAATTTGTTAAGGGAAAGAAAACTGTTGTCTGAGCTTTAAGTAGATACTCAAAGCACTGTGGTGAGAAGTTCCAGTTTAATTTCTTTAAAATGTTCAGGATAATATTCTTCCTTAGAAAAGAAACAGTACTGTGACCAAAGTCAAATAATTATACAGACATGTTTTTCGAAGTTAAATTGTTAGGAAGCTAATGAATTTCTCTTCTTCCTCCCAATTTATTACTATAATTAGGCTTCTAATCTAAAATTTGAGGTAGTGGTAATGTTTCCTCTGACCAGAATTTACATTTAATTATGTGGAAAGTATATTAAACAAACTAAAATTCTTCAGTGCTATTTTGAGAAAAGCCTGTTAAATTGGGCCCTAAAGCTTTATTAGAACTAATTTAGCTACTTCATCCAAATTCTAATTTGAAAGTTGTGGTTTGAATGAGATGTCTTGGGCATCTGAATTCTTAGTCCCCAGTTGGGGACACTGCTTGGGTAGGTCTAGAAGGCATAGCCTTGCTGGCAGAAGTATATTAGTGGGGGCAAGCTCTGAGGTTTCAAAAGCCATTGGACAAGTCCAGTGCACACGTTCTCTTTCCTGATTGCAGTTTGAGTTGTGAGTTCTCAACTTCCAGGCCCAGCCACTATGTCTGCCACTTGCTGTCCCTGACATTGTGGACCCTAACCTTCTGGAACCACAAACCCTAAATAAACTCTCTTTTCTATACATTGCCTCGGTCATATTGTTTATCGCAGCAATAGAATAGTAACAAATATGAAAGTCAAGTGTGATATGAAGCAAAAGGAGAAACAGTTTGTGGAATGGAAACCTCTGAATTAATAATTCTGGTTTTCCCTCAGAAAGGGGAATTCACACATTGCTCTGGGAAGGCTTAGCAAAAGCACTAGTGTATATTTCTCTTTAACACCAGGAGGCCTATTAGAGACTCTATCCCGTAGGGTTCTACCATCATTAGTCAATAAATTTCAATACAACAGTGTCTGTAATAAACAACGTGAAAAGATCTGGAAGGTTGTATACTTTCTTGCCTTTGGAGATAAATTGCTTGCCATAAGGAAAAAAAAATACCTTTTTCCTATTCCTGACATTACAAATTAAGCCATCGGGGTTTTGGTTTAAGTCTAGGAACTTCATTAACATGGTAAGACATAAACGAATTGCCCAAGGTTGAAGTCCTATTACCACTGATTCATTGCAATTAACTAATTTGATGAACTGCTACTCCCCTGCCTGTCAACGAAAAGAAAGAAGCAAAGCCTGCAAATGAAGAGAACCCTGGAGATCACTTTTTTTACAACAGAGGAATCTTAGATCTTTTTTTGCTAGTTTGGGATGATGGAGACTAAATATTATTTATAATACCATCTTTGCTTATTATCCTGATGGGAAGGGAAATTCTTTAGGTTTGCTTCTGTCTGGTTTATCTAGAATCAACTGCTTCTTGTGTACGCAATTCTAACTATAGTAAAGAACAATGTCAACATTTAGTCACTTCTCTCCATGTGTAAATAAAAGAACTCAATCCTCTATTTGAAAAAAAATTTTTTTCTTCCTGTTCTGCTTGAAAAGGCTAAGATACAAAGTCTGTTTCTTTTCCAGTGGTGTTCTTTGAGAGGTTTTTCTAAGTATTTGCATTTGAAATGATATTTTGGGGACTGAAAATATTTCTTTTATTTACTTTCCAAATAATGGAACTGACTCAGAAAAACAGTGCTGGCAATCGTTGGAAACCCTACTAAGTTACAAAGTCAGACATGATTTGTACACCCTTGAAGTTTGGAGTTGCTTCATACCATCTATCCTCCAATTCAGTTAAATGGAGGTTTATGATGGTCAATGCTGGTGGAGTAACCTCAGTGTACAAAGGCAGATAGAGAAAAAAAAGGGAAGGCCACTTGGGCTATTCTATCGTCCCCATCATTTGAGATTTGCTCCTTTTTGGTAAGATATTCTCTTCCAGGATTAGTAGGTGAATGCAACAGCCTTGATAAAATACAGCACTAGACCATTTTCTACTAGTAACACTTGAGAAATAAGCAGTTCTTATATTCGAGGAAACATTTGGATATGTCAGAGCAGGAGACTGGCGATAGATACTGTGGAAAGAGCTGGCCAGAGTGCCAAGACTGTCAAGAGAGACTCCAGTTTCTGCTCTACTAGCCTCTGACTATATGCCTCGAACAAACACTCACCCAGCACCTCCTACCCCACTCCCCAGCCTGTTCTGATCCATTGGTAGGATGAAGGACTGCTTCACTCCAAAGTAAGGGAAATGCTCTGAGGAGTGTTGTCCCTGACATTTCTGTTTTCGCAGAGGGAGACCGCTTCAAGGGCAAATTCAAAACCACTTTGTCATTCTTGTTGTATGACTGTATCTCAAGTTGTTTCAGGTGAAGGGTAGGTAGTTCCTGACCAGGGACAAAGTTCAAGCAGTCACACTGGAGCCCCACCTATCCTGCAGTGGACTTAGCTTTTTGATTCTAGAAAGCATTATCTGTGAACTCATTCACAACACTTTGATTTTTTTTTCAAGTATAAAATAGCCCCAGAAGCCCAATTTCTTCTGCGCTATTGAACCTTAAGTCCTGGTTTACTCCCTTCTTTCTTTTTAGAGTGGGGCAAATTGTCCTTTAAAATGTAGCCTTAGATCCATTCTGATTTACTCAGGGCTACTTTGTATGAGAGCATGTTTATTACTTTCCCCTAATCCCAAACAACCACCAAGAGTTTATAAAACCCAGATGTCGGGTTCATTCTGATTTGGGAAAACCCTAGACAAAATATGAGCTAGACACCACTTTCAGGCCTCATACTGCCATCAAGCCTCTTGTCATTGTCCTTGAACAACATGTTCCCTTGGGGAAACACAGACACACTGGGATTCCCATTGAAATAGAGTCACTCTCCTGACCAGTACAGAGGTAGGTTAGCTGCAGATCTTGGGGGAATTGGAGACATAAATTGCACCCGATTTCTTCAGATTAACAAAAACTGTAAAAGAAAAAGGTAAATGATGCAAGTGTATGGAATATGGTATGCAAAGACCCTTGTAGAAATTTTTAGTACACATGAACTGAGAATTTTTTCTCTTTCTTAAAAAAGTAAGCTCATGGCTGGGTGGTGGTAAAGCATGCCTTTAATCCCAGCACTCTAGAGGCAGAGGCAGAGGCAGAGGCAGGTGGATCTCTGTGAGTTCTAGGCCAGTCTGGTCTACAGAGTGAGTGGCAGGACAGCCAAGGCTGTTACCCAGAGAATCTGTCTCAAAAAAACAACAAACAAAGGAACAAACAAATGCTTACATTCTGTGTACTATTCTATTTTAGAGCATAAAAATGTGCAACACAGTCATACCTTCACATTCATTCTCTCTCCACAAACAACCTTTTCTATCCATCCACCTTTGTTTTCTGTCTTGTGGTTAAATAATGTCTTAATATGCTAGAAATCTTTGAATTGATCTCCAGCTGGTGGGCATTTTCACCTTTCTGAGGTACAAAAGTTGGAAAGTGAATGTATATTCAAATAATCAGAATTTTTAAAACAAAGTTTGCTTTATAAGAGTGGCTTTGGTAGGAAGTGTGTCTTTTGTGTATCTTGATGATTCGAGGGTATTCTCTGAAGGCAACTCTTGCCTACACTGTGAAATCTACATGTCATGTGGTGCAGTTTCACGCATTTCCTATATTTCTCATTTAATTGGTGAGAACAATCATGTTTCATTACAGAGGAAAGAAGTAAACTGAGAGTCAGATACACAATGATGGGAGTGGCCAAATTGCCTTTCACTCATAAACACTTTCTCATTATTTCAAGGGTGGTTATCATCGCTAACATTATATAAGCCCGTTTCAAGCTGGCAAGAATAAATACAGACCAAAGAGCTGAGAAATCATGATTCAAATGTAAACCTAACACAAGCAATGGGCTGACAAGATGACGCAGTGGGTAAAGGTCCTTGCTGCCAATCCCTGGAAACCGAATGATAGACAGAACTGACTCCTATGAGTTGTCTTCTGACTTCCACACGCAGGTGCCATTGCACACACACCAATAACAAATGAAGGTAGTTCCATTTCAGAAGATGGAAAAACGAACTATTATTATCAGTGTTAAGATGCCCCAACTGAACTGAAATGGTGAAAATTACATTGTTGTTAATTTAAATCCTGAAAATGGTTGAGCAGAAGGCCTCATAGGATGTTCCCTCAAGATGAGCAGAGCTCCAATTTTGTGCGGTCTGATTCTCTTCTCTTAAGTGCCTCTTCTGTAATTCCTGAAAGATGTGATTTGCTATATGGTGAGCGATAGCAATTACCACATTTCTCCTGTGGGCTGGAGCTAATGTTCACTCTCACCTTGCTCCTCACAAAGACTGCAGCAGACATCCATCGTCATTACTGCGCAGGCTGTCTGCAGCCTTAATTAGGAAATAACATACAGCAGAGCTTAGAGGCAGAGTGTGAGGTGTTATACATTTTGATTGTTTGTGGTGAGAAACAGCCTCACCCCCCAAATTGTGCAATAGCTTATGTGGCATGAACCCAAATCTTAGAGAGCCAAAAATATTTCTCTGCTAAAATTTTCCAAGTCCTTTTGAATATACCTTGTTTGTCAGGGCAAATTCGTACCTATGTTTTTGGATGCACATAGGACTCTTCCAGATGCTCCCTGTTTTCTGGGAGCTTCCCAGCTTGGCTCACCTTGTTATGCTTACCTCATGCTGTTTTCTTGGCTGTTAATTTAGTGTTTGATGTAATTTGCTGCTGACAGTTACAGTACAATGAGAGATCATCGTTAGACAGAAAAACACCACGATTTATGTCTTATCGTTGATGTACTACTTTGCTGTTTTGTTGCTTATCCTTATTTATCTCGTACATTATTGTGCAATAGAAAGCAGTGGAAGTTAGTCCCATTTCAAAAGAACAGGGTATTTACTGCACACCACTGTGTTTCAGGAAGAACTCCCAAAACATTTTCATGTTTTATCCGAAAAACACACCTGAAAGGTATTATTGTCTCCACTTTAAAATGAAGAATCTGAAATTTGGATTATATAATTGCCTAATATAACACAGTTGAAGAATGATAGACTCTGGACTGGGATCCAAGTTTGCCTAGTTCCTAAAAGTCTGTCTGTCTTGATTTTCCTGCATGTTCAAGCTAGAGGTTGATGTCAGGTGTCTTCTATGATCCTCTTCATTATTATTTGAGATATCCTCTCCCATTAAACTGGATCTCATCAGTGGGCTATCTGGTTGGCCAATGAGCTCCAGGGATCCCTGTCTCTACTCCTAGATCTGTCCTGGGATTATAGGTGTGCACCACTGTGCCAAGATTTTATATTCATGCTAGGGACCTGAACTCAGGTTCTTAGACACTTTAAAGATTGAGCCATGTCCCAAGCCCAAGTCCATCCCTTTAAAAACAACAGAGCTCTCTATTTCACAAAGTACTTTGCCCTATGTTATCATTTTTCACATTCCTAACAACTCCATGAGGTATGTGTTGTTATAAGGAAGCTGTGAAATACTTCTGGTCATGGGATAGGCCTTGATTTATGAGACTTCATTTATTAGTTTTCCCACGACACCACTGAAGCCTGAGAGCAAAGCAGTTCCTCTTTAAAAAAAAATAAAATGCAGATTATTTATTTTTATTTTTTTGCCCCATGTTTTCTCATTTCTCTACAACTCTCTTATGTCTATGTCTCATGTACTTGGATAAATAATGCAGGAGAACCACAGCTGCAGATGTAGTTACTCTTTCTAGATAAAGCCAGAATCAAAGAGACCAAGCAGTGAATGTTGGTGTATTAAAGAAGTTAGATGAGGGCCACACACGCTTTGAGGGTGAATAGAAGTCTCAGAAGTCAGACATTAGAAAGTGTCTAAACAGAGCCCTCTTCATATTGTTCCATTGATGGTATTGTTAGATGCTTTTGAGAAGTCTTAGTAAAAAACAGACTCATGAAAACATTGAGAGTGAAGTGGAGAAGGGGTTCCTTCTGGGAGCAAGGCCAGCATAATCAATGAATGAAATCCAGTAGCACTTCCTAGTCTTCCCTTTTACTTCCTCTCTTAGTCACGGACCTAATAATGGCATTGATACCAAGGTGTGAACAATTGCTATGCTTACTTTATCAGCAGGGACACAAGACCACAAGTGGACTTTAAGTGGTAGAATGTCACTGGTGGGGGGCGTTCATTTGAGTAGAGGGTAGTTTCTGTTGCTCTTTAGTCCTGTCAGGTGGTTATTTCCCTAAGTCTACTCATATTCCCTTTGAAACACTCCATTCGACATACCTTTCAGCAACATATATTGATTGGGCAGAATTTGTGATGGGCACTGTACCAAGTGCTGGGGACTTACTAGTCAGAACATACAGAAAATACTGTCTTGCTAAAAAACAAAACAGCAACAACAACAAAACAAAAACAAAAACAAAAAAACCCCAGGAAGACAGTGATATAACATATGGAGATCAGGTTGTTAATATAGACTTCCATCACTTTGACAAACGGTTCTGTTCTCCACAAAAAACCCAAACAAACAAACAACCCCCCCCAAAAAAACCTAAGAGCTGATATGGTGTAGTGGGGTTGTGCATTTACTTGTGGAATAATTGAAACTGTGAACAGAAATCTTCAATGGATATTGTGTTGCAATCTCCCTCTTACTCACCCTACTTTTTTTCTTTCTGTCCCTTTCCTCATTGCCACCTAAATTAGCCATGAGAACTGAGGTGGATTTGTAGAGCAATCAGGCTCTAAAGAAGGCTTCCACTCAGGTTCTAACCACGCAACATAGACCTTGTCCATCTGCTAGCTGTGTGCCTCGGAGGTTCATTTTCTTTGTCAGTCAAGTGAGAACAGTACCTTAAATTATGCACATATTAGGTGCTCAGTAAATAGAAGCAGTGCAATCATTACTGTTTAGACTTAGGTCCTTTACACACAATTCATTACCTTTATAATATTGAAGGTGTTTTCTTAAGGGACTTTTGGGGGGGTATGGTATTTATACTAATTCTGTACATTTCCTATAGCAATGTTTTACTTGTAGGATTTTCCTTTGGCATCTTCATAGCTTAGATTATTTTGATTGTTGCAGGAAGGCTCCTTATATACCATTTGATTAGTGGGGTGTTTCCATCAACAGGTACAAGCATCAAATAGAACACATGCAGAGTACCCACAACACAAGAAGACTGTTTCACTACCACTGGCTTTGCTCATGGGGCTTTGGCAAACCCCTCCAGTTTGACAGCGTGATGTGGCCAAGTGGTGTGACTCAGCTGTGCTATCTTGAGTGCAGGGTGGCATTCATAGCTTGTGCTGTCTGACTATCCTGAACTCCAGTGGAGCCAAGGTTCTAGTCCATGCCTGTGTAACAAGTTAGGAAACACATTGCCTCATTGTTTTTGTTTTTGTTAAAAGTTCAAATTTGCTAAACTTTTTAAAATCGTGATTTAGAAAAACAGACAGCAACCTTTCAGTACTAAAATATCCCAAGAATCAGTAGAAATTTATGGACCATCCTTCAACAGTTACTTAGCTGTATGAACTGTGTGAAGGTTTTGTGGTTTTCTGGAAACCTATTAGTACTACTATAAAGTATGTCTAAACACAACCACTTTAAGCATTTTTCCTTTCCTAGTAAGATTATGCATATGCTCAAATAGTACTGCTATTGTTCAAGGTATTTATAGAATAGCCTTCAGGGCTACTGGTGTGCTCTTTGAAATATCCTCAGTTAGGGGAAGTTTTCAGCTTTTGATGATAGAAGTGATTTTTTTTAAAACATCAATGGACATTTAGAGAGCAAGCTTGTGTAATTAGACTGAATAATTCCACTTGAAGCTAAAGCAAAGCAAATCTTATAACCATAAGACTTGATTAAAAGATATATATATATATATATATATATATATATATATATATAGCATATAAGCTGACTTTAAAAACAAATCAAAATAAATTTGAAAATAACTTTAGACACTGCCAACATCATTGGAACTGTATTCTTTTCCAAGGTGTCTGCTTTAAAAATCTAACTTATGATTCATTTGTGAAGAAAATTCAGCCTTGTAACTTATTAATGACACCACGTTAACGTGACTTGACTCAGAAGGAAATTCTAAGAACTTAGGGACTGGACTCTCCACAATTAAGTTATAGTGTTATTCAAGGGTTTAGTATGTTGCCAGGCCGTTTTCAACAACTGAGTTATTTATAGACAATGATGATGCCTTTGATGTCGGAGGAGATGACAATGGAAAGAGACTTGGGAAGGCAGTATTGACTTTGGGCTGGCTGCTTCAGAATTGCTGGCTTTATTTAGGAGAAATAAAATAGCTACTTACTGCTTTTTTGTTCTTTTTATGGCAATTTAAAAACTCATGCCTCATGCTTGATTCTGACATAGCTTATGGAAAGAAAGTCTTGTGGAGTCACTATTCATGGTAGAACTAGATACAGCCAACGACCAAAAAGATCAGCACAGAGCAAACATGGAGTGGAAAGAACATCAAGAGAGACCACTCTAATCCCTAGCAATGACCATTAGCTCAAAGGGAAGGCTTAGAGATAAATGGCCCCGAAAGCACAGCGGAGCCACCAAAGACTTTCCATTTCCATTCACAACGTTGGAAACATCTGTACTCAGATGCCAAGCTATATTAATAGACTTCCAAATACAAACATTTAGCACATGCTGTAAGTATACAAAAGAAAAGTTTGACCCAGAGGGAATTTATATGCTAGTAGAGGGAATGGAGGCTCGCAGAAACAACAAAAACCAATTGTAAAGTAGGAAGTAATGACAATTATTTGACAGAAACAGATAAAGTGAATATCTGGTTGAAGGAGAGTCATGGGAATTGAGGTTTTAACTGAGACTTGAGGGTGAGATTAATGAACAGACATATTACACTGAATAAAGAGAAGCAAAGGTCCACGAGGGGACAGAGTGAGCTAGTTATTCCATTGCCTGGAATTTGGAGTGTGACAGGCAGGGGTGGAATAAGGTGGGGACAGCTGTTGAGTCTCAGGCTACAGGAAGTGAGACATGAACAGCAGAGTAGTGCTACCTGAGCTTTGCAGGGAACACAACCTGGCAGTATTGTTTCAGGGAGAGCTCTGTGTTAAGCAGAGTGCCAGTGTCTGCCCTCACACCAGCTAGAGATGTCAGCCATTGGAATCAGACCTCCTTTGTAAATGCATTGTTAATTCTGCCAGAATGAACTATTAGCAATAGCATTCTGACTGATGGCAAATTAGAGTTCATAGAGGACTGGTGTTGGTATATATGTGGGTTGGTTTTTTTTTTTTTTTTTTTTTTTTTTTTGATTTTTCAAGACAGAGTTTCTGTCCTGGCACTCACTCTGTAGACCAGGGTATATATATGTGTTAGTTTTATACTGCCCACCAGCCAGACATTAATAAAAAATGTTGAATTGCATGAACTGCTCTTAAAAATGCCTCATTTGCCTGTTTATAGTCCCTATGATAAGAGGTTTGCAGGCTGTCTGTGGCAGTGTGCAGGTCGGTGCAAGCTTCCTTCCAGTGCTCCAGGCTAGAAGAAGCTCCGCACCTGCTCTCTTCCTATTGGTAGATTAAATCCATGAATCTGTCCAGGAAATCAGCAAGTCTGGCTACTCTACCTGATTATATGTGCTGATTTTTGATATTAATTATTAATACGTGCTGATTTTGTTATCAAACAAAAGTAAGGAAGCAAACCCTAAACCTAAGAATTGTAGTCTGTGCTCAGTTAATTCCAGGCAGCACCAAACACAGCACTGGCACAGGTGGTCAGCAACGTGGGCAGGAATGTGGGCACCATCACAGTGCTGAGTCACTCACTCTCAGAGGTGTGCACTTCCACTGAGTTAGAGTTGCAGTGTTTTGAATGTTTCTTTTAGCAATACAGAGCTCTCATAACTAAGTGTGGGAGTAATAACAGGACACACGAACTACAGGGAGCTGGAGCTGGAATTCTACCACTAAAGGAACAAACCAAGGGAATAGCTCAAATGGGAGACATGAATTTGGTTCTCCACACATTTCATTGTCCCTTCTAAATATAGATTTTTGTTTTCATGTGGTTACTGATGACTTAAAACGTTTGTCACACACATAATAAATCCCATACAGCAGGGACTCTGCATGTTATGGTATCACTTAGAATATTTCTCTGGCAGTTTTCCTCTGATTAAACACAATTATAGTTCACTGTCATTGACTGTGGATGAGGGATGACAGTGGCAGATATAAATAAAATGTACCCAAGAATACTCATTTTTCCTTTTTTAATTATTCTTTCTTTATTCATTGTATTTTGAAACAGGGTCTATGTAGACAACTTTAAACTCTCCATCCACCTGTCTTGGAACTTTGAGTGCTAGGATTACAGGTATGTATCAACCACGCATGACTAATATTCTCTGCTTTGCAGCAGATGCTATGCTGGGTCTTCTGGGTGACCTACATTGAGCAAAGCAGGTTTTTCTCAAGGAGCTTAGACCTAGCAAGGAACATAAACTGTGTGTACAATAGACTAGCTTGTAAGAGGGTACCGTAAATGAGTACATACACCAGACAAGATGGTGGCTTGGGACAGAAAACTGTCCATGGAAAATAGAATGGAAGAATTAGGGTCAGAATTTGGGGTGCTGGGAAGATGGTGGCCCCATTAATGGAAATTTCAAAGTCAGGAGGAATAAGAAGTTTGTCTGTGAATGTGCCATTTGGGAAACGAATTAGGTATGATGGGTCTGATTTGCTGGAGGTAGGTGGAGACCAGTTGTTGGACATGCAGCCATAACAGGAGAAATTGTGGACCAAGAAAAACTATAAAGAGGGACTGGGGAGATGGTTTGCTTTGTAAGTGCTTCCTGCCTAGATGGCTTGAGTCGGGAACCCTAAGATCCACATGAAAGCTGGGTGCAGTAGTGCAGTTGTTATCCCAGTGTGCTCCCAAGGGAGGTGGAGACTGAGACTAAAGAGCTGCTGGAAGCTTGGGAGCCAGGCAGCCTGAAACATGCAGCAGTGAGCAACAAGAGAGACCCTGTTTCAAGCCAAGTGCAGGCGAGGGACTTACACCTGAAGTTGTCCTGACCCTTACACACACTCTCACGAGTAAGCAAGCACGTGCATGCACACACACACATACATATCCACACACACCAACAAGACCCACCCAACAACATAGAGAGAAAAAGAAGAGCACTGAGAACTTTTAGGGACAGGACAAGACAGAGTAGAGGAAGAGATATTCAGGCCCTGAAGGAATGGTCTAAATACTGTGGAGAAACCTGGGGCTCACAGTGTGAAATAATTTAGATAGGGTTTCAGAAAGAAGTTGAGCTCCTGAGGATTACAACTTAGTGCTCCAAGAGGATGAAGACAGAAGAATAAAGTATAGTTTAGTGATTAGAAGGTGATGGGTGAGGGAGTTCTTCGGTAGAATGCAAAAGTTGGGTTAGTTATTTAAAATTTGCTGACATTTAGAAGACAAATGACGTCAAGATGAGACATTTTCATGTTAGGTCAACTACTCTGTCCCTTAATGTCTGGGGGCTAACTCAGTAACGCCACTTGGCAAGGCTATCGGAGGCGTTCTCACACATAATAATGTAAACCTATCCTTGAGATAATGGAGTGCCTGGTCTTCACACTTGTTACTCACACTTGTTAATACCATGAATAGAAACTGCATATCACTGGTCACAGAAGTGGATGATGTCTAGACTCAGTCTCGAATCACAGCAGAGAGGTGTCTGGTTCTAAGGGCTGAGCATGTGAAACCACTTCAGTCAGTTTTTAATCTGTCTTGACAGACTGACTGCCTCTCCTGACTTGTGTACTTCTCTTTGGACCCCAGACTTTTCTACCAGCGGTGTCTTGAGTGGTTGCAGATGATAATGGGACGAAGGCTACAAGACACTATGGCAAACATCTCCATCTGCTTTCTTTTCTAAGATTAACAGCTGATAGTTATGGAAATAAAGAGATGGCAATGCCTACATCTTTTATTTCTTTACTGTTTTCTACTTCTCAAAACCCATTCACAAACATGCTCCTATTTAATTTCAGATGGCGTGGATAATCAGAGGTCACTTGGATAGGAATAAGGGGGCCAGAAAGAATATGGGATTTAAATTATAAATTTTTCCAATTCCATTGTAAATGCTATCTTATTTTTCAGACAATGTTTTCCTTGTCAGTAAGATAAAGATATTCAGTAAATATTATTTCTATGACATCTCTTTAAAAAAATGAGACAAGATCCTTCAGTGTAGCTCAGGTGGTTTGAATGAAAATGCCCCCTATAGGGGGAGGCACCATTAGGAGGTATGGCTTTGTTGGAGTAGGTATGGCCTTGTGGGAGGAAGTGTGTCATTGTGAGGGCAGACTCTGTAGTCTCATATATGCTCAAGCCACACCCAGGGAGACAGACAGGTCACTTTCTGTTGCCCGCAAGTGAAGATGTAGGATATTCAACTACTACTCCAGCACTATGTCTGCCTACACGCCAGCA
Organism: Cricetulus griseus; assembly: GCF_003668045.3. Taxonomy (NCBI): domain Eukaryota; kingdom Metazoa; phylum Chordata; class Mammalia; order Rodentia; family Cricetidae; genus Cricetulus; species Cricetulus griseus. Next base: position 414,847,156 of record NC_048595.1, read on the forward strand.
TGTTGCACCATGATGATAATGGACTAAACCTCTGAACTGTAAGCCACCCCAGTTAAACGTTTCCCCTTATAAGAGTTGCCTTGATCATGGTGTCTTTTCACAGCAATGAAACCCTAATTAAGACAGTAGTCTGGCCTGAATTTGAACTCCCAATCCTCTTGTTTGTTCTTCTTTAGGAAGATGACTACTGGTGTGTGTTACCATCATAAAGACCTGGCCTTCAGGGTAGCCCAGGCTGTCTTCAGACTTTCAAGCCTTCTGTCTACTCTAGTACTAATTAATACATGCACCACCATCCTCTATACTGCCTTTTACTGCATATATATATATATATATATATATATATATATATATATATTATGCATATATATTATTGGAAATAAATTTTTTCATAAAATATATCCTGATCAGTTTCCTCTCCCCTAACTCTTTCTGTATACTCTCCACCTCCTCAGCCATTAAACAGCATGCTTTCTTTTTTCTCTCTAGAAACCAAATAGGCAGATAAGCAAGTCCTAAACAAACCAGTATTAAAACAAAAACATGAAATAAGAAAAAGCATAACAACACACACACACACACACACACACCCATAAAAACACAAATTTGAAGCCATAATATACAAGCAAAAAAACCCCAATAAGACCAAAAAAAATGCCCAAACAAAGCAATATGAGACAAAAAGTCTACCAAAATATCACTGAGTTAATTCTATGTTGGTCATCTCCTGCTGGGCATGGGGCCTGCCCTTAAGTGTAGTTTGTATTCCCAGTGAGATTGCCATTCTTCTTAAAAATTATTTTCTTTTGTTTCCTTTCCCCCTTTCTCAAATCCTGTGTGCTCATAAAGACGGAGCAATTAGAAATTCCTGAAATTTGTGAGAGTCTTGACACTCATTGAAATTAATGTTGAGTACAGAGTTTACACTTGTGTTAGTAATATGTCTTGTCGGAATAAAATACCTGACAAAAGCCTCTTAGGGAAGAAAGGATTGTTTTGTCTCGCAGTTTAAGGAAATGACAGTGTGGAGACAGGAGCATGAGGTGGCTGGCCATACTGCACCACAGCCAGGAAGTAGGGGAAAGGGATCATAGTGTTGATTTCCTTTATTTAGTCCAAGGCCCCAGCTCCTGGGCTGGGTACTTTCAGCAGGTGAGATGGGTTTTCCTAAATTTATTTAAACTAGAGAATCCCTCACAGTTGTGCCCTGTGGCTTTATCCCAGGTGGTTCCAGGTCCTGTCAAGTTGCCAATTAATATTAAGGCTGTGACAATCAGGGTGGTCTGCTTTGTGCTTGGAAAGTCTTCCCCCTTCCAAGTTGACAAGCAAGTCCCCACTGAGTGGATGAACAGTCTAGAGTAAATAAAAGAGTGGAGTACCCAGGAGACTGGAGCTAAAGAATGGAAGAGAATACAAATCATCCTTTGGTACACTCTCTTGTGCAGCCGTTCATTTAGAAGCTGCTGGTATTGCTGGAAGTTAGATAATGTGCTGTGTGTGGAATGCAGAATTGCTTTAGGGAAGGACTGTCTGACACAGGAAGAGGAAAATACTCTTGGAACCACTATGGAACTTGCTGCCAGTTGGATCTGAAGAGGTGCAGAGGCAAAGGGATCCCAAAGTAAATTCCTGAACAGTAATGAGGAGTGGGGGGATCACAGCCTACTTCTGCCTTCATCAGGAATAATGGTGAGTCTCAGGAAGAAAGGCTGGATGAAGAAAGGGGCCTTGAGAGTTCTCATGTTGTTCTTCATGCTGAGCCAGTGCTGGGCACTCTATTCTTACACCACACCTGTAAGATTTTTCCCCCTTTTTAAAAATTTAAATTAGAACAAACTCCTTTTACATGTCAATTCCAGTTCCCTCTCCCTCCCCTTAACCCCTACCCCCCCACAGACTCCATATCCCATCCCCTTTCTGCTCCCCAGTGGGCGGTGAGGCCTTCCACCGGGGATCTTTAAAGTCTGACATCATTTGGAGCAGGGCCTAGACCCTCCCCCTTGTGTCTAGGCTGAGAGTGGGCTCTCAAAGTCCACTCCTGTACTAGGGATAAATACGGATCCACTACCAGAAGACCCATAGATTAACCAGACCTCCAAACTGACATCCTTGTTCAGGGAATCTGGAACAGTACTATGCTGGTTTCCCAGCAATGAGTCTGGGGTCCATGAGCTCCCCCTTGTTCAGGTCAGCTATTTCTGTGGGTTTCTCCAGTCTTGTTATGACCCCTTTGCTCATCACTCCTCCCTCTCTGCAACTGGATTCCAGAGTTCAGTTCAGTGTTTAGCTGTGGGGGTCTGCTTCTGCTTCCATCAGCTACTGGATGATAGCATATAAGGTAGTCATCAATCTCATTATCAGAGAAGGGCTTTTTAAGGTGGCCTCTCAACTATTGCTTAGATTGTTAGTTGGGGTTAACCTTGTAGATCTCTGGACATTTCCCTAATGTCAGATTTCTCTTTAAACCTATAATGGCTCCTTCTATTATGGTATCTATTTTCTTCCCCTGACTTGATCTTCCTGCGCTCTCATGTCTTTCTCTCCCCCCCTCTTCTTCCCTTCTCATTTTCCTAAATCCCTCTCCCCATGCTCCCAATTAGCTCAGGAAATTTTGTTCCTTTCCCCTTAGGAAAGGGGATGTCTCTCTTAGGGTCTTCTTTGTTTCCTAGTTTCTCTGGTGGTGTGGATTGTAGGCTGGTAATCCTTTGCTCTATGTCTAAAATTCATATATGAGTGAGTACATACCATGTTTGTCTTTTTGTGACTGGGTTACCTCACTCAGGATGGTTTCTTCTAATCCCATCCATTTGCTTACGAATTTCAAGATTCCATTGTTTTTTTTTCCTCTGAGTAATATTCTATTTTGTAAATGTACCACATTTTCTCCATCCATTCTTCAGTTGAGGGGCATCTAGGTTGCTTCGAGGTTCTGGCTATTACAAATAATGCTGTTATGAACATGGTTGAATAGATGTCTTTGTTGTTTGAGTGTGCATCTTTTGGTTATATGCCTAAAAGTGGAATTGCTGGATCTTGTGGTAGACTGATTTCCATTTTCCTGAGAAATCTCCATACTAATTTTCAAAGTGGTAGTACAAGTTTGCACTCCCACCAGCAGTGGAGGAGTGTTCCCCTTTCTCTACATCCTCTCCAGCATAAACTGTCATTGGTGTTTTTGATTTTAGCCATTCTGACAGGAATAAGATGGTATCTCAGAGTTGTTTTGATTTGCGTTTCCCTGAAAGCTAAGAATATTGAGCACTTTCTTATGTGTCTTTCAGCTATTTTAGATTCCTCTATTGAGAATTCTCTATTTAGTTCTGTACCCCACTTTTTAATTGGATTATTTGGTGTTTTGTTGACTAGCTTCTTGAGTTCTTTGTATATTTTGGAAATCAGACCTCTGTTAGATGTGGGGTTGGTGAATATCTTTTCCCATTCTGTGGACTGCCATTTTGTCTTGTTGACTGTGACCTTTGCTTTACAGAAGCTTCTCAGTTTTAGGAGGTCTCATTTATTAATTGTAGATCTCAGTGTCTGTGCTACTGGTGTTATGTTCAGAAAATGGTGCAGAAGGGTCATTGCCAAACTCTTTTTTTTTTTGCCTTTAAAAGTTATTAGGATCTGACTCTCTTGTCCACATGAGCATATTCCATTCCATCACATCACACCTCCTCCACTGGATTGACTCTCTCTGCTAGGTACAGACAGTTGATATTCACAATATAATTCACAGTTCATAATTTGAACCAACTATAGATTCACCTAGTTTCATGCTTACATTTATAATTGTAGGACAAACTCTTTTTATGAGGCTTCAATAACCTTGGTACCCAAGCCACACAGACACAACTAAGAAAGAGAACTACAGACCAATATCTCTCATGAACATTGATGCAAAAATACTCAATAAAATACTGGCAAATCGAATCCAAGAACACGTCAGAAAATCATCTACCATGATCAAGAAGGCTTCCTCCCTGGGATGCAGGGATGGTTCAACATACAAAAATCCTTCAATGTAACCCACCATATAAACAAGCTGAGAAAGAAAAGTCACATGATCATTTTACTAGATGCTGAAAAAGCCTTTGACAAAAACCAATACCCCTTCATGATAAAGGTCTTGGAGGGACTAGGGATAACAGGAACATACATAAACATAATAAGGGCAATATACAGCAAACTAACAGCCAACATGAAACTAAATGGAGAGAAACTCAACACCTGTAAGATTTTACAAGAGGATTGGAGAAAGTTCTGACCAGCCTCTAATTAGAAACCATAAGGATAGTTAGGAATGAATTAAAATAGCGTTCATATCCTTTTAGCAAGCAACGATACATTAAAAACAAAAACTCAAACTAATAATAATAATAATAATAATAATAATAATAATAATAATAAAAGACCAGGCCTGGAGGACTATGCTTCAAATAGTGTTAATTCAATTCAAGCCTAAAAAATCACAAACCCCAGTTTCTGTAGAACCAGAAGTTTTCGTCTCCGAAAGCTCTTGCGTAAGAATTGTTTGGAGTTAGGTGAGGGGTAACAGGTTCATAGCCCAAAGAACATTGTGTCTCTGGGTTATCATAACACTGATCACCCGTCCAGCCCTTTAGCAGGGATTTCCTGGAAAATCCCCGGCTCCTAATAAGCCGTAGACATGTGAATGGAAAGCCTACATTTGGAAGATTGTCTTGATGAAAAGAAAGCGCAGCGATGACAGAACCCAGGCATGCCCGTGAGCTGGCAGAAGTGAGATTATGTTGGTTGTGTTGACAGTTGACAATCAGGGCCAAGAACACAATGCCTTTGAGACATTTGCTCTGAAGTTGGGTATGCTTTTTGCCTGGTATACTTAGGTGTAGTGGCAGAAGTGATTGTCTGCCCCATATGGCTAAAACAGACACAAACTCTACAGGATTCAAAACTTCTGGCTGGCTCCACTCTTGGCTGATGGAGTAAGTGATCTCCACTAAGTAACTGCTCAGGGTTATTGGAGCTAGTCTGTACAGGTCTCAGGTGGCTAGCAATCAGTACTTGTAAGGTTCCAAAGCAGCAAGGAACCAGAAATACTGGTTTTCGCCAACTCTTCCAGATTGAAGGACTTGTGTGACTGTAACAGCAACTTCAAAATCCTCTCTGGGAGGGGGCGGGGCTTATATGTAAACAGAAGGGAAACACACCTGACTCAAACTGAAGTTCTGTGGCATTGGTGTGATAGAGTAGACATACTTATCTCAAGAGCATTGGAAATGAATTGAGGTGGGTATTATGTATTTTTATAAAACAAAATAAAACCCTGACCAATGATAGTGATTAGTATATTAGACACTTAGAACATAGGCTTTTAAAGTCTGTTTTAAAACAATATAGTATTGGTTATGAAATTATTCTAACACTTCCTCACCTTCAAAACTAATACTATTCCTTAATAAAAACTTCTATTCTTTCATAGTTTCATGCCACTGAAGAAAATTACTCTCTTTCCTTCAGCAATAATGAGCTGCCAATATTCCCTCAGAGAGAGGTGGTTCCTCATGAGTCCCTCGCCGGTGGGAATGTAGATGGGCTTTGTCTTATACTGATCTTGTGCAGGTAACCATAGCTGCTGGGAGTCTGTGACTGTAATGGTCATATCCTGTCTAGAAGACAGTTCTAGAAGACAGTGTTTCACAACATTCATTGCCACCCTCTAGCTCCTACATTCTTTCCACTCCCCCCCTGAGCCTTGAAAATGGTGATGTAGATGTTCCATTTTGTGCTCAGTACTCAGTCACTTAGTCACCATGCCTCGAAGAGTTGTGACTCTCTGTATTAATCATCACCCACTGCAAAGGGAAGCTTCTTGACCACGGCTGAGAAAAGCACCCATCTATGAATATAAACATAAATACTTAGGAGACTTTTGATGACATGCCCATTTATTAAGACAACAGTAGTAGGTCCCTCCTTCTAACCCCCAGGGCCTATCCTGTGAAGCCTAAATGCAAAGAAAGTGGTTGATGTAACCCATGACAGTCCTGCTGCTATTGTACCAATGGGCACAGCTTGCATGACAGGTTGGTTGTAGTTTGCAGGGTTCAAGGGTGGGTGAGTGAGCCCGTTGATGGCTTTTCTCTCCTAGCAGCTTTCATAGCATCCTCCAGGACATTGAAAAGTAGCCATCAGGGGAAGTTCTCTTTAAGAAAATCTGTTGATATTTATCTTCCTAATCAAAAACAAAACAAAAAAAAGCTAAAGATACAATGAGTTAGTACATTTTTCACATTTCAAGAAATTCTTATTTTAAAAAGAGTACACAAAGATGTCCATATTTGTTTTCTTAATGCCTTGGGAAATGATAAACACATCGATAGCTCTGATGCCTGGTGTTGGTGCTGTTTACTCCTGGACTGATAGGGCAGAGTCTGTAATTTCACTCACAGCATGCAGATTCCTGGGATTAGGGATATAAAGCTGATCTGGGGGAGCAGAGCTTTCTGGAGGCATGTGCAGCACATTAGCCAGCCTGACAGTAGAGCTGACATCTATTCTCTGCCTTTCACTTCAGAGCAAAGAGAAGCAGATGTTGTCAGAGTGTCTTCTCATGCTCCATTGTAAGCACGCAAGGCAGAGCCAGGAGTGCTCAGGATCATCAGCTGCCAGGGTCTCGGACAGCTACAAATTAACCCCTGTAAAGCACTAGAATACTTAACTGTATTTTAAGCAGAAATGAGCTCTTAGAGGTTGCTGTTGCACCCTGAGGCCCACCTCTCCCTTTAGTAGGCTCATAATGGGGATCAGCAAAATGAGCACGTTTTCACTTTGCATGCTGTTTCCATTTCTAGCACAGCTTCCATAGAAATAAGCACTGCTATTCCCAGGACACTTAACACTGATATTTTAGTTGGCCTAGTCATTTCAGAGTTTCAAGCAGTTAATATTCTGTTAAGCTTCAGTCAAAGATGCCTGGTACCTGAGAACTAGAAATGGAGAGAACAGCTAAGATCTTTGTAGCTCCATCCAAGCACGTATGTCTTCTCTCTTATACTTAACTTCTCCGGTTTCATACAACTATCAACTAATGGGTACCTCATCCAGATATCTTAATCTTATTGTGACTCACTGGATTTCAGGCATGGGTCTGTGAAGACTCTGGTTTTTTTTTTTTTTTTTTTTTTTTTTTTTTGTGTGTGTGTGTGTGTGTATAATCCATGTGTATGAGGATGCCCACAGAGGCCAGAAGAGGCTGTTGGAGTCCCTAGACCTGGAGTTACAGATGACTATAAACTGCCATGTGGAAGTTGGAAATTGAACCCAGATCCTCTGCAAGAGCAGCTGGTGCTCTTAACCTCTGAGCCACCTCCCCACCCTGTTGTTTGAACCTTGGCATGCATTATTGGCTGCCTGAGACATTTCACTAACAATGGGATAATCCTTATTTTTAATTAGGAGTCTATAATGCTGCTGGAGAGAAAGCTAATGACAGGGAAATGACTTGCTAAGGTCTTTCTCTGGTCTTGCTAATGCCAATCCAGAGGAACATAGACAAATTACACAATTCTTCTGAATAGTGCCAGAAAAGAGGGGAGACTTTTTGAGTTGGGCCAAGATGGGCTGTTTGGGTTAAGTAGTGAAGACAGTGACACACTTTTAGAGAAACAGTCACTGCTCCATAGGCACCGATAGGATGCTTGATGTGTTTCCCAACCTATGCATTTCCCACTGGAGGGGCACTAGATCTCTGGCTGGGTGGGGCTTCTCCTTGAGTTTCAGAAGCAAAAATAACATGCAATGTCTGGCAGAGTGATTTTCCACATTTGCCCTGTTTAAAGGAAGAAGCTTGTTCTGCTGTAAACAGTGATGGGAACTGTTTGCTTTGGATGGGCTTGGTCCTTAAGAGCCAAAGAGTGCCTTCTTAGTCTGGGTTCTTGCCAAGGTAGAAACTGGATGCCAAAGGCACCCTGGTCCTGTTAAGCCATTCTCTAATTATAATATGCTTGACCTGAAGAAAGTGTGCTGGAATAGCAGGCACAGTAGTCATGGCTTGACAATAATTATAGCTTGTACTAACCACTAACACAGAGCAGAGTTCATTGTCACCTTGGTTGGACCATGACTTGGATTCTATTTTCATACATCTCTGATTAGAGAAAGCTTTATCGGAGGACTCTAGTGTGCTTTTGCAGAATCCCTTTGAGGGCTTTAGATTCCTTCATATCTATTACAAGGAGAAGACAATCATTCAGGGTGATTTTACCCAGTCTGGCGCATGCAGACAGTGCATGGGTTTTGAATGAGTGTCTGGAATGAGCAGGTCTGGCTTTGGAAATCAGTTTTGCCATTTAGTCATTCTAGTATTTGCCATACTCAAGAGCTGACGATCCAGCTAGTGTTGTGGTTCCAAGCATAGGCTCTGGAGGCAGACTGTCTTGACTCTGAACCCAGCCTCTACCAATTATTTGGCAAGTGACCTTGGACAAATTGCCCAAGTTCATTTTGTCCTCTGTTTCTATCAAACAGAGGCTGTTGTGATGTTTCAACGAGGAAAAGTATACAAGGCACTTGGAATCAGATCCAATGCCCAGTATGTGTTCAGTATATATTAGTCATTTTTTTCTCCTTCTCTTGAAATTACAAGTGATGCCACCTAAGTTAGAAAGGGACTTCTAAGACAGTGAGAAACTTACACATGTGTCATCTGTCCATCATAATTCCCAAGTTTATCCATATTTGTGCACACAATAGCAACAAAGGAACCATTAAATGCTCAAACATTTATGAAAGCTTTTCTCAGAAGAGACCTTTCTAGCTGCATTCTACTAGGGGATCAGGTCTATGCTTACTACCACCCAGTCCTTTGGATGTTTTGAATACAAGCTGTGCTTGTTATAGCTGACTCTTAATCCAGATGGTTGTGTGCCAATCGTATAGGACAGTGGGCAATAATCTAGGGAACAGTGATTTTCCATGTGCAAAATGTGTTGATGAAGTCTATATATCCTCTCAGGTGAGAGGCAGGACACAAAAGAGCATGGAGCAAGTGGGAGGTGGGGGATGGGACATTAATAAATAGCAGACCATTCACTGTACAAATATTTCCTGTGTCTCGGTCTCCTATGACCTCAGCTGCTTTTTAAAGTTACTCACTCACAGCTCCTGCTATGAGCCATGCCCTAGCACCTCCTTTTGCAGTTCTACCAGGCGGTCTTAGTCAGTGTTGTAGTGCTGGGAAGAGACAAAATGACCATGACAACTCTTATAAAAGAAATCATTCACTTGGGACTTGCTTACAGTTTCAGAGGTTTAGTTCATTGTCCCCATGGCAGAGAGCATGGTGACACATAGGTAGACATGGTGCTGGAGGAGTTGAGAGTTCTACAACTGGATCCATAGGCAGCAGGAAGAGCAAGAGCCTCTGGACTTGGCTTTGGCTTCAAAAACCTCAAAGCCCACCCCTTGTGACACACTTCCTCCAACAAGGCTACACCTACCCCAACAAGGTCACTCCCATAATGCCACACCTACCCTAACAACAAGGCCACACTTCTTTATCCTTTCAAATAGTGCCACTCCCTAAGCATTTAAATATATGAGCCTTTGGGAGCCGTTCTTATTTAAACCATCACACAGATGTGATTTGCCTTGGGTGTTGACTGCTTTCTGTTGTACTGTCAAGCAGATCATGCTACCCAAATCCAGTATTCTCTTGTTGCTTCTTTTGTCATGGGTCCCATGACTCTGGCTATTTGTACATTCATTATGGCAGGCACACATTCATTCATTTGTTAGGTATTTATTATATTAAGGGTCCCTACATGCTAGGCATTGCACTAGGCACTGGGGATTTGGAGATGACTCAAGTCCTTGATATCAGGAATGTATTTTAGACTCTAGAGGGAGCAGAAATACAGACAGAGCATGACAAAGACAGCAACATGGCATAAAGTAGTGTTTACAAACAGACTTTGAGTCTGAATGTTTAGATTCATGTTCTCACTTATCACTTGCCAACTGTGTGACCTTGGACAAGTTATTTAGCTGCTCTGTGCCTAGTGCACTTATTTGTAAACTGGTGATTGTCATTGTGCCAACCTCATAGGATTATTGTAGGCACTGATATTTAGGGATATGCAAAATGCCTGAAACATAGTGCTATGCAATATATATGGGTTAAATAAACAAATAACTGAATAATACAATAAAGATATCACAGGATATTATAGGAAAATATAGTCCAACCAGCAAGATTAAACTTCTGCATCCATTTAGCTTTGTTCCATATTTAGAGACATCCTTCAATTTAGGAAGATATGCATGAAGTGAGTCCAGCCAGAGTTTGGCTGTCCAGGCCATTGCAGGGTTAGTACAGACCAGCCCATCCTAATTCTGCTCCATATTCCCAGAAATGAGCCTCTTACTCTTGACCCAAAATTCCACCTGTGTCTCTATAGAAGCAGCTGGGCCTCTGTCCTACTTTCCTACCCTTAGTCTCTGCCTCAATTTTGGTCAAATCTTCAGTTCTTTTGGAGTAAAAGTCTTGCCTTGATGCTGCCAAGCTGCCCGTGTGCTCTATTGATCCATCAGGGTTCCAGACTCCAGCCTGCCAGTCATCAGATCTCTAGGATTCTGGGCTACTATATTCTTCCACCTGTTCTGCCACCCACCTGCCTGCTATTTTTACTCTCCTGACACTATGCCCTACCTACCTGTCTCATCTTTTCTAATTTTGCCTGCTCCCCTCAGGGGACAGTGTTTAGTTTCTAGTCTTATCTAGATTATGACTTGTTATACCATCATTTACTCTTCCCTACTGACAGAAGGAGGAAGCGAGCAAGAAGGGCTGAGTCAGACATTCCCGTTCTGCTAATGGAGTGATCTAGTTTAGCTGACCAGTTTAGGAATTTCCGGGTGTGTGTATATCAGGAGGTAGCTGTAATAAATATCTGTGCTTAGGAGGGAGTTACTAAATAAAGTTTGCTACACGATGGGGGGAAGGGAGTGTTTTTATCTGATGTCAAAGCTAAGAAAAATTTCTTAGTAATTCTAGCTAACCCACATCTGGGTGTACACCTGAAGGGCTCTAAGTCAAAATATTCCAGAGATACTTACTTGCACATATCTGTTTATTGCTGCACTATTCACAATGGCCAGGAAGCCAGCCAAGATGTCTATCAACAGACAGATAAAGAACATGTTGTATACACACATTGGAATTTTATGCAGTCATACAGAAAAATGAAATCATATTATTTTTAGGAATATGTGCAGGACTGGAAATCATTGTGTTAAGTGAAGTAAATCAGACTCAGATGACAAATACTGTCTGCTTTCTCTTCTATGCAGATCCTAGGCTTAGAATTACATGTAGATATATGTACATATGTAGATATATGTACGTGCGTGCGTGCGTGCGTGCGTGCGTGCGTGCGTGCGTGCGTGTGTGTGTGTGTGTGTGTGTGTGTGTGCATGTGTGTATGTGCAGTGAAAGTGAAAAGGGAATCATGAGAGTGGAGGAAGAGATCTTGAGGGCGGTGGGAAGTGGAGAGGGTAATGGATACATGTAATAAGAAAGTAGAAGGGAAGTCTATCTAGAGCAATGGCTCCCAATCTGTGAACCACAACCCTTTGGGGGTGCATATCAGATATTTACATTGCTATTCCTAACAGTAGCAAAATGAGAGTTATGAATCAGCAATGAAATCATTTTATGGCTGGGGGTCACCACCACATGAGGAACTATATTAAAGGGTCGCAGCATTGGGAAGGTTGAGAACCATGAGAAGAGGAAGGAAGGGAACCAGGACAAATTAGAACAAGGCACAATGTGTATGAAAATGCCATGACAAAACCCAACACTTTGTATGCTAACCTAAAAACTTAATAAAAAAGAAAAACATGTCCTAATATGTCTTTTTTTGTAGAGCTCATCTTCCGCATTCCAGCCATGTGTGTTGCTAACTCAGTCTAGTGAAGTCATCCTACTGTGGTTCTGTGTTCTTGCCTTCAGCTTTTCTGCATGGTTTTCAAGCAGGCTAAATGTTTTAGGAACCTATGGGTTGCCCCTTTGTTTCTCCTATTCCTATTTTTTCTCCCTAGAATATTCTAAAACTGGAATGTAATTTAAATATCATTTTGAATAATGTCTCTTTCCTTGGACTCACTTCCATTGAGTCTGCCGACTCACTTTCTCCTTGAATAAGAAAACCCCATCATCTCCATTATGGTAATAACTTCAAAGCTTCACCACTGAGGAGGGTGTTGTGGAAGCAGTCAACAGTGGAAGGGAGAAAGAGGCATAGTAAAATGCCCTGCTTCTAGTGATACAACCCAATTTTCATGAGGCCCCATGGAATTGTGTAATTTCCATTAGGTGCATGCTGGTTTCTTTTGGCCCTATGCACGGAAGACAATCAGTTCTATTTGCTACTTAGATATCATTGAGAACTTAATTATAAGTGCTGTAAGTCATTTGCAGAGTGTTCCTCATTTATGAATTGTTTTCTCATCCATGTTTTATGGTATGCATTTATTTTCTTGATTGAAATAATTTTCACTTTAAATAGTACCTGACATTTGCAAGGGTTTTAATGCACATTTGCACATGCCATCGAGTTCACAGCAGCTCCATGAGAGGAGCAGAACTGTTTTTATTGTTAGGTTATAGGTTAGGGAAGAATGGCACCAAGGAAGGATGCACAAGAACTGAGTGAAAACAGCATTGGAGGAGCACTGCCGGCCCAGCGCTGCAGCTCAGACAGTGCTGACTACAACGGCGTGCATCTCCATTAGTTCCTTAGCCCCTCCAGACACGCCATTCTTCATCTGAAAAAGGAGGGACTTCCTGTTAGATTTAGACTTCCTTCCTAAACATGTATGATGTTTCTTTGGCCCACCTCCCCACCTCTAGCCCCCACACATTCCAAGTGCTCTTTTGGAACAAGAGTGAAGGCCAAATAATCCTCAAGTAAGGCTGACGTCAGTGGTGGTCCTGGACTGAGAGGCCCAGGGAACTGGGTGTGTTCTTGAAAAGAACGTGGTGAGTCATTCTAGATACAGTGATGTGGTAAATCCCAGTTGAGCCAGCTTTTGACCCAGTTCAGTGGAGTTCTGGAGGCACTGTGAATTGGTAGGAACTTGGAAAATATCTCTTTTTTTCCCCATTTAAAAAAAAATTTTGCTTATATATATATTTCTTTTTTTCCAACTTTTTAAATTTGAATTAGGAACAGGATTGTTTTACATGACAATCCCATTTCCCTTCTCCCACCGGTCCTCCCCTACCCCCTCCCAAAACCTTATCTGTCACATATCTTCTCTGCTCCCCCTGGATGGTGAGGCCTTCCATAGGGTGTCATCAGAGTCTTACGTTTCCTTTGGGGTAGGGCCTAGGCCCAACCCCGTGTGTCTTGGCTCAGGGAGTATTCCTCTATATGGATTGGGCTCCCAAACTCCACATCTATGCTAGGGATAAATACTGGGCTTCTACAGGAGGTCCTATAGATTTCCGAGGTTTCCTCACAGAAACCCATGTTCCTTGGGTCTGGATCAGTCCCATGCTGTTATTCCAGCTATCTGTATCTGGGTTCCAGTTCAGATCGGTGATTAGTTATGGGTGTCTGCTTCTACTTCCACCAGCTGCTGGATGAGAGGATATAAGTCTGTCATCAGTCTCATAATCAGGGGAGGGCATTTGAGGTAGTCTCTCCTCCATTGCTGAGATAGTTAGCTGGTGTCATCTTTGTAGATCTCCAGACATTTCCCTTCCCTTCTTTTCTTTTCCCTTCTCTTCCCTTCCCTTCCCTTCTTTTCTTTTCCCTTCTCTTCCCTTCCCTTCCCTTCCCTTCCTTTCCCTTCCCTTCTCTTCCCTTCTTTCCCTCCCTCTATCCTTCCCTCCTTCCACGCCGCCCTCTCTCCCTGCTTTTCTCTCTCCCTCTTGTTGTGGTGTTGGGGAATCAAACCCAGGACCTTGCCTATACTTTGCTCATACTATCATACTAAACCTACATCTCCAGCCCTTATTATCTTTTATTGGTCACAAGTAATCACTGAGAGAAGTATGTCAGCATCATTTGGACTCTTCTGGGTTTGAACAGAGTCTTGTGCATGCTAGAGAAGAGTTCAGCCTCTGGGCTGCAGCTCCCCCTCAGAATCCAATTGATAACTGATACCTGTGTACACTAGTAGACCCTCACTAAAGTTGTGAGTGAAAAACATGTCCTCCCATAACTATAACGATAATTGTGATTGCCAGTGGTGGGAATAATGGCTGAAAGATGAACAAAATAGAAAGTGACCTCTCAGAGTGAGAGTGAGCTGCCAGGAATCTGTGTAATACATTCTACATTGTGTTTGGATTTCTTTTTACTTTTACTAGAACATTTATTAATTATTTGAGAACTTCATACAATGCATTTTGATCATATTCCCCACTACTCTTTCCCCTAACTCCTCCCAGACCAACCCCATCTCCCTCCCCAACTTCTGTCCTCTTTCTCTTTTTAAAACAACTGATAGAATCTAATTTGTGCTGCTCGTATACTCTGGGGTTTAGGGCCACTCACTAGAGTGTGGTTGACCTACCTGATGCTATTTAGTGAATATGTTTCCTATATTTCTGAGATCACAAAGTCCTGTAGTCTTTGGCTTTTGAATAGACAGTGGTAGTCTCTGTAGTCATGTGGAAAGGGAAACCTCTGCTAGAGGTTTTGAAAGGTGACTATTCCATATGGAGGGTGGTGAGGACATCATGAGCATCTTGGTTGCTCTAAGTAAGAGCCCGGAAATAGAACCAAGTGTAAAGTTGTAAGATAGGAATTTCCTGTGTACTCAGATGCAGGCTCTCAAATAGCCAGCAGAAGATAAGCATCCTACATTTGATTGAGAAGAGCTGGACCAACACCAGGGCTTATTTAGAAGTGCCCACACTGTTTCTTCAGCCTGTGGTACCTCAACAATTTCCAACAATAGGGCCCTTGGAATTTTTAAAATATTAAGTTTATTGAGACATAATTCATATTCCACTAATTTCACACTGTGTGTGTGTGTGTGTGTGCGTGTGTGTGTGTGTGTGTGTATGCACACCTATGTGTGGAGGCCAAAAGAGCAACCTCAGATGTCATTCCCCAGTCTCTGATCACTGTGTTTTGGAGACAGGGTCTCTCACTGTTCTCAAACTCTTCAAATGGGCTATATAGACTGTTTGGCAGCTGAGTCCCTCTTAGCCTCTCTAGCACTGGCATTACAAGTGTGTGACACTGTGTCCAGATTTTTATGTAGAATCTTGGAATCAAACTCACGTCTTTGTGCTTATAAGGCATGCACTTTAGTATTAACAGGGTAATCTTTTTTTTAATTAATTTGATTTTTACATTCTAATCCCAGTTCCCACTCCCATCTCTCCTCCTGCTCCCCCACTTCCCCACCCCACATCTCATCTACTTCTTGGAGAGGGTAAGGCCTCATCTTGTTGAAGCAGGACCAAGGCACCTCTCCACCCCCCACACTTCTGTGTCTAGGTTGAGCAAGGTATCTCTCCATGTAGAATGGGCTCCACTAAGTCAGTCTGTGCATTAGAGTTAGATCTTGGACCCACTATCTGTGGCCTCATATGTTGTCCCAGTTGCACCATTGTCACCTATATTAAGGGAATCTAGATTGGTCTTATTCAGGTTCCCCATTTGTCAGACCAGAGTCAGTGATCTCTCATTAGCTCGGGTCAGCTGATTCTGTGGGTTTTCCCATCATGGCCTTGACTCCTTTGTTCATATTGTTGCTCCTCCCTCACTTTGATTGTACTCCAGGAGCTTGGCCCAATGGTTAGTTGTAGATTTCTGCATCTTCTTCCATCTGTTTCTGAAAGAGGGTTCTAGCTTCTCTGGGGTTGTGTACTGTAGGCTGAGTATCTTTTTCTTTATGTCTGGTATCCACTTATGAGTGAGATATACTATATTTGTCTTTCTGGTTTTGGGTTACCTCACTCAGGATGCTATTTTTTTTCTAGTTCTGTCCATTTGCCTATGAATTTCAGGATGTCATTGTTTCTTACTGCTGAGTAGTACTCCATTGTGTAAATATACCACATTTTCTTTATCCCCTTCAGTTGAGGGGCATCTAGGTTGTTTTCAAGATCTGGCTATCATGAATAATGTTGCTTTGAACATAGTTGAGCAAACATCCTTGTGGTGTGAATGTGTCTCCTTTGGGTATATGCCCAACTGTGGTATTGCAGTATCTTGAGGTAGGTTTATCCCTAATTTTCTGAGAAATCGCCATACTGACTTCCACAGTGGCTGTACAAGTTTGCACTCCCACCAGCAATGGAGGAGGGTTCCCCTTTCTCCACATCTTCTCCAGCATAAACAGTCATTGGTGTTTTTGATCTTAGTCATTCTGATCTATGTAAGATGGAATCTCAAAGTGGTTTTGATTTGCATTTCCCTGATGACTAAGAATGTTGAGCATTTCCTTAAGTGTCTTTTGGCCATTTGAGATTGTTCTGTTGAGAATTCTCTGTTTAGATCTGTACCGCAATTTTTCATTGGATTATTTGGTAATTTGATGTCTAGTTTCTTGAGTTCTTTGTATGCTTTGGAGATCAGCCCTCTCTGAGATATTTTTACCTCCTTTGTCAAAACTTAGCAGTTCATAGAGGTGAGTGGGTTGATATTGGGGCCTTTGATTCAATTCCATTGGTTCACCTGTCTGTTTTATGCCAGTATCAAGCTGTTTTCATTACTATAGCTCTACTGTAGAGCTTGAAGTTAGGGATGGTGAATAATGATCCTTTATTGTACAGGATCGTTTTGGCTATTCTGAGTTTTTTGTTTTTCCATATGAAGTTGAGTTTTTTTCTTTCAAGGTCTGTGAAGAATCGCACTGGGATTCTGATATGAATTGCATTAAATCTGTAGATTACTTTTGGTAGAATTGTCATTTTTACTATGCTGATCCTAGCTATCCAAGAGCATGGGGGATCTTTCCATTTTCTGGTATCTTTTTTAATTTGTTTAAAGACTTGAAGTTCTTGTTGTACAGATCTTTCACTTGTTGGGTTAGAGTTACCCCAAGATATTTTATGTTGTTTGTGGCTATTGTAAAGGGTGATGTTCCTCTGATTTCCTTCCCAGCCTATTTGTCATCTGTATGTAGGAAGGCTACTGATTTTTTTTTAGTCAATCTTGTATCCTGCTGCATCACTAAAGGCATTTATCAGTTGTAGGAGTTCAGAGTAATCTCCTTATCCCCCATTTCCACTTTCAAAGCAGTCAATGGTTTTGAGTGTATTCATGAGGTTGTGCAACTATTTAATCTTAGAACATACTTATTATGGCTAAAAGAAACACCATGTTATTATCAGTCACTCCCCATCTCTCCTCCTGGTCCTTAGCAAGCACCAGTCTGATTTCTGTCTCTATGGATTTGTCTGTACTGGTTATTTTATTTGAATGGAATCATACCATATGTGGCTTTTGTGTTTGGTGTCTGATAGTTAGAATGATATTTGCAGGCTTCATCAGTGTGACATCTATTAGTATTTCACTCCTTTTTATAGCTGAAATTAATCATTGTATGACTATGCCATATTTTGTTAACCTATTCATCTGCTGTTATGAATGTGGGTTGTTTTGACTTTTGAGCTTGTTATCATTTGGAGAAACACTTCCCAAATTTTAATTTTTATTTTATGTGTTAATAAATCTTGCTGACCCAAAGGTTTTAAAGGCTTGGTTTTGAGGGGGTCACTGTTGGGAGATGTTGGATCCTTTAGGAGGTGTAGCCTAGTTGGAGGCCCTTAAGTCATTGGGGAAGTATTCTTAAAGGGGACTATGAGACCCTTGTCTCTTCATCTCTCTCTTTGATGTTTCCTGGTTCATGATATAGATACTTCAATATTCTCATCCCTGCGACTACCTTCTGAGTTTCCAAGTATTGGGGTCACTTGATCAGGGGCTGGAATCTCAAATACATGAACTAAGGAAATTATTCCTTATCTAAGTCAATTATTTCCAGTATTTTGTTATAATGGCAGGAGGCTGATTAACACAGGACTATTATGAAGGTTGTGGCTGTGAATATCCATGCACACATTTTTCTTCAATCTTGTGTGAATTTGACCTATCTCTGTTCTTTGAGGTTTGTGAGCAGAGTACAGCGTCTTCTCTTTGCTTAGGTATGAGAGTGGCTGGAGTCACCCCTCAGTGTGGTATTTCCAGGAAGGCTTAATTGAAGAGAGAAGACCCTCCCTAAATGTAGGCCAGATCATCCCTCAGGCTTGGATCCTGGACTGAATAAAATTCAGAGAGTACCGTATTAATCTCCAAGTTAGTTACTTTTCTGATGCTGTGATAAATGTCATGCCAAAAAGGTGACTTATGGAAGATTTACAGTTCCAGAGGGGCAAGGGTCCATTCTGGCAGCAAATGGCAGACAGGGCAGCATACCAGAAGCTGAGAGATCACATCAAGAAGCAGACAGTAAACCATTAAGTACAGTGACACTATAAACTCTCAAAGCCTGCTGCAAGTGTCATACTTCCTCCCTCCCTACTTCCCTCCCTTGTTTTTCTCCCTTCCTTCCTCTCTCCCTCCTTCTCTTCCTCTCTCTCCCTTCTTTCCTTCCTTCCTTCCTTCCTTCCTTCCTTCCTTCCTTCCTTCCTTCCTTCCCCCCCTTTTTTTTGAGACAGGGTTTCTCTATATAA
The DNA here is from genome assembly GCF_003668045.3 of Cricetulus griseus. NCBI lineage: Eukaryota > Metazoa > Chordata > Mammalia > Rodentia > Cricetidae > Cricetulus > Cricetulus griseus. The sequence goes on from NC_048595.1 coordinate 414,865,841, forward strand.
CAGCCCAGGCTGTCCTGGAACTTGCTCTGTAGACAAGACTGGCCTCACAGACACCTCTCTGCTTTTGCCTCCCAAGTGCTGGGATTAAAGATGTGCACCACCACCGCTCAGCTGATATACTTTCTCTTAAAAGTTGGACCTCATAGACCTCCCCAAACAGCACCACCATCTGAGAACTATGTATTCAAATGTCTGAGCCTATGGGGGACATTTCTCTCATGGCTGTGGATGCAGTGTGACCAGCTGCCTCATGCTTCTGCCACCATGCTATCCCCAACATGATGAACTGTATCCTGAGATTGTGAGTCAAAATAAACTCTTTCTTCCTCAATTGGCTTTCATCTAGTATTTTATCACAGCAATATAATTAGTGTAGGTGGACATGGTGAACAATAAAATATTCTGTAAGGAATATTGCATAAGAATGTTATTTGTATGAGAATTTATTATCTAAACAGAGAATCAGTGGTTCATAGGAGATGGACATTTACCTAAAAGAAAACTGTTGTTGTTTCTTTGAAGGGTTGAGTGTATTTCCTATAACATTTTTTATACTGTTTATGGGTGTTTCTTCTGCATGTATGTCCATGCACCATGTTCATGTCTAGTGCCCTTGGAGGCCAGAAAACAGTGTTTGATCCCCTAAGACTGGAGTTACAAATAGTTACCAGCTGCTCTATGGATGCTGGGAATTCAACCCAGGTTCTCTGAAGAGCAGCCAGGACTCTTGATCGATAAGTCATCTCTCCAGCTCTGGTTTTGAGTTTTCTAATGGAAAACCATAAATTCCCTGCAAAAGAGAATCATTGGACATATGAATACCTTTCCTAGTAGAGGTTACCAGTGGCTCAATAGAATAGAACCAGCTAAATAATGAAGACCTTTTTGCTTCTTTTAAATTTTGAGACATGGACTCACCATATAGACCAGGCTAGCATTGAACTTATAGCAGTCCCACTGCCACACTGTCTCACCATATTCAAGTAGCATACACCACCAGGCCCATCCTCTTTGTGCTTCTTCAGTTCTTCTTTTTCCTCTGCCAAGGAGCCGCAGAATGATTTGGGTGTGGCTGGAATGTTTTCCTTCCTCATTGCAGGTTACTAAGACCCAGGAGTGCTGACCTAGACTGTAGATGGGAAAGACATGGAGAAGTGACAGTGAGGGCTGGACACTAAAGATCAAAGCCTAAACAACACCTTCAGACGGCATTGTTATCAAATGGAAAGCATGGAGGAAGTTTGCAGTTTGATCAAACTACCCTTTGGGGCTGAAAAAAAATGAGATTGGAAAGAGAAAGTTTTAACCATAATGGGGAAAAAATAAAAATATGAAATAAAATAAAGCTGTTTTGTTGCTACATTCTTCATGCCCAGGAATGGAACTGCTAAAGTCAACTGCCATCTATCTATCTATCTATCTATCTATCTATCTATCTATCATCTATCTTTCTATGGATTGTGTGTGTGTGTGTGTGTGTGTGTGTGTGTGTGTGTGTGTGTGTGTCCTATAGCATGTGAGTGGAGGCTAGAGAACAATTTGAAGAAGTCATGTGGGTCCCAGGGACTGCACTTAGGCTATCGGGCTTGGTGGCAGGAGCCTTCACCTTGTGTGTTGGTTAATCTTGGTTGTCAACTTGCCTGTATCTGAAATCAATTAACCTCAAGCTACTGGGTACACCTGTGAAGGATTTTCATAACCAGATTGTTGGAAACTGGAAGACCCATGCTAAATCTGGGTCATTAAAGGACAAAGGAGAAGGAAGCTTTGCTTTCTGTCTGATTGCCCTCACTTTCACTGGCAAGTGATCTACCCTGTTGCTGTGGCTTGTAGTAAAGCCAAACTTCTTCAGGGCTCCGACACAGACTGAAGACCAGCAGCTCTCCAGGAACCCTTTGGGACTCCAGCACCAGTCTGGAACAGCAGGAGACTTGCACCTCAGGGACTGAACAACTTCTTGGCCTTTCCATCATGAGACAGCCATTGTTGCACTACCTGGACCACATGATGTAAGTCAGTCTAATAAATAAATATAAATGTGTGTGTATGTATGTATGTATGTATGTATGTATGTATGTATATTCTTCCAGTTCTGTTTTTTCAGAGAATCATGACTAACATGCTTGCTGAGCCATCTCACCAGTCTCTGGGTGTTCTAATCACACATAACCAGTAAATTTCCCTCTCTCTCTCTCTCTCTCTCTCTCTCTCTCTCTCTCTCTCTGTGTGTGTGTGTGTGTGTGTGTGTGTCTGTCTGTCTGTCTGTCTGTCTGTCTCTGTCACTCTGTCTCACTTTCTTAAGTTTCAGCAACAGGTTTGTCAATTGCATGCAAAGGACTCCTGATGTATTTGGGGTACCCTGTCTCACTGGCCTGCTATCTAGGAAGAGGCAGAAGAAACAGCCTTTTTGATTTTTTTCTTTGTCGGTAATGATTGGCTGTTTCTTTGGTGGGGGATCATCACTCCTGTTTGACATGATGGAGAATGTGAGTCTGAAGGTGGTATTTTATTGAGCAAGTATTTTAATTAAAAAAATAATCCATGTAAAATGCTCACAACAAAGAAACATGTTTTGAGTCTCTGGGAGTACAATTATGTTTGTAGCTCTCTAGAAACGGAAATATCTATTAATGCTAAAAATACTTGGATAGATCAATCATCTTAATCTTATTAAAACAAGGTTTTCTCACCACAGGAATGATAGCTATGAGACCTTGGTTAGGGAGATTTCCTTCTGTGAGCACAGATCTTTCTCCAAGTAGTTTTGTTTACTGAACATTTTGAAACTTTGCAGAAGTCGTGCTGTGACACACCACTGCCTGAAGTCTCCTTCCATGTACAAAAGGTCAAGGCAGCTGAAGGCTAATGTGACCACCCCCTTTTCCTTGACAGTGAGCTGATAGCAATAAGATGAAATTCAGCAGAGATGAATTTATTTGGTATAAACATTGGTATGAACATAAAACTTTGTGGATGTGCACCCTAACATGAAATGAACTCAGGGAAAGACATATCAACTTTGATAGCAGTTCATGTTAGAAAAAGCATGTCTTAGAAATGTGACAGGGACAGGGAGCACCACTAAAGTTTCTAAGAACCAAAATTTGTTCTTAGAAACTGTCTTCTGTTTTTTTTTAAAAAAGTGAATCATCAGTTGACTCCAACCTACTGTATAGAAACGCCAATAAAAGCCACGGTGCAATCCAAGGCAGCAAAAAAATAGAAGTGATCTGTGAGCAGCCTGGAGTCAGGGCTGTGTGTGTGTGTCATGGGGTGTGGATGGCCACAGATCACATTCTTCTCCTCTGCTAATTGTACCATCTCTGGGGTGTCACTGAGCACCGAGCTTAAAAGAGAAATGACAAGTGGGAAGCTTCCTGCTGAGGACAGTTGTACTAGATAAAAAAAAAAAAAAAAAAAAAAAAAAATCCAGAACTACTATGCTCATGTAGGCCAAAGGGCCAACTAGATGTCTTCAGATATTTGGAAGACTTGTATGGGAATAAAGGAAAACTTTATACAGAGACTTACAGTTCTTAAAGATCCTTTACTCACTGTTTAATTCTTAATTTGACTTGGAGGGAAGCCAGAAAGATATTGCTCTCACCTTTTGAATGAGGAAACTCAAGCTCAAAGAAGCTAATTTCACTTTGTTCAAAGTGGCAAGGTGGTTAAAAGGCCATGCTGGGACTATAATACAGGCCTCTTGTTTCAATTTCAGAAGACATACTTTATTCTGTGGAAGGTGAACCTGGGACCAATGTGTGTGTCTTTAAGGCAGAATACAATAAAGTCAATGTAAATAAACACACATATACACATAAAACAAAACAAGCAACTTAACTGTATAGAAACGCCAAATAACAAACAACAAAACAAAATCCAGTAAGAAGCCAAGTGTAGTGTCATATATTTATAATCTCATGACTGAAGAATCTGAGGCAGGAGGATTGCAGCTCAAGGGCAACCTTGGCTACAAAGTAAAACCCTGTCTGAAAACCAAACAAAGCAGAAGTGCGCTTTAACAATGGAAGGAGAGCTCGGTGCCCCACCTCCATGAACTCTGTCAATGGTATTTTCCAGGAGAAATTAGATACTCTATAGTTTAGGAAAGATTGCTTCACAGAAGACTTTGATTAACCTTTTTTTTTTTTTTGCTGTAACTAGTACTTTATTTGTATTAGGTAAGGAAGGAAATACACAAATATGCTAGCAACCTCCTCTTCTAATTTTCCAATTTGCTACCTAGAGGTGGGCTCTGAAAATACACTTTCATATGAAAAAAATTATTTGGAGGGGCAACAGATAAATGACTCACTGATACATTGTGTCAAACATGTCTCTGTTCTGGAATATTACTTCAACTATGTAAAGATATGCTATATTTGTTTATGTTGTAGACTATTACTTTAACTGTATAAAGGTGTGTTGCATTTGCTTAACTAGGCAAGGATGTGTTACATTTGTTCATGTTGCATTTGTTTAACCATATAATGCTGTGGTGCATTTGTTTTACCTTGTCTATCTAAGGTACTTGATTTGTCTAATAAAAAGCTGAACTGCCAATAGCTATGCAGAGAGGGATAGGTGGGGATAGCAGGCAGAGAGAGAGAAAGTAGGAGGAGAACTATAGACTGGAGAGAAAGGAGAGAGAATAAGGGAGAAAGAAAGAGAGATGCCTAGGGTTGCCAGCCAGATGCAGAGTAGGACTTACAGAATGAAAGAAAAGGCAAAAATGTAGATGAAGAGAAACAGGTTAAATTAAGTTATAGGAACTAGTGGGACTTGTAAGATAAGGCTGAGGATTCATAACTAATAATAATTCTCTGTGTCACGATTTGGGAGCTGGTTGGTGGCCCAAAAGAATGCCTGCTACGTGTATCCATGGATCTAGTGTGTTGGCATTAATGTTTCTTATACATCAATCACAGCTTTTAAAAGCACACAGAGAGACAAAGAGGCAGTAATGAAAAATCAGCTGCCTGGGCTGAAGGCTGAGGCCAAATTACCTCAGAGATTCATGAAATCTGATGTTTCTACAGTGTCTCTGTTTTTACTGTGTCTGAAATGCGTGGCTCCATTGAGTTCGTAACTATGGAGACTGACGTGACTTACTGCTGAGAAGGCTCAACACGGACAGAATCAGAACAGGCTTCCGCATGCACACAAAAATTCGGGGGAAGAAGAGGAATGAATGAAACCAAGGAATGGGAGGAAATATTTTAAAAGAAGGCAAACATGAACAAAAGGGAGAAAGAAACAGCTTGAAGAAGTCCGGGACCTAATGCTTCCTCTCTCCTTTACTTCTCTGTCATCTTATTTTCTCCTATGCAATGTCCTCCCCATTTAGAAGGTGACCTTCCTGTTAACACCACCAGTCGTGAGCTCACCGTTATACAGAGCATTCTTAACCCATCTTTCTCTGATCAGGAGTGTCTGAGCCACACCCATCTGCAGTGTGTTACTGATCTCTCATGGCAGATTCCTCCTGTCACATCTGCCCGCTAATCCCTAATCCTCTCTCAGGACTGTTAAGCATAGGGAGGAAGAGCCTCCTCATAGGTTGAGGGGCTGGGGTTTTGTCAGCTTTGTTCCCAGTGTTTGGGTCCTGCTGGTTACCAGAGCTGGGTGAGGGGACTTAGGACACGAATCTGAGTGGATTTAGAGTCACAGAAGAGATGCAACAGAGCTCCTTTGGGAAGTAATCTGGCATATTTCACTGGCTTCTGTTTGGGGGAAACCTCAAGAAAGCCTTTGCCACCCTAGACATCATCCCTGTTCACTTTTCAGAGGGATGCCATCACTTGGGCACAGTCTTGTCTTGTTCACACCTCTGTGGTGGCCTCATAGACTCTTGTGACAGTGTCAGCCTGGCTGACCTCCTTACACATATGTCATTTCTCTCATTTCAGAGTCTGTAAATAGTGTGCATAACTTAAGAAGAAACCCTGGGCTGCCTCACTGTTTCCTTCCCCAATTTCCCCTACCTCAAACCCCAAGCCCGAAATACCATTAACTCATCACTTCTGAGGAAACTGCAGAGGAACCGATCCTTCTGAGACATGACTGCCTCTAAGGTTGGCTGCAGAAAGAGAAAGAAAGGGGAAAAAAGTACCCAAATCATGGAACTTTAAAAGTTGCTTTTTGCTGGGCAGTGGTGGCATACACCTTCAATCCCAGCACTTGGGAGGGGAGGCAGGCAGTCAGAGATCTGAGTTTGAGGCTAGCCTGGTCTACAGAGTGAGTTCTAGGAAGGACAGCAAGGGCTATGCAGAGAAACTGTCTCAAAAAATACAACACAACACAAAGCAACAACAACAAAAGAATTGCTTCTGGTTTTAGGCGGTAAGAAAACTGGATCCATGTGCCATAGTCCAGACCAATCATCTGGGCTGGGCTTCAGAGGGTTCCAGGAAGCACAGAGAGTTGCTGATGGACCTTTCTAAGGAACAGCTGAGCACGTTCCCTGCTTGCCTTGAGCACAGACCTCATTAGTAATGTCTTTCACATCTGGGTAGAAGCAACACAAATGAATTCACAGTGTGATGCGGTAAAAACAGATGGGGTTTTTGCTGAAGTGACAGCAAAGCAGAGTAGGAGACCTGTGGCCTCAAATAGTCCCTTTTGTTTGTTTGTTTGTTTGTTTGAATATGCCCCAATAGTCACAGACAACAAAAAGAAGGGCCCCTTGAAGTAGATGTTGCAAAAAACTCCCATATGTTTACTCATCAGTGACACCTCAGAAAATTTGGTTTGTGGCATGAAATGGCAAAGTGTTCTTTTACTCCAGTTTAGTCACCATATCCAGTTAGTTTATTTGTGAAACAGGGGTAACATAAGGCTTATATGAGAGGATCCATGAAAAACAGTTTCTCCAGGTTCATCTCTCTCATACTCTCTCTCTCCTGTTTCTCTCATCTGTTTCTCTCTCTCTCTCCTGTTTCTCTCTCCTGTTTTTTCTCTCTCTCTTGATTCTCTCTCTCCTGATTTCTCTCTCTTTCCTCTCTCTCTCTCTCTCTCTCTCTCTCTCTCTCTCTCTCTCTCTGAGCTTAATGTGTTTCTTAAGCTGGGTTCCAACTCAAAATCCTCCTGCCTCTGCCTTTCAATTGTGCTGGAATTACAGGCCTGTAATAGCCTCCGCCGCCTCTCCCCCCTCCCCCCGGCCGAGGGCCAGGGGTAAGACAGACATTTAAGGGTAGTTTCTCAAATTCAGGGATCAATATGTGTTTCTGGTTTCTCTCAGTGGTTAAATTCCCATGCCAGGCTGCCTGTCTTTGGATCCTATCTTTATCCCTACTGTCTCCACAGCTAGGATGTTATTTAACTTCTGGTTCTTCCATGCCCTTGGAGTGTCACTGTGGGGATGACAACTTACCAACTACCTGGCTCTGGTGAGGATAAAATGAGGCAGAGTCTTTAAACACTGCTAGGCACGCAGTAAACACATAGCAGGGGCTAGTTGCTGTTTTGTTTGCTTGTTTTTAAAGGGGAACACATTTAATTTTTTTCATTATTTTGTAAATTAGAACTTTGGTGGTAGACACTTCTCCTGACCTTTCCCATTGATTACCTTAACCACCAGCATTCTCAGACTACACATCTAACCCTTTCTTTTGATGTATGAGTTGCCAGTGGGGGCTGGGGAAGAGATGACCCAGTGGTAACACTGCTTGCTCTGCAAGGATGAAAACCTGCTTTTGAATTCCTACAACCCATGTAGGGAACACCTGCCAGTAACTCCAGTGCTGTGATGGACAGAGGCAGGAGGATTGGTGGGCTTTTTAGCCACTAGCCTAACTCCCTGCTCAGTGAGTGATCCTGTCTCAGGGAAATAAAGATCAAAATGAAAGAGCAAGACATCCAACATCCTATTCTGGCCTCCACACTCTCACTCATGGGCTCACAAACTTTCTTACATATATGTTCCAATTGTACACCACATACACAATACAGAACACAGACAGATGGACACACACACACACACACACACACACACACACACACACACACACAGAGAGAGAGAGAGAGAGAGAGAGAGAGAGAGAGAGAGAGAGAGGTGAGTTACTAGAAATATCTCAATTCCCTAAGCTTATGGAGAATTGTTCCTTCTTTCCTGGGGTATGTGGTCAGTGGTTCTTTTTTGTTTGTTTGTCGGTTTTTCAAGGCAGGGTTTCTCTGTGGTTCTTAAGTGACAGAATCAGAAACTTAACCTGTAGAAGATACCTGGTAGATCCTGTCCATTCCTTACTCTTCATGATTGACATGAGAACTCAAGGATGGCCTAGGGATCTTGATAGCCTGGTGAATGTCAGTGCCTCAGTTTAACTCTGATTCTTGATGAGGACCCAGTTCAGTCCTAGACTGCATGGAGCAAAATTCCAGTCCATTTTCCAACTAGCCTGGCTATTGGTGAATTCCACAGTGAGAGAGGCCCAAATTCAAAGGACCCCAAAGCCGTATGAACAAAGGTAGAGACTTCTAGCCTGACATTTCTCCCAGAGTCAAAGACTTTTTCCTAATGGTGGAGCAGGCTGATTGTGCTTAGGTCTTCTCCACTAAATGCTCCAACATGTGACATTTTTTTTTTTCACACAGGAATTAAATCTTAAAATTCTCTGCATCTTTCTGCAGAAAAGCCATTGGTACCCAGGAGGGAGAATACAGGGTAAGGAAATAGGATCAGTTCAGGCAGCACTGGAAATGCACAGGAAGGGAACCTGATTTTTCATGTGCCCTTCTAAGGGTCTATCTCCACTTTATGAATGAGGATGCTGAGATTCAGAGAGCTTAAAAAGTGTCTCAATGACAGTGATCGAATGAGGACCCAAACTCCTTCTCTAGTTTCAAAGATTACACCATTTCCAGATTTCCCATTCTGATTTTCCTTTCCCAGGCATTCTCTATATCTTAGGGTTACTATTGCTGTGATGAAACACCATGACCAAAGCAACTTGGGAAGGAAAGGATTCATTTGGCTTATACTTCTACAGCACTGTTCATCACCAAAGGAAGTCAGGACAGGAACTCAAATAGGATAGAAACCCGGAGGCAGGAACTGATGCAGAGACCATGGAGGGGTGCTGCTTACTGGCTTGCTACTTATGGCTTATTCAGCCATGAGTAAGGACCACCAGCCCAGAGATAGCACCACCCAAAATGGGCTGGGCTCTCTCCCATCAGTCACTAATTAAGAAAATGTCCTCCAGCTGGGCTTTAGGGAGGCATTTTTTTTCTCAATTGAGATTCCTTCCTTTCAGATAACACTAGCTTGTGTCAAGTTGACAAAAATACCTATCCAGCACACTATTATTTTCATCATTGATGGTTCACTTTCTTTGTTGACTTGAGTGGAGTAAGGAATGTCCAGATAGCTGGCAAAACACTTGTTTCTGGGTATGTCTCTGAGGGTGTTTGCAGAGGAGATTAACTCTTGATCAGTAAATTGATTGAAGAAATAGGCAGCCATGATCCTATTCATCAGGCACCTGAATAAAACAAACAGGCAGAGGAATAATATATTTATTCTCCTTCTAGACCTGGAACTTCCATCTTCTCCTGCCCTCAGATGGATGAATCAGAGCTCCTGTTCTTTGGCCTTTGGTCTTAGACTGAATGACATCACTGACTTCCTGGTTCTTCTTTTTAGTTCTCTAATTTAGTAAGCATTCTGTGGGGGTTCTACAATAAATCTCTTATTTTCTATTATCATCTATCTATCTATCTATCTATCTATCTATCTATCTATCTATATCTATCATCCCATCTATTATCTAACATCCCATCTATTATCTATCATCCCATCTATTAACTATCTATCTATCTATCTATCTATCTATCTATCCATCCATCCATCCATCTGTCTATCTATTATCTAATCTATCTTGGTTATGTTTGTTTGCAAAGTGCTAATACCCAACCATTTTCAAAACTTCCATCCAGAGAAGGAATAAACACTTAAGTATGTGCATGAACTTAAGTTAATGTGTCACATTCCAGGGGGTAAATCTCATTTTAAGATCTTTTGCCAACTCTAGAATAAAAGGCTTTATTTCATTGTAAATATTTGGTCATTATGGCTAGCGAAATGTAGAGAGACATTTTGGAGATTATACTTCTAAAATAGTATAATTATGGCCCTGATGTTGGTCTTGCTAATCATATCAACAGCAACAACAATGGTGATTAAAATAATGATGAATGTAATGACTACAGGAGGGGCTTGAGCTAGGAATAGCATACAATGTCATTTATGTAAATAACTTCTTTTAACTTTTAGCTGTGACCCTTCTAGATGGATATTGTTAATATCAATTTGTAAGTGAAGAAGCCTCGGTTCAGAAATGCCTTCTTAGAATCACATAGATAGTAAGCATTAGAGTTTGGATTTGATTGTAGTTCCATGTGTCTGCAGACACTGAGCATAGACTTGCCCTCTGTCATCCTGGCGAAAGCTAGGCTGTGAGGAGACCCTTGAAAGTAGCCACAAAGTCCTTTCTTTCTGTAGGTTTTCCTGCTTTTCTTATGCATAAGGCCACACAGATGCATAGAGGACAATGGGTGCCTTGACTAGTCTCACAACAAAGCAGTAAAGGGGAAATCCTGTTTTTGGTACCCCAGTGAAAGGAATTCTTAAATAGCATGATCACCCAGAATCACAGGTTAGCTAGATTCTCTTAGTGTCTTTTAGTTCTGTGTCTTGTTTCCATGAGCCATATTCCTAGGTTCATTTTCTACTCAAATTGATTTTTTTCAAGAAAAAACTAGGCCACTGTTTAGTTTTTGTATATGCTCAGTTGATATCCTGAGGTTGGAAAGGAAAGAATTCATGTCTTAGAGGTTTTATAGGATAGTGGTTGCCTCCCTATTTCAAGCTGCCAAGACATTTAATTCAAAATATCCTTAAAAATCATTATTTATATTCTCATGAAAGGAATCAAAGTTTGTAAACTTGAGAGCCGGAAGAACAGGAGGGGGTTCACGGCTTCTTGGAAGGATCTCTGTGGATTCTATTGACAGGCACAAAAAAAAAAAAAAAAAAAAAGCAATATGCCCACCTTTATGCTGTGGAAGATGGCAAAAGAGTAGGGGTAATTTTAGTGCACAGTGAAAGTGAACCAGCAGCTTATGAGATACATATGAAATTACTATAATGTTAAGTTTAGATAGTGAGTGAGGAAATAGCTTGTGAGAAAAATGGGATTCCTAAAATGTGTTGAATGTGACTGTAGAATGTAAGTCACTAATCTGTAAAACATGCTGAAGAAAAAAATGGCATAAAAAATAAGTGACAGGAAAAGAAAGACTTATTTGCAGATAAAAAAGGATGGAACATTCAAGTCCTGCTCATTCCATTCCTGGGCTGGCAGCTATACCTTCTCCAAATTGTCCCTCCATTAGCAATGCCCATTCTGGTCGCACATATTCACTGTTGAAACGACACACAGAGCTCTTCAGCAGGCTAATCGGGGAGCCATGGCTATGGCTGTTGTCCTAGTTCTAAAGTTTCTCTGCTAGAGTAAATGTGTGTCATTGGCCATGGTACCTTCTCCCTGGGTCTGCTTGCCACAGTCACACTGTTTTATTTCTGGTCCTCACCACACATCATCAGTGGGGAAGGCTGTTGTGGGAGAGAAAGAGGGAGTATGAAGACTGCCCACCCCAGGATTCTGAGAGTGCACTCTTCCATCTGATAGTGTCCTTCCCTAACCGTGTTCACTCACCTCACTCTTTCCCCTTTGCTTTTCATGGTGGACTTTAAATTGAGACACTAAACGACTTTTGCCCATATTCACTTCGGAGGCTTTCCACCTTTGCATCCAGGTCAGTTCCCATTCGATGTCCTGATTAGCTCATTTGGATCTCCTTATGCTTTCACCAGTATATCTGTCTGTTTTCTTGGATAAGACACCAATGATAAATGCTTTCACTCCATCCAAGGGCCTAGGAAAGAGCTGTGCCAAGAGTTTGGGATGGAGGCAAACCCATTTTGGAGAGCGCTCATGTGTGTTGAAGAAGAAAGCAATCAAATAAATGTGCTGCATCGCATCTCAAATATGGTCTCAGGCCCTCTGCCAAGGAGTCCACGAACATTTCTTTTCTTATGAATTTGTGTTTTTTCCATTAGGAAAATTACCAAGCCTTTGAATTAACCAGATTAGCGCTGAAGGAACATAGGCTGTCTGTCATTCACACAGGGTGCATTTGGAAGGAAGGAAGACTAATTGCTTGTAAAATAGGCCCATAAATAACAAAGGATTTTAATAACTCCCGGAGACTTAGTAGCTCATATTGAGTGACCTCCTTGATATATTATTGATGCCTTTTGTGCATTTTTTAAATATAACATCTTTTTCTCTTCTGGCCACAGTATTGGATTGCTCATTTACTATGTTTTAACCACAAACTTCTTGCCACTATCAGTCACACGGCCCTAAGTGAAATATAGATTATAAAAGAAACACTTCCCACACATTTATGAAATGGTTTCCAGCTGGTCTTTAAGCGTCTCCAATTCCCTCTAGATGTAAGCGTTTATCTGCTAATGCTCATCACCAGGCACTTTCCTTGCTCGGTTTCAAAAGTGGGAATGTGGAGATTAAAGTCAATGTTTTAAGAGATTTGTTGTTGAGAAGCAAAATTGATACAAATATCATGGTTCTATAGGAAGAAAGGTTTTCTCTTTTTGAGATAGGGTCTTGCTATGTAGCCCTGGCTAAGTTTGGAACTCACTACATAGACCAGGCTGGCATCCAACCCACAGAGCTCTGCCCACCTCTGCCTCCTGAATGCTGAGAGTAACAGTAGGCATCACTTTTTATTTGTATTTCATGTACATCGGTGTTTTGCCTGCCTGTATGTCTGTGTGAGGGTGGCAGATCCCCTGGAATAGGAGTTATAAACAGTGGTGAGTGGCTACATGGGTGCTGGGAATTGAACCTGGGTTCTCTTAACCACTGAGCCATCTCTCAAAACCTGAGACATCACCTTTTAAGCACTATATAGTCAAGTTATACCACCCAACAAATGTTAACCACCTTTGTTGGGGAATATAAAGTTTTGTGCTTCTGCAGCCTAGAGGAATGGAGTTGGGCATTCTGGAGGGTAAAGCAGGGGTCTGTGTTGAAGTCCCAAGAGTTCCATATATCCCTGCAGAGAACTTAGGGTTGTGGGTGTAATCTGTGGGAAATTGTTTGGCAAGGAGAAAAATACCCGTTTGTGACCATAGGGACTATAGAACTGTACCACTGTTTCTCTGCTTTGGTGGCTCTGAAGGCTTTGCATGCTGCCATAAGTCGCAGCCCTGGATGAGCACTCTTGGGGACTTCCTAACAGAAAGGGGGTTAGGGACTCTGTCCCTTCAGACAAGTTTTAGGAGCAGAGAGATACAGATACCTGTGTTTATAATTTACAAAACCAGGTAAATTTTTTTCCTTTGTAAAAGTAAAATTCTAATTGTTTTGCTTAATTAAAACTTTTACCTTTGGGGGAGAATTTCTTACATAATCACATCATTTCCACCCTCTTTCTCCCCCTAACTCCTTCTGTGTCTTCTTTACTCTCTCTCTCTCTCAAATTCATTACCTCTCTGTAATTATTATTGGTGTGTGTGTGTGTGTGTGTGTGTGTGTGTGTGTGTGTGTGTGTGTGTGTGTGTGTATAACCTGCTGATCCAATCAGTATTGCTTGTATGGATATGTATTTAATGATGTTTAAGGCTGACCACTTGGAACTGGATAACCTACAGGGGTGGAGTTTGTTCCTGGGGAAGATTTATTTTCCTTTTCTCAGCAAAGCCATTAATTGCCAATAATTCTTCATCTGGGGTGAGGCCCAGTGAGAGTTCCCTTACTCTCATCAGCTAGAGTTGTCAGGCAGGTCTTGTTTAGGGGACCATATTTTTGAGATTTCATGGGTGTAGCTTCCTTGTAGTGTCTAGAAGACACTATCTTGCAGCAGACATCCTGGTCCTTTTATTATCTTTCTTCCTATTATGCAATCTGGCCTTCCTCATTGCCAGGCTAGGATTATAGTAGTTGCAGGGTTCATTTAAGGTGATCCAATTTCTGGCAAGATACATGGCAGTATCTACTAGCCATGCAGGGGAGTTCTCTTTCACCATATGATAGAGTACCTGGGTATAAAGTAATACAGTCCAGGGGAACTCTGCAAGCTGTAGCTTGGCTACTAAGTCCTCAGAGTTCACTGCATCCACCAATCACAGGCCTACTTTTGCTTCTTGTTAGCTTTCTTTGACTAAAAGGAATGGGGTGAAGTCCCACCCCTTTGGAGAGCAGTAGGCAGTTTCTCCTGTTTTCTATTAATGAGCATAAATACATTTGTGTCAAGAATACTCTGAACTGATGTTCCAGAGCTGTGCAGTTCCTTAACAATAGCCTCCCACTGCCTTGGTGAACCACAGATAAGGGTAGCTTTCCTGGGTGGGTTTTCCCAGACTCTGGTTACTTTAAACTGCTCAAAGTTTTGTTCAGCTTTGTTTTGTTTTAACCATTGTGGATGGTTTTAAAAAAAAGTTGTGAAAAGTAAGTCCTGGATTAGATAAATTTCAATACATTTCCTTTCCACAAGGTCATTCAACATTCTGAATACACTATTGTTCATTGTATGCCCTGGAATTAATAGTTTTCAGGATACAGTGTCAAAAACACTGAACAGTGACTCCATACCCGCTCTAGGAAAACAGTTGACTTCTTTACCATGAGCAGTTAAGCAAAGCTTTTGACAGCCCCCAGTGTCATAAGTTGGAGAATACAGGGAAAGAAAGGAAGACAAAGCATGGAAATATACAAGAAGACACACAAGGAAGCAAATATTCCTGCTTCAAGAGGCTGGAAAGATGGCTCAGTGGTTAAGAGTACTTTGCTGCTCTTCCTGAGGAACTGAGTTTGGATCTCAGTACCCATGTTGGGTAGCTCACAACTGCCTTACTTATAGTTCTAGGGAATCCAATGCCCTCTTTTGGCCTCTGAGGGTTCCTACACACACACACACACACACACACACACACACACACACACACACACACACACGAAATAGATCTTCAAAACCAATTCCAGCTTCAGAAATAACTGTTTTAACTCATAGCATGCTTCCTTCCATTTAGTAAATATATATATATATATATATATATATATATATATATATATATATATGTACGTACGTACGTACGTATGATTATACTTATCATGTAAGTATACACATTTTAGATAATTATAACTGTATTATATGTATCATTTGACATTCTACATTTGAAGCCTAATGTCTGTATGCATCAAAACAAGGGAAATATGTTATAATTTATAATTAGATTATTCCCATTTTATGATAAAAATAATATATAAATAGCATATTTGATAAATTAAGCTCAAAGGAAATGCCCAGGAAGCAGTTAGAACTTTGTCCCTCAAAATTCTGACTTAAATTTTTTTTTATGCAAAGTATTTCCCAGATTCCAAAGAAAACTTTGACAGCTTCATGACTTTTCTTATCTTAAACAAAACAAAACAAAACTGCCACTTATTTATTTATTTATCTCTGTGTGGTGTGTGCTTCTACCAGGGCATACATGCTGAAGAGGAGTTGGGTTTCTGGGTATTGAACTCAGGAAGCAAGGCTTGGTGGCAGGTATTCTTACCCACTGAACCACCTCATCATGACTTTCGTGATCACAAAGTTATTTGAAGTCCCATGAGCATTGTTCAGACATGACAACTTTCAATCCAGAAAAAAAAGCCCCTTTTTATTTTTTTAATTTTAAAGGTGAGCCTCTTCCATGCCCACACAGGTGGCATGTTGGAATCAGCCTCTTTCTTGCCTACTCCTTCCTGCAGCTAGCAGGACAGGGATGGGTCAGAGGTCAGGAGTACAACAGGAAGGTAGGCTACACTTTGCAGCTGGCTTCTGAGAGTGCCAAGGCCCCTGGCAGTGCAATTCACTCTGTATGGACCTGCTCTGTTATCATTCTGCCCATGTGCTCTGTGTAGAATCCCCTGCAACAGGGCCTAGCAGGTGCATCTCTTGGGTTTGTGCTATGGTTTACTGGGGGGCAGGGGGCCCCTTGATTCACTATCGCACTTCCTTTTCTGCTGTTGCCAAGTCACAAACACTTTCTCACATTCGATTTAGAACCCAGGGTTTGTCTTCCAGCTGCACCAGCTGCTGCCTCAAGCTTATAGAACGATCCCTTTGAGTCCTCTTCCCGAGGCCTGAAGTGCAGGGAGAAACATTCTTCACACATAGCACAATTTCTTCTTGAGAAACCCTCTCCACAGCCCTCTTCCCCGACTCCTTCTCTCAGCCCTTTTATATTTTAAATGTAAGCTAGGTGTTCCAGAGAGTTAT
The DNA here is from genome assembly GCF_003668045.3 of Cricetulus griseus. Classification (NCBI taxonomy): domain Eukaryota; kingdom Metazoa; phylum Chordata; class Mammalia; order Rodentia; family Cricetidae; genus Cricetulus; species Cricetulus griseus. The sequence continues at coordinate 414,882,200 of NC_048595.1, forward strand.
AAAACTCATGTTCAGCTGAGTCTTTTTAAAAGGATGCATTTGGATTCACACCTCCTTTGGAACACAGCAAAGATTTTTATCTTTGTGTCTCTGTTAAGGCTTCGCTTTTAATCTCTGTTACAAAAATATTGTACATGTATCATCGGATTTCTCTTAAAGGGATCATTTACCCTGGGTGGCTTGCCAGAAGTAAGAGTGTTGGCTTAAGGGATTTGGAAAGAGTATATTCATTCTGAATGCAGAGCTGTTTTATTTAACCTAGAGATGGAAAGAGAATGGTTGGGCCAACTTGGGGGTACAACAGGTGGTTAAGAATAAGCTGGTAGATGTATGCTCAGTGGCGCCAGGGTGGGTCCTGGAGTTTTTCCTGTAGTATTCAAGGCTTTTCATATTACAGTACTCAGTAGCATCACTCAGTGCAGGAAAGCTTCCAAGGGACAAGGCCATGTTTGTAATCGCAACGGGAGAATCCTCAGGGCCAATGATTAATGGATCTCTTATTAATGATAACCAATGTTCATAAGGCACTCAGCAAACCCTGTCACAGCTACACTCACACATATCAACTTAGACCTCATATCAACTCTACAAAATAAAAGTAGGATTCCAAGTCCATATTATATAGATGGGGAGATTGAAGTGACTCATATTATACATGACACAGTTGAAGGTTGAGTCCAAGCCATCTATCATCTAATTTCTGCTACAGAGGTGAGTCTACTCATTGACTGGAAGTACTTATGATACTAAACAAAACACTGGCTGTTGGCCACACAGAGAACACTGCAAACATATTCAGAGACAACAGATTTCTAGAGGGCAACAGACCAGAGAGGTGCAGAGAGGAGCAATTAGCTATAGAAGTGGGTGCTTTATTTTTCTCCATCCTCTTCTGGCTAGTTTTATATCAACTTGACAAAAGCTTGAGTTACCTGAAAGGAGAGAACTTCAATTGGGAAAATGCCTCCATGACATGAGGCTGCAGGCAAGCCTATAGGGCATTTTTTTAAAAACTAGTGATTAATGGGGGAGGGTCCAGCCTATTGTGAGTGGTACCTTCCCTGGACTGGTGGTCCTGGGTTCTATAAGAAAGCAGGTTGTGCAAGCCATAGGGAAGAAGTCAGTAAGCAGCTCCCCTCCATGACCCCTCCATCAGCTCCTGCCACCAGGTTTCTGCCCTGTTTGAGTTCCTGTCCTGACTTCCTTTGTTGATAAGCAATGATGTAAAAAACTGAATAAATCCTTTCCTCCCCAAGTCATTGCTTTGGTCATGGTGTTTCATCACAGCAATAGTAACCTTGACTAGAACAAATTCCCCAGCCTGATTATGCCCGCTGCCTAGCAGATGTTTAGTAAAATGTCATTGAGTAAACGAATGTTACAGGTTCTATATTGCTAATAACATAAGTGCCTGTTTTCTATGGATGTCTTCTACCCCACTGCCATCTTTAGTTGTCATAGCAACAGGGAGAGGTAGATGCTACAGCCTCTGTATTGAAAGGAAGCTTGTGCTTTAGAGCAATCAAGAGTTTATCTTACAGTTGGTCAGCCACAGATACAAATTCCAAACTGCCATCTGTCATGTTCTTCTTACTTCATGCCTGTCAGTCATGTACTGTGATTACTAGAAGACCAACATTAAGTACTGGCTTACTCATTCCCGCCTTGATATCTCATTTCTAAAGCCTAGCTAGTGTGTCCTCATTTAAATTCCTTGAACTCAGTCTTGCTATTAAAGTATTTTTTGTGTGTGTCTCCAAACTGATTGCTTGCATCTTTTTCATTAAAATTAAGCTGAAATAGCCCCATTCGCCTAATGACTTAACACAATCTCTTCTAATTCAGAACACTATTGGCTTTGTTAGAAAACCTGCAACTGCATTTTTCTCACATGACATATTTTGAATTAATTATTCCATCCTGTTGTAGCCTTTTTCTGAACATAAGCCTGCAGCTCTGTGAGGAGCCTGAGAAGTCTTTCCCTCGTGCCTTCTCAGGACCAAGTGTCTTCCAGCATTGCAAAAGCCAGTGCTCAGACCCAGTGCCATGGACACAATCTTCACTCTCATTTGCCCCTCACTCCTGACTTCAGTTTTTTCACATATGAAATGAAGAGTTACGACTATGTTAAGGAAAGCATCAGGTATACCTAGGGCAGACATCATGAATCACTCTGGGAATCTTCCCTGCTGACTCTCAATGTAGATCTGCAAGGAAGTTTCCCAGGAGCTGAGGAACTGGCACTTATGGTGAAAGCAGGCTTCTGTCTTTGGTAAATGGGATGCTCATGTCTTATGGAGGCCTAATTCTAGCATTTGTAGAGCCTACAGCAGGAGCAGAAATGGAGTCCACACTCTGTACATCTAAATATTTAAAAGGTATGAACCATCAAGGGGTAAACAGTCATTTTCTCTCCTAGAACCATTATGCAAATAGCCCAAAGGTGGAAGTAGCCTTCGGGTCCATTAACAGAGGCATGGGTAGTTAGGATGTAGTATCATTCAGCTTTAAAAAGGAAGACATTCTAGCATATACTTGGACATGAATGAGCCTGAAGGACTTTATGCTAAGTGAAGCAAGCCAGTCACAAAAGAATAAATACTATATCATTCTACTTAATGAGATACCGTGAGTGGCTAAATTCATGGAGAGAGAGAGTGTGGCTACCAGGAGTGGGAGGGAACAGGAAAGGGAGTTCTTTTTAATGGATATGGAATTTCAGTTTTGTGGGTTTGGAAAGATGGATGTCTATACACTTTCAAATGATGGAGGTGAAAATTTTATGTTATATGCATTTTGTTAAAGTTATTACTATTATTATTACTATCACCATCATCATCATCATTATTTGAGATAGGGTCTCAGTCCTTGTCCATACTACGAGGGGACCTCCTTGCAAGTGTGTGCTTACTCTAGCTTACACAGCAAAGCTCTGTCCACACTTATGGGAACAGCTGTCCTTGCCACCTTTCAGGCCTAGCTCTGAGTGCCTTGTTGGTGCATTGTAGCTACAGAATTTGGACAAAGGGACTGCTGTCCTTGGGAGGCTTGGGGCCCATTGTGCAGATGGCACTGAATGCTATTTTAAGGGAAGTGATGGTAGGGACTTGGGCTCTGCATTCATCCTACTAGAAGGCTGCAGTGACAAGAGGCAAGAAGGTGGCGACAGTGTGTGAGGAGGACAATACTTTTTATTTATTTTTATTTTTTCAGTCACAAAGATGTGCTGCTGTGTAGCCTAGGCTGGCTCAAACTTGTGTTCTTCCAGCCAAGTCTCCTAACTGCTGAGATAATAAGCTCGTATCATTATACTGAACATAATGACTCTTCAAGAAGCCAAAAGGAGGTAGAAGAAGCAAGGGACAAGGCGGGAGATACTGTGGGATTTAGAGTCAGACACTTTTAAGAATAGGCAGCAGTGGAGAATGTTTATAAACTGAGAAAAGGGACTATTAGGACAGGAAGGTGGGAATGGTGATGAGTGGGATAAGCAGTGTTGGGATCAAGCCGGAGGGGGGGTAGGCTTGGCCGTGAACTAGGTGTGGGTTGATTCAGTTTCTGAAGCTGGAGATGGTGGCCAGTTTGAGAAAGATGGCAATTGGAATATTGAGGCAGATTAATTTCTGTGGTAACAGCCACATGCTGAGAATGAAAGGAGAGAGATGTGCTGCTGAGTGTTTGGAGTAACTAACTGCTTGGGAGAATAGGGGAAACTGCTGATCTGGGCAGTTAAAGCAATTGTCCCGTGGCGCATACCAAAGCAACATTTGTTGAGCATGAACTCTGAGTGTCAACAATCTGCAAGGGGGGCTGGCAAGATGGCTCAGTGGTAAAAGTATTTGCTGCCAAGCTTGACAACTGAGTTCCATTCCTGGGACCCACATGGTGGGAGGAAGAAACTCAGCAAATAACTAAAAAATGTAATAGAAACAGTCTACATGGTCAAATCTTCCCCCTCCTCCAGAAGGAAGCTGCCCATGTAGAAGGCAGAGGACACAAGTCTGTGGGTATGGTCTAGGAAGTTCCTGTACTGCATGGAAAGTGGTTAGAAGACCAGATGTGCAAGGGAGTGAGGCACTCAGGTAACAGGAGAGAAAAGGCGAGTCACAGTGGTCTGTAGGCTTGGGGCAGAAGAGAGGCAGTGGCGGGGAGGAGGGTGGGGTTGGTGTTATCTCACATAGAGAAGTCAAAGAAAAGCATATCTAAGTATTAAACCTGACTGTAAGGGAGAGTCATGGATATCGGTGTTCAAGATCTCAGAGGGGAATAGTTACAGTTGCTGTGGTAGGATTTGGGGTAGAAAGCCCTTAGTGGGAGGCTGGAATAAGCTAGGTGGGGCTGAGAATATGATGGAAATCTGGTGCCGAGACTAGTTGGACTTTATTCACAGTAGCTACGTTTCTCCCACTTAATTAGTTCCTGGTTATTTCCTCAGAGACTAGGAAGCCTCTGGCACTAAGGTAGAGAAGTAATAGATTGCAATCAATGGTGGGGAACTCAGGGAATGCAATGCGATCTCCTTTAGAAGTTAGGAGCAGGAACAGCTTCCCTTGAGAGAGTAGCAGGAGAGGAGCTAGGGTTCTCAGAGTTAGAGGCTGAGGTGAGGGCAGGAGGATCGGGAAAGAAGTCAGTGCCGCTGAGGATACGGAGGATAGTGGGAACACATGGGGGGTGGGACAGCAAGGTCAAGAGTGATCAGACCAAGTATAGGAATGCAGGCTAGAGTGGAGACCATGGACATTTGATGCCAGGCTGATGCGATTTTGTACATGGTGGTTAAAAGATAAAATAGAGCTTGGAGAAAACAGAAAATTTGACAACAGAATATACAACCCTCTCCTTTAAGATAGAAGCCTCTGAGTGTGCTGTTCGGGTTTAATTTGTACCACTGATTAAGAACGTAGAATCACACAGGGATATAAATTATCACTGAATCTCACAGGGATGTAAAGATGAAAACATGAAGGGAAAGGGATGAACCGAAGGGGTTGCATACTGGCTCTGGCCTAGACTGGCAGAGACACATGAAAATTCCAAAAGGGGCAGTGTGCTCTATGCTTGATTGTACTGTCTAGGGCTTGATCAGGCCGGGAATCTGCACTGACAGAGCCCCCACCTCACACCACCTAGGAGTTCAGCAGCTTGGCAGATGGGGACTGGGTGTCTCAGAAGATTCAGCTGTGTGAGGTGGTTTTCTCAAGGGAGAACAAGAGGACTAGGGGAGGTAATTTATGTTCATTAAGTCTCTGCGCTAGGCATTTCATATGCTCTTATTTAGTTCTCACGATAATGCTAGAATGGGGGAAAGCACCATTATCTGCAGTTTAGAAGTGACCTGTCAACTTCCCTGCAACAGAATGTAAATTTCTGTGTGAATGTAGCTTTTTTCTTCCACAAATCTCAAACCAGACAATGCATTCATAGACAAAACAAAACAAAACAAAACCCTAACCAACAGAGCATAAAAGTCAAGTAGTTCAGCATATGGCCTCCACCGATGCCTTTAGATTCTCTGCAATATTTTCTTGTACCTTTTGTGTCTCCTTTGTTTGATCTTGGCTCAGGGCCTATCTGTTTTGTCATTTGACAGGATTCTCAGAGCTCTTTCTAACCTTCAGCAGTAAAAATATTCAAATTGTATGCTTTAAAGAGTAATTTATTTCAGATTGCCTGTCTCTGGGGAAGCATCTCTGATGAACTCAGTGAAGGTTAGTCTTTGCTACTGACTAGTGTGGAAACTCAGCAAGACAGGCAACCCTCTGATTTCCTAGTTCTAAAACAGGCATGATGATTCCTCTGCTGCTTACCTCCCTGGATTAATGTATAGCTGAAAGAGCAGGAAATGCTATGCAGACAGCAAGGCCTGCTGCTCTGAGTCAGGGAAATTTGGAGTCGCAAGCCTTTATCTGAAAACCTTGGAGTGTGGAATGCTGCAGGACTTGTCTGATGTTGGAAAGAATGAGCATCACAGATACTGCACATCACTCAGTGTTCCTGTTACGGTCTGAAGCAGTTTTCTCTGATCCCACGCATGAATATTTCTTCAGTGAGACACTACTATTCACTTCTGGAGGGCTAGATAAAGATCACAATTGCCTTGTTTTCATTGAGGTTAATAAGTAGGATGAATAATAGCCATGTGTATGCGTGAGGACCTAATCCCTGCACATGCTACCTTGTAAAAGAGAAGTGACTGAGTTAAGGAGTCTGACATGTGAGATCACCATGGGTTACCTAGTGAGTCCTAAACACCATCACTCGAATCCTTATAAAAGAAAGGCAGAGCCAGATTTAACATAGGGAGAAGATAAAAACAACATGACTTCAGAAGCAGGTGGACTGAGTCGAGGAACACCAGTAGCCACTAAACGTTGGAAGTTGAGGTCTGGATTGACCCCTACAGCTCTGTAGTTGTTTGAGACAAGGGCTGGATCAGTCCCTACAGCTATAGGAGTAATGTAGCCCTGTAGACACTTTGACTTTGACTCAGAAAGACTGATTCTATACATCTGGCTTATGCAACTATGCAAGCATATACTTCTATTGTCTTAGACACCAGGTTTGTGTAGACTTGTCTCAGAAGTTCCAGGCAACCAGCACAGTCAGGTTTATGCTATTAAACAAATGATGAAAAAGTCCACTTTCAGATTCTGTGAACCAGATATACGTCTGCATGAGTCAAAGTGGTAGCCATGCCACTTATTTGCTTTATTGCAACATTGTGGTGGCGAGGTGCATACTGTTATGTTGAGGGTAAGGGGTGGGTAAGTCTCCTCAGTAGCAAAGTGAGCTGCAGCAGGGACAATGTGTTTAACCTCAGAGGCACCAGGGCATTTAGTCTCGGTGATTCAAGAAGTCGCTGGGTGGGGGTTCTGTTCTGCACAAGTGTCTCTCAAGAGTCCAAGTAAATAAACACAGGCAAAAGAGTCTGGATCAGGTGTAGTTCTGGGTAAGAACTAGCATCAGGAGATGGTGGAAGTAGGTGAGTTACTGCTATGATTTGACTATTTGTGTACCTCCAAAATTTGTATGTTGGAGTATAAACCACATGCTAAAGGTATTAAGAGGTCAGGCCTTTGGGAGGACCATTAGGGATCTTCTTATAAAAAGGAATTTGAGAGCTGTCTGGATCTTCCATCTATTTATTTTGATTCTTTGTTGTTGTTTACCAGGTGAGGACACAGTAAGGAGGCAACATCTTGGAACCAGATACCAGCTTCTGCCAGGTGTCATTTCCTGGTACCTAGATCTTGGTCTCCTCTGATTCCAGAATTGTGAGCAGTAAATGTCTGTTCGTTTATAAATAACTCAATGTAAGGGATTTTTTTTTTTCGACAGCAGTACAATGACTAAAAGAGTTACAATAATGAAAAAGTAAAAAACAGAGAAATTGATACAAAGGCATAGTGTGTGTGTGTGTGTGTGTGTGTGTGTGTGTGTGTGTGTGTGTGTGAACATGCATGTGTGTGACCCCAATAATAGAGTGGTAGTCTGAATGCAATTGGCCCCATAACCTTATAGGGAGTGGTCCTATTAGGAGGTGTGGACTTGTTGAAGAAGTATGTTGCTGTGGTGCTTTTAGATAGATTTTACTCAAGCTTCCCTCAATGTGACACTTAGTCCACTTCCTGTTGTCTTCTGATCAAGATGTAATCAGAACCATGGCTGCCCACATGCTGCCATACTCCCCACCATGATGATAACGGACTAAACCTCTGAAAACTTAAGCCACCCGAATTAAATGTTTTCCTTTATACCAGTTGCCGTGGTCATGGTGTCTCTTCACAGCAACAGAAACCCTGACTAAGACAAGTAAGTAGTTATACTATTTTGGTGAGAGAGGTTCTAAGAAAGCATCATGGGGATGAGATGGGAATGATGGCTTAAGAAAAATACAGACTTGATCAGTGTCAGCCGGAATAGTTGCAAGACAAACTTGAGTGAATTCACAAGAAAATGGTATGTCTTGAAGAGTTAAGTAGGGGTCTGGACTGCCATTGAGGTGCTTGACTTAAGCCAGAACAACAGGAGATTGGCTCATTCATAGTCTAATAAGGAAGACAGAGGTCTCCCAGAATAACTACAGCTTCACACCCAGTTTTTACCAGGAAGTTGAGACAAATTGTCCCAGAAAGAAAGAGCTTTGGGACAAAGAAGAAAACAATCTTTAGGGGGATGGGAGAGAGAGAGCTGTTTACACTGTTGTTAATTTTAAAATATAATGCTCAAGTCTGTATCATTTCTTTTGGTTTGTTTTGAAGTTAACTTCTTGATAACAAAATGGTCCTTGTATCATAAGACCACTGTCTATGATGAAATTAGTTAAAATCACCACTTAAAAACTCATTATGTTTATCTGAGGGCTATTTAAAAAGTTATGATCTAACTTAAATGATCAACTCTAAGCCTGGTTAAGTAAACTATGGGCATGCACTCAATCAAATGTTTCAGAGCCATTAAAATTATGTTTATAATGAGTTTCTCAAGGCCTAGGAAAATGTTTATGCTGTAGTGCTGTGTGTGAAAGACTGGATGGCACATTGCTTTTGAGCACACAGAAACAAACACAATAAAAAAACTGTCTGGAAAATAATCCAGTGGGAAATCCATCAAAATATTAATAGGCTAATCATCTCTGATGGCTGAAACTATATGAGGTTGGTTTGTTGTTGTTGTTTTTTTCAAGACAGGGTTTCTCTGTGTAGTCCTGGCTGTCCTGGAGCTCACTCTGTAGACCAGGCTGACCTTGACCTCAGAGATTCACCTGCCCCTGACTTCCAAGTGCAGGTATTAAAAGAATGTGCCACCACCACCCAGGTGATCATCTTTTCATTGTTCTGTTTTCCTGACTGCCAGTATGTTTTAATTTTGATCATTTTCCTGATTTATTGATATTTCTTTGTTTTTGGAAGGAGATAATAAGCCTCTTGGGAGAGCTTGTGTCTTACTCTTTCCCTCCTCCAGAACTTGTGGTTGAGCGCAGAGTATGTGGAGCAAGCAATCTGCCACTAAGCTTCGTTCACACCCTTTTTTTTTTCTTTTTAAAGTTTTAAATAGAATTTTATTTTTATGTGCATTGGTGTGAAGGTGTCAGATCCCCAGGAACTGGAATTATAGACAATTGTGAGCTGCCATGTGGATGCTGGGAATTGAACTGAGGTCCTCTGGAAGGGCAGACACTTCGCTTAATCACTGAGCCATCTCTCCAGCCCCATGCGTTCACACCTTTTTAAATGATTTTTTTATCTTGAGGCTGGCTCTAGTTAAGCTGCCCAGATAGCCTTGAATTTGTAATCCTTCTGCCATGGCTGGGGTTGCAGGTGCACAGCACCATGCCCAGGTGGACCTTACTTTCTTTAGTCTGGATTCAAAGTGTTTTGTGTTTCAAAAGCAATGATAACTCCAGAGACAAATGGTAGTGAGTCACATGACAGCTACATGACATCTATATGTAAAAATACAAAACAAAACCTGAATAGCCCTTCTCCCGAAAGCGGACTTCCCATTCTTTCTCCAAACCGTGTCTAAGGAGAAATGACCTGCTTCATAAAACCAGGCTGGCAAAAGACTTCAGGATGTGGGGAATAAGAACCAAACACTTTCGTTTTCCATGGAAGTTGCTTGGCTGCAGGAAGAAGCCGCATTTAGAGCTGGATGTGGGAGGGAAAGACTGTTATTCCCTCCTGCCTCCAATTTCCTGTACTGCTTGCATTCTTCAAGATTCTTCCATGCTTTTATCTCTTCCAGCATGCCTTCCCTGAACCCTGGGCGGGAGTAAGAGTCCTCCCGGCTTCCTCCCACCCCCTGCAGGACTCTCTCCCTAGACTTACATGACCTCGTCTCTCAGCCAGAAACGGTCTCAGAGAGACCGTTTTCTTATTTATGGTGCTTTTTATAACACCCAGAAAAAGTCCCTGGCAGATAGTAGGTGCTGAATAAATGTTTGCTAGATGAACTGAATAATTCTCCAAGAGTGTCAGAGAAATTGTATTAATTTCCCAGGCTGCCATAACAAAGCAGCACAAACTGATAATTTAGCAAAAACGCATTTTCTTACAATTCTTGAGTCTAGGAGCCCAAAATTAAAGCGTTGGTGAGGCTGGGTCTTTGTGGGGTTCCCGAGGAAGGGGCTGTCCCATGCATTCCTTAGCTTCCAGCTGCTGACAACCCTGGAGATCCGTTGGTTTGCAGCTGTACATATGTCCTCCACATCCATCTTCACATGGCATTCTCCCGCGAGTGTGTCTTTTGCACCATTTTCCTGCGTCTATGAATATAAGGGCACCAGATATTTTAGATTTAGGGCTTACTTTAACCTAGTTTGATCTTATCATAACCTGGTTGTGTCTGCTAAGACCCTGTTTACAAATTACTTTCATTCACAGATTCAGATTAGGACTTGAATACATCTTTAAGGAGGTTACAATTCAAGCCATAATAAACTTTAGCTTCAGTCAACAGCCTATATGTAGTACTGTACAGTCACCATGTAAAGTGGTGATACCTGGCTGTTGCACTAGCATAATGTCATCACAGAGCAAAGAGGCTGCTGGAGCACAGGGACTCTGTATGGCCAGATGCAGGAGGCTGGTTCAACATGTATCCACTAGGTACAAGTGGGCAGGAGCATGGTGAGTCAAGCAGGTGGATACAAGAAAGGACTGAGCTGAGTTCAGAAATTGGGCAAACACCGGCAAGCACAGGACACAGGAACCTGAGTTTATTGGAGCAGAAGAAAAGTTCAGTGAAGGCTTTCAAACAATTTGCATGTTGTCCCATGCATGATGGTCTACCCAGCACCTGACCCCAGATCCACATCATCAGGGACTCTGTCACTCAGTGAAGCCAGCAACAGAAAAGCCAAGGTTTTGAACTATAAAAGAAAGACTATGGCTGGACAGATGGCTAAGTGGTTAGGTGCACTGACTGCTCTTCCAAAGGACAGGGGTTCATTCCCAGCACCCACATGGCGCTTCACAGCTCTCTGTAGCTCAGTTCCAGGGGACCTGACACCCTCACCCAGGCATATATGAAGGCAAAACACTGATGCACATAAAAATAAATAAACAAATTTAAGAAAAAGATAAAACACAACAATGACAATAAAAATAACAACAACAAAACCAAATTGTGTTGGCTTTGACTGGACCTGCAAAAAACACAATTGCATTTAAATTTCTGATAAAACCAAAACACATGAATTCTACCAGGTCTATTTCATGTACAACATGTAGGTATGTGGTAATGAGTGCTTTATTTATATGTAAAATCTCTCTGTGTGTGCATGTGCATATGTGCATGCGTGCGTGAGTGTGTGTGTGTGTGTGTGTGTGTGTGTGTGTGTGTGTGTACACAGTGTGTCAGTCAGAGGACAACTTTTAGGAATAGGTTCTTTCCTTACACCATGTGAGTTCAAGGGATTGAACTCAGGTTTATAGTCTTGTGGCAGGTGCCTTTACCTGAGGAGTCATCTCAAGTCTGAAATGCTTAATATACTATGCATTGGTGTTATGTAACAATTTCTTCTTAGATAAAATTTCCCTTCTTGGAGGAAAGGTAGTTAGAGCACAGGGTGTCCTAAGAGAAGTGAAACAAACATTCGTCTGTAGGGATCTCTCAAGCTTGGGAAGAAAACAACTGAGCCCCAGGAAGTTCCTGAAACCAAGTGGATTGACTAGGTCCTTCCCTGTCTAGTAAGGACTGCTGGGAGATATTTTCGAGGTAGCTGACCATAAGAGGCAGAGAGACAGACAAGCCAAAAAACAACAACAACAACAACAACAAAACCCTGAAAAGGCAGACACTGACTGAGCTATCTGAAGAGCTTCAGACCAACAGAACTGCCTGGAAGGTGTGCAGATACTTGCAGTTCCTAGGTTTTGTGAGCTGTCACTCATGCTGGGATGGGCTTATGGAGATGCAGCTGTTTTTGAGTCATTACTGTTCCTGTAACCCTCACCCATACTCCTGTAAGTAACCCCAATAAAAACCCATTGGTTGAATTTGAGCTGGAAGTATCCTTACTTTGGTCCACTGTCAATTCCCTATTTGGGATGAGTGTACTTATCTCTCCCCAGAAAGAGTGTCACACAACCCCTGAGAAGGGTAATCAATAATAACAAAATTCAGTAGAGGAGACTAGTAGACTAGTTGCCATAAGCTATTCCTTCAAGAGAGTCACTTTTCCTGATGTCTCCAATGAACAGCTCATTGCCGAGCTGGAGAGGAATGTCAGACAGGAGCTTAATGTTTCTGCCGTAAGAAATCACATTCTATACTCGTGAGCTTTCCTATGAACTAGTTGTTCAAGAATTCCAAGCATATGGAGGATTTTAGATTTGAATATCAGAGGATGAAAAGCAAATTAATGAGTTGAAATGACCTTGCTTTGATTGGGACCACATCACTGAGTTCAGCTGAATTGAAGTAAACTTTGTAAGCCCAGGAGAAAGACAAGGGGACATGCAGGAAGGCTGATCCTCCAGGAAGGAGGTGGGGAGCTGGCATGGGTATGCATTAACATTCCAGGGATGGCTGTTTATTTCCCAGCCTTCTCATCCAGGGATTGGGAATTTAAAAGTGCAAAACCGGTAAGAACTTCATCAATCCCACCATGGTTTTCACTCCTTCCCTGTATGCTTTGGTTCTGTTTTGATAACCAGGCATATCTTTTGCAACCCAGGACAAAAAATAAAATAAATAAAAAAAATGTTTGTCCTACTGAAGGAGCTGGGCTTGACTGTGAGATGAGCTCTGAGCATTCCGGCCACAAAAATAATGAACACTCAAGAAGTTTTCTTGAGCAAGAGTTCAAGAGAAGTTGATACTGACTTACCGACTGGCTTCCACCAAAAGCTTCAGCACCCTTTTATTTGAAGTATTAACTTACTTGACCCCTCATTTGTACATGAGCAACATGGAAAACAGATTTGAAAAATCTGGTTTTTGAACTATGCCTGGCATGCTAAAGCAGTTAATGCTTTAAAACTTGGCAGTTAGAGATGAGGGTGGATTGAAATAGAGATGACCAGCTGGCTAATTGCGTGTTGCCAACATTCCCCTCCAGCTACTTTCTGGATGAGTCCTGTTTATGTCAAAGGCTGACTCTGTCCTTTACCCTCTATCGTGGCCAAGAAATGGAATGCTAAGTGTTTCACTTACGGTGTCCTTATGGAACCCAGTGCAACAATGGCCGTGATAAGCTGGACTGGGCAGGTGGTACTGGAGAGAAGGCTGTGAAGTTGCAGAACAGGCTGTGAACAAGGAAAATTCCAGCTTACTGGTCTCCAAATCTGAAGGCCGTGGTGCAAATCCAAGACCAGGTTTTCAGCACAAAGGCAGAAACCAATTACCCCAAAGCCAATCTGCCTTTAACCCTAGGGGGTCTTGTGGGTAAACTGAGGGTTGAGGTAATCAGAGATGAGACTGAAATGAAATGGCCTCTTCTCATTGGGTGATAAAAACAAACGAATGAACGAAGCAACCTGTGGTGGGTTACTTTAAAAAGGAACAATTGGTGGAGCTTGGAAGGTACTGGAAGGGAGACTATGAGCTAGATCCCCCCAGTCAAACTGCAAAGTATGAATCCATATAAAGGTATTTAAATAACTGTTTTTGAAAGGATAAAAACACTGGGCTGACCAAACAGAACAGACTTACGAACTCTGTTTTACCCAAGGGTGACCAATTTGTGCCTATTATCTACTGAAGGAGCAAGACTGAAAGTTTGAATTTTAGGGTTATAGTACTCCGTTAAAAGTGGCTTATTAATTCTTTTTCTGCAGCTGGAAGCTATTGTTTGATTTTTCTTCCATGATGAAAGCATGTAAGGCTCTCCTTGTCGCTCCTCCTCTGTGTGTATACTATGTAGATGTGCATACACTCCAGTTCGTGGAGGGCCAGAGGCTAGGGGTGTTGTCTTTTGAGTAGTTGTCCATTTTATTTTTATTTGGGGAGGGGGGCAGGGCTAGGTTGGCCAGCCAGGGAGCCCGAGGGATCTGTCTGTCTCCACTTGGGCTTATAAACACATGGCTTCTGGAAATCAAACTGAAGTTCTCATTTTTGCAAGACAAGCGATTTACCAACTGCACTATCTCCCCAACTCCCCCATCCTTTTTCTGTTGCTATGAAATAAAGGACACACTCTTGGAAGGAAGACGTTCATCTTTGAACGTTATCAGGGGGCCTGCCCCTTCCTTCCTAGAATAAACACTCAGAGTTTCCCTTTCAACCTCAGGGGTTATCAGCACACCAAATGGGGGGGTCTCTGAATCTCAAGAATTCTGAACTCCCTGCTACCTCTTCCTCAAACCCCAGTGGCTCCAAGAAGGAAGCAAACTAACTTAACCGTGAATTTTAAGTCACTTTTGTGAATTGGGCAGGAAGTTTTTGTTGACCAGAAAGATTAGTTTGCTGCATTACATAAATAAATTCCTCTCAGAGAACCTCCCCCCCTCCCCTGGAAAGCTGCATGGGAAGGCTTACAGTTGGGATAGTATTTAGCCAAAGTTGCTACCCCTTTTGAAATTGTCTAGACATTTATTTTTTGAGAACTCTTACTTGAGAATTCTCCCTAGATTCCTCAATAGGACTATTATTTTAAAATAGCTTCAATGCACATAGATTGTGGGAGATGTGTGCTCCCAGCCTTAGCTTAACCTTGCAACCACTGCTGAGCTTCTCAGAATCTTGTGGTGGGGCTGGGTTTTCTGGGCCAGTCTTCCCTCTGCGTAGACCACAGTCTTTTGGATCCACTGCCACAGTGAGATGTAAACAACCAACCATACTGCAGGATGCCAGGGCAAAAATAACATCAATAACAACTGCAACCACTTACTGTGTATGGAGCAGAGCCTGTGTGACGGTGGACAGAGACATGCACCAGACGGGTGGTGTAAAGAAGAACCAGTAAGTCTAACTGGAGGAGAAGGTTAGAAAAGCAGACTAGAGCTAGATTAGAGGGATTTGCAAATTAAACTCAAGGGGGTGGGGGGGGGGTTGGGCATCTTCTCAGAGGTAAGGAGCCATGAAAGCTTTTGAGCAAGGAATTGAATCTGTAGGAAGATCTTTTTATAATGCTTAACTATAAAGTAGCTTCAAATAGGATGAGTTTTCAGTTCGAAATAGATGAGGAAACCCAGAATGAAACTGTCTGTAGAATTTTGGGTTACATTGGGATAGCCAGTTTTGGTGAGGGATGGCTGACATGAACCGTGTGTTTTCCACACGCCATCTTTGTCAGTTCTTTACATCCACTAATATTTGTGACAACACATTGAGGTAGGTGTTACAAATACCACCCTCTTTCAGACAAGAAGCCTGAAGCACAGCACAGTAAAGAAACTGCTCAGAGATGCCAGGCATTGGAAGACACAGAAACAATGGCGACTAGTTACTTTCCTCATTTCTCTGACAGAAACAGGCCAAGACAGAAGGGATATATTCAGGATTATAGGAGACACAGTCCATCATGGTGGTGAAGGGGGTGGGAGCAGGGCTGTGGGGTGGTAGCTACAGTGTCCCAGCAGTTTGAAGCAGAGAAAACTGGTCATAACCGGGGCTGAGTTGTAATATAAAGCCCCGCCCACAACGCCCTGCCCACAACAACCATACATTTGCCAGCTAGGCCCCATGTCCATGTTCTACAACCTGCTACCTGATGTGGACCAACTCCTCAAATACAGGGCCTGTCAGAAAATGTTTCACAGTCAGATCATACCACCTATGTAGTCTGGCTCAGAGCACTGGCCTCAACACTGCTGTCATGGAGATACTGAGGCCTGGCCTGGGACTGTTGCTACCACCTGATCTTATTGTCCACTATGTTTGTACATAGACTTCTTGCTCACGAGGTGTCCCTTTCAGGTGTTGACATCACGAAACTCAGAATGCTTGCCAGTTCCTGCGTCCATTTCAAAGGAGTATTATGAGCAAAGGGAGGGAGAGTGATGAGACAGACACACTGTAAAAATGTCTCTCAGACTGCCTACTGCGTTCTAGCAGAGCAAGAAGGGAACCAGGTCTGCCCACGCCACAACTTTGCATTAGACTCTAGTGATGTTACTTGCCTGGCTTTGTTGGTCTTGGTTCAATGATTTTTAGAGTCATTTACTTATAAAATGGGAGAGCTGGAACTCATTTGATGTCAAATTGCTCAGTATTTTATTGATATCTCAGAGTCGTAGTTAGATGAAGAGAATTTATTGTAGACTCAAACTGACTACACACTTTATTTTATTTTTTCAAAGCTATTATGAAAGATCACCTAACCTTTGGATCCTGGAGATGATTTAGGCCAATACAACATGTTTTCTTTTGAGTTTCTTTTTTTAACACTTGTTCTTGTAAATTGAAAGCCTGATGCAGTGCCACTCAGAAACTGACCTAATTAAATCATGTTTAAATTAAGGTAATTCCATATAGGTTGCACGAACAAGTTATGTTTTTTTTTTCCCTCATTACACAATTTTCTTTATAACAATTCAGAGAAGATTCGTTTTGGCTAGGACTATATATTTACATGTTAACTTCTTAAAATGACTAAAATACAAACACTGCAGTGTTCAAGAAATCCTGTTGTAGGAAAACAGAAGCTGCCATAACTGTAGACATGAACTATTAACAGGCCACCGTGTCACACTATGGCACAGTTTAACATACATATTTGATTCTGCATCAGCCTCAGAAGACATTTATGAAGGCCCTCCCTAGATCCACGTCACTAGATGTGTGTGATAAGGCCTGATTGCTTTGGTGGATCCTCTGGGCTGAATTATACTGAGAATAAATTGTTGACTGTTTAAGTACGCTGACCTCTGGCTGTGCCTAGCTACACTCTGCATCAGCAGATCAACCTATTGATTAACTTTGAGTCTATTTTTAAGTTTAAACTTTGGCCAGGAAGTGGCTGAAATGGGTTTATTTTGCAAGCAAGCAAGCAGATTATAGAGGCATACAACTTTAGAAGACCTATTAGGGAATCTTGAAATCATTGCTTTTTTTTCATTCAGGAAGTTAAGCAAATGCTATTTTTCATATAAACATCTGTATCTGAGCAGTTGTGTGATAAAATTCTCTAGTTGTTGATATTTAAATATGCATTGGTAAATGTCAGTTTTCTAAAAATATCACTAATATATACAAGGTTAGAGTTATAAAACTCCGGAAACCAGCTTAAAAATCAAGTAATCTTTATTTGATCTAGTGTGAGTATAGCTTTAATAAGAATTGGTATTAGAAAGTAGGCCATTTTCATTTTAACAGGAGAGAGTGTTCATTAAATCCTTGAGGAAAAGTTTAACATTTGGGTCACTTGTCCTAATAATATTGGGTTTGCAGATCTGATACTGATCGGGAACTTACAATTCTTCTTCAGCCCAGAGGCTTTAAAAATTGATTTCAGAGAATCAGTCTTCAATCTTTAAAAGCTAACCTCCCTCCAATCCACATTTTTATAGTACACTATTTTTGCTATGTTTTATTTAATATTTGACTCATATAATTGAAGGTTTTTCTTATTTGAATAATGAAATTCTTTAAAGTGGTTTTAGGCAGATGAAATTAATAAGCACAGTTGGTTTAAAAAAATTGAAACCCATGCAGTATTTAGATGTCTTATTGTTGTAAGGATTCAGATGGTATTGTGTGATAGACACTTCCATCCTTCTCCCACTCCACCTCTAGCTATAGTTACACCGAGTTCCTTATTCTTTCTAGATGTTGGCAGATATAGCTAAGTCACGATAGGCAGATGGCTTTCAAGCCCGATCATGTCTATTCTATTTTCATAATAATGATAGTGTAGTAAGAGTTTTACATGGCAAATAATGTTAATCTCCTACAAACCACTTGGAAGTAAGTTAACAAAGAAATAATCAAAGATCTCTCCACACAGAGTCTCTTCTCTGACGGTATGACCCCTGTCCACATGGTTGTTTCAGGGCATGCTGGAAACTTGTGCTTCATTCTCTCAGCAGCACAAGACAATTGTTGCTGTACCACATTTCCACCTATGAGATTATAAAGGAGATCCAAAAGCCTTATAAAGTGCAGGTCACTGGATAGGTTTTGATGTACAAAGTCTGTTTTCAGGCTTGTGTCATCCATCTCCATCCCTGTCCAGGTGTCACTGCCCTACTCCTTGCTGACAAACGCTAGGGCCTTGTGTGTGCCAGGCAAGCACTTTATTAGGATCCTACTTCCCCAGCCTTTCCTACTTCCTAAGTCTGCCAGATGCCCACAAGTAACATTGTCAGAAGGCAGAGGCTAGAGGTTCATGAGTTGGAGATCAGACTGGGATACTTGTAACCCTGACTCAAAAAGCTAACACACACACACACACACACACACACACACACTTACATGACGAAATCAAATAGTTGAGATGTAAGATGGAGTTTAATCCAATGTGGCAAATTCTTTTTAAAATTAGTTAAGTAAGTGCTATTTATTTTTTAAAAACCAGTGAGATAGTGGATGCATGAAGGGCAAAGGGCAGGCAGGAAGTGGCCTGACAGAAACCCAGTACTGAGTTGACCTCATCTGTGGCCACTTTGTGTCTTTCTTTTAAAGCAGGATGTGGAGAAATGGCAGAGCTCCAGAAAAATGAGAGAAAAATGTAATTAAGGCATAGAAAATAAGGGAGACAAGGAAAGAGCCGTGGGGCTATTTATTTAGAGGGGAAAAGGTCCAACTGACTTGAAGGGTTGCTCTAAGACAGACACTGGTTCTTTCCTGTCTCCACAAATACCAGAGACAAGGAACTCCTGGGGCCGAGAGGACGTTTTGGGCTGTGAGAATTGTTAAGAAGGCAGTTCCCAAGGCTCACACTGGCAACTGAAAAAGAGAAAGCATTAATGTAGAGCTACAGTGCAGCTCCTCATTCATGCTCACCTGCCAGGAGCAAGGAGAAGTAGCATTCCAGACACTAGCTTCGGCATTACCCTGGCACCCATCTTCTTACCATTTATTTAGTTATTTACTAATTAAGTGTAAAAATCAACAACTAAGTTAGTTAGAAGGTATAAGCACAAGTTAGGATGACTCAGAACTTCCTGAGACAACACTTACATTAGATTCGTTTTGACTAATGCGTCTGCATAATCAACACACCCTTTGAGTCTGTGTCCATTCACTCATCTCAAGAGCAGCTACATTGGGTTGTGACTTCCAGGGGGAGGCTGATGAGCCCCAGCTCTGTTGGACAACTGCATGGGGAGGCTACAGGGATCTGTGTCGCAGGGCTTCCTGCCTTTTGGTTTGGCTCTTTGGCTATGGGAAAAGAAGGTGGGATCACATAGAGACTATGAAGGGCCCCAGCCCAGGGTGTGGTGGTGTCCAAGTCTGAGGAGAGAAGTGCATCTGCTTCTGTGATTAGTGTGGCCTGTCAGTGTCAGCGCCTCTGGCATTTTCCATTCTCCTAGTGACATGCTGGAGGGTGACTGTGTAGTGACTGTAGCCTCCTCTGTTGCTACGTGAAGGCACACTCAGTGAGGAGCTAAACAAGACTCAAGGAACTTTATCTGTCATGTTCCTCTTCTTTCTTTCTCTCATCCTTTCTGTTACTACCACTGGGATATGGAAAACAGACTTACGTCTTGTTAACTACATTAGGAATACAGAATATGTCTTGGGATTTTTTCCATGTTGGTATATACAGCTCACTTCCTAAACAAACAAACAAACAAACAAACAAACAAACAAAAACTCCAAACTACTGCTTTTAAAAATCCTTGGTACTACATATTATTATTTTAATATCATTTATCAATATTTAAGATCGATGATAGCAGAAGTCAGAAGAGTGCTTAGCTCTGACAGGGCCATATGTAATCTTCTGGGGTGCTGAGTCTAAGAAATAGTCTATATTGGACCCTTAGAAGTGACTATCTGGTAGTGTGGTCATACTTAAAAGTCTCGTTTGTGGGCTGGAGGGATGGATGCTCAGTGAGTAAAGGAGCTTGTCACCAAGCTTAACGATCTGGACCTGGGACCCACATGATGGGAGGAGAGAAGAGACACCTACAAGTTGTCCTCTGACCTCCATACATACATAATGGCACACGCTTGCATATGCATGCATGCACATACACACCTCAGGAAATTTAATAAGATACCATTAAAAACTCTACATACTTTATTAGATGGAAATCATATCTCGATGCAAAAGTTTAAAAAAGCATGCTAAAATCTTAATTTAAGTGTCTTATATTTAATTATATTTCTAGGAAATGGGACAGGAGATACAGCAGAGGGGAGTAGGGGAGGAAAGGAGGTAGCATTATTTATAAGGCACTCTTAGCTGGTAAGCACATAATATTTCTCTGTGAAGAGGACGTGCTTATTTCATGGTTTTTGGGACAAGGCAGACACCACAGAGTAGGCAAACCCCCACTTTTACACACACACTCGGCCGCTCTGAAGTTCTGAGTTCAACTCAGAAAAGAGGCCGATTCAGAGAGAGCCACATTCAGGCTGAGAGAATTGCCCAAGCTTCGATTCCCACTAAGCCCATGGTTCTCCTCAATGGGTGCCCTTTTGTGCCAAATCTATTTCCTTTCTGCTTAGTTTCTAAGTGTTTAACAAGGTGTGTGTGTTTGTTTTAAATACTGGAATAGGCACTTAAAATGAGAATATACTAGAGAAACTTGTAGAAATCTCAAACATTTAACATTCACAAAAAGCTGGACTAAACTACATAAGTCTGGGAACTTCGTTTAAATTAGCCCCAGAACAACTTGAAATTTATGTGAATTTGTGGAAAATGATGAGGGTTTTAACATCAGAAGTATGTATAAGAGTTATGGACTATTGTTTTTCTGCTCAGGTTGACAAAGACTAGGTTCTGGGACAATTTAGGAATTATACAAATACACACACACACACACACACACACACACACACACACACACACACACACACACACACACCCCTATTATTTTAAAGGTTAAAGAGATGGATCTTTCCTTCTTTTTTATATTTTCCCCTCAACTTAATTCATTAGAAAATTGAAGTTTTCTGGGCTGGAGAGTGGCTCAGTGGTTAAGAGCACTGCCTGTTCTTCCAAAGGTCCTGAGTTCAATTCCCAGCAACCACATAGTGGCTCACAACCATCTATAATGAGATCTGGTGCCCTCTTCTGGCCTGCAGACATGCATGCAGGCAGAACACTGTATACATTATAAATAAATACATCTTCCAAAAAAAGGAAATTAATCTCTTCTATACTTCCTGCTTTTTGAAGATTTATTTTTATTGTGATTTATGGGTATGTGTTTATCTGTTTGAGTGTATGCCGTGTGTGTGCAGGTGTCTGAAGGAGCCAGAAGAGGGTGTGAGAACCCTGCCTGGAGTTGCTGGTGGTTGTAAATCACCTAGAGTGGGTGTTGGGATTGAACTCAGGTCTTCTGCTATGCTAGCAAATGCTGTTAACTGCAGAGACAGCTCCCCTGCAACACTTTAAATTAAAACAGCAGCAACAGCAACAGCCATCCTTTTCTTTTCATCTTCCCACGATTGAGATTTTTTTTCCTCCTTTCTATTACCGAGTCAGATGTTTTCATTGCGTCTCCGCACTTGGTATGGGATTTGTTGGGTGTGCATGCATACTCATGTTTTAGAAGCTGATAATTGTTTAGTAAGGATAGGAATGCAGCAAGAACACCCGCTCCTGACATAATCAGTTCATGCCCGTCATGGAATAATTCTTCTCCGAAACTCGATCTGTTCAGAATCACACAGCTTTCAAACCCTCAGGAGCACATGTGTGTCCCAGATATGAAGATATCTTAGAATATCAGTCATGGAAGAGACTACATGTTTGCACAAGGAAAGAAAATTCCAGAGCACTTTATTTCTTTATATTACTGATTGTGTGAGTACTACCTATTTCTTTAGTTGAATTATTTTGGAGTTTGATTAGAATTCATGTAAAAATGGGAACACATGCTGGACACTCTTGTCATTAGTACAAAGTCACTGGTAATGAAAAAGAGAATAATAAGGACATAGCCTATTTCTCCTAGAAACTTGGGTGCATGAAGAATGTGGGTTAAAAGGTTAAAAGCCTGCCCAACCTCTGTTTTTACATGGCGTGATTTTTCTAATGATGATAAATCTACCAAGTTCAAATTCAGTACCCGATGCAGAAATCACTTTGTTCAAAGGAAGGGAAGGTATTAGTACTTCAATAGAAACATATTTTGAAATTTTTTCCTGGGAAATAGTTTGTAATAAGTATGCCTGAAAGGTACATTTTATTTTCCTCCCCAGGCCAGACTGTTGTCTTAGTTTCCTTTTTGCAGTTGCAAAAGTAATATACTGACACAGAAAATGTAAACAATATAGAAAAACATTAAAAACAAAACTAATCCTGATTTCCCTACCATTGTCAACATTTCGGCCAATATCTTCTTGGATAGCTTTCTATGTATTTAGCTTATGCACACTATGTGTACATTTTTATATGTGCACATACACACACATATCTAAGTATGTAATCTAAATTTTTAAATGATTTTTACTGTTTTAATTTTTTTCTTTTTATGGTGTTCTGTCTGTATGTATGTCTGTGTGAGGGTGTCAGATTCTCTGGAGCTGGAGTCACAGACAGTTGTGAGCCAGCATGTGGGTGCTGGGAATTTAACCTGGGTCCTTTGGAAAAGCAGCAGTGCTCTTAACCTCAGAGCCATCTCTCCAGCCTCTTGTGTATGTAATTTTAGTGCGGATAGTATCATACATTTTTTTTGTAATTTTTCCATCTGCCATGGAAACTTTCTTTAATAGGTATTAAGTTCTGTTTAACAACTGCAGAGCAGCCTACTGTGTACATACAAAATAGGAATTTAATTAATCTTCAACTAGGAGATATTACATTGTTTTTAGTTTGGTATTATAAAAGCAAGGCTTGACTTAACATTCTTGTAGATTTCCTTTTTCCTCAGGAGCTCACCAATAAAGTGGACAAATTGTAGAGGTCTGATTCATGTCCCTGGTTTCCTTTCAAAAACCAAACAAAGCAAAAAAAAAAAAATGCATCAGTTTTCACTGCTACTGATGTGTGAGAGTATAGAAGCAGGTTTTTCAGTACATTGACTTGAAAGTCTTCACATATCTTAATTTTGGCAAACACATGTGAGTGCTGGGAATTAAACCTGTGTCCTCTGGAAGAACAGCCAGTGCTGAGCTGTCTCTCTAGCCCTTGACTTCTCTTCTTAGATGTCTTTTCAACTAAACTATTAGCTTCCTGAGGGCAGGAACTGTACAGCAATCTTGAAGGATCTCTTGGAGTGTTTGACCTTTAATAACCTGCATGATTTTCCATTTGCTTTTCCCCTAGCAGCTCCCACCTCCCTTTCTCTTTAGCGGTTGAAATGTAAGCCTAATATTTGCCCAGGGCAAACAAACTTGGAGTCTGGGAGGAGCATTGTGAAATGGATGTTAAATTATCCCGATTTAACTCTTGGCTCTCTATGACCCAGGACAAACCCTTTACTTCTTCTGAGTCCTAATTCCTTCCTCTATTGGGTGGAGATAATGGATTCTACTTCAGAAAGTGTTGTTGAGATTGAAGGAGCTGGTGTTTCAAGGCCATCAGCATAATACCCACACTAAAGCTTGATATGTAGTAGTTACAAGCTAATAGTTTTTCAAAGGTACGGGATATCCTTATTTATATATGTATATGTCACTAGTCATTTCTTGCTTTCTGCTCTAGTGAGCATAATAACTTCTAGATTGAAAGCAACAAGAAACTAAAAGGCAGTAGAGATTAAGGGCTATGACTCTCAATAAAATCAATTTGGAACATAGGTTGATGGATGGAAATTAGGTTTTTATGTTTTCAGACCTGAAAGAGGTATCTGGAGTATTGAAGTGGTGAGAGAGTATTGGATTAGGTAATTGGAGCCATAAGAGCATTTTATTAGGGTAGAAAAATAACTTCGCGTAGTCTGTAGTATAAATCGTCTCTTTATACAATTCCAAGGAATAAAAGCAAAAGCTAAAAGTGTAAAAGGTGAATGACAGTAACCTTTGCTCTTTTGCAAGTAACAACCAACCTTTCAGAATGACAGCCTGAGTGAGACTTTTGCACCAGGCTTCACTTTCTGGGGCCAGCTGGTGTGTCTGAGTTATTTTCCACCCAACAGTCTTAAAGACGAAGGAATGCCTTGTGGTCCTGGTCACTAAGTTTGGATGAGATTCCTGCATTAATTTGCTGCTGGGGATGGCACAAGTAAACACATTGTTACCCTTGTAACTTACGTCCAGTGTTCACATCCCTCTACCTGAGTTTCTGCAATAGCAAGCTGCTTGTATACAGGTAGTGCCCTTCTGAAAATTAGTAGGACAAAAGACAGCCTCACAGAGTATGCACTTTCAATTTTTAGTCAAAGATAACTTCCTTTGAAAGGCAGAATAAAAAAAAAATGAGAAAAATGTATGCTCTGTGGGACCAAGGAAATCTCATTCAAGAAAGCAAACTCCAACCCATCTCTTGCTTGCAAGGAAGGCAGATCATGACTTATCTTTTTTTTTTTATTCACGACTCAGCAGAAACAATGCTCCATTTCACAGAGGCTTATTGCCATACAACAACAGCACTATAATTTCCGTCTCCATGAAGGGCTTCCCTTGGCTGTAGGCCGGCTGACCTCACTGTCCGTTAGTAAGTCTGCTGCTTCAGACTTGGGCAAATACCTTCATCTTCATGCATTCTGTGTTCTTTTAATGAGCATTTTATAAGTGGTTTAATGGCTGTTATTAGCTTCGGTGGTTGGAGTTTGTATGTAATCAGATTTCTTATGCCTGATGGGGACATTCAGTTAGTCAGCCCATAAGCTACCGTGAGGGAAGAAGGTACTGCTCACTTGGACTGAGGCTGTTGTAAAATCAGTTTAGTGCACAGAGGGCCATTGGTTTCCTTTGTCTCAGGAAACCTGTAATTGTCAAATTCCTTCTTGATGTTATCATTCTCACAGAGCATTTAAACAAACCTAAATCATGTTTCTCTCTCTCTCTCTCTCTCTCTCTCTCTCTCTCTCTCTCTCTCTCTCTCTGTAGAACTTGACCATTTATGATGTCTGGAAGTTATAGTCAGTTAAGGAAATGTTTCTGGAAATGGCTATGATCTAAAACTAGGAATACTGTTTATTTCTGTCTATTTTAAAAAGTTTTTCCCCAGAAACCTTTGGACTCCCCCCCCCCCCATGGCTATCTCTCATTATCACCAGGGACCTTTGCTCCATATAAATGTTTCGTAACTCTTGCTTCCTGAAGGGCAACAACCTGAACCTTCACACGTCATACTCCCCTCCCATGTGGACAGGCTTGGCTGCAGTGTACTGGTGTGGTCCCGAAGGGAGATGTGCTAGAAGGGGAGACAGCAACAGCCTTCTAACCAATTCCAGAGTTAACAACAGCCTTCTAACCAATTCCAGAGTCAGGCCTAGTAGCCAGTCCTTTCATCTTCCCTTTGAAGTCTCATCTGAGAAGCATGTAGCCACTGCTTCCAAATACTTTCCTCCTTTTTCCTGGGAACTGGGAGACTGAGGGAGAGACAAGTGTCTTTGTACTGACTGTAAGTACAAACATTCAGAGAGTGCTGTTTGTGGACCGGAGATGGTCGAAACCTCCTAAGTATTATCTTTCTTCATTCTTACACTATTTCTCAAGAAGATGAGTTTCCATCTCTATCTGAAATCAAGTCTTTAGGGAAGTTTGGAAACTTGCCTTGGGGTTGCATATTAGCAAGAGGCAAAGCTAGGGCTTCACCCTGCTGTCATGCCAAACCTGCACTTATTTTTTTCTTAATTCTTTGAAAATTCATCCAATATATTTTGAACACATTCACCCACCTCCATCTCCTCCCAGTGCCACCCCTAACTACCTATGCACCTAACTTTACATTCTCTCCCTCTCTTAAAAAAACCTATCAAATCCAATTTGTGTTGTTCGAAAATTTGTGGGTATAGGGCCAGACCTGGATCTGGTTATCAATCAGTGGTCCCATGCTTGAAGAAAACTTCCTCCTTCCAGCCACAACCAAAGGCTAATAGCTCAAAGGGACTCCAAGCCTGCACATTTAACCACTGTGCTATACTGCCTCCCTGTGTTAATGCATCTTTTATCTTTATGCCCAGCACTGTGGAAAATGGAAGAAACTGCAGATGTGGGCAGATAATGTTATATAGTAGTATCATCTATGCCTGCCATTTTATTTATCATATAGAGTTATATTAACTACTATGTTACAAATAAAACAACCAGGAATCCTAACTAGGCTCAAACAAATTCAAGCATTTTGATCTCTAAACTACACTTATAACTACCTCTTTCTCATGGCTTCTCTGAGTCTGCTCCTGGTTTTCTGAAGTGATCTTTTGTTTTGCATGAACAATTGTTATGGAGAAATATCAGCTGCAGGGAACAATTCCAAACAGTACCTTCTTCCCCACAACCTCCGGTCCTGGCAAGTGCTGTTATTTTGAATGAATTTGATTGAAAGAGACAGGAAACCCACATTTATTTCTTTTATAAAATTCATGAAGCAAAATATCTTTAAGGAACCTTGGCATTATTTTTTGGTTCAGAGGAAAGAGAACAGTGCTTCCATAGCTGAAAGAGTAGATGGCTCAAGGATGCTTAGAAATCCCAAACATTGATGCCATTGTCTTCTGTATGGGGTATTGTAAGGGATTCAACACACCAGCCAAGGGGAATTTTCAAGGTTGTATAGTTCTCTAATGGAGATGTTTGGGTTAGGGCTGCTCTAAGTTTCTTTGATTACTCATCTTTGAAAATTGCCTGTGGGATGCAGGACCCAACCTTAGGCTAAGCTTTCCCCTTACATCCTCTGAATGAAGACTCCTCTGTACCCTCAGACATTTCTGTTTACTCCCTAGGTCTTTCATTAGAGCACACAACTTCCTGTTGGAGGCTGTCAATCTTCATTGTTCACAGCACTCTCTTTAGTTCTATAATGAATGGTGACACAAATGAAGAGCTTAAAGAAAGCAAAATGACACCATCACCCTTGTTGTGGTCAATCATCTCATGGTATTGATAGAAGTAATTCCAGTAAGGAAGTAGCATATTCTTGTCTTTCAGAGCCAAGTCTAGGTTTGAGGACAAGGTAAAGGTATTCCCTTTGCTTTAATGTCTAATAGATTCATGGAATGAATCATTCATATGTTTCAGATAATATACAGCAGTTCTTCGTTGTTGACTTGCTGTTTTATTTGTTGCAAGATGAATCGATAGACTTTCTTGTAACAGTATATAGCCTCATCTTATTTTGTTAACAAATGAGAATGCCATGTCATACTGTTTAGGGTATAACAATATACTCTTTGAAAACCATTGATTCATATGTGAATATAAATCACAAAAAGAATAGCAGAATGGTGGGGGAAGCAGAAATACATCTAAACATGCTTGTATGACCGATGGACTTATAGTGGCATTTGGAAGATGACTTTGCCCTTCTTGTTGTGGGGTGATAATGCTAGGTTGCTCTTCTAGTGAGTGATGCCCACCCAGACTTGGCCAAGAGCTCCAGTTGATCCTTGTATTGATGACTAAAAAGATAGGTAGAAAACAGTGTTAGATAAATAATGCTTACAAGCTGGCACCTGTGTGGTGTTGAGAGATCAGATGGTGTGTGCCTCCTTAGAGAAGTATGTGGCATTACCACTAGATACTTAGACATATGCAAATGATCCAGTGAGAATAGGCAAATTCATCTTTTTCTTATGCACATTAATTCAGGAACCAGGCTAGAAACTTTCTTATTTTTACCGCTAACAGCAAATATCTAAAACTGATCTCTTTACAATACTAGTGAATTCATACTCCACAAAATGCTTAATATCATAGGTAGATGTAAATCTGAAATAGCTTTGAGGAATGAACTAGAGAGAAAAGGAATGAATAAAACCCACACATTTTCTGTCAGGTGAGCCTGTGCTAATGCTTCCATGCAAGTATGACTAGGTCATAACTACCTGATTCAAGTGTTAACTTCATATTATTGTGTAACAGGTCAGTCTATTCTAGCCTCTGAGAATAAAACTGCAAGGTGGGTAAATTCCTGTTGTCGTCCACTTAAAATTCAGTAGGAGGGACAGGTGACAAGTACACAAATTAATATATAAGATGTCAGAGAGGAAGGAAACATAGTGATGAGATAGGGAAATAGTGTTAGTTCATAATGAATAGAGGAGCACTTCTGATAAGATGGCATTTGAACAGAAAACTGGTGAGTCTCTCTCTCTCTCTCTCTGTGTGTGTGTGTGTGTGTGTGTGTGTGAGAGAGAGAGAGAGAGAGAGAGAGAGAGAGAGACAGAGAGAGAGAGAGAGAGAGAGAGAGAGAGAGAGACAGAGAGAGAGAGGTGTATTCTAGTTAGTCAGAAGGGCATCAAAGGTAAGGAACCAAGGGCATCACAACGTTCAAGAACAAGAGGATCATTGTATCAAAGAGAACCAGGAAGGTGCTAGTAGGTGGTGGTTTGGGGCCGGGGAGCATTGCGTTGGTCCTTGTAGTAGTATAAGAACTTGGCTTCTAATCTGAGCAAGAGGAATCCACTGGGAAATCTGAGCAGGTTTTTGATAGTTAGGTTTGTATTGGGGCTATAGTGCAGAAGACACAATGGAGGAGAGTGTGTAGGAAGCAACTCTCTAGGGCAAGTACAAAACAAAGCTGGTCTGGAGTAGCAGCAAGGGAGAGAAATGTTCAGATTCTAGTGGGTTTTGCTATGAAATTGACATGAATGGCTGATGGACCATATGTGGAATGCAAAAGACAGAAGACTCAAAGGGGACTCCTTTGGTGTTCCTAGACAGAAATCCCCCTGAGTGGGATTTCTAGGTGAAAAGCCTGTGTGGAATGTGAGCATGAGGAGAAGAGATACACATAGAATGGAGATTCAGGCGGTGTGGTTTACAGTGTGCAGTGACAGGATGTCTTGGTTTAACTTACCCGCTTGATGCCTGGGTCTGTTATAACATTTAGGAAGCTTTAAACCAGACCACAGCATTTCCCCTGTGATCCCAAGGGCAGCTCTGATTGCTCCTCCTCAGGTGAGGAGGGTACAGAGGAAAGGACAGAGAAGAAAATCAGACAAATTTGAAATCCCCATTTGGGAACAACAAGGGCCAGTTTGAAATGTGTAAAATTTGGGGGGAGAAAATTATTTTTACTATTCCTTTGAACATGAGAATTAACTTGGCTGAGCTCAAAGAAGGGGTGTTTAGGCAGTGAGTAAGAAATACTATTTGCCCAGCAGATACTAAGCATATAGGAATATATGTTTAGAAATATGTAGAAATACATTTAGTATCTGCTGCACAAAATAATATTTCTTACATTGAAACATAATAAATATATTTATTATGCTTAGGATCTGCTGCGCAAAATACATTTCTGTACATTTAGAATATAAACATACTTGGAAAGGATTTAGAAAATGCAGAGCTTCTGTACATATAATGACTTATTGTATATAGTATAATAATGTATATTATAATTTATAAATGAGGGATTTAGAGATATGCTATAAAATTTGCTAGTGTCTACCTTGTGTGTATTTTTTGGCTAATGGCTGTAGGGGAAATAGTAGTAATAATATACAATTATTTTGCTCTGAAGTTTATAATCAGTAATAGTGGCAGCATGTGGCCAGGCGTGATAGTTGGTGCATGCATATAATTCCAAAACTTGGGGGGGGGTGCATCCAAGAGGATCAGAAATTCAAGGCCAGTTTCAACTACACAGTAAGTTTGAGTACAGCCTATGTCACACGGGATCTGATTTTCATTTTCAGTCTTCCAAGGCCAACAACAGCAGCAATAAAAAGAATGATGATGTGTGTAAATACAAAAATTCAAACACCCTTTAGGTCATTATGTAGAAGATTGTATTAGTGATCTTTCTTTGTTGCTATGGCCTCTGGGCTGCATCTGCGGAGCTCCCTTCTGTGTAGACTCAGAGCTCATCTCTTCTACAGACAGTTCAAGCATGATGCAGACAGGGGCTCGAAAAGCACGTGTATTTCCTTAGCCAACTTGCTTAGCTGATTACATCCTTTTTTTTTGTTTTGTTTTTCATTTCTTTCTTGTCATGAGACATGCTAGGGTTAACTTTCTACAGACGTGTCCCAGACATATGGAGAAGATCCAAGGCCATCCTAAATCCCAGTCAGCTGATCCCTGAACATGTGAGAAGCACACAAACCCAACATCAGCAGAAGTGACACCAGAAAGAACAGTGTTTTCAGGGGTCACTTTGGAAGCATTACTCATGGTTTGCTGGAGGTCAGGAAGGAAGGAGACGGACTGTGAAGTACCATTACTTGACTTTTTGGAACACGTGATACTGGGAATGTACAAGAACATATAGGGCACGGTACAAATTGCAGGAGTTGGGGAAGAGGAGATAACTGAAAGATGAACTCTGGATTTTTTTCTCCTGGTGTCCAGGAGAGAGGAACGGTTTGGTATGAAACTCGCACTTGTGACAAATGTAGTTAGAGGTTTCTAGAAGACAGTAGGAATGTGGACCTAGAGCTCAAGTCAGAAATAATGTGCTCAGGGACCTTTTGCTTTCAAGAATCTTCTAAGGAGCAAGACACAGGATGATAAGCCACTTGGTAGATCAAGGCATAGTATCTTAGCTATTAGAACAAGAAAGGAAAATGGAACCTTCAGGAGGGACAGTGAGAGAAGGGGATGCCAGAGTCAGATAGAAGGCAGGAAACAGTACAAAGAAAGGACCCCGGAATAAGATGGGGTTCGAGACAGGAAGGCAGGCTGCTGGGACTGAGTACTAGAAGAGGCTGGTAAGTCTGATTGTTTACATGTTCACATCTTTGAGAAAACAATGTTTTAGTCTGTGTACAGTTACAGAGTTTGAAGCCAAATTTCAAGGTCCAAATTGTGTGGGGATATTTTGTTTATGATCTAACAAATAAAATTTGCTTGAATATCAGAGTGCAAAGTTAGCCACACTAGTTAACCATAGAGGCCAGGCTGTGGTGGTACACACTTTAATTCCAGCACTCAGGAAACAGAGGCGAATGGATCTCTGTGAATTCAAGGCTATCCTGGGCGCACGAGAGTGAATCAGTCTAAGAAAGAGAAACAGAGCTCACACAAAGGTGATTTCAACACTTGGGATCTCACGCCTTTAATCCCAGCACTAGAAAGGAATATAAGGCAGGAGGAGACAGAGCTCAGTGAAGTCTGAGGTTCAGTGGATCTCTCCTTCTGTCTGAGCATTGGCAGAGGTGAGAACTCTCTAGTGGCTGGCTGCTTTGCTTCACTGATCTTCAGCTTTAACCCCAATATCTATCTCTGGGTTTTTATTATTCATGCTACAAAACTGGGATTAATGACGTAGAGGGAGAGGTGGTAGATTCCAAAAAATTCCAAAGAAAAGAAATTATGAATAGCTTATGGCTAAGAGAAAACATGTATATGATTTGAGCATCTGTGTAGATATACAGGTAGGGGTGAGGATGGAATAAGAAATGCTCCCAGCAGAGGAGGGAGAATGTGAAATTGAGAGTATGTAACACAGGGCTTGCTCTGGGGTTGGGAGGAGATGCAAAACTTCTGATCTGGGAGGTAGAGGAACCGGAACCATGATGGGACACATCCAGGTCTCCACTGTGCCCACAGAAGTGATTTTGTGTTGTTCTGGGTTTTCTATGTGTCTCTGTGTGTATATGTGTTTCTCACACTGTTGTTTTGTTTGTTAGTTTGTTTATTTGCCTGTGTGTTTTCTAAAGACAGAGAGAAAGAAGGCATGGAGTTGGGTGAGCAGGGAGGTAAGGAGCATCTGGGAGATGAATACAGGGAAATCATAAAGGAATGTATTGTATAGAAATCAATTTTCAATTGAAAATAATTAAAAACATCTTAACTAAGAAATTATTTTCAATTTATTTAGTAAAGGATTTCTCAGCTTTTTTTTTTTTTTTTTTGCTTTTAAGAAGGTAGGTTTCTAGTTCCTCTATGGGTTTTATTGAAGGTAGTTCCAACACTCTTGACTTTGCTTTTGAAAAATGCTTTACCAAAACATCTAAGCAATATATTATTATTTTGTGATTGGAGATGTTAAATGTGGATGAAAAGCTTCAGTACAAACAGGCTCTTGAACATTCTTGAGTTGCTTTTATGTCCCCTTGGCAGGAAGTGAGTGGCCACCCCCAACCCTGCCCACTCCTGGCCTCTTTTTCCCTCTGCCCTGGCACAGAAAGCTGTTGTTTGGAAGGACAGACTGAGGAATTGAGGGCCCTGAAGGAAAGCAGCTTTGATCTTCACTCCACTGACTGGTGACCCCAGCCATTTGGGTCATGTCCCATGCAGGATCCTCAGTCCAAGAGAGCATCCAGACAGAGAAGAAATGCCGGTCTCTGTACTTCCAACCAAGGGATGCAGGTTCTGTTCCACTAGAGATTCTAGACCATCTTATTGATAAAGAAGACCTCCAAGTCTGAACTAGGTTCAGAATGAAATCAGTTTTCTTTGGAACCTTTTGCTCTTTTCAAAACACTTCAAGGAAAACACCTTTAATATGGGAGCCCTGATAAGGAACTTAAGAGCTCTGGGGGGATGGTTGAGATGGTTCATTCCACAAGAGTGTTTGCCAAGCAAGAGTGCCTGCCTTTGAGCCCCAGAACTCATGTTTAAAAACAAATCTGAATGTGGTGTTTTGTAATCCCAGCAGGGGAGAGGGAGACCAGTGGATCCCTGGGGCTTGCTGGCCAGTGGATCCCTAGCCTACCTACAAGGCAAGTTTCAAGTGAGAGACTCTCCCTCAAAAACAAACAGGTAGATGACACTTGAGGAACAACACTAGAAGTTGTCCTCTACTTGCATACTTATTCAGGTGTGTGCACGTGAACACACACACACTCAAACATACATACACAAACAAACATACACACACAAACACTTAAAAGTTTGGTTTCTTTGAGATGAAACAACTTCATGATTTAAGGAGCTGATACAGCTAGGTGGTGATGCACATGCCTTTAATCTCAGCACTTGGAGGCAAGGGCCGGCAGATCTCTGTGATTTCAAGAATAGCCTGGTCTACAGAGCAAGTTCCAGGACAGGCTCTAAAAGACACACAGAGAAACCCTGTCTTGAAAAACAAAATAAAACAAATAAGCGATGATACAGGTAACTAACTCTGTCTTCCTAAATACAGTCACTTCATTTATTTATTAAGTTCTAGATTTTTTTTTTTGAGAGGCAAAATAATAGGCCATGGGGACAGAAAGGAGAAACTGAATCCACCTTTTATGTATATAGACATGGAAATTGTTTTGGTAAATTTATAATTCTTCATAAAAATTCCAAGGAAATCTCCTGCCACCACTGGCATACATGAAGCTAAGAGGAGAAGAAAGCTACTTCATGAGGAATTTTCAATATCAGATATCTGGGGTGTGGGGGGGGAACACCTAGGTGTCAGAAAGACAATCCATGTCATTCCAATTTAGCACTTCTGCCCCTATTTTCTATGACTCTTTGAAGAGCTGGTTCTGAAGCTGAGGGAGGATCTTGGATGAAGGTTCTCCATGTCTTCTGGCTCTTTGGAGTTCCCTTGCCACTGGTGAGGCAGCTACGGTTATCAGTCCCTGTGAAAGGTAAAAAAGACCTCAGTTATAGCCCCTCCCCAGGAATACTCACCAGGATGTATCTGAAAGTGATCCAGTTCTGAATGGCTTAAATGTGAAGCTCTGATGCTTTGGGGACTAGTCTCGATTTGTATATACCAGTTACTCATGTGTGTGTGTGTGTGTGTGTGTGTGTGTGTGTGTGTGTATGTGTGTGTGTATCCACTTGAGTCTATAGTACTCCCTTGGATCCTCTAGTGAATATTCATCTTCAGGATGTCTAGAACCATCTTTCTTTTTTGATGGGTTTAGCCCAGTGTTCATATGCACAAGAAACATCTGAGTATGTAAACAGGATTTTTATTTCTGCTCCTGTGTAACTGAGCATATTATAATAAAATCATTCACTTACTCAGTGGTCCAGAAAATAGTTGTGGCACACCTCTGTTTATTAACATTGCACCTAAGCTTCAACAGGGCAGATCTGTCATAAAATAGACCTCTATAAATTGTTTTTCAGCAAAAACATAAGCATACATTACTTTTAGGGAAAGGCTTAATTGTCTACTATGAATGAATTGTTGTTCGAGAGGCTGTACTATGAGGGGGAAATTGCTGTAATTACAATCAGTACTACTTGTTGTATATGGTGGCTAAGAACCTGCATTTCAGATTTAAACTGAGTTCAATGCTGGCTTTCCTGTTGGCTGGCTTTGTGACATTTGGTAAACTGACTACCTTCCTTGTGTCTTATGGATAAGATGGAGTTTACTACCACATTTGACCTACAAAGTATTGAGGAGGTTAAATAGGAAAGTGTGGGATAGCTGAGTTGGTAAAGTGCCTGAGATTTGTAAACATGAGGACCTGATGTCAGATCCCCAGTACCCTCGTAAAAGCCAGACATACTACTATGTGTCCATAACTCTAATACCATGGGAGTAGAAACAGGCGGATACCTAGAATTCATTGGCCACTGACTCTTGCCAGTCAGTAAGCTATGAGCTCTGGGTTCAGTGAGAAACCCTGCTTCAAAACAAAATGAAAACCAAACAAAAAATGCAGATAGCCATTGAGGAAGACAGAAGACAGTAGACATTGACCTCTGACCTCCATATGCATGTACATACAAATACACAGATACACAGGTGACTCTCTCTCTCTCTCTCTCTCTCTCTCTCTCTCTCTCTCACACACACACACACACACACACACACCAAGGAAGGCACAAGAGAGTGCCAACTTAGTTTAAATTATTCAGATTTACTTTCTTAATTTCATCCTTGAGTGTACTTTTCAAATGTTAATGTCTGTACAAATCACCCAGGGATTGCTACAGTGGAGTTTCTGGTTCCAGAGTTCTGGGCTAGGTCCTGAAAATGTGCTAAGATCTTGGGGGATTTGAATGCCCTAGTTCACAGAGCACATCTAGCTGTGATAGTTAAACCTTACATGCATTCCTGGGAGGGCCTGTTGCAACAGGCTTTCTGGGCCCTGCACCTGGAACTCCTGCTTCAGCAGGTGGAGGGTGTGGCAGATAATCTACATTTCTCACTAACTCCTAGGTAA
The DNA here is from genome assembly GCF_003668045.3 of Cricetulus griseus. Lineage (NCBI taxonomy): Eukaryota > Metazoa > Chordata > Mammalia > Rodentia > Cricetidae > Cricetulus > Cricetulus griseus. The sequence goes on from NC_048595.1 coordinate 414,917,392, forward strand.
TAATGGGGCTTCTGGGTTAGCAACCTCGTATTTAAAGAACCACTGATTTAGAAAACAGATGATTATTTTATATGGAGAATAAATGTCTTTGCTACAGAAAGCAGAGGTTGGGAGCTCGCTAGAGTCCAACTTTGAGAGTTTCCTTCAGGTATCTAAACACATTTAACATTGCCTTTAAGGACAAGCTCTAGCATGTCCCTATAGGCTTTGTATTGGACAAAGCTTGCCATACCTGAAGCGACGTTCTAACCTTCCCTGGGGCTTTTGAGCAGGATTTCTGAGACCAGTGAAACCTTGGCTCTTGAATAGATACACCTCTTCTTAAATGAAGGTGAAAATTTTAGTAGGTTCTCATGAGGCATTGTGAATGTTGATTCATGATTTGGCAGATATTTTTGTGTGCATGTATGGATGGTATATTTCTGTGCATGCACATACATATGAAAGATGTGCTTTTCTGTGCCTGTGACTGTGAGGGTCAGATGTCAACACTGGATCCCTTTCCTATATTGCTCTCTGCTTCATTTTTGATACAGAGTTTCTCACTGAACCTGGGCTTCCTGTTTCTGCTAGACTGGCTGGCCAGAAAGCCTCCTGGATCCCCCTGCGTCTGCCCATCCCACCAGTGACTGGGGTTTTAGGCATGCTGGTGTATCTGCCTTCTTATGTGGGCTCTGGGGATCTGAAACCAAGTCCTAATGCTTGTATAGCAAGTACTTTACCCTCTGAGCCATCTCCCCAGCTGTCTTGATAGGGTTTCTATTGCTGCGATGAAAAACTGTGACCAAAAAGCAAGCTGGGGAGGAAAGGGTTTATCTGGCTTACACTTCCACATTGCTGTTTATCACGGAATGAAGTTAGGAAAGGAACTCAAACAGGGCAGGAACCTGAAGGCAGGAGCTGGTGCAGAGTGCTGCTTACTGATTTGCTTTCCCTGACTTACTCAGCCTGCTTTCTTATAGAACTCAGGACCATCATCCCAATGAAGGCACTACCCACAATGGGCTGGGTCTACCCCCTTTAGTCACTAGTTAAGAAAATGTCTTACAGCTGAATGTTATGGAGGCATTTATCTCAAATTTTGAGGTTCCCTCCTTTCAGATAACTCTAGTTTGTGTGTCAAGATGACATAGACTAGCCAACACATCAGCCCTACTTGGATATTTCTTTTCATGGACTTAATGTTGATAAATTTATGGGTTGATATACAAACACTTGGAGGATAACATCATGGGTTACATGACTTCTTAAGGGTTTAACTCACAGCAACTTATTTTTAAAAGTTGTGTATGTGTGTGCATCTCTGCCTGTCTGTCTTTAATTTATCTGCAAGTAAAGAAAATATTAGAAGAGGCAATGTAAAAATATATGCAAGGACATCTTCCTAGGTTTATGAGTAGAAAGCTAGTATGTTCTGGAAGATGAGTTATCCTCTAGAGGAGAAACGTAAATGCCCATGGAACCAAGAATGGTTTATCTTGGAAATGGAACAATTGCCTATATTTGCCACTTATTACTATGGTGGTTTGAATGAAAATGGCCCTCATAGGCTCAAATACTTGAATTCTTGGTTCCCCGTTGTTTGAACCATTTGGAACAGGATTAGGAGGCATGGCCTTGTTGGAGGAAGTGTGTCACTGTGGGTAGCTTTGAAGTTGACGAGACATTTCCACTGTGCTCTTTGTTTCCTGCTTGTTGATCCAGGCATGAGCTCTCAGCTACTCCTGTTGTCACTGCTTTGCTCTGTCATCATGGAATCTAGCCCTCTGAAACCATAAGTCCAAATTAAACACTTTCTTTTAAAGTTGCCTCAGTCATGGTGTCTTATCACAGTAACAGACAAGTAACTAATCCATCTATGCCCTCTTCTAAACAGGACAACATGCAGTATCCTGGGAGTGAGTTCAAGAACAACCCTTAGTCTGACAGTGTTTAAAATTTTAAGAAAGAAAAGGGCTTATATGGGGGAAGTAGCTTTTGCTAAGCTACATGCTCTCCACTCTGATGTGTTTCACAGTGGGTCCAGACGTGATGGAGTCAAATGACCATGGACTAAAACCACTGAAATCATGAGTCAAAACGAACTTTTCCTTCTTCAAATTTATTTTCTCCGATTTTTTTTGTCACAGCAACAGAAAATTGACACACACATCCATCAAAGTGTTTAGAGTCATATACTTATTGTCCTAAACCTAGAATTATGTTTCCATTTAATGTGCTTTCTGAACATTTTAAAGATTGTTTTCCCTCAAAACAACTGTGGATGATTCTGAAAAATAGAAGTGAAGCTTATCAAAGAAATGTGTGTTGTGCCTGGTGTCATGAAAGGTCAATGGGAAACAAGGAAGGAAGGAGTTACTTTGGCTCACAGTCTGAGGGTGAGGAGATCATGGCAGTAGGAGTGTGAGACAGCTCCTGTACTATCTGTAATAAGGATGTCGAGGGGGAAATCAATGGCTCTCAACTCACTTAGTCTTTTTATTTACCCATAGAGTGATGCTGCCCACATTTGGGGGGAGTCTTTCCACCTCATTAGCCCGAATTAGAACTCCCTCAGAGACATGTCCACAGGTTGTTTCCTAGGAGAGTCTAGATAAGCTAATAGCCAATATCAACCACCAGTTACTAAGTTGTGTTTCAGATTTCTCTGCCTGGTTTCACCCAAGAGCCAAAGCAATTTTTGGTTCTGATCAGATGGCTACCTTTACTACTGACTCCATTGCATATTTCTAAGGTAGATTTCAATACTGACTATAGTTCCAAAGGCTTCAACTCTATAGATGTCACTGTGAATTACTTCTCTATAGCTTTCTACAACTTATAGATTACTTACAATAAAGAAAGTTGGTTCAGATTGCTGCTAACAAAGAGAATTCAGACTTCAATCTTACTCCTTTTCATAGTTTACTTTCTCATATATCTTCTGCGGCAACATCATTCAAATGTCTAGATTCAAGTGCATTGCTTTATAAAGTACAAAATTTATGCCTCTGAATATTATCACCATATTTGAAATATCAGAAGATGTATTTTTGGTATTTCTTCCTTTCTGTTTGGTTTACTGTTAGCCCTTGTGAAAACAAAAACAATCACAAAATTAAGCTGCTGAATTTTCTAGGCTTATGAGGTTCCAGAGAGCCTTAGATAGCTGCAGGAGGAGGCTGCCGGGTGATGTATTTAGGCAGACTCTTGGCCTGGTGCTACCCAAGTTGTTTTCAAGCTGCAGTTTGTGTATTAGTTACTTCTTAAATTGCTTTGATAAAACACCATGGTCATGGTCAAAGAGTTCATTTTGCCATACAGTCTACAGGGTGAGAATCCGTAATAGTAGAATGGGGCCAGCTAGTAACAGGCTTGGCAGCAGAAACAGGAAGTTGAGGGCTCACATCTTGGACTGCAAGCATGAAGCAGAGTGGACTGCAAATAGTATAGTCTTTAAATTCTCAAAGCCATCCACACTGATATACTTCATACAAAAAAATCCATACCACCTGTGTCTCCTCAAACAGTGCTATCACCTATAGGCATCCTATAGGAGACATTATCATTGGAACCACTACAGGTGGGATATTGGTAGGAAGAGGAATCTTTGGAGCTGGGGGGGCGGTCAATGACTCAGTTGGTAAAGTAGGCATCACACAAGCATGAAGACTTAGAATCCCAGCACTGGGGGTAGAGTGGGGCAAGAGAGTGGAGAAACAGGAAGGATTTCTGCGGCTTACTGCTCAGTCCTACGCTACCCAATCAGTGAGCTCCAGGTTTAGTGAAAGACCCTGTCTAAGAAAGGTGGAGAAGCAACTGAGTAAAGCACTGCTGTCAATCTCTGACCTGCAATGCACACTCATGGACCTACACACATGTACACATACAGGAACATGGACACACACACACACACACACACACACACACACACACACACACACACGCACGCACGCACGCACGCACGCACGCGCACACACACACGCACACACACAACACAAGAATCTTAGAGATTTTAATTTGATCTCTAATCAGCAAATAAAATTACACACATTTGAAGGACAAAACTGATGATTTGGTTAATATATTGTACATTGCAGACATAGCTGTAACAGTTTTCCGTTTTGAAATAAGAATTTTGGCTTTTTTTTCAAGTGAACAGAATGTGTCATTACTGATACTAAAATCTGGGTCATTTAGAAACATCCTACCTGCTGCCATAAGCTTAAGAGCTAGCATTTCTCCCTTAAATTTGAGATATTTCAATGTGAAGAAACAAAGGGTTTTTTTGTGTGTGTGTGTATGGCATCTCCTAGGCAGTTAGTCACGTCAAGATGTTTCCCTCCCAGCCACCAGCTGTCAGAGGCTCATTGAGATGGACAATGAATGCAAACTCTGTTTTCTATGAAAAGCACGTGACAACAGCAGCAGCTGATGATGCTCTTAGTGAGGAGTGGATGGGTTATATGGCCTGAATCAGTAGTGGGAATGACAAACTCGGTTTCCCCATGAAGCAAGGTGTCAACCCATGGCAGAGTGTGCCTGCTGTTAAGTAAGGGGCATTTTGTTTTTAATATACCAAGGAGAACTGTAGAGAGGAAGAGCAAGTCTGTTCAAGGACACCTTGTAGATGCCAATCTGAGTGTTCTCAATTTGGTTATTATAAGACAGAGAGAGAGAGAGAGAGAGAGAGAGAGAGAGAGAGAGAGAGAGAGAGAGAGAGAGAGAGACTCCTGAACTGGCAGAATACGACTAGATGTCAGAGCTTAGACCCTAAAGACCTAGCAGAATCTGAAAGCTTTTCAATCTCTCTGAAGAAGATGATGTCCACCAATATGTTGTCAGAAAGCCCTTAAACAAGAAGGTAAGAAGCCCAGAACCAAAGCAGCCAAGATTCAGTGTCTTCTTACTCCATGTGTCCTGCTGTTAACACAAATGCTGGTATGTTGCTCTGAAGAAACAATGCATTAAGAAAAACAAGGAGGAGGCTGCAGAATGTGCTAAACTTGTGGCCAAGAGAATGAAGGAAGCCAAAGCCAAACACCAGGAACAGATTGTGAAGAGATGTGGCCTGTCCTCACTAAGAGCTTTTGTTTCTAAGTTGAGTCCAGTCAAAAAATAAGCCTTAAGAGGAACAAATAAATGGCAGAACTTTGGAAAAAAGAAATAAAGAAATTAAGAGTAATTCTTATTTTAAGTTAGAATAAGAATGGACATGAAAGTTTAGGCCATTCCAGTTCCATTACTTGTTATAATTGGTATAATACTATAACATTTTAGATATTGTAACTGTAATAGAAAATGGATATCTAATACTTAGGAAAAATCCCTTACGTTCTTTTGTAGTCATTTTATTCACCCCCCCCAATAGGGTCTTACTGTGTAGCCCAGGCTAGCCTTAAAAATATTATACTGTCCAGGCTGGCCTCAGAGTCACATCAATCCTCCTGCCTCAGCCCCCTGAGTGCCGGGATTACAAACATTCGCCACTCCATCCACTCATCCTGTGTATTAAACCTTAAGCTAATAAGAGAAACTTGAAACTCTTCTTCTAATGCTATGTCTACTTTTAGCTAATACATGTAAGAACCAACATCATTTCTCCTCAGTAACTATATTTTCTTGTTTCCTTCAAGGGTCATGTGAAAGACTGTATAATTAAAAAAAAGGTTATTTCTACAGTGAAAAAAAAATACTTCACATTTAAATCAATCCAAGTCTTTTCCTGACATTCAGGCCAAATCTAGGACACATCTGGACAGCTGGAAACATCCAAGTTTGATTGACTTTTCCAGCTTTTAGAACATTTAGTACATAAAAGACTAAATCACTTGTCCTAATCACTATGTTTTTAAGGAGTCAACAGCGTTTCTGTGGGGCTGGCAAGCCCATAGCACAGTCTTTGTTTCCTGCCCCCTGTTGCTGTCAGACATGCCCCATGCTGGCGGGCAAGGTTAACTTTCAAAGGGTGTGGTTTCTGAGGTTGCCACATGTCTTGCCATGACTTAAAATAACCTTCTCTGACTGCCAGATGGCCCAAGGAGGCAACAAACTCAGGATCCACTGGCTGTAGAGACTTCTGGGTGCCTAGGACTAGATCTCTTTCAGGGTCCTTCCTACGTTTTTATTTTATTTATTTATTTATTTATTTATTTATTTATTTATTAGTTTTTTGAGACAGGGTTTCTCTGCGGTTTTGGAAGCTGTTCTGGAACTAGCACTTGTAGACCAGGCTAGTCTTGAACTCAGAGATACACGTGCTTCTGCCTCCCGGCCTGTTTTATTTTTAAACATCTGGACCACTTAAGCCAGGACATTATTCCCATTACCCCCCCCCCCCCCGCACACACCATGTAAGTGAAAGCAGGGGGTGAGAATGAATTTTGGGTACAGGAAGGGAATGCTGACCTGTTGCTGTTCCCCTGAGAACATTAACTATTCTCTAAAAGAAACTCTTGCTTTTTCAGCTTAAGTTCTTTGGATTCTGTGTATCTAGGAGGCAAGAGAAACCCCATGGGGGAACAATTCTAGGAGCCTACAAATAGAGCTGCTTCTTGTGGCCACCTGTCAAGAGTAGAGGAGGCAGCATTAGATATACTCCTCAGGGTCAATTCTTCCCTGGGTGTGGATGCACAAAGTACGGTTCATTTCCAGTTGTTGAATGACACTGCCTGGGGCAATTTGAGAAAAAAAATCTTGAAAGAAAAGGCAAATAATATTACACAGAGAGGGAAATAATTTTCTATTAATTTTAATAGAATGAGATAAATGAGTTTAAAAAGAGAAAAATAAAATACACTGTAAGAGAGTTTTTCATCAAGTATTTCCTGTGCACTTGCTATGCATGAAAAATAGTTGTAAGCTCTGGAAATATAATTATCAAGAGAGTAGGGACATTCTTTGGTCTCATGGGCTTCCTAGTCTAGTGGAAGGGCTCAGCTAGTTTTGTGTGTGAGTGTGTGTGTGTGTGTGTGTGTGTGTGTGTGTGTGTGTGTGTGTGTGTAAGCACAATGGAATCAGTGGAGATACTTCTGAGTGTTGCTTAAGCCAAGACCTTGAAGGAATTAGGTGAAAAAAGCTCTCGAGTTGGCTTGGCTTTGTTTTTGTTATAGTTACTATTGCTATGATGAAACACCATGACCAAAAGACAGCTGGGGAGGAAAGGGTTTATTTGACTTAAATTCTACACTGTAATCCCTCATTGAAAAAAGTCAGGACAGGAACTCAAGTTGGAACCTGGAGGCAGGAGCTGATACAGATGCCATGGAGGGATGCTGCTTACTGGCTTGCTCCTCAAGGCTTGCTCAGCCTGCTTTCTTATAGAACTCAGGACCACCAGATGAGGGATGGTGTGCTTACATGGGCCGGGTCTTTCCCCATTAATTACTAATTAAGAAAATGCCCCACAGACTTGCCTATAGCCCTATCTTATGGAGACATTTTCCTAATTGAGACTCCCTCCTCTCACATGACTTCAGTTTGTGTTAAGTTGGCATAAAACTATACAGCACTGGATTCATTTCCAGTGAAATGATTTTAAAAAAATGAAAATTCAATTCTGCAAGTACATTTCCTCTCATCCTTAGAAGGTTGTCTGCCAAAGCACAATTTAAATTTCTGCAGGACACAGTTGGATTGCTGCCCCTTTCCCCTTACATAGACATGTTTCTCACATGTTGTTGTATGGCAATTTCTTGGTTTGAATTTGTCTCCCCCAGTAGTAAGTCACATAGGTTGGGGATCATGGCTTGGTAAACCCAGCTGAGCACAACGTAGCTCTGGGATATTAAAGAAAAATCAAGACAGATGAGAAAAAGAAAAATATATTTTCATAGTATCTGTGCATTGAAAAAAGCATCATGTCAAAACATCTTTGCTTCCACTGGATTTATTGAATTCTTCTAAGTAAGTGCCTTGGGCATCTAGTATGTACAGGTCCTGTGTTTGCTGTGGGCTATGGTGATGAGCGGATTCCACAAGGTTCTGCTTCTTATGGAGCATACAGTACCAAAGAGGAAGATAATTTTATATATTAACTTATAAGTACACAAATTCCAATTCTACCTAAAGAAGAAGTGTAGGTACAGATATAAAATAAAAGGTTTTAGATGAGAATGGCTGGACAGTTTTGCTGCATATTTTGAATGCCTGTAAGAACTGCATTTTGTATTTTTATCAATCTGCCCTCTTATTCTCCTATAATAGTTTATGTTTTATACTCAAGATGCAAACTTTCTACTGGGAAAGGGACATGAGACAATTACTTGTTTTAGATATTTTAGTTTCCTGGCCTGGCTTAATTGCTAATAGCAAGACCCACCTTTTGGGTAAATAAATACCAGCTAATCATAATCAGTATTCAGATTTCCTCTAGAACTGTTTCCCAGCTGTTCCGATATTATCTAATGTGTCAAGCTCATTTTTCATGGATATTTTGGAGCTCTGATACTGCTAACACTTGTGCAGGGGTATGTTATTCCTGCACACTGAGGGCTGAGAAGGACAAGGCAAAGTAGAAAAATGAGCATCAGGAATTCTCTCTGTGCTCCAAACATAGATTACTGCTGGAGGCTTATTAGGTATACACGGAATAGCATTTTTTTTCTGGCTACAGATCCAAGAAAATAACTTGAAGTAACTTCTCAGTATTAGATATGAACACTAGAGGAGCAAGCTGACCTTTCTAATACAATAGAACAATATTCTACTATTACATTGGCATTTTATGGTTCCCCTTGGAATTTTGGGATATAAGACAGAAGCTGTGTCTCCTCTTCTCTCCCTTCCTCTCTTCTTCCTTCCTTCCATCCATCCTTCCTTCCACTCTTCCTTTCTTTCTTTGTTTCTTTCTTTTTTCATTTCTTCATTCCTACTTTTCATATTTCTTCTGAATGGTGTCATTTGGGCATCTGAATCACGATGCTAATGTTAATAACACATATGCTATCCATAGTAAAATAGGATGGAGGCAAGATGGTGCAAAAATAGTACAACAATCCTAGACAATACTATTCATAGATACTTTTATATCTCAGCTTAAAGAAACTGCTTATTATTGGTCCTAGTCTGGTACTGGGGCACACACCATTTTAATGAAAAACATGAACTCAATTGTTATGGATAAAGATAGCAAGGCAAGAAAGACATAATAAAAGAAATGAAATGAAGTATCAAGAGAAGAGTTTAACCACTAAAGCAGATGCTTCCCCAAAGGAGTGCCCCATCTGTGCCTACCTCATCAGCCACAGCTAACAGCCATCTGCAGGATGTACCTCCTATGCTCTTTCTAAATCATGCATTCTCAACAGAGGAGAAATCACCCCCAGGGATGAAAGTTGATTATGTGTGTAAATCACTTTTAATATATCAAGCATGGATATATGTACAATGTATAAGCAAGTATATAGCATAACTATGGTATTAAAAACCCATAGAGCATCAGTTAGGTAAATAAAGTCTAAAAAGATTCTTTACTGGGAGAGTAATAATGAAAACAAGTCGTTGAGAAATGCTGTCTTTGTGGTAAACTCGTGCTGTGTAGAGAAAATAATTCACTTCTGGAGAAGCTACTTAATCTTGAGTAATTTGATATTTATACAACATCAACTAGGAAATGGCATTATGGGACAAGCCAATATGGTTGTGTGGATAAAGTATGAGGCTTATGGCAAATAAATAAATAGATTCATCAACAGACTTACTACAAACTCAAGAAATGTAGGCCAGTCTCTCAGAACTGGAAACAAAAGCGGTAGGAGGTAAAGCCTCTGGTACCTTTACAGAATCTACAACTTCTTTGTGCACATGACCAGTAGATACTCTCTCAGCTTCCTTTACTTAACTGTCTGACTAAGTCACTGGAGTTATTTATACCTGTGGTATACCTAGGCTGGGGCACATAGCACTTTGAACACCCTGTGTTGGTGGGTGATTCATGTTACATGCTACACTTCTGATCTCTTCAGTTGACCTATTTGCTCACCAAGAGTCAATGTGTTTATTCCCTGAGCTGTATGTATCATTTTCATTTACTGGTATACTACTTATTATTTAATGAGACAGCAGATCAACCAGTGAATAGAAAAAGAAAGAGGATCGTAGTTTCTATAAAAGCAAGTTGAATGTTTTGTAAAGAGTCAGTATAGAGAACAGTCAAAATGGTTGTATGCTTGTTCTTAGCCGTATTCAAACACAGGCTTGGAACAGTTAAACTGGATTTAGATAATCTTGGAGTTTACCAGAGGATTATAAAAGAAGCAGAGAAAATACAGGGAGTTTGAATATAGTGATGGTTATTGAGCCTTACATAAAAAGGAAACTGTGAAGGATGTGTGGAAGATAAAATATAGGCTTAGTTAACTGAAGGGCACTGGGGTAACAGAGTCATCTGAGATATTGGGGATTGTGACTGCAGAATGGAATGCTTGAAATTAAGATTATGAAGGGGGTCCAGTTAATGAAAATGACAAATGGGTCCAGTTGCTTGTTGCTCTGGAGAGGCCAACTCAAGAGGGTTGACTAAAGGAACACAAGACATCAGACTATTGAAAGGATATTAAAGTCACCAAGAATTGTCCCAGCAACAGTGTGCTGGCTAGTTTTTATGTCAACTTCACACTAGCTAGTGTCACCTGAGAGGAGGGAACCTCAATTGAGAAAATGCCTCCGTAAGATTAAGCTATAGGCAGCCTGTATGGTATTTTCTTAATTAGTGACTGACAGGGGAGGGTCCAGCCAATTGTGGGTGGTACTTCTCCTGGGATGGTAGTCCTAGGTTCTGTAAGAGAGCAGGCTGGGCAAGCCATAAGAGCAAGCCAGTAAGCAGTACTCCTCCATGGCCTCAGCATCATCTCCTGCTTCCAGGTTCCTGCCCTGTTTGAATTTCTGCCCTGGCTGTTTTCAATGAGGATGAATTATGATCTGGAAGAGTAAGCAAAATAAACCCTTTCCTTCCAAACTTGCTTTTGGTCATGGTGTTTCATCACAGCAGTAGAAGCCCTAAGACAAAAGGGTTGGACGAAGGCAGCAGGATGGTTAAAAAAAATTCAGTTTACTGAGTGACAAGGTAGTGAGTGAGCGACACCAGTGCTCAGAGGACAGAGAACGTTCTTTACAAGAATACCATGATTGAAAAGTGTTTCGGGGGCTTCTATTTTGGGAAAATACCAAATGGCATATGATGCTGGAGCAGCTGAATGGTTGGGAGGCCTGGGGGCCCAGGATTAGGAGGCCGTGGTGGCTTTCACCAAGGATTCAGCAGCAGTCTTAGGGGCCATGGTCATGGTAGAGGCTATGACCATGGTTGAGGCCTTGGGGATCGTGGAGGTAAAGCTGAAGAAAAAGTAGTGAATATTTGCGTTACCAAGCTGGGCCACCTGGTTAAGGACATGAAGATCAAGTCCCTGGAGGAGATCTACCTGTTTTCCCTACCCATTAAGGAATCTGAGATTGTTGATTTTTTTTCCTGGTGGCATCCCTAAAGGTTGAGGTCTAAAGATCGTGCCAGTGCAGAAGCAGAGTCTGGCTGGCCAGCAGTCCAGGTTTTGTCGATATTGGGGACTACAATGGTCATATTGGTCTTGGTATTAAGTGCTCCAAGGAGGTAGCCACTACCATCTGAGGTGCCATCGTCTTGGCCAAGCTTTCTATTGTCTCTGTGCAGAGAGACTACTGGGAGAACAAGATTGGCAAGCCCCCACACTGTTCCCTGCAAAGTGACAAGCCACTTGCTGTGTTGTTACGTCTCATCCCTGCCCCCAGAGGCACTGGAATCATCTCTGCTCCTGTGCCCAAAAAGCTGCTGCTGCTGGTAGGTATTAATGACTGCTACCCATAAGCCAGAGACTGCACTGCCACCCTGCACAACTTTGCCAAGGCCACCTTTGATGCCATCTCGAAGACCCATTCCTATCTGACTCATGACCCCTGGCAAGAGACTGTGTTCACCAAGTGTCCTCACCAGGAATTCACTGACCTCCAGCTGTGGCCACCACATAAGGGGTTTTTATACAAGAGAAATAGTGAATTGTCTGAAAAAAAAAAAAAAGAAAAGAAAAGTGTTGTGGAGGCTGCACCTGAGTGTGTGGGTTACAAATAAGTATTGAGGGCTGGAAAGTCAGGCTGGAATAGAAGAAAAGAGCTGGGGACCGTGTTTCAGACTATGGGTCACAGAATGCACAAAACTTGCTGTATTGTGTCAGTGACTTCATGAGATAGGGCATCGATAGACTGAGAAGGTTTAGATGTTGAACTGAGGGTATTTTCACTTTCTGCCATTTACTAATTTTAGAAAAACAATGATCATTTGGCTGCTGTCGTTAGATATTTTTCAATGGGCTAATCTTTACTGATATTGTCCTAGCAAGAATTCATCCTCACATGAAGTTTTAGGCTGTGAGAAATTTGTGCCTACAGTTGTAAATATGGACAAATAGTCAAACACATTAAAATATGAAAGGGAAGATGGAACTCTATGGAAAGGCAGAAAACAAAAACTGAGTTTGTGTCTATGTTCACTTAGAGGTGAGAGTCTCAGAAGCTTGCATCCTGCAAACTTCAGATGGTATCTTTGTGTGTTGATCTGAGAGCTTTCGACATTAGAATGTCACTTCTTCAAATCTGTGATCTCTTCTCCATTGAACTAAAAGTAAACAGTTAATTCTGTCACTTCTACTTCCTTTTGATTTTCCACTTACTATTATTTATTGATTTGAGAAGAGATATATAACCAACAAAAGAAACTGAGTAGCAGGGGCGGTTTGATAAGGGTCCATCTCTTTAAGCAGAACAACGCTGTAAGTCAGGCTGTCAGAAGACTGATGGAGCAAGGTGTGATGAGACAAAAGATCATTCTGTTTTGCATGAGACAAATGCTCAATGACACCAGACTGGGAAGGGCCAGTGTTTCCCTCTTCAGTAGTCGTCCTGTTGTATTTGGCCACTTATTTTAGTGAGGGCTCTGGTAGTCAATAGATGAGTTTTCCATGAAAAGACTTTATTTCTAACTTTACATTTTGTGGGGTTTTCTTTTCTGTGGCTTGATAGCTACATAACCCTGGCTGGCTTGGAACTTATTATGTAGATCAGGTTGACCTTGAATTTACAGTGATCCTCCTGCCTCCTGTCCATGTACCATTAGTTTAGATATGAGCCAACATGTTCAGTGTCCTGAAAGAGATTTTAACAAAGGGACATTTTTTTCAGGAGTGTGGAAAGGGTTAATAGGACTAAGAAGGGTATCAGAGGACCAGGGAGACTATCAATGTTGGGAAGCTGTTACTGCTCTTAGATTTGAGGGGACCAAGAGAGTGAATGGAGAGAACTCAGCAAGAGCTGTTTCTATGAAGAGGGTCATACAACCAGAATGAGGGCTATGAAGAGGGTTGCCAAAATCACCAAATCTAATCAGTCAGGGTAAGGGTAGACAGGACAAATTAGGTCTTTCTGTTGCTACCCAAAGAGTCTCATGTAATTGATGGAATCCAGTTGGAAGGGAGAAGTTCAGGCGTCCAGGCAATAGCATCCAAAGTGGTCAGATCAAGTCAAATCTTGTTCCTTCAACTCTTCAATCATTCACAAGTCTACCTTTCAGTTACTTCCAAGAAGAACATTTCATAAAATTCTGAAAGCTTAGAAATATGAATTTAAATTTTCAAGACTGAGGGCTTGGTATGCAGTTTAGGTAGGCTTCAAACTTGTGATGCTCCCGCCTTCGTACCCCTATTGCTGGGATTACAGGTTGTGCTACCATCTGGATGAAAAACTTCTTGTTTTTAAGCCACAGAGTTTTAGAGACAGTGCAATGAATAGGATGCATTGGGAAATGATGCACTAAATGAGAGATGCAAGTCAAACTATCCTGCTTATGATTGATCAGTTCAAGTTTCAGGGAAGGGCTTAGCATGAGGGCCTATGAAACTGCAAGCAGGACCCAGAATTCCTATCTTTCCCACCTGGACCTAGAGACAGCATGAAAGCACGTGGGAGAGCCAGCTCCTGAGGCAAAATAGAGAATGTTTGTTTTCTGTTGGAGAGGAAAAATGTGGGTCTGTCCAATAGGACAAAGCTGGGAGCGTAGTGTTTGAGATGTACCCTGTGAGGGCATCTCTTGTCTAAGAGGAAAATTCCTGGAGCTGGGCCACAGATGCCTCGTTTTCTTCTCGGAAGTACCCAGCAAAGAAGTCCTATGAGTACACTGTAGCAGACAAGCAAGGACATTGAAGATGTCTGTCCTTCCCCTCACTTTCTCATGCTTTCAGGAGTTAGACACGCCATGGATGGGAATGCACAGATGAGTGGTTTCTATCTAAGTGAGAACACGAACCATCGCTGGAGATGTTCTTTAAGGAAGGGAGTATTTTCATTCATTTGTCATGAGATTTTCACAGCTGACAGTCTAATGGCCCATTATTAACTTGCCTTTGCAGATGGTAAAACAGAAGCTTGGCAAAGTTAAGGGGCTTGCTTGGGGTCACGGAGACTAGTCACAGATCTAGGATTCAAATTCAGATAGTTTGGCTCCTGAGCTAGTGTCCTTAACTCCTTCCCATGTCACAGGCCTTCACAGGAGACAGGCCTGTGAACAAATAATTACAGTGTAATGAATGAGGTAAGTGCTAATGGAGGGCTGTACAGAGCAGAGGAAGGAGTGACTAAACAGATCTGAGAGTCAGCCATTCGTACAAATTCCCTTGCCCACTGCCAAAAATGAGCACAGCAGAGTCTTTTTAGGACTCTGCTTTTAAGGATAGCTTCAGATATGGAGGTCAACTCGTGTTGCCCTGCTGCCCCTCTCATACATAACAACACTTAAAATAATTTCTTCCTCACACCCTGGATCCCTTCCAAGAGTTTTGTTCCAGCTTTTAGACAAGGCAGAAACAGGAAAAGGATGTGCTAATGTTTCCTGACTAAAGACCTAAGTTGGAATTTGGAATAGTTTTGTAATTAAAATATTGTTAAGGTTCTATGGCATGTATGTGCATTATCTGTATTTATATGTCATAATGAATGTGTTGTATAAAATTACAAGCATCAGGCGTATGACTGGTTAAACCTCCACGCTTCTGTGGTTTATAGGTCTATGTTGAGTAAAGGTTGTTTATCAATATTTCTTACCTCAAATACGTTCTCTCTCTCTTTTTTTTTTGCCATGACACTAATAATTTAGTAGCAGTATCACATGATTTCTGCTAACAGTACAAAACAAATTTACTTCTCTGTCTCGTTCCTCTAGGAAGAACTTGTTTCATTGTGGTTCCCATTACTGGTTTGCCTCTTAGTCTATCTTTGAAATATAGAGCATGCATGTATTTGGTTCTTATATCACTTGATATAAGAGTGTCATTAAGTTTATTTGGCCAGAGTGGACACTGTAAGCAGGTGCTGTTCAATGCCGCCAAGTGATGGCCTATTCATGCCAGGATATTAAACACATCCTGTAGTTTGGTGTAAACACCAGGTGGGATTGTAATCCACTCAGCACAGAGCCTTCTTTCATTCCTCCTTAGTGAATGAAAATCTGTAGGAAGTTCCTGTGAGGAATTCTATAACCCTTTAGAAGTCAGCCAGTTTCACTCCAAGATGACACAAGCAGAGAACTGGCCCAGGGACTCCCCAAGCCTCTTCTCTACATGACCTCTTTCTTGGACTTGTCCCAGAAGCTCTTAGAGAAGTCCCGAGTGGACACATAGGTCCTTTCTTGTACTAATTTACCATCTTTGGGGGTTTGGAGATATTCTTTTTCCGTTCCAAAGTTAATTGTCTGGGAGTCAAGTCCCCGACTCATTATTGGATGACTCTCCTATTATGGATAGGGGAAGACAAAATGAAACCAGGTGGCCCTCACAACTATGGGAGCAATAGCTGGGTTGTGGTGCTCAAGGTAGAGTCTTTGTTCTACAGGGTTGGTCAGAGGTGCTTACACATCTGGCCAGCTGTTACCACACAATTGTTCACAGGGACTGCAGCTCTGTTCTTTCACTCACTCCTTAGCAGGCCAGTGTATCAAACTAGCATGGGGGTCTGATATGTAGAGTGTTTTGGGAGGCATGGGTACTACAAAAGCCTTGTAAGGCAAGAGGTTACATCTTCTGACAACTCACCTACCATGAAATGAAATTGTCTGACAAGTATGACAGACTCCTGACTGTCTCCTACATTGATTTTCCTTTTGCTCACAGTCACAGAATTCCAAATATGCAAATGGGAACAACCATGAACCTATGTTGGCCACATGACTAATTTTGGTCAATGGGAAATAAGCAGAAATGCTGCAATTTCCGGGTTGTGACCTGAAAGATAAGGGTGTAGCTACTTGATGGAAGGTAACAGAGTTCTGACTATCGAGTTGACACTTTGAGTCTTGAGCTGCTCAGTTGCAGACTATTGAACAAGATAGGAAAACATACCCATTATCTTTAGCTTCTTCCAGTTTGGGTGTCTTGTCAGGTGGTCCTGACAGACTTTTATCCCAAGGTAGTGACTTGTGAGTTCAATACAGTAGTCTCAACTTCAGTTGGGAACATGACCTTATGGCTCTAATTCTTGTGTAGCCTGACTTCTCTCACAGACAGGTTGCTTGAACTCTTCATGACTTTCCTTTAGATTGCTGCCTTTGGGGATCCTGTAGTGAAAGAAAGAGCCATGATAGCTGACCCCTGTAGAATGGGGAGCTTGACTTTTCACTTAGACTCAAAAACTCTGCTCCAAATGGTCACTCTTTTAAACGATGTTTCATTTCTTTGGCACACCCTAGGGTGGATGTCTGAAAGAGCAGGACTGATTTCTCAGCCATGACTACAGTGTTTGAATTTGTTGCTAGGACATCTGTTGAATTTCCAAATTCTATCTTAGGAAAGAAATATAATTTTTCTTTGATGCTACATTCTTCTTTAGGCCAAAATACAAGGAAACCACTGTCTGTGGTGGCATTTTGGCAGAACTCTCAAGTGAAGCCTGGATCTGGGAACCCACAATCCAAGAATAAGGAACCATTTACGTACAAAATTGTTGGATTTGGAAGGATACTAGGTTTGGTGTGCTCATGAAGCCACTGACTTACAGGGTCAAAGAGCTTATTTTTCAAGCAAGTATATTTCACTGTTTATGGGAGACTACCAAAATAATTATTTCCTGTGTGGGTCAGCAGGAGTGAGGTAATCTCAAGGAAAATGTTCCATTGTGCTTATTGGGCTGGGCTGGGCAGTAACTCCAGACATCCCTTAAAGGAACAGTCATTGTATTAAATGGTGAAGTCTGCTTTGCATATCTGTGGGAGAAGTGTCCATTTTTCTTTTTTATACTTCATGATCTCATGAGAGACAACAACTATGACTGTACACATGAATTTGCACAGTCTCATCCATTCTTCTGTGGGTGTTCTTATAAAGTGGGCTATTTACATAGTGTATGGATGTTTTAGAAAGATAATTCTATATGAGCCAGAATATAGCATCTCTGTTTCCATTAATTTGGAAGCAGAAATTTATTTTGAAATTGTCTGCCTTGAGCCACTTGAAATGCTTTATTTGGCTTTATCTTCCCAGCCTATACAAAAGGGCCTATAGTAAACTCATTAACCACTTTTGTATGAATAAATGGTTTGCTGAGGAAGTAGAGTCCAGTGAGGAGATTTGTACCTCCATTCTGACCTGTTCTGGTACTGTAACTCTGGCTGAAAATTTACCTTGCTAGCCAGGACTAGAATTTGCTTCAGGCTGCAAACTTCATTATTCCAGAGATTAAGTAACTCTATGTTTTATATAGCTATCCTTCTAAGAATCAGAGAAGTAGTCACAGGATAACCCACACATTGTGAGGTATTGGCACAGCATGCTGAGTGATTATGACAGTTGAGTCGACAGGTGACAGACCATCAAACCAAATCAGGTAGGATTATGATTCTGTTTCCTATCCCAGAGGACTCTGGTATACACTGACTGATAAACTTCATTCTGCTCAGCTTCCTCAACTGCTTTGCTACAGGAGCTTAGAACATGCATTTTATTTCATAGAACTTCACATTATAATAGAGAATGTTCAGTAATTACCCTTTTTTTGTTGAGTGCCTATTAGATGCAGGCATGTATGGTGCTAGAATGCAGAAGTAAACAAATCAGGCATGATTCTTGTCTATAAGAAATTTGCCCCCTAACAGAGGAGATAAGCACAGACAAAAATATACATGAAATAATTATAAATTGTATTCATTTATGGAAAACAGACTGCATGTTGAGGTAAAGAACAAGAAGAAACTCATAAGGTGGTAAAAAATGACTGTCAGATGTGCCCACTGGTGCAATAGTGGCATGGCTGTTATAGTAATAACCAGCTGTTTCCTAGTTGGATTGAGGCTTGTTCCATAGGAGAGAATGAATGCCTTGTGCTGTAAACTTGGTTAAAAGCCCATGGATGGGAGGAGGCCTAAGGGTAACCTACAGCTATTAAATGGATGATGGTGTTGGACTGCCTCTAAATACCTGTGTTTATACCTATAGATTGGTACTGTTCTCAGCCTTGGTCAGAGAAGCTTCTCTTTTCAGTGAGCAATGATCAATGCAGAGACTCAAAATTGGTTCCAGCACAGAGAGAAAGTGGTTTTTGAGTACTTGTCTCTAAATGGGATGTCTAGATCACTCTCTCCAAGGATGGAAGAACATTGCAGAAGTGGGCAGAGGGTGGGGGGACTAGAAAGAATGAAATGCTGTCTGGTTCACATCACATGGCCACTATACTCACGGATTGGCTACTTGCACAAGACCTGAACAAGATGAAGTCTCATCGAATTATATCATGAGGCTGTCACCCCTTCCTGAGGAGCTATTGGAAGTCAGTGGTTGCCAGGAGAGGGCCACTCATAGTCTTCAGGGGTCTAGCCGCTGTTCAGTTAGCCATGCTCCAGAAAATACACCATGAAAGCAATCCTAATTAGACTCAATGAGTCACACCCCTACCTCCAACAAACAAGGAAAATACACGAAAACAAGAGGGAGACCTACTGAGAAGACAATGTCCAGCAGAAATGGGCCGGAGGCAAGAGAGGGTGTCATGGGTGAATGGTAATGCCCTGGCTTGCTTTCAATTGCTGTAATAAACATCACGACCAAAAGCAGCTTTTGGAAGAAAGGGTTCCGTTCATCTTCTAGCTTATAGTCATCATGAAGCAGATCAGAGCAGGAACTCAAGACAGGGACCGGGGCAGAATCTGCATCAGAATCATAGTGGAATGTTGTTTACTGGCTTGCTCCTCATGATTTGTTCAGCCTGTTTTCCCATATAACTTTGATCACCTGCCTAGGGGTGGCACCATCCACAGGGGCCTGGGCTCTCCCACATCAACTATTAAACAAGAAAATGCCCCCATAGACTTTTCCTACAGGCAAGCCTGTAGGAAGCATTTTCGAAAGTGAGGAGTCTCTTTCCCCAAAAGACCCTAGCTAATGTCAAATTGACAGAAAAACCAGCTGGCACAATGAAGGGGGGGGGGACATTGTATATGTATATGAAATTGTCAAAGAATAATACATTTTTTAAAGGTGAAGCAAGACAAATTAAAAGAAGAAAAAATAACCCCCCAAACAAACAAACAAACAAACAAAACCCCCAACAACAGCAATGAAAGTGCCAGGAGAAGACACAAGCCTTGCAGAGAGTGAAAAGGGAAGCACATATCACAGAGAGGAAGCTAATGACCCGAAGGCTAAAAAGAATTGGTGTTTTAGAGGAGAAAGCAAAAGAGACACAATGTCAGGAGTCTCCTATGGTGTGAGGGGGTTGTATGTCCTACCTGGCAGATGTCCTCCAAGGATGTTAGAGCCACAGGACACAGCATGCAAAAGTGTGTGCTGAATGTGTGCAACAAGTTGGGGGGCTTTATTTCATCATCTAGAACAAGAACTCTTAGGGCTGGAGAGATGGTTCAGTACTTAAGAGTACTTGCCATTCTTATAAAGGACCAGAGTTTGGTTTAAGTGCCCACTTTGGGGGGCTCATAGTTGCCTGTAAGCCTAGTTCCAGGTGATCCAACACCCTCTTCTGGCCTCCATGGACACTCCCCACATGGTGTGTACATACATACACACATAAAAATAAAAAACAATCAAACAGATGAACAAAAAAAGCTTGAGTGAGGTCCTCCTACCATGGATTTAAGTTCTCACCTCAGCTGAGTAATAGTGGTCAGAATGGAAAGTTGCACTTCATCTAAGATGCAAGAAAATTCAAGTCCTAGACAAGGAACTGGTGGAGCTTGTGATTCTGCCCCAAGCATCAAGACCATGGTGGGAGCTGCCATCCACATTCAGCCAGCATTTGCAAATAGATGATTATGAGTCTACTGAGGCTGAAGTGTATAACGTTATTTATAATGTCTGTTTTGTGATCTTTTACTATAAAAACCATCTGGGAAGTATCATCACTCAGGGATGTCGCTAAGATGCCTTCAGATTCCAGTTCTCAAATGATACAGTGCTTGGAGTGTGTGTGTGTGTGTGTGTGTGTGTGTGTGTGTGTGTGTGTGTGTGTGTTTTATCCATATGTTGGTAGATGACACACTGATGGCTGTCAGATGTTCTGATTACCCAGGGCTTAGCTCAGGGTCTATATAAACTTGGTTTGGAGGAAAATGACATTTTCATTATTCACTATCCTCTTTAGCTGAAATTTAACACTGCAATGATATATTTAGGCAAGGAACCACAGTAATTTTAGCTTAACTTGTGACTTTGTCATCAGTAGAAATCACAGATATTTTTTCCACAGTATTTTAGTGCAAAATATTCCTTTGAAAAAAAAATAAAGACAGAGACAAGATCTCCTGAGCTACTTGGGAGCTTGGCAGGGGTGGGGGAGGGAAGGAGTTAGGAGAAAGAAAAGGGGAGAAGAGGAGGGGAGAGGAGGACATGAGAGAGCAGGAAGATAGAGTCAGGGGAAGAATAGAGGGGAGCAAGAAAAGAGATACCATAATAGAAGGAGCCACTATAGATTTAAAGAGAAATCGGGCACTAGGGAAACTAGGGAACTAGGGAAATGTTCAGAGATCTACAAGGTTGACCCCAACTAACAATCTAAGCAATAGTCTGGGGGGGGTACCTTAAATGCCCTTCTCTGATAATGAGATTGATGACTACCTTATATGCCATCCTAGAGCCTTCATCCAGTAGCTGATGGAAGCAGAAGCAGACACCCACAGCTAAACACTGAGCTGAACTCTGGAATCCAGTTGCAGAGAGGGAGGAATGATGAGCAAAGGGGTCAAGATCAGGCTGGAGAAATAAAATAAAAAATAAAATTATTTATGTATAATAAAATATTTGATACTAAAAAAAGAATAGTCAGGCTTAATTATCAGGATGTAATAGGAGTGTTGCATTTTCAACAAATCTCATTTTCATATCCACTTCCATGTGATATATTATTTCAGTTTGGGTAGCAGAAAAGGATGAGTCAAGAAGCACTTGTGAGCCCCTTGTCTGCACAGATCCATCATACACATTTGTCAGTTTGTAGACCAAGTCAGACACTGGATTTCCAAGAATTAGAAATAGCAATAGATTTAGAGCTTAGACAGAGCTGAGAGACAGCCCATAATCTTGGGTACAAATTGTATATTTCCACACAACTGTTCTCTATGTAGTGATCTGACAAAAGAATAGAATTTTTTTTGAATCTACACCCTTCGGGACCTGGACACAGTCCAGCAGCCAGACAGAGCCCTCCCAGTGCCCTCGGGCTGTAGTCTCAGATTCCTCAGGGACCGCACCTGAAGGCATAGTGCAAATTGTTATTCAGTCTGCCACTTTCCACTGCACAGCCACCTTACAGATGCTATTTTTAGGAAGTCTGACTCTCATCAGAGACAGCAGCAATAGCAGGCCTGAGAGGTTAGCCAAATGTCTGCGGCACCCTGAACTAATCACTGTATTCTCACTCTCTCCACTGAAATAAAAATGCTTCTATATCTGCATTTTGGAGGGAGGGATAAGAGAGAGAAGAAATGTTTGATCATGCCTCCAAAGACTTTAAAAACTGAATGTAAAAATTAACAGACTATTCACCCATCACCCACCACAGTGTATGAGCTAGCTTCCCTCCCTCCCTCCCTCTCTCCTCCCTCCCTCCCTCTCTCCCTCCCTCCCTCCCTCCCTTCCTCCTTACTACCAGGTCTCATGCACCCCAGGCTGACTTTAAACTCAAGATCCACAGGAGTATAGGGATTCCAAATGTATGCCACAGCATCTGACACCGAGGTGTTGGTTTGAGATGCTGTTTCTTCTGTCAGTTCACACAGCCTACTGCAAGCTTATTATGGAACTGTGGTTTAATGACAAAGAGCAAGAAGTCCAGGCATTCACCAGCTTCCCCTAGATCATAACTTCAGAGCTGGGAGCAGTGTACCTGAGTTCTTAGTGGTAGTTTCCTAGGTCTTCTCATCAATAAAATGGACTAAAAGCTCCACACAAGGCTTTTCTTAGACAATACGGGTGAACTGGAAAAGTGCCTGATCAGTGTTTGTCAATCTGTAGTTTCTGTTTTCCTAGACAACGAATACTAAGAAATTGGCTTACGTTCTGGGCCACTTCCTTTCCTCTTTGTTCCCTCACCCCCACTGGAGACCATCTCCTCAGGCCTCCAATTCTTCTCTCTCTGATGTATCTTGTCGATTTGAAATCTTGCTGCTTTCTCTCTCAATGTAAACAATCCCCCTGACTCTCCTGTATCTCATCTTCACTGTTGGGACCAACCTTTCTCTGCTTAGTGGTAAAGACTCTCTCTGGAGGCAGTACCTGCAGTTTTCCACAATGCCTGTGGCAGACAGAGAGATGTGTTGAATTCTTGCATGCACGTGGTGGCTACAGGTCTTAGCCATAGTCTCCAGTAGTTTTTCTTGGTGACCGTTTTCTATCCAGCAGCTTGGCTCCTTTGCCTTTTTTGGTCTTTCTTACTTGATTTAAAACTGAATTAGCAAGTGGAAGGCAGTAATTTATTATCCTTTACAAGCCCCCACAGAGGAAAATTGCCAAGATTCAAGGAACAGGTGGAGAGGAACAGTTTGTAATCTGACCCCCTTGTTATGGTCCTGAGCTGGGTGTTCCACAGCCTAAGCCCCACCTTCCATTTTCCTGTGCTAGAAGTACTCAGAAATCAGGTTGGACACAGAGCTTAAGGCAGTTGGTATCAATCGTGAGAAGCTGATGTTCTAAAGACTGGCTCTACGATGCTGATGCCGTCTATGTCTGTGACAGAGAAGCAGGTGTGCGTGCTGTGCCATAATGCCAGGCTTCTTCACAGAGCTCAGTTCAGAGAGCAAGCTCTCTGTATGACTTGCCTCCCACAGCTCAGGCCTTCCTTGGTGTCTTTTCATTGCAGTCTCACTGAACTCTTTGTGGGTCTACAAGCTGGCCAAACAGCTTTAGGCTTTTATTGGTAGTGTATACTGAAAAGTAAGTTCACCTTTGACTGTGGTCTGGACAGTTCTACTTATTTTCTATATCATGGTGACTCTGCCCACACAAGCCTGTCCAGGTAGCTTAGGGCTTTCTTCATCAATGTTTTTTCAAGGCTTAAATTCTTTGGGGATAAGGGGATTCCCTTTATCTTGTATGCTCTCTGAACCAGTCTGTTGGGTGAATGAGTATGTTTTTAAGGTGGCTTGTGGGATATATAGACTTTCCTAGTCTTATTTTTCTGTTCAGAAATCAGCTACATGACTGCAGTAGAGACCTGTAACAATTTGGTGTAGCAAACATGAGTAAACAACACACTATGAGCGATTGTAGGAGAAATCGGCCCAGAGCCAACTCCCAAGGGGATGAGATGTCCCCATATTTCTAGTGTCCATTGTGTCTGCAATGAACAGAGCGATGAGCCTGGTGCCAGGCACTCCAAATCTGAGCAGCCTGAGCCATCAGGGCAGCTACATTCTGTGAGCACAAAAGTAGTCTGGAATTATTCTCCAGGCAACGTGTAGAAGACACCCTATCTACTGTTACTGTTGTGGGTGTTTCTGGACAAACTAGATTCACTTAGACCTTTCCTTAGTTCTTAATAGTGTTCTCCTATTCTTCTTCCTGGTGCTTTCTTTAAGAGACAGGATCGCATCATGTAGCTCAGGCTGGCCGCAAACATTTTACAGACCAGGCTGGCACTCAAACTCTTTTTTTTTTTTTCCATTGGGCATCATTTTAATTCTTTATGTTAACACATTAATGGCATAAAACAATGGATTAAATTAAATTAAATTACATATACATATATCTTATAATATTAAATCCCTCCATTAAGCTCTCTCATTCACTTTTGTCTACCATTTTCACCCTCCCTATTTTTAAATGTTCCCTTTTTATTTTCATGTCATTATACTTAAGATCAAACTTCATATATGAGGCAAAGTGCTCATTTTTGTGAGGTTTATGTCTTCTGGTGTTATGATAGCCAGTTCCACTAGAAATATATTCAAGGAATATTCTAGGGAACATCAGATACCAAGTTTTGGCTTAATTTATACAATTAGTGTTTTCATTTTAAAGTCATCACTATTAATTAACATTTATATTCTATATATAATTATACATTTCATATGTAGCCAAAGATTATCAAGGTAATGTTATCTAATATTCAAACCCAGTTATCTCCTGACAGTCCATCTCCCCTTTGTATCATTGTTTTAACACAAAAGTGAGAATTCATGCCTATTTTAATTTTAACTTTTCTCAGCTCTTATAGGTCTATTTTTTTCTGTAATAGAATTGTGAGATAAATATGTAACATTATTTTTTTTATCATGGGAATAAATAAGTTTTCAACTCATCCTCAAATATTTGGATTAGAGCTCTTGTTTCTAGTAAAAAATTCAGTCCAGTGGTCTTTATTCATTGGTTAATGCTAGGCTTTCTGAATGCCAGAAATTCTGCTCAGAAAAAAGCATATGTGCAAGTAGATCAAACGTTACATAACTTTAGTCACAAATGCTAAGCAATATGTATCATAAACAGTATAGTGTTTATTATCCTCACTTTACTACTGTGGCACTCAAACTCTTGATCTACCTGACTTTGCTTCCTAATAGCTTCTTTATTCTCTCATATCACTGTTCAGTTCCTTCTCTCCTTCCCAAGTACCTCTCCTTTCTATTTCCAGAAGAAAGCACTTAATTTCAATTTCGTGATGTGTACCTGTGGGAAATTAATAAAGTCTCTCTTTCATGTGCACGTGTGTGTGTGTGTGTGTGTGTGTGTGTGTGTGTGTGTGTGTGTAAAGTTAATCAAGCACTTAGGAAGAAAAGAATACTGCTTCTGGATTTGTCCTACATTGGACACATAGCAAATGCTTAATAAACTTTAGCCATAAGTATAATAATTACTTATTAGTAATAGGATCCAGTTCTTAAAAGCAGGTTGCATTTATGCCACAACCAAAGCACTGGGGAGTGCAGCATCCTGGCCCTACATTCCCTGTAGGAAGTAGAGTTTGTATATATTAGCTGGAGTTCATCCAAGCTGCCTTTGGGACAAACAGGACAATGTGTCTGGAACAGAGGTCAACAGCTGTTACTCTTCTGTGACATTCCGGAAAGTGGACAGATGTGTTCAGATTGACCCTCCTTATTCAGTGAGTGTGGGAACTTGTAGGAAAGGGTAGGAGACATGGAGCCACGGCGAGGTGGGGTGGAGGAACAGATTCCCATGGGGGGGCAGTAACATGAGCAGCCACAGAGAGCAATGTTGAAGTTAACAGTTTTATTTCCTGGGGATGCTGCTTTAAGAGGATGAAGGGCTGTAAAAATTGTAGCAGTGGAGAAGGAAGCCAAAGCATGACAGCTTTCCCAAGAATAGGACGGGGTTGCAGTTCCTGAAGAGGTCAGAGGTGGCCTGCTTACCCTCCCACTGATTGCATGGTCAGGAAAAGATGAAGGTCAAGTCAGGTTCAATACAAGAAACAGAGTGAAATACATTCCTTACCTTTTCCTCCCACTGCCAGTCATATTTAATTACCATTCTGGGCTTCAGGAAATATCCCAGTTGTTGCTGTTGTTATTTGTTTTGTTTTAAATGGCAAATCAGCCAGACACAGGACGCTTGCTGCCTATCATGCCAACCTGGAGGTAGATGGCTATCTTTACAGGGACCTCAGTGAAACCATCAGAGTTTCAGAAATACAGAATTTTGAGACTAGTCGGACACTTCACTGATAACCATCTTCTTAGCAAACAATGTCAGATATGTAAACCTATCCTGCTGTGATGGCCCTGGTGAGAGTCCTGGGCCAGCACACTTTCTCCATGTTCATGATGCCACGCCCCCTTTGCTTTCTTCAGACTGACAGGAGCATGTTGCCTGGGTTCATGATATATCCGTCTGGCTGACAGCATGTGAGTTCTTTGTCTGGTCAGGACAACTTCCTTTCAGATGTTATCAAGACTGTACCGGCTTTGCTTTCTCTGTTGACGGAGTCCACATGAACATAAAGTCAGCATGGAAGCACTGAAAACCTCACCTTCCTGACTAAAGATTTTAGAGCAGCAGTTCTCAGCCTGTGGATAGAGACCCTTTGGGAGTTGCATATCAAATATGCTGCATACTAGATATTTACATGATGATTCCTAACAGTAGCAAAATTACAGTTATGAGGTAGCAATGAAAAGTTTAAGTTTATGGTTGGGGGGCCACCACACCATGAGGAATTGTATGAAAGGGCTGCAGTATTAGGAAGGTTGACTGCGTTAGAGTCACATTTAGCAGAATGAAACAAACTAAGACAGCTGCTTAGAGTTGCATTGTGGGCACATTACTTAACCATCCTGTGCTTTTGTTTCCTTAACCATGTAATGGAGATAATGATGGTTCTGACCTCCTGGGGTGGTAGAGAGGATTAAGCAGATGAAGCATGCATCTTGCTTAGCACAATGGGGCTGGAAGCCTCTAATAAATTTTAGCTACAGCTTTTATCCGAGTGATAAGCCTTCCTCGCTAAGCGGCCAAAGTTTAGGTAATTGCTTTAAGAAAATTTTCCCAACATTGTTTAATGTAATTCTTGATAAAAACCTCATAAGTCGTTCTCGCAAAGGTTTTTTAATGCTAGCTCACTCAGTGGGATTAGACGATCAGTGGAGCAGCATTTTCCTGCTTTTCATTTCTTCTGAGTTTAGCATAGTTTTCTTTGTGAGACTTTGGTTCTGCTGGTTTGTGATAATACCACATCTTTCTTAACTTCACCATTGTCTGTCATTTTTCAATAAGTTCTTAAAAAAAATACTAGTAGCTGGTGCAATACTATAAAGCAGAGTCTCTGGCTTCATTATTATCCTACAACCACCATGGGAGCATTCGCTCTGCAAGGAGGAGCTGTGGAGAGAATTAGAAAAGAAAATGAACAGCAACTGTCCAGCTGGAATTTGGATCTGGCTTGGCTTGTTCCCCGTGCCAGTAACTAGCTACAGGTCCTCCTCCTCCTCATCCTCCTCATTCTCTTCCTTCTCCTCCTCTCTTCTTTTCTGTTTTTCAAGACAGGGTTTCTCTGGAGCTTTGGAGCCTGTCCTGAAACTTGCTCTAGAGACCAGGCTGGCCTTGAACTCACAGAGATCGACCTGTCTCAGCCTCCTGAGTGCTGGGATTAAAGGTGTACGCCAGTAACGCCCGGCCTTCTTGAGTCTTATTAATCCTCACTGGGATCAATGTTCTCTTCTGCAAATGGGGATGGTAGTTACATCTTTCTGTTGACTATCA
The DNA here is from genome assembly GCF_003668045.3 of Cricetulus griseus. Classification (NCBI taxonomy): domain Eukaryota; kingdom Metazoa; phylum Chordata; class Mammalia; order Rodentia; family Cricetidae; genus Cricetulus; species Cricetulus griseus. The sequence continues at coordinate 414,945,093 of NC_048595.1, forward strand.
AATGTCAGTAGGAATGTAAATTGGTACATAGATTGTTGGTGTTGTTCAAGTGCTCAGCTGGTCTATGTACATATATTAGTTATCTTGGTGAATGTTATTTACAGACATGCAGCAGAGTAGCTTTGTGCATCGACAGGGCTAAAATTCCTTATTTTATCTCCGTCATTTCTACTTCTTAGGATTACATGAGTGCCATTGAATCTCAAGAGCAAATGTGAGTTGACAAATAAAATAGTTTGCTTTTTTTTTTTTTTTTTTTTTTTAAGAGGCAATCAATCCCATGAGTTCAGGGTGATATGGCCATAGAGGTTTTTTCAGTGTTATACATAGTTTTGAAAGGGGAAGGGACAAATGTCAGCATGTGTTTCTTTTTATTCTAAAGAAAGAAAACAAAATTCTATCAGTCTATTGATTACAGCTAGTGCACAGAGGGCTGGGGAGATGGCTCAGCAATTAAGAGCTCTTGCTTCTTTTCCATAGGACAGGAATTGGTGTCATCACCCACATCAGGAAGCTCACAACTGCCTGTAACTCCAGTTCCAGGGGAGTATGACACCCTCTCCTGGCCTCTCACGGTACCTGCACACATGTTGCATACACATGCTCATAAATAAATAAATAAATAAATAAATAAATAAATAAATATAAATAAATAAATAAAATCTTCTTTAAAGAATCGAGTACATGCCAGACAGTGGGGGCGCACACCTTTAATCCCAGCACTGGGGAGGCAGACGTAGGTGGATCTCTGTGAGTTCGAGGCCAGCCTGGACTACAGAGTGAGTTCCAGGACAGCCTCCAAAGCTACAGAGAAACCTTATCTTGAAAACAAAACAAAACAAACAAACAAAAAAGAATTGAGTACACTTATTGCTGTTTTTTTAAATCTGTGAAGGTCACTTTACCCAGAGATTCAGCTTATCTCCCTGTCCAATAAAGGAGTCAAGCCATGTCAATTGCACCGTTTCATTTCCATGTAAGTCTGAGTCACTTAAGCATCATCGCATGTGTAAAATGAACTAGATGCTATTTCATTGTCTTTAATATGCCTGAGAACATTTATCCTTTTTTATAAATCATAAAGAACTGAGGCATATATATGTATATATTTGTTATAAACCTTAGAGAACTGTGGAACACACACTTGCTGTAACATTCTAATATAGAAAATGAAGAACCACATAGGGGGGACAGAATTAAAAATGATGGACCAATTAAAATGATGTTTATAAAGAATAAGCTTCAGGACGTTGGGGCAGGCAAAGACATTTTGGAGAAGAATTCAAAAGCATAAAAACAAAAGCAAAAACAGGTGAATGTCAGTATATTAAACTTGAAAGTCACTAAAAATAACAAAACGAAGAAATCATATGCCAAATGCAAGAAAACATTAGCAAAATATGCGTCTGATAAAGGATTGGTATCTAGAATATCTAAAGAACTCCAAAAATTGATGGAGAAAGATGTAAATAGCTCAATTAAGAATGAGTTTTTAACTTTGATAGATATTTCTCAAAAGAAGACATCACAAAGGGAAAGCAAACATAAGAAAGTTGTTCAACATCATTCATTATCACACAAATCAAAGCCACAGAGTGGTACCTCCTCAGTACAGTCAGAATAGCTATTGCTGAAAAGAAGAATGACAAATGTTGATAAGGATGTATGGGAAAAGGAACCACCATGTGATTTGGTCATCCTACTAATGAGTGTATATCCTAGGGAAACTAAATCAGTAGTGGAAGAGATAAGAACACTGAACCACTATTCACATCAGACAAGATGTGGCAATAACCTAAGTGACTCTTAATTAATGAATGGTTGAAGAGCATGTGGTTCATATAGACCCAGCAATGAAAAAGAATGGAATACTGTTGTGTGGGCAGCAATGGAGATCACTACATTAAGATAAGTAAGTTAAGGGGCTAGAGAGATGGCTCAGTGGTTAAGAACACTTGTTGTTCTGGCTGAGGACCTGAGTTCAATTCCCAGCACCCACAACTTACAACTGCCTGAAACTCCAGCTCCAAAGGATCTGACATTCTCTTCTCAATTCTTTAGGCATTTGCACTCACATGTGCATGCACACACACATACACACACACACTTTAAAATATAATAAAGCATTGATTGCCTTGAACTAGAGTAGAACCAGCTATTATGGACCACGTCTATAATACCAGCATTCAAGAGGTAATGTCAAAAGGTTTACATGTTTGAGGCCAGCTGGGCTACATATTTAAAAAATATGTTTAAATATATGTATGTTTTAGAATATGTTTAAAATATATGTATGTTTAAAAAAATTGAGAGTGGAACAGTGGTTACCAAAAGATGGGGAGAGAAGAGGGGAGGAAAGATTGGGGAAGAGGAGAGAAATTAATGGGCACTAAGCCACAGTTAGATAAAGGTTACTACAAAATAAAATGGTGTGCTACTACAAAATAGAATGGCTGTATATAATGTAACAAAAAGTTAAAGCTAGAAAAAAAGAGTTTAAATATCTTGATCATAAAATAATGATGAATGTGGCTGGGAGATGGCTAAATTTGCAAAGCATTTTCTATGTATAAGCATGAGGACCTGAATTCAGATCTCTAGCTCCAAAGTAAAATCCAGTATGGCACATGTCTGCACACCAGTTCTGTGTGGTGGGGAAGGAGTGGATATAGGTGGATTCTGGGTTGAGTGAGTGACTCCGTCTCAACAAGTAAGGTGGAAGGTGATTTTAGAAGACACCTAACATCAACCTCTGCTCTCCATACACACAAGTACAACCACCTATACACACACACACACACACACACACACACAGAAAGAGAGAGAGAGAGAGAGGAAATACTTGAAGAGATAATGCTTAACCTGATTTAAACATTTCAAAATGTATACTTATATCAAAACATCATATGGCACTTGATTAATATGTTTACTATTTTATGTACCAGCTAAAAATTAATAAAAATTATCACATAGAGATGCATTTGAGATTAACAAGTAATGACACATATCTGTTGAAAATTATACACAAAACTACATAAAATAATGGCTCAGAATATTAAGTATTTTTATCATTGTGGTAAGAATATAGGTAAACCTTGATTTATTTATTTATTTAATGTGTTACAGTATATTATTTTATTCATTTCTTAATCAGATCCATAAAGTAAGGAAATCAGTTACTACATTATCAGTACCATTTTAAAGGTGAGAAAACCTAAATTCAGAAAAGTTGAATGAGCTTTAGGTATAAATGGCAATGCCTGGAACTTTGGGTCTTTGGAGCAAGTTTGCTAAGCTGTCCAGGGACACTGCTCCTCAACCTAATTCATCCAGATGGACTTTCCCTCTTTTGTTTCCACTTCAAGTTTTCAAAAATAAAAGTGGACATGAAAAATAGGGCTTGTGGTTTGATAAAATCCCAAGAATATTGCTGTTTCCTCAAAACCTGATTATAACCAGAGTGGCCTTTTTGTCACCAGTCAGGTGCCAGTAGCCAGCACTCCAGGCCTCCTGTTCTTTGCCTGTGTCTACAGAAATATTTGGTAAACCTTGATTTAATGTTTATATTTATTTTTCCAAATTTTCTATATGTAACATAACTCATAGTTTCATAGTCAGAATAAAAATCACTCTTACAAATATACACAAAATCACAAATGAGGCTAGTTACATAAACCTCAGATTATCAGGAAAGAAAAAAACTAATTACCAGGAAAGTTTTGAAAAAGCTAATGGGAATAAAATACACAAATTAGGGTGCTTATAAAAAGCCAGACTATCAGGAAAGCTACTGAGTATGGATGCTGGCCAGGAGCATCAAGGAAGACTCCAGAAGAGGAGTATGGAATCAGCCATGCTGGTGCACTAGCCCTGTCTAGAGAAGACAGGATCAGGTGTGAGGTGCAGGGAAGCTATAGAGGCCCTGGGATGCCTCTGTGGAGCATCTTCCCATGGTCTGCTTTTAGAATGGTTCTTTGAAGGACACAGAGAACAGGAGGCAGAAAGGGTTTTAAGGTTGCCATGCTGCTTCCCTAAGAAAGTGTGGCGTTTTTATGGCTTCCACTTTGCTTTGGAAACTTGTGAGGACACTCAGATGCCTGGGTGCTCTCCAAGTGGGTGCTTGGAAGCATTTTTGCAGATTTCACAGAAGTGAGTCGTACATACATTCCATAGGACTACCTTACGACTATCACAACATCGGTTCTGTAACATTTACATGGGATTTGAACACTTAGGTAGAAATCTCCCAGCTTCCCAAACAACCTTGTAGTTTGGATAGACTGTCATTCCTGTGAGAACGTCTCTTCTGTGAGGTCTTCTCTCTCCTTTAGAATGCCTTATTTATCTACTCTTATCGTTGCTGGACCCTAAGCACCCACCTTCCACAGTGTTGATGCTCCATCAGTGAATAACACTTCTGAGCACATTATCCTGTGGTTGACACTCTTCAGTGACAAAAAAAAAAAAAAAAAAAAAAAAAAAAAAGAAGAAGAAGAAGTAAAAGTCTAGTCATCAAAAACAATGTGATATAATGTGATATCCTGTGTGAAAGTCACGAAGCCTTGTGGTTGGAGTCCCTTGATCATGTGCCCTGTAAAGTGGCCTTGGATGACAGAGACTCAAAGGTGTTGGCAGGTGCCACTTCAGTTCACACCATACCCTGCCCTGCTCAAGGAGGAGGGGCTGCAGCTCTGACCCTCATTAGGACAATGACACCCATGCTGCTGTTCTTGGCTCTTAACTTCTTCTCCTCAGTTCAAGTAACAGGTAAACATTTGTTTTTTTTTAATTTCATTTCTTTTCTAAGTTTTTTAATTCGAGTTCAAGTGATCAGACTGGTTCGTTTTAAAACTGTAGTGACCTGTGAAATTTCAACACATTTAGAGTGTTTTGCTCTAATATGACAAACTACTATTGAGAAACTAACTAATTCTCATAATATAGTACTTTATCAAAAGTCTTTTGGAAAGAGATAACATTTGATTTAACAACTAGTTGATAATGTTCCAAGAACTTTTATGTTATAGTCAGGATTTATCTTTTAAATCCTAGAAGACTTCAATAAGTAGGGAAGGTCTGAAGGCTTTGGATTAGCTTGCCTTGGTTCATATCTCAGAGTCAAGTCTCCCTAGCTGAGTTTGAGCAAGTGTTCAAACTACCCGAATCTTTGTAAAATGGAACCCTTTATAACCTCTACTCCACTGTGGGATAAAATGAAGTGACAGATGGGAAATGCTTAAGTACTCAGTGTTTGGCCAGTGAGCATGGGGTTCATTTAAGCACTGCCTGAATTTAGTGAGTGCCATGAAGATCCCAGTAGTAAACGCAGACGTGGGTACAAATACTAGTAAGTTTCATTTTGCTGTTAGTTGAAACATGTTCATTTAGGTTAAAATCCTTCACACTTCCAATAGCAATGGCAAGGAGGCTGTACCTATCAATTAGAAAGCTCTTACTCTGAACAACAATCAATTCTCACAACTAGGAGGTGCTTACTGTTGTAGATGAAGAGACCATCTGATGGAAGCCATCCATTGAAGAGATTGTTCAATAATTTTCTCAGAGGAGGCAGGTCCCAGCTATTGGCTGTGGATTTCAGGCCACCTAAGTCTGACTTGAGAGTCTGTGCTCTTCACCATAATGCTCTTCCAGCTAGCAAGATTGCTATTTTTATAGCCTCAGATAAATTCAGGGCTATATTATCTTAGAAATCATAGTCTCTAACAGAAAGAGATAGCTGCTGGAATAGAACACAGTCTGAAACTGGAATGCAAGGAGCCCATGGATGTACTTAGGTATTGAAATTTCTCTAGGAAAAATGAATTATGAAGCCAATGTCTTCAGTTTTCTTATTCATTTTGGTAGTTCAGACTGTATTGTTGGTAGCTAGTATTCTTAAATACCATGAATGTTCACTTCAAGGAGTATCATTCCCAAATTTGCAGAAACACAATAGTTACCCATAGATGCCCACCTTCTTTTGTTGTTTGATGTATCAGTGACCACAAATTGTATGTAGTTAGAAAAAGTCTGCTAGAATGAAAGACATGACCTGGTAGTCCTAGTATCTGACAACACACATTTAGAGCTAAAGAATCTTTAAAACCTATTTTGAAAAAGTTTCTGAGTCTCATGTTTAAGGGATCTTAAGTTTCTTTTAAAGGAATAGTTAAGACATCTTAATTTATTAGATAGTAAAGCCTTACCCCGCTTGAAAGCTATTCAACATTGGTAATTGGACACAAAATGCTATCACAAACTCTTTTATTTTCTTTGAAAACTCTTTTGGTTGGACTCAAAGCTTTGTATGTTTTTCCTTTAGAACCTTTATTAGGGGATAGCTAAGAGAGAAGTTGGAATGTTGCACATGCAGACCATTGGTTTTATGCACCTTAAGATATGTTTGCTATTAGACACTACTTCATTTTCCTCCTAACTCTTAGGATTTGATGCTAAATGGCCATTAATGAAATGCGGGGTGGAGGTAGAGGGAGCATTTTCAAAATGCCTTTTCCAGCAAGGAAGCTTAAGAGAAGGAAGATAAAAGAAAAGGAAGATAATTACAACATGCAAAAAATGAATGGCCCATGCAAAATGGTGCAAAGCCTTTGTGTGCGTTTCAGTTCTCTCTTCACCTTCACCCCCTCCCACAAAGAAATTATACATAAGGAACTTCCCTGGTCAAATGTTATTGTCCCGACCTGGCTAGGGATGTAGCATAGCTGGCAGAGTGCTTGTCTAGCATACATGAAACCCTGGGTTTGATCCCAGCACAGCGTAAACCACATTTCTGTAATCTAGTGGAGGCAAGAGGATCAGAATGAACAAGGTCATCCTTGGCTACATAACAAATATGAAGCTAACTGGGGCTACATAAAACTCTGTCTTTTTTTTTCCTTAAGCAGTTGTCCTTGATCTTCCTAGAAGTGTAAGAAACTGCTATGATATCTGCATTAAAGTGTACATATGTGTGTGCGTGCATACACGTGAATGTGTATGTGTGTGTGTATGGGGACAAGCCTATTTTTATTAATTTAATCAGTTTGATTCATTGGCTCACAGCATAGATTAACATACTTAACTTGATGATGGTTAAGTCTAGCCTGATTCTTATGTTTTGGGTGATGCTGCAGAAAAGTCTCTAAGGCTCAACTAAAGAAGCAGGATATGGGAAGAGTTAGGGAAAGGTCCCTTAGACACTTCTTCTGCTAAAGTTATGTGTTTTGTATGAATATTGAATAATGGTGCTACTGAGATGAAGACAGGATTTTGTTGGACTTCAGACTGTGAGTATAGCTTATAGCTCCAGGCTCTTAAGAGCAAGATCATCTGTGTTCCATGGTAGGAGTTCCATGTATATATGGAGTAGGAGGGAGTGTATAGATAATATACAGCATTGGATATATATATATATATATATATATATATATATATATATATATTTGTTTTTTTTTCAGCACACTCCCATACAGTATGGAGACTAAAATCAGGAAATATGTTTGCCTCTCCGTGAGAGCATATCTTTTCACTTCTGTCTGAATTTTAGCTGATAAACAATGTCAGAGTGGCCAGTTGGACCAGGATGATTTTTCCATTGGTGATTGATGTATTCTGCTCATCACTTCTTTCCTTGGAAGGGCACAGAAAATGATTGGCATTTGATAAAAAGTCAAAGTAATTGAACACGTTATCTTTGCTCAGTCTTTGGCAAACAATTTCCTCTATGGTAGAGGCACAAAGAAGTCATTGACTTCTCATGGTTAAGTGTTGCCCTGAGGCTGGGCTTGAGCAGTGAAGACTGAAATGTAACCAGCAGACCTCTGCAGTCACACAGCTTCTAATATACTGTAGCCAGTTTTTCTGACTGTTAAAAACTGACCAGGTGTTTTGTCCCTTGCAGTGAATATGACAGCATTTCCAAAATGTGGAATTTGCTAAGAATTTGGTTCACTACCATGCCCTTAATTAATCCACTCCCCTTTTTAGCTCTCTTCCTCCTTTTAAAGGCAAACCATCTAGCAAAATCTTTAATAGCAAGGGCTGTTAAAATTAATATCGATTTATCAATTCCCAGAAGTAGAATGAGTCATCACCACAGACAGATCAGAAGAAATGAATCTGTGATTGTAACTGTAAAAAGCACACATGCAAAGTTTTGCTATGGGGGAAGGGATCTCACAGTCTCCCTTCCTTAGACAGGGGCTCTTCTTTTCAAAGTCATATTTTTTTTTTCTATTTTCACCAGTGAAGAAATTCTCTGTGATTACCACTTGACATTTGTCATGTGTGGATATCTTCATTCAAATATTTCTTGTATGAAGTGTGCTGACCTTTACAAAGTGAAAAAAAAATTATGCTGCCCACATCCCAGAGGAAAATTTCATTTGTGGGTTATCATCTAAAGCCATAGCTCTTTTTGTTCACTAGCACGTTTGGTGGTGGGGACATGGGGTTCGCTTGTCTAGAGATTAGAAGGCTGGTAGATCTGGTAAAGGACTATTATTTCACAGCAGGCAGTTGCCAGGGACAAATCCCTTTTTCCTTTCATCTCAGTTAAATTATAGTTTGTCTTTTCCTTTAAGGAATTTATTCACAGAGGTGGGAACTTTTCTGTTGAGAGCTTACTCAAACTTGGGGATGTTTGACATCTGGGTGCTTTTGTGACTCACTGGAGGTGTCTCTGGCTTTCTAAGTCGTGTGAGGCTTTCTTTGGACCTTTTGGTCAGTGATGTGGTTATCCAACTGCAGCCTGCCACCACCCACCCACCCAGTCAATCAATTAACCAACCATAACAGAGGACCAAAATAACACAAGCTCAGCATACCCAGAGCTTTTAGCAGGAGACTTGGTGAGTGGCTATCAGTCCCTGACACTGGGACTAGGAGCGAAGCACATTCAGGCCTCAGGAAAAAAAAAAATCACAAAGTGGTTTTCATGTTTTTGCTTGTGACTCTCAGTTTGGTGACCTTGAATTCTAGAAGACATGTTTGCTGGGTGGGATCAAGAAAGAAGTCCCCAGTTTCTCGGCAGAGACTTAGGAAACCAGTGTTCTTTGGCTTAAGTCATTCAGTACTAATGTCATAGGTACCATAGTTTTGCCTTTGTATCATTATGCAAATTGTATTTGTGTTCTTCATGCGTAGGAGACAGCCCACAGTGGTGGAGAATTCTTTTTTTTTTTTTTTTTTTTGCTTAAATTTGAGCTCCTTTATCTCCACATCCATCATGATTACCGTCATCTCTTTGTCACCATCTTCATTATCTTGGGGATGCTGGTTGACAAGGTAACCAGGTTAATGGTGTCATTCAGAATTACTTACAGCTCACATTAGTCTTTATCTAATCATGAGGTCCTTCCCACAGCTTCTGAATCACTTTGTTGGCTCATAATCTACCATACAATGTATAATCACAACATTTAGGTCTCTTCATCATTCACTAATTCATTTAGACATATGAATTAGTAGACATGCCCCTCATTCTAACAAGACATAGGCTCTTCAATTGAGAACTTAGGGAGGTGTTTGAATTTTTATCTTTAGTGTTCGTGCTTTGCTGTGTGCATGTTTATGTCTTTACAGGCGTATGTGCACAGGTGTGCATGTGTGTGGAAGTGTGGAAGTCAGAGAGCAGCCTCAGATTCATTTCTCAGGTGCTGACCACCATTCTTTTTTTCTTTTTTTTTGATGCATGAGTTTCTCACTGACCCTGAATTTGCCAAGTAGGCCTCCCTGTCAGGCCAGTAAGCACTAGGGATATGCCTGTCTCTGTCTCCCTAGCCCTGGGATTACAAGTGTGTGTGCCATCACACCTAGTTTTTTTTTAAATTTGAGTTCTGGCCATTGAACTTGGGTCCCCATTCTTGTAAGGCAAATACTTTACCATCTGAGATATCTCTCCAGACTCAAAAATTTAATTTTGAAATCAGCAATCAACTAGAAGGTTGTGATTTTCATTGCTTGGGGGAAAGGGTTAGAACATACACTTAGATATATTTGCAGCTTATTTGGGACCTGATGACTGTCTTTGATATTGAGTATTACTAATATATAATTTGAGATCCAGCAAGGATCTACTTGAAACACACAGATTCTATTTTTGTATAGAGTGGGTATGAAAGGCCACATAGGAGGAGAATGTTTTCTTCCACTGTGACACTCCTGGAACCCCAAAACAGGGTGCTAGTAAGAAACTTCTCTCCTTTAAGTGTCTGCTCCTTTGTGTGCTTGGGCAAGACAGGTTCTCATTTATGCATTCCTCCAACAGGTGTTTATTGAATATCTTCTGTGTGTATGACACTAGTCTTGTTCCTGTGAAAGATTTAAAAAGGAACACTTTAAGATATGATAAAGTAAAATGAGAATTATAACATTCTTAGATTTTTTACTTTTAGTCTTAGGTCAATTATAAATAGTATTCTATCCACACTAATTTATTACTGTGGAAAATAATTATAAACCACAGATGTTTAGAGGTGGGAGAAAACAGATATTTCTTAATTTGCAGAGACGAAACCTGTGTAGATGGTCCCTAGATGTTAGAGAAAGATTATATAGTCAGGTTTCTTGGCAGTTTTGGATGCCTCGAGGGGCTCTTGCCTCAATTTATCCAAGCTAATTTCTTTTGTGCCCTAATAAAAGCCTCTCGCCTCCAACATCCTTCACAGTGTCACACACCTGCACCCCCATTTATGAGCTCACTGAGGCTGTACTTCTTGGGATTTCTCCTCCTAAGCCCTCCTGTTCCAGATCTACTGTCAGTCACATTAGTTTTTGGTGCAAGATTCACCTCCTTGAGGAAATGTCTGCCTTTATTGTGGGCCTGTAAGAGATGGTCCAATGGTAAGGCAGCTCAGCTTAACAAATATTTATTATACCTCTTATATTTTAATCCCTTGTGGCTTCCTAGGAAACAGGAGGGAAAGATAAGAAGCACAAAGGCACAGCACACAAGGTCTGCTTGTATCATTAGTTCTCTCCGTTTTCATGGACTCAGCAATTTAGTTGAGAAACTGTATAATAGGATACAACATCTGGAAGCAGATATACGATGACAGCTGGCATTCCTTTACCTTACCTCATGGAGATATATGATGCTTGTTGCAAGTACTGTCCCCATTGTCTGGAAAACCCTTCTATCTGTCACTTGGAGGTTTTCTTTTCTTTTTTGTTTTTTGTTTCTTTGTGTGACTTTGTAGACCAGGCTGTTTGAGCTCCCAGAGATCCACCTGTCCCTGCCTCCGGAGTGCTGGGATTAAAGGCGTGCACCACCACTGCCTGGCCACTTGGAGGTTTTCTTTGAGGACTCCAATATATAAAAACAAGTGACTTCTTTTCTCTTTATAGTTCCTAAAATTGTTATTGTGGATTGATAATATCTCTTTTGCTTACCATACTGTAAGCTCCTTGGCAACAGGCTCTTTGTCTCATTCACTCCTGCTAACTTGGTGTTGGGTACAATACTAGAAGCATGTAGGAACTAATCAAATTATTTGTTGAAAAAGGAAATGAATATGCAAGTGTAAAAGTAGAGAAGCATACAACACTCTGTCAAGTTTAATGTAGGAGCTGGAAGTGGTAATTCATGCCTGTAGTCCCAAATCCCAATCAGTACTCAGGAATCTGAGGCAGGAGGATTACTATGAGTTTTGTGCTAGTGTGGGTTACATAGCAAATTTCAGGCCAGCCTGGTTACATTATGACACCTTGCTTTAACCCCACCCCCAACAACAAAGTAATGTCTGATGGTAAGTCTTTATGAAGAGTTGGGAATTCATGCTGTTGGTAGGTAGGGTTTTAATGATGATGCTATTGATGAAAATTGCTAGCTAACATTTAGTTTGCACTTATGTTGTAGGCATTGTTCTACTTGGTTTTCCATTATTTAAGTCATTCAATCTCCCCCCAAATCCTACGAAGTAATTATCATAATTACTGAAATGCTAAGTAGCTTGCCACCACACAGCTAGGAAATATGTAAAAATCCAGGGCATCATTTCAGGGTTTATGTTCTTACCAATGTTACGATGCCCAAGCATGAAGGAATATTAGCAAGGAAACAAAAATCAGGAATATGATTCCATGTTCTTGGGAGTCAGCCCTGGAGATCTAGGGATACAACCAGGTTAAACAAAGGGCTGTTTAAAATACTGATAAAAATGTGGAAACTTGATTTTCCAGGTCTCTTGAGGCAGTTGAAGTGAGAAAGAAGAAAGCAGATAGAAATGCTTGTCTGTGGAACTGAGCAGAAGGCACAGGCTAATTAAAAGGAGCAAGAAAAGTGAATTGCATAGAGACTGGGGGAATTCCTCTGGTTAAGAGGCAGCTGGAGTGGTCGTTGGAGACAGAGCACTGGCTTCAGAGGGAGGAGGGGAGACAGTTAAGGGAGCATCACTGAAATTAAAGGGAAGGGGGCTCCAGAACAGTCTGCATGAGGGAGGAGGAATGAGTAAGGCTGAGGAGGGAGGCCAGCCAGACTTCTTAGTTTAGATAGAGTTTTGGTGAAGGGAGATAACACTTCACAAGATTTAGAGAAAGCTGAGTGGGACAAAGCAGATAGTGAAAAGAAGAGGGAATTGATAGGCAAGGCAAGACAGTCAGGAGCTTAGATCACCTCAACTATCTACCATGGTATTTTGTACATAGCAGCAATGTGGTAAGTGGTGCAATTCAGTGACTTAGTGTTTGATATGTGAAGGGAGCTAGGAGCTGGACTTAGGTGTGTGTGACTGTGAGGATATGTGTGTGGTTACGCAGGGCTAGAGGGGAGAAAATATTGTTAGGAAAGAAAGGACGAGGGAGAAGAGAAAAAGAGAGGCAGGGCAGTTTTCTCAAGGAGACAGGAAAATTAGAGGGAGGACAAATCTCTAAGTGCACAGTGTGGCTAGGCTTGACTTCAGCCCCTGGCTGAGAACAGGGTCACGAGGTTCAAACCAACATCATGGGTAGATTTCCAATTTCCAGTTAGGGATGTTAATCTTAGCAGCTCTCTGTCTTTTTTCTTTACTTTTTCTTTTCTTTTCTTTTCTTTTTTTTAACTTTATATTCCACCCCCAACTCAAAATGTAAAGTAAGGATTCTCAAGATAGGGAGATGTGATTAGAAGTTTAGTTTGTCACATCATGATATACTTTATCTAGGTACCAGTTTCCTTATCTGATATATGAAGGGATTGGATTAGTGAACACACACAGACACACACACATACACACACACACACACACACACACACACACACACACACACTCACACACACAGAGAGAGAGAGAGAGAGAGAGAGAGAGAGAGACAGACAGACACACAGAGAGAGAACAAGAGAGACAGAGAGAGAGGGAGAGGGAGAGGGGAGGGGGGGAGAGAGAGAGAGAGAGAGAGAGAGAGAGAGAGAGAGAGAGAGAGAGAGAGAGATCTGGACTCTCTTAGATTTGTTATTTAGGATCTTAAGTGCTAATGTGCTTAGGCATGACTGCAGGGTTTGGGGGAGCAATATCGCCTTTGCTGACTCCAATTTTCCACTGTAAAGTTAAAGACTAAAACAGTAATTATTTCCAAACTTCCAGGCTATGCCACCTACCCAGAAGAGTCTGTGTATGCCACAACAACCCTGAGCAGAGTCTTCAGAGGTGTGGGATTTATAGAGAACACAGGAGATAAGACAAATGTTCTACTGCCTTCTTTACACAGTTGTTTTGAATGTGAACTAAGAATGATGATGGCTCAGGACTCCCAAGATCTGGCCATTAGATTAAAATGCACATGCAGAAAACAATATATGAAGGTAGTCAGATTAAGTTAGTCACTTAATCTGTGTAATCTTCTCATTTGTGAATTTACACAATAGAGTGGCTAAAATATTATATTGATGTAAGTAATCCCTTTATTTCTGTGTTTTTTCTATGGTTCAAAAAATTGAATTATTGTAAAAATGTTTGTGTTGAAAGTGAATAAAGGTTCCCTACTATTTTGGTGCTAGGAAACTACAATTTGACTTTTGCGAATGGTTCAGTGGTATTTGGTATGATACCACTTCCATTTAATTAAATTACTCTGCTTTAATGTCCTTCTAGCTCCAGGGAATGAGAGGACAATGGTTGACCTATGAATGGTAGGTGACATTGTTCTCAGGCATATGAGTTTGTGTGTTTAGTAGTTTCAGTTCTAGGGTGGGAGCCCTGTGAGGAGGGGATGGATTACCCAGGACCAGGCAATGACTTTCTAGACATCTTAAAATGATCTTTCACTCCACACAGGTGACCTAACTACATTTCAGTCCCTGACCAGCTTCCTTAAACTCTAGTCCTATCCTGTTTCCTTCCTGATCTTCTTTCTAGGAGGCTTTATCTACCCTTTAAGTCTAACATTTGAAACAATCCATGGGTTTCTTTTCTCCGAATAGATTTCATTTATTAACTTATCCATGTGAATAGTTGCCTCTATTCTTTCTCTTAGTTGGTACTTGACCTCATGTCAGTTTCCACTCCTGCTCACTGTCTGTTGAGTCAAGCACCAATGCTTTGCTCATCTCTCTCATCCCAGCTTCCACTTTGTAACACAGGCCCTGCCAGCTCTCACCTATGTCAGGACAACAGTCTCTCACTGGTCTCTGAGTTGTCCTTTACCTAAACCTTCCTGACTGCGAGGGCAAGTCTCCCCAGGAGGCTCCCTTCTCACCTTACATGTGGAGAATCTCTGTTTCCCTTCCTGGTAAAATCCACGTGTCCTCATGGTTGGTGTAGATGTCTCACCTACTTCTTCCTTAAATAATTAAAATTCTTCACTGTCACCTGTAATCATTTGTTATTGTTTGAGTTGAGTGTTATTTACATTTTGTTTAAAAATCTTGTGTTCTATTGACCAGAATTAGTGTGCTTGGTAGAGTTGATAGGTGTGCCATACACAGTTGGGTAGTTGGTTGGCTTGTTTATATCAGCAGAAGCCATGCTTTGTCACAGTGGCCTCCACTACACTTCTGTTTCCTTCTGGTTCTGGTAAACCCTCTCTTGCGATCTAAGAGTCACAGCCTCGCTGCTACATGCCACAGGTGTTCCCTGTTCCCTTCAGAGAACCTGTGCCTTACAGAGTCTGAAAGGAAGCAAGTGGTCAGGGGGCTAGAAGTTGAAGGACAGCCTGGTCCCAAACAGGAGATAAGCTCAGAGAAAAGTTACAGTAACTTAATTGGCTCTGTGGTCAGGACAGAGTTCCCTACTAGGACAGCAATGACTCCTCCACAACTGGCTCATGAACTCCAGAGTGCAATATGGTCCAATGTAGGAAACCTTTTGTTGTTGTTGTTTTGTTTTTGGTCCCTACATAACATGTTATTAACACATTAAAAAAATCAGAATAAGGAAGCTGTAACTTCATTTTTCAAATGTAATAGAAATGTTGTGATGGGAATAAATGGAATCCACTAGGATTCCTGGAAGAAAAATCAGTTTCTAACTGTATGCACTATATCTTTCTAATATCTTCTTTAGCTTCCCAGGTGCATCCTACAATCTTGAGTCCCACTAGCCTATTATTTCACTATGATGCTTATGATATTAAAAGGAAAGGTAGGATATTATTAAATTAAACATGATTAAAACTGTAATTTTTAGTTAAGGATTTACCCATTAAAATATGGACTGAGAAATGACTTTTTGAGCTGACTGACGTCCCTTTTGTACAAGGGGCCAGACTGAAACAGAGGAGCTACAATGGATAACCACTACTTGTGAAATGGAAATTACTTATGAGAGACATTTTGTATTATAATATTGTCTGTAGGTCTCATCTGGGATTCACCTATAACCTTTAGGGAGTTTCTCAAATTGTGAGCAAATGCTGTGTGAAGTTATCCTCATTATCCTTGGAGAACATGTTCCAAGACCCCCAGTAGACACCTGAAACCTCAGATAGTACAAACTTTGTAAATGAATCTTTCCCATCTTCACCAAGCCTGCCAGGCACTGTAACTGCAACTTTTGCTGTTGGAGGTATAGCAGCAAACTAGCATGACTTTCCCTCAGTACCTCAGCATTTGATATTTTTTTCTTTCTTTATTAAGTGTAGAAGTTTCGCCGGAATCACTATTCTTACACTGGAAGTCAACACTGGTTGCTTGAACAAAAGCAGCAAGCTACCTTTGTCACTGATCTGATAACACAAGGAGCAACTGCATGACTAGCTGGTGGGGGTAGTGGTAGCACATGAACTGTAGAGCCACTGAGTAAAGGGATAACTCATCTTAGGCGAATAACATTAGATTCCACCACCCTACTCAGAATGATGCAAATTCAACATTTGTAATTGCTTATATCTAAACTTTCCCATTTAATATTTTGGGTTTGTAGTTGATGGTAGGTAACTGAGACTACAGAAAGTAAAGTCATCGACAAAGAAGAACTAGTTGGAAACATACTTACTTTGAATATGAGCACAAAATCAACTCAGTCTTGTTGAATGAACAAAGTTGTCTTTTTTTCCTGTTCATTCATGATTTAATACATCAGTCTTTATACCTACATAGGTAAAGTTACACATCAGCTTTTCAATTATAAAGTCATTTATTGCTTTTGTTTTCAGTAGCCTCTTCTATAAAATAAGGGGTTGGTTTTAGATCATCTTAAGTTCCTTCCAGCTGAGTAATTTTTGTGTATAGTACTAGAATGGTAGAGAAAATGAAATTTGTTTTGGTCCTGGCCTATTCCCATTCAATTTACCCTCAATTCAATGATAGTCTTCAGGCTCTCACTTGAAACTCCAATACCGGCTTCTGCATCAAGTCCAGCTTCAAGAGGATGTAGAACCAAGCACTGGAATTTTGTTAGAATTTGATACAGTGTGGCAGAGGGAATAGAACAATAGATCAAACTCTGTTGGAAGGCTCGAGCTCAAGTCTCAGAGGTCACTTTTTATCCTGAACCTTAGACTCTTTGAAATCCTTCCGCAGCTTCATGAATTCTAAGTCAATATGTTCCCTACATTGTACTTTATGCTTCGTATTCTTTGTAAATACAAGAGTGAGCTTAGCCGTGAGGTAGGTACGTAGGTAGGTAGGTGTGTGTGTGTGTGTGTGTGTGTGTGTGTGTGTGTGTGTGTGTGTTCGAAACCTTTTAAGGCCTGTTCTTTGATGTTAGGAGCTACACCTTAGAGATTGTTCTCTACAGCACCTGTACAGAAGCTGGCTTGCTTCCTAAATATAGTAACTGACCCACTTAGAACTGATGAGAAGGAAAAACGTTGCTTCTGTAAGCACCCAGTTCTCTTGGAAACACAAATAATTTTCAAACTTCCAGAAGCCGGTTCTACCACAAGTTTCATAGACTATCGGTGGGAAATCTGGCTCTCACAGCCTTGCCCATGGGCTGCAGATAAGTGCCTTCTCATCTCTGATCTTACTCTTCATGTTGCCTGTTGTCGAGCAGGAGTTGTGAGGGAAAGAGTTTTGAGGTTACTGCTTCCTGTCTCCACACCTTTAGCTCGTTTAGCTGCTAGGACAGGCTTTGAAAAGCAAAGCACTAAATTCATCATCAAAACAACCTGCCGATCAGCAGAGACACACCAGCCAAGACCATCTTTTTTTTTAGACATCTTTTACTGCAAATGCAGTTAGGAGGCTATCAATGTTTCTAGTAGGTATACCCTATAAACTACCCACAAGAAGGAAAATCAAATCAAGTATTTGCAGTGGGAAAGAAAGGTCATTCCTAGCATGATTTGGAAAACAGAACAACTTCAAACAGAAACTAGTATAGGAAAGCTGAATGCATCTCTTAGTTCCAGTGGTTCTCAATCTTCCTAAGGCCGTGATCCTTTAATGCAGTTCCTTAGGTTCTTGGGACTCCCACCATAAAATTATTTTCATTGCTACTTCATAACTATAATTCTGCTGCTGTTATGAATTGTAATGTAAATATCTGATATGCAGGATATCTGATATTCAATCCCAAATGGGTCTGGACCCACAGGTTGAGAACTGCTGTTCTAAACCTAGGAATGTCCTTGAATTTTATAGTATTCCCTTAAATTATTTGAAATACCACAGGTTCCCTGACAAACAAACAACAACAACAAAACAAAACACCAAAGTACATAGCCAAGATGACCACTGCCATTTGCTTTGATTTATCTGTATATTTGTACTCTACTGCCATAGAGTGAGGGGTGTGTCTTCTCACATATGCCCAGTTTTAAGGGAAATTTAAAGAAGCTAGAAGTATCATATGTTCCAGAAACCACAATGATCACACATTTAGGATAACTGTATGTCAATATCATTTAGGATAACTATAATCTTTCTCTAATACCAGGCATAAATTTATTTTACTTACTGTGTCTCCTGAGCAGATGTAGATTTTGAAGTCCTATCAAATAGCGCTTTTCATGTGGACTTTTTTGAATCACTGGAATAAATTACAGTGGGAACAAATCCTGGAAAGGGCATTAACATTAAAAAAGAGGTTTTATCAGCTTGAATTCTAAGCTAGGAAGCTGTTAGACACATATCAGCACAAAACAAGAAGCTACCTCAAATATAGCATCCCTCTTTAATCATCAGCAAATTTAAAAATTATCTGTTGACACAGAAGAGTAAATATCGACAGATAAATTGTCCATCTTTTCATAGTTGTTTTCAAACTCTTTCCCCCAAAATTCTGGCACAGTCAGAAAATAAGTATTTTCCCTTTCTTTGCTCAGTGGCTGGCTGTGTCACTACAATGGTGACATGTAACAGAAGTCTTGACATAGGGGCCGTTGAGTTTTTGGTGAGAACGTTCTCAATTTGTGACCGGAGGTCAAATGGGTTCAGAAGAAATCGGACAACCCCAACCACGCTGAGGCTTGAGCTCAGAGGCCTCATGATGGGAAGAAGAAAAAGCTACCTTCTAGTTTTTATATTACTGCTTGTGAAGAAAAACCGTTTCAGAGTATGACTGCTACCTCTTCCTTCTGTAAGTTTCCATCCTGCGTTGTGACCCCCCCAGCTCCCAGGCTGCAAACCTGTCTTCTTTGTAGCCCAGATGTTCAAACTTGACTTTGGCTTTGGATCTGTCTATTTTGGCAATGCAATGAAGTATAAATGAGTGAAGAAGAGGTGTGGGCAAAAAGAAAAACAGCTACTTGTTCCTTGGTATGTGTGGCTGAGGAAGTCACTTTAAACTCTTCCTTTTCTCTTTAACCACACCTAAATCACTGTCAAGTTGTGTAAGCGTTGGCCTGTAAACATTTCTCACTTCACCTCTGGCCCAGAAGACAGCTGAATCTAGCCTACTCTACACGCCTCCACTCTTGTGCGCTCCAAAGTACCACTTCCCTGTTTGCTAAAGTTACCTACATCAATAAAAAAGTTGGGCACATCTTTTAAGCCTTCGCTAGCTCTCCATCACTGGCAGGAGAGGGACCAGGGTCTCTGATGTGGTGAGCAGCGCTGGCTTTTCCAGTCTTGTCTTTCCTAACCCTTGGTCAGAAAGAATGGAGGTAGCTGTAATTCCCTCCAGAGTGTCACACTCATTCTCAATTCCTATTTTCTTGGCTGTTTTTTTCTTTTCTCCTCCTCATGTCACCAACTTACTTTTAGTCTCAACTTGCACACACTTACCTCATCCCCCCTCCTTAAGGACACATCTTATCTGGGCTAACTTTTTTACCTGATGAACATTTGTCAAGCAATGTGGAATCATTCTTTACCTCTCAGACCAACAGTCTTCATGTGTAGGGAATCTGTGATTGGTTCTTCAATTGCTCCAAGAATCTGCAGGTCACTGTCCACTATCTCAAAATTAGCTGTCTGTTTATACATTTTTCTTCCTTACTAGACTGTGAACTGCTCAAGGAATTCATGTTAGGAAATCAGTTTTCTGTGATGTGGAGTCTTGGGAAGATGCCACCTGCTGAATCAGAAAGGAATCACTAAATGAACATTGGAGTCTGGAAGCTGGAGCTTCTCCTTTCCCTTATAGCTCCTCCCTCTCAACTCCTATACAGATGTTCATAGTTAGTGTTGTTTACAAAAGTCCGTGTTGAGTGGAAAAACAAAATGTACTATATTTACACAATAGAATATTAGCTAGTCATCGAACAAAGTTCTGAAACTTTATTACAACATGGATGAAACTTGAAAATTGCTAAATGAAAGAAGCCAAATACAAAATAACACACACACTACGATTCCATTCATGTGAAATGTCTTGAATGGGCAAATAGAGATAAGGAGTAGGTAAGTGGTTGCCAGAGCCTGGAGAGAGAATGATGGGAAGTGATAGCTAATGAGCATGAAGTTTGCTTTTCATGTAATGAAAATATTTTACAAACAGATGCAGGATACTCACAACTTCCAGAGTAGTACTCTTTAAAAGGAGAACTTTATGGTGTGGGAATTACACTTCTGTGAGGTTATTTCAAACCCCAGTATCAACACTAACCCCATCTTAATTTATACTAAATATATCAGAATTTCTGGAAGTAAGAGGTATGGATGTGGGTTTTCTTTTAAGGTTCTTGATGTATATAATTGCTGATAATTATATAGAAGACAAAAACAGAGATTTAATTCTGTGTAGCTACCTTCTACTCAAAACAACAAACAATCAAATAACAAAAACCACAAAACAACAACAACAACAAAACAACCCACCTGTGTCCATGAATTCAATCCCAGGTTAAATGACAAATTTTTTTTAACAACTTCAGATTCTAGCTGGCCTTTGGTACAAATAACTTTTTAAAAATTATAAATGGGGTTGAAGAGATTGCTCAGCTGTTAAGGCTAGGCTCACAACCCCAAAATCATAAATGGGCAATTATTAGCATGCCCCCCCAGAAAGAATTTATTTTGTTTGTATTAAATGTCTTTCACAGACAAATAGCAATTTGTTTACTTCTAAAATATTGAGGTTATGTTTCAGAAAAAGGTTGCAGGGTCTTTGATCTGTGAGGTTGATTCTCCATGCTTAAGCGGTCAGATATTTATATGGTGTGGCATTTGGTTTCAGTTCTGATTTTATTCACCATTTCTTCAATGACTGTAGATTAACCATTCATATTTCTAGACCTCATTCAGTCATTCCCCCCACCCCCCAAGGATATATAGGCATGGTGACCCACGCTGTTAATTACAGCTCTCAGGAGGCAGAGTTAAGAGAGTTTGTGATTTCTAGGCTAGTCTGATCTACATAGTGAGTTCTAAGTCAGCCAAGGCTACAGAGTGAGACCCTGTTTTTTTTTGTTTTTGCTTTTTTGTTTTGTTTGTTTGCTTGCTTCTTTAGAAAAAGAATGCAGAGCTAAAGACATGGTAGGCACCTGTTGCCAAGCCTGATCCCTAGGTAGAATGAGAGAACCAGCTCCTGCAAGTTGCCCTTTGATCTCCACTTATACTGTCACACACACACACACACTGTAATAATTTCTTTTTTTTTTAAAGGAATATATTTTTGTGTTCTGGGGACTATATTTTGTGAAATCAGGATGCAGTGGGAAAT
The DNA here is from genome assembly GCF_003668045.3 of Cricetulus griseus. Classification (NCBI taxonomy): domain Eukaryota; kingdom Metazoa; phylum Chordata; class Mammalia; order Rodentia; family Cricetidae; genus Cricetulus; species Cricetulus griseus. The sequence goes on from NC_048595.1 coordinate 414,966,554, forward strand.
GATATCAATGTGGTCTCCTCCCTAAAGGAGTTGATAATGTGGTTTCACTTTGCTTTTGAAGTGAGAAATTGAATTAGATGATATCCAGATCATTGATTGTTTATTGCATAAAGATAGAACTCTTCTTGATTTAAGAGAACAAACATGCAAGTTTCTTGAGAGGCTGTTCTCTGAACCTTCTATGGAAGAGAAATTAAAGCCAACACTTGAGCTACAGATTTCCTCACCTCTTTATCCTACTCCTGGTTTGGTCAATAAGCAAAGCCAAATGTTTTGAAATTTTTAAATCCCTTTGTAGAAACCTGTCACATAATTGAAAGCAAATTCATCTGGGCACCAGTGTCAGGCTTTCAGGCTGCTTCCAAGCATATCACTTAATCAGGAAGTCAACCTAAGGCCTGATTAACATTTTAGGAATCTCAATTTGATTCAAAAATTCCTAGTGCATAGCTGTGGTGCTCAGTGCTGACAGAAGGTCACATTTTGCCTTCCAGGTGGAAACACGTTCCATTTTCCCATTCAAAAGAGGAGGCCAACATTATTGAAATATAAACTTTAAAACTTTTGATATAGTTATCCCTCCAAGAAGAGCTATTATATCTTTATCTACCAAGAGACTAACTTTGTTGGAGATCTGTTCAGTTGGCTAATTAATTTCTTTTGATTTCAGGACAACAGAATTACTATTCTTATATCCTAACTAAATTTTCCTCCCTCAGAAAACAAGATTTTGGTGAAGCAGTCACCCATGCTTGTGGTGGATAACAATGACGTCACCCTCAGCTGCAGGTATTCTCACAACCTCCTCTCAAAGGAGTTCCGGGCATCCCTGTACAAGGGAGTGAACAGTGATGTGGAAGTCTGTGTTGTGAATGTGAATTTCTCCTATCAGCTTCAGTTTCACTCAAACGTGGGCTTCAACTGTGATGGGAATCTGGACAATGAAACAGTGACATTCTACCTCCGGAATCTGCATGTTAACCAAACAGATATTTACTTCTGCAGAATTGAGGTCATGTATCCTCCTCCTTACCTAGACAATGAGAAGAGCAATGGAACTATTATTCACGTGAAAGGTAACATGCAACTGTACTTGTGTTTGACAATGCTGAAGTCGAGGTTGGGGTAAGTGGAGAGGCTGGAACACTCACCAATGATCTGAGACTCAAAGATAAATCATGCCTAAACCTGTTTTCATTTTACTTTAGAAATGATGCCAGCTCATATTTTGAATGCCTGTACCTTTCCTCACTGACACGTGGAAGAGTGAGGGAAGAAGTTACAGTCAATGGGAATAGACCCTATAAGACTATTCTTGATTCAAGTAGGTTGTGTCAGGAAAAAGTTTGTCATTAAAATACGAGTTGATTGTTTTTTTATTTTTATGCCTTTTGGCTAAGATCAAGTATAAAATTGAACATAGAGTCCTCTCAAATGAAGCATAGCCTGGTGGATGAGAACTCAGGAAGAATGGGTTGGACATCAAAGTAATTCTCTTTTTCAATGATTCTTGTTATTACTCCATTAACTTTCCATTTTTCAAAACATAGAAAGGATGCTGAAATAGATATTTAGGGGACATGAAATTTGTGATCTTGGGTAAGTTACCCAACTTTTTTTTTTCCCCCGAGACAGGGTTTCTCTGTATTGCTTTGGAGCCTGTCCTGGATCTTGCTCTGTAGACCAGGCTGGCTTCGAACTCACAGAGATCCACCTGCCTCTGCCTCCCGAGCGCTGGGATTAAAGGCGTGTGCCACCAACTCTGGGCAGTTACCAACTTTTTAATAGTCCCAAACTCAATGTGATTAAGTAGTAGTCATGAATCAGTAACAATAAGTGTAGTACTGTGTTTATGTTGAGATTAAGTTCTGTCTAAACATTGGGAAGAAAAATAATAGGATTTTCAAACTCAGGATTTTGTTATTGGCATTAACATATAAAACAGAGAGGTCAGATAGATTTTTGTGTCTATGCCTCTATTACAGCTTTTCCTTCCCGAAGAGAGTGATAAATAAGAAAACATATGCTCCATTTTATATTCAGTTCCAGCACAATTGTAATGGATGCATTTCCTTTTATGCCAAAACAAAGCTGTCCTTGAGAAAAATCAAGTACTTAACAAGGAAAGAATTATTATCTTAATATGGCAGAGTAACTTTTGTGTTCTGGTAAAGAGAGTGGCAATTTATGTGAGAATTCAGATTTCTAATATCAATAATGCTCAGACAAAAATATTTTGATTGGATTAAGTCAAAAGATAAAAAGACATGCTATTTTGGAAGCCAAAAACAAACCATTTCTTCCATATAAATGATATGTTACTTAGGCTAGTATTTTGTGTGTGTGTGTGTGTACACATGTACACATTTGGAAGAACTGGAAAAGACACCCATGATTCTGTACTCAGCAGCTTCCAACCTCTGCTTTTTTTGTATATTATAAACCTAAGTAGGTAAACTGAAAACTTGTTGCCCTCAACTTCGAGCTTCTGACTTAATCGATGTAGCTTGAGAAAGGAGAACTAGATAATGTTTTCAGATCTTGTCAGAAAATTCTAATGTGAAGCCAGGATTAAAACTTCATGGACTAGAAACTTATTGGTATTTTTTCATTTATATATTTTTATTACAACTTAATTATAAAGAACTTGCAAATAGAAAATGTCATGCATCGAAAATAATCAGACCCAAAGTCTATACATTTCATTGAGCTATAAAGTATTCTTTCTAGCTATAATTTTCTATAGTTTCAATAGAGCTGAATGTTTTTTTCCATTCCCCTTTTGATACCAAAGATATAATATGACTCATTCCGCATCAGATAAGCTGTTGGAGTTGGAGCCAGATAGTTATCTATTTTAATTTTTCCAGGCTAGTTTTCTGACTGCCATGTTAAGCTGGTGATTGATTTTTCTTAGGGTTTGAAAACATTTTATATCATTTTACTTATTTCAAAGATAGAGTTTAGTGTCTAGATCAGTTAGCTTCTGGTTGGGGTAAGGAGATGGGGTCAAGTGAAAGTCATCGAAAGTCACCATTTTGAATTATACAATATTCAACAAGATCCAGTGATGGCAATGCCACCAGTGTCCCACTGTAAAGCAATGGTTTTCAGCCTCAATCTTGTATGCTGACAAGACTTCGATCAGTGGTGGGTTTGAATAAGTCCCAAAGAGCAAGACTAGATCATCTAAGCTGGTAATGTTTTGCATAATTTGGTACTTTCAAATTCTTTTCTTACGTTCAGGACAGAAATGTATTCAACTGCTGTTGCTGTATCCTTTAAGCTACTCTGTTATGTTTTTCAGAGAAACATCTTTGTCCTGATCAGGAAACTCCTAAGCTGTTGTGGGTACTGATCGGAGGTGCTGGAGTCCTGTTTCTTTATGGCTTGGTAGTGACAGTGGCTCTTTGTATTATCTGGGTAAGAGGAGCAGCATTGCTTTTATGTAACTTCTCTGCACACTTACTCTGACTATATTAAGAATCTGGGCTGCATCTTTCGTACTGCAATGTTGAAATAGGTGATTTTTTTTTGTTTGTTTGTTTGTTTGTTCAACCTCATGTGAAGTAATGATCTGGTGTGAATTCTAGAAGGCACTAAGTGGCCAGGAAAAATTAGAAACTAAATGGGGGGGATTAGGGTGGGAAATTAGAGGCAGTTAACTTTCTTATCCTTGTTTTTGCAACATTTAAATGCATAATAATTGCATTTAAAGCATATAGATGCATACATATTGTATAAAAATCTAAGCCCCATCAGGAAACTAGGCAACTGAAGCCAATGAACAGCTTTGGCTCAGGGTCAAAAATCAAGAGACAGTAGGCTGCTGGAAATGTGTATTCAAACCAGAAGAAAACAGGTCTGTTTATGTCAGTTCTATTTTCTGTCTCTTCTGAAGCAGTTGTATTGTGTGAGGCCAGGTATGGTGCTGCCATTATGAAAGCATAAAGGGAGGGAGACTGTTGGGAGATCTCCCACTGAACAGAACTTACCAGCCTCTGGGGATGATTCTGCAATAAGCTTAGTATACATATTTTCACCTTTCTCAATGCTAAGTTTTTGATCCAAGCTTGAACACTTTTTGTTTGTTTGTTTGATTGATTTTTCTGAGACAACGTCTCACTAGTGGCCCAGGTTGGCCTGGAACTTGCTATACAATTGAGACGGGCCTTGACTCATAGTGATCCTCCTGTCTCAGCCTTTCAAGTGCTGGAATTACAGGTGTGTGCTACCCCGTCTGGCTTCTGAACACATTTAAAATTTTACTTTGTGCGATGAGTGTTTTGCCTGTGTTTATGTCTGTGCAGCATTTGCATGTCTGGTGTCTAGGGAAGCCAAAAGAGGGCATCAGATTTCTTGAAATAGGAGTTGCACATATTTGTGAGCCGCCATGTGGGTGTTGGGAATTGAAACTGGGTCCTCTGAAAGAGAGGCCACCCTCTTTTGAACACATTTTGATGAATACATTCACTGTTAAGAAGGGACCACCATAGCAAGGATCATTTTCTTAGAAACCTCTTTGCGCACAAGAAACAGAACAGCTCGTGAACTGATTTCACATGCTTCTGAATTTTTTCCACAAGTTGGGTGAATATGTAAATAAGTAATTTCTTCAATGAGAAATGTATGCTGTGTGCAAGGGGAAAAGAGCATTTCTCTTGTTATTCTCACCCATTTGCTAGTAAGTGGGTGCTTATTGGATTACCAAATAGGTCACCCTCATGGAAACCAAATAAAGACCTAACTAAGCCTGCTTGAAATATGATACCCATTCCAAGGCACAATCTATATATTTCACTAAGCAATGCACAGTCAGGGACTTCTGGAAGTCAGGCTGTGTGATGTCATCTTACTTTTACTATATAGTGTTGGTATGGGGACAGGGCAGCCTCAGTTTTGAAGTTTTATCATCCAGCCTTAGATTTAAATTGTTTATTTTCTTATCCAAAATTGCCTCTCTGCTATTCCCCACATATTCCTATAGTTCACAAGACCGTAGGGAGCAGGTAGATGTTTGTCAGGCTACCTTTTGACTAATCTATAACTTCTACACAGAAGGGAAGATAGTGTTTGCTTTTTCCTGGGAATTCTATCATCTTTTGTATCTGCCTAACTTGGCTTCTACAAGTTGTCCAATGATGATATGGTGACAGGAAGTTTTATCATAGGAAAATAGTGCCCAAGTTCTACCTCTGGTACTAGTTAAGAGCTTTCTTTCTTTTGGACTTTGGAGTGTACATTCTTGCTATCTTGCTGCTCTATGGTGGTTGCTGGTTTTCTTGCTTGCTATGTGGCTTCCCAAGTCTGTGAGAAGTTCAGTTTCCTAATCTAAAGGCCAGGTGCAGTGGCCTTGTGGGAACTCTTCCAGGAAAGGGACTTCCTTGTCATATGTTGACCTAGGTCAAAGGAGCTTACTAGCTTCGAGGGAAGTAGTTTTGGAAACTGCTTTAGCTTTCAATGGTCCCACAGAAACCACTTTAAAACTTATGGTAAATATGCATTAGGAAGCCAGCTTCTGAAATTAGACAGTAATTTGCCAAGTGACTGGAATCACCTAAAATGATAAAAACAGCTTCTCACTTTCAATGAGTTAAAACAATTCACCTTTCAAAACAGGCATCAGAGATGTTCTGAGCTTTTCTTTGGCAGCCCCATAATTCCTGGTAAGATTCATCTTTGCCTTGAGAGAGCTGTTTTTGGCTTATCTCACAAGGTCACTGTGACTTGGACAGTCTTAGTGCTTGATGTGTCTTGTCATCTATGGCTTTTGGGAGTCAAACCAAATCATCTAACAAAAATATCACTTATTTGGACCTCAAACCCAGGTCTTTGTACTCTGACCAAATGTAGCACATAAAAATAATTTACTTTTCACAGAACAATATAACAGTTTTACCTTGGGCTCATCTTTTCCTCTTTCTGCTTTTGACCAATAAGGAACTTGGTGAGTGAGGCATCTAGGGCTTAATCACTTTCTGGAATCCTATTTTTGGCTGGTCAGCAGTGTGCCTTGGTAGAAGTCAACTGTTTTCCAGATCTTTCTGAGAACCTGTGACGTGCTACTAGGCTGTGTGGGTTCCTAGGAACAGCTAGAGATTCTGTATCTGTGCTTGACCTGCTGTTGGCATTTGAGTACAGAAAACACTTCTCAGGCTGCCTCAATTCTTTATTCACTCAGATGAGCTGTTAAACTGCTTCCCTTTGTGAGCTTAGAGGAGGGTTTTGTTTGTTTGTTTTGTTTTTAATGTGTTCATTGCCAATGTGGTTCACAATGAGTGGATAATGTGTGTTTAGGTAACATCTGCCTTGGAATCTACTCCATTCTTGACCATTTAAGTACATTGTTTTTGTATGCCCTTGTCTCGGAAACAAGTTGGTAAGGCAGAGATAGGAAGAAGGGCAAAAGTAGAGTGGCCCCGATGTCACAAGTGATACAGATACATAGACACGGGAGGTGGGAACTCTATGCATACATAGATACATATTGTGGGTGTACATGAGCACTGTGGGTTCTGGATTGGATTCGCAGCCATTTATATCTCATTAGTTTAGAGTCAGGGTGATGCAAGCTAAACCCTCTATCTGATAATGGCATTGGGGTAAGCATGGGAGCTGATTGTAACAGCAGATTTTCTTTATCTTTGTGTGTAATTTGGAGAACCTCAGAGTCATGACACCTTTTTAAAAATTATTATTGAGGCCTTTCTTTAAGTTATAGTTTCACAGGCAAGGATTAGCATTTGGGGGCTGGAAGGGTAACCCTAAATGTTAGCATCAGTGCTGAAAATGCCTACCTGGGCAGCATCAGTAGCATTCTTTCCTTACCCGAAGCCTCTGGGTGTAGAAAGGAGGCCAAGACTATAATAACTCTCATTTATCTATTCAGGAAAGGTTGTTACTCATGCCCAGTGTATTGGGCCTATGTGCTTAGAAATAGCATTGTCTTTTTATAGTAGAGAATCCCTAATAGAATTTCATAATAGACAATCCACATGGCTTTCTCCTTTTGACAGCTTTGAGTCTTTTGTCAAAATGAAAACATTACCATCACATTGATCAGCAATGATGCTCCTAATCCCCAGTCAAAAACTTGGTCAAAATTCAAAGTGTTATCTCTAGCTCTAGGTTCAGTGTCATTCCTATTTCTCTGCTCCTGGTAGAGTTTCATCTAGATGTTGCTAAGCCTGGGGAACAGTGGTGGGTGACATTATTGCCTTGTAGAAATATGTACATATAGGGAATAGGAATGTAGTATTCAGAACCAGAACTGGAAACCCTTATTTATTTGGCCTCTACTGACATAAATTTATAATTATTATTTCAGATCCTGAGAGAACTGAAAGGATTTTTTGTTAATTATGGAAAAGCAATTTACTTAATGAATGATTAAAGTGGGAATACTTAACTTATCCAAAAAAGGAAGGGCTTTCAAATAGGTTTAAATATCAATGGCGAATATGTTCTTAAATATGCTCTTGAGCTTTGAATTAGATGAAAATGTTCAGAGTAATGGACCCATTTCTATAAAACAGCTTCCTGTCGATTTTTAGTAGACTGGTATCCAGTCTTGGCTTAGTCATTATCACAGTCCAAAGCATATACACAATACTGTGTCTCAGGGTCATTTGGCAGCTGATGTTCTGAATAACTAACCCCAAAGTCTTAGGACCCCTCACATAATATCTTCTTTAAGTCCTTCCATATTGACTTTTTTTGTCCCCCTGCAGAAAAATAGCAAAAGGAACAGACTCCTTCAGAGTGACTACATGAACATGACACCGAGGAGACTTGGGCCCACGCGCAAGCATTACCAGCCCTACGCTCCTGCAAGAGACTTTGCAGCCTACAGCCCCTGACAGGGACCCCTATCCAGAAGCCAGCCGGCTGGTGACCCTCTACCTGCTCAACACCACTGCTCTGGATAGGAAAGGACAATCTCATTTTCAGCCGGCCACTTGGGACCTCTACTGGGCCACCTTTGTTAATTGTTTCAGAGCATCTTGATCTGACATCACGATCATCTTGAGACTCTGGAATGAATTTAAAGAAACTTCCATGGCAGGTTAAATTCTGCATGCCTTGACCCATACTCATGCTTAGTATATTTATTGACTTGACTGAGAAATTGGAACAGAGAAAACAAAAAGTGAGAGGATTCATTCGGCCTTGGAAGTCAATTTTCAGGATATCTCCGGTTCCTTTCTCACTTACTGGCACATTTCAGTCATGTGAAGTGTGATAGCTAAAGATGTTTCAGATGGAGTAGAAGGGCTAGAGAAGCCTTCTCTTTGGCTAAGTTTGTGTTTAGGGTGGGGATCGGTTAGAGTTACAAAGTTTGGTACTTGGTATTTAGGTTGGGGATTGGTTAGAGTTACAAAGTTTAGTACTTACATATTTGAAAAGGATTAAAACACTGTTTCCCACTCATGAAATGAGCCACTTAGTTCCTGTTTAGTGTTTTCTTGTTAGTTTAGAAAGCTGTGGACATGTTTTTAATGAATTCTGACCATTTTAAATCACTTTGACCCGTGGAATGCCCCCAAAGCACCCTCAGGGCTTGCTTTCCTCATTCTCTTCTTGGGAATTCAGTATTATTTATAGTCACAACATGATTTCAGAACTAAATAGCATCCCACACCAGGAAGAATGTGAGAGGAAATAAGATATATATATATATATATATATATATATATATATATATATGTATGTATATGTATATATAATCTGAATGCTATGAGTGATTACTTGTTTAGTAGCTTGTTATAGGCAAATCATTTAAGTTTCAACTTCCCACAGTTGGTTTCCTTGTTGTCCTTGTGGGTATCTGCAGTGGAATACTGAAATTGCATCTACATAGCACTAGTCATGATACCGTGAAAAAAAAGGGTGTTAGCATTGAGTAGGTTACCAAGATGAGTTCCCGGGAGCTTACTCTGAAGAAGGGGATGAGATAACTCTTGCCATGTACTAAAGAGGTGGATATTTTCCAGACAACATCCTAGGGAGTCCAAGTGTAAGTTCCTTTAGACTCTAAGGTTTAGAGGGACTGTATTTGAGCTAGGGCTCAGAGCTTTAGGATTTTGTGAGCTCAGCTGTGTTGTACCCCGTGGATTCACTGGCATGAAAAATCATTTTGGAGTGTGTCTTTAGGGACAACATCAAAGTTCTCAAGAGAATCTGCAAGGCCTGATACTGGATTGAACGTAGACTTTTTTTTTCTTCCAGTTTGGGCCAACTGGAATAGATCTGGGGACCTTAAAGAATGAGTTTACAGCCATCTTTGCCATTTGTCTAGTGCTTTGAACTATTCAGAGGTTTTAGAGGCAGGTAGACCTGGCATTACTAGTTGAATGGCCATAGGCACATTACTGTTCATCTAAGGCTATGATTCCTCAACTGTAGAATGAACATAACGAAACTTGCGGTGATTCCCCCTGCCTCTGCCTTCCAAGTGCTGGGATTACAGGAGTGTGCAATCATGCCCAGTTTGTAACAAATCTGAACTCATGAGGATCTCTCAGCTTCAGTAATTTTCTAACCAATTTCAATAGTTTATCTTGCAATCAAACATAAGGCATTTCCCCCTACTGTTGTTTTTGTGTATAAAGAGGTCTTTAAACTTTTTTTTAAATATGAGAAAGAGGAAGGGATAGGAATCTTTTAATTCTAGACAGACAATATCATTCTCTGATAGATTTTTTTTTTTGAAATTGGCTTCCACTCCGTGCCTTTAATTAAATCAGTGAAGGCCAAGATCAGCCCAACTTGTGTGATGAAAGATGGCTGACCCTGGCACTCGTGATTGCAGCCAGCCTTTTGACATGAAGAGTTCCTGAATCGCAGTTATAAAATTACATTTGAAAAATGACATCACTGGAGAGTTTTAGAAAGGGCAATAGCAAATAACAAACACTTTTTTTTTCAAATGGAAATATTTGATCTTTGGTAATCAATAACTTTATTTTCTAACTGGAAAAGGAGGGTTACTGAAGATGAATCACACCTGAGATTTTTTCATACCTATTTTGAACAGAACCAATGCATAGGAGAGACAGGTGTTTCACTATTGGTATGAACCAACAAATGCTTTAAAAACACTGGTTTGGAGTAATGCTTTTGCCCTTTCAGATGTAGTGTGTATGAAGAAAACTGTGTCACTTGCTGCTATTATTGTAAGAGTCTTGGAGTTAAAGGTGTGCCTGTAAGTTTTAATTGTGAGCACACCTATTTGGGACTGAGCATGCCAATTTAAAGAGACCCAGTGTACCTTATATCTGCATCCAATGATAAAATTACTACACTAACATGTGCTTGTTTTTAAACTTGTGCTTTAATGTTGTCCCCAGGATGGGTAGGCAATGAATCTGGAGATATTTTGCTATTTGAAAGAGTGTATCATAAATCTTTTTACATCTCTGTATTCTCTCTCTCTCTCTCTCTCTCTCCCTCTCTCTCAGGTGTATGCCTCCCCATCCCCTGACTCTGTCTCTATTTTTCTCTCTAGATTTTTAAACATTGGTTTCTCTTGGAAGAAATACAACTAGTGGTTTATTTGCTTGGCTTCAGTACAGTTTATCAATAGGCCAATGTTTCCCATCCTTGAAATGTCAGGCTGACTTGATCCATGTGTTCTGTCTGATATGTCTGCCACGGGAGAGCTATAGCTCGACTGAGCCTTCCATCATTTAGTTCTTCAGTCATTTAGTCAACTAACTGAGCCACTAATCTCATTGGCTATTTTAATAGGCATACTGATGGTCAAATGGATGTCTGATCCCTCCCCCTAGTCTCTGTACTGCCATGTGGGAACTACAGTGGACTTGTATTCTCTCCTGGAAATGTTAAGTTCAACTACTCGAGATGGACCTGAAACCACAATACTCACTTCCATTTAGCCACCATGAACCCCAGGTCAAACACAATGACATGGATTCTTTCAGGACTTAGATGAGTGAGTTTGTGCTATCTACAAGGCCAGCTGAAGCTTAAATCTCTCTTGAACTGATATGTTTATGCAAATATCAAAAGCTTGTTCCCCTATCAGGGACTTTACACATACTATTTTCTCTGTCTAGAATGTTATTCCCTATATATCTACTTGGTTTGCTCTTACTTCCTTGGCACATTGGCTTAAATGTTACTCTTAACTGTGGTTAATTACCTTTGTAACGTGTCTTTTCACCTTGTTTATTTTCTCTATAACATGTTACCATCTCTTATACTAGATGTTTTCCTTATTTATTGGTTTATTGTTTTGTTTTTCTAATCTAGACTGGATCTGCATAGGGAAAGAACACCATTTGCTTTTTTCTTCTGTATTCACAGTGCCTAGAATAATGTGTAGCATACAATAAGTATTTATTGGCTGAATAAATGGATTTCACATGGGCTTATGAATTGATGGTGAGTCTAACTGACCTAGGCACACTCTGAGGAGGAAAGAATCTCTTCTGTCTTCCACTTCTTATTATAGGCACAAGAGGTAAAGCATACACAAAGAAATCTGGCAGAAGGACATCTAATTTATATAAGTTCATTTACAGTTTACAAATTTTTGTGCAATCTGAAAAATAAATACAGTTAGAAGCATTCTTAAAAGTTATTATAAACAAACCTATTAGGAGTAAGTTGATTTTCCATTTAAAGCTCCCAAATTCTCTCTTTATAGTTTGTTGATAATGTTTTATTTTATTTTGTGTTTATTTTTGGATACCTTTTATTTATTTGTTAATGGGGCTGGGGAGATGGCTCAGTGGTTAAGAGCATGAGGTGCTTTTCCAGAGGCCCTGAGTTTTATTCCCAGCAAGTATATCTGATATGCTCTTCTGGCCTCCATGGACATTAGGAACTCTCATGGTGCAGCTGACCATACATGTAGACAAAACATCCATACACACAAAATAAATAAATAAAAACTTATTTGTTGACAATTCTATGCATGTATATGATGTGTCTTGATAATACCCATACTAACTCCTCACCACCATGCCCCCTGGATAGTCCCCAGTGCATCCCCCTCTCATTTTCATGTCCTCCCCTTTTTCATTCTTTTCTTTTTGATAGCCCACTGAATCCAGTTAGCTGCCACTTGCTGGAATTCTTGCCAGTCTTGTTGTGTCTTGTGCATGGTTTCTGTCAGTTTGAGTTCAATGGGTATGCCTCGTCTAGAACATTTCACAGCACCCCTCTACTCTCTCTGGCTTTTACATTCTTTTAGTTCCCTCTTCTATGATGTTCCCTGCGCTTTGGGGGAAAGGTTGATATAAATGTCCCCCATTTGGGTTTGAATATTCAATATTCTCTTGTTCTCACCAATGGGACCAGTTATGAATCTCTGCATTGCTACCCAGTGCAGAAAAGAGGCTGAGAGTAGCACTAATCTATGGGTAAAAATGGAAATATTCAGAAGGCAGTCTAACGCGTCCATTCAGAAAAATAATAGTAGTAGTTTCCATATTATGACCTATGACCTATCAGCCACGAGCCATGAGCCATGGACTTTTGGCTAGGTTTACTGTATCAGTCCTCAATTCCCTCCTATGGAGTAGGACTCAAATCTTATCAGAAAAGTATCTGGTTGCTCGGTAACCTTTGTGCCACTATTGCATCTGTGGGCCCATCTTGTCTGGCAGGTTGATATTGTAGCCTTCAGGGTCCAGGTCTAGGTAAGACTGTTTATATGCCCTTCCCACCCCACAGTAGTCTGAATACCTCCTCTCAGCACTATGAAAGTTAGCCAGCCAGAAAGAAGTTCTCAGTGCAGTTCTAGCTTGATTTCTCTGCCCTGTAATCAAAGCATGTTGTATTTTCAGCAATAGAGCTTTACCATGTGGTTAAGGTGGGCAACTTAAAGCCTGTGTTACTTTGTGGACCTCTGTAGGCTCCTTGACTAATACTTTGTAGGAACAGATCCCATGCCTGGCACTGAGATTTCTCATTTAAAACCCATGTGTTCTGTGGCAAGCATTTTGTCAATGTAAACCTATCTTTAGCTTATGATTTCTAAAAATATGACTTTTGTAATTAAAAAATTCACCCCACAGCTGAATGGCCACTCTTCTATGGAGTTATTTTATCCCAATGAAGTCTATAATAAATGCCTAATGTTTAGCTCTGATCCTAAAAGATCTCACAATAGTAAGGACAGAAAAATGTCAATTTCTTCACCTGTCATATTCATGGCATAACTAGGTGCTTGAAAGGCTTGCAGCAGCTTCAGCTCAAGAGAACAATGAACAAATAAAACTTGGAACAAGCTGGAAATGTATATCAAACCAGTACTTAACACACAGGTCCACAGAGAGGAGGTCTTAGAGGGAGGAAGAGAATCATGTGTGTGGAGCAGGCTCTTGATTCATAAACACAAAAGGTTGTTTGGCTTCAAGCTTTACTTTGAAGATGACCTGGAGTAAAAAAAGGTATATTAATTAATTCACCTCTAAACACACTCTTTCTTTTGTTGCAACCAGACTTATTAAACTTAGTAAATGTAGGAAAGCATGGAAAAGGTGAGCTCGCATGCCTGCTACTATTCAAGAAAGACTGGAATGAGCTAGCCTCAAAGATGTTTCAACAGGGAAATCAGATCAACTGGAAAGGTACCAGATTGATATATGTGAAAAATTCAACTACTACAAAAATTGCAGTAAGGATGTCTTTATTGTACTAATGAAAACTGTAGAACCCATTTCTGTTTAAAAAAAAAAAAAAAGAAAAGTTCAAGTACCTTCAAACTCCTCTTCAAGGTGGAACACAATGCAGATTTCATGACATCACCAGTCAGCCCCCTCTGCCATGCCTAAACCACACAATTGTACAAATTTACAATCAACAACAACCCCAAGTGCACTTTTTTCCTTTGTTGGGGATTGAGTGCAGGGCTTCAAGTAGGCAAGTACACAGCCAACTGAGCTGCATCCCCACCCCAGATCAATTTCCTTTTATAGTGGGGACAGAAATGTGTGTATACATCTCTGTGTACTTGTGTGTGTGTGTGTGTGTGTGTGTGTGTGTGTGTGTGTGTGTATGTGTGTGTGTGTATATGTGTGTGTGTATGTGTGTGTGTGTGTGTGTTTGTATGTGTGTGTGTGTTTGTGTGTGTGTGTGTGTATAAGCGCACGTGTGTACATCTACTTGCTGATGTTGGATATCTTCCTCTATGATTCTGCACTTTATGTTTTGAGACAGACTCTCACTCCGTCTGGAACTCATACCAGTGGGTTCCAGTAAGTCCCTGCCTCCACCTTCCCAACCCTAGTATGACAGGTAATCACTAGACCCTGACTCTTTATGTGAGTCCTCTGGTTACAAACTTAGGTCCTTGTGCTTGTGCAGGAGGTCCCTCACTGACTGAGCTATATCCCTAGACCCACATTTCTATTTAAGCAGTATCTTTCATCTTCTCTCACTGTATCTGGAACACGGATAATGGATAGGTAAGACAAATGGAAGACACTTCTGGATTCATTGCAATAGAGATCTGACCACCACAGTATGAAGCAGCACACAGGGATCATCTCAGAAACTTGCTGGGAGTGTGCTTCTCCTAGGCTCTGTGAGTTCTCCATTGAGGCTCCATTGACATGCTGGCAGTGGTACTTGGGAGCTTGATTCTTCAGGAGCACACTTCCCCATCCATCTGGCATCCTGAAAGGAAGGATTTTGTTTTTGTTTGTTTTTTGATTTGTTTTAAGATTCCCAGGCTTCTGGCTCTTAAAACTCCTGATTTCTGTCCAGAGCAGGATGCAGAACACTCTCTTAAGTGCCTTTTGCTCATTTCAGGGTTGACATCAGACAACTTGTGTTGAAAGTTGGGGGGAGGCAAGAATATGCCAGATCTCATGAGCTGACCTCATTCTTAGGGCCAAATAAAAGATCAGAATCCGTGCTTCACACAGGCCATGCCTTTTTCATTTGCCCATTTAAACTCCATGAAAGGATTCAGTGGGATACAAACTCAAGGGGACAAAAAGTTGTAGAAAGGGCAGCTTGCATTTCATTTGTACTTCATTATGCAAAGGTATCTCAATGACAGATAATCTCCTTTGTCTCCAAAGGGCAAACTGTGAGCTGGGTGGAAATGTCAGTTGAGACAGAAGAGCAGCAAACAGCTTTGTTTTCCTATAGTTGTGGTTTTACGTGGTGATGGTGACACATGAAGATGAAAATGTACAGCATGAACTCCAGTTATTATCTGAGTGAGCATCTCTGCCAAAGCTGAAGGAGATGTGTGGGTGTCACCTGCAAGCAGAGAGAGAGAGAGAGAGAGAGAGAGAGGGAGAGAGAGAGAGAGAGAAGAGGGGGGAGAAAGGGAGAGAGAGGGTGCATTAAGTGGATTTGAATTAGCATTGTCGAAGTTAACCAGAGTCATAAAGACATTTTTTATTTTCAATCTCTGTGCACATACTGAGCATTTTTGATATGTTGGCTTCCAAAGTGGGGATTTTTGCTAACTTCTGGGAACCAGTGATGTATGTTACACAAAGTAGACTAACTGGAGGTTAGTCATGGGGATGCACTTTCATTCCCAATAGTGTGCAACTCATGTTTCATTTGCTTTATGCTTCTCTCTCCTATTTTCCTCTTCATTCATTCATTCATTCATTCATTCATTCAACAACTTTTTTTTTTTTTGATGCAAACTGCACGAGGCTTTATTGTAGTTGGTTAACAAGCTAACCCCATGTTAGCTCGGGCCTTCCCTCCATCCACCATGGCGGATGGCTAGGAAAGACCCATTCAACAACTATTTAAGGACGGACTTCCCAGTTCTGAAAAGGGAGCTGGGTCAAGGAGACATGACAGAGAGTAACACTGTTTTTGTTTTTGTTGTTAATATCTGCATGTATAAAATGTACTTTTATAATCCTTCACCTCCCACTCCTCTACTCTGCTCCCTATGGCAGCTGCCTTGTCTTAACTGTAGGACTTAGATCCTGTGTATATACTTGTTAGCCTTTGCTTTCTTGGTTTCCTTGAAATTTATTTCTCTGAGATGTTGTTGCTTAATATTTCTAACATTTTCATGTGCTTGGACTAGGAATTGATTTTTTTTTTTTTTGTAAAGGGACAGGTAGTACGTATATTAAGATTGGTGATTGCACAGTTTCTTGTAGCTACTTTAGTCTGTCACTGTAGTATAAAAATAGACATAAATAAGCAGAGTTAGCTACATTCCAGCAAACCTTTATTTGTGGATATTGATAGTTGATTTTCATATAATTTTCTTGTCAGATATTATGATTCCCTTAATTCTTCCACCCTCATTCTAGCCATATGCACACGTAAAATCCTCTGTTAAGCTCATGGACTGTACAAAGTCAGACAGCAGCTAGACTTGGCCTGTGGGCTGCAGTTTGGTGGCCTCTGAGACAGAGCCAAGCTGACATTTTTAAGCTTCGAGCTTATCTCTGAATGTCAGCCACCATCTAGAAAGGGACTGGTCTGGAATCATGTAAAGACCTTTGGGAGTGGTGAGTGCCCAAGTGACTGTTTTGAAAGAAGGAGAAACTTCACCTAAGGGAAAGCTGCCCTGGGGAGAGGAAACAGGAAGTTAAAGGTAAAGGGAAGGAGAATGTTTCTCAAGATGAAAGAGACCTCTGGAAATGAGTGCTAAAAGCCTAAACATTCTGGAAATTATTGTTACATTTCCTTTGCTCTTTTCCCTCTTGTCTAACCATCAAATCCTTGTAATCGCCAAGGAAATAAAGTAAATTTTTATTCACAGTCAGCTGGGGGAAGAATATGGCCTGTGTCCAAAGTAATGAAAAAGATTGATGGCTCTGCAAATCCTTCCACATGGAGCACACTCCACTCCAGTGTGGAGTGGGTGGGGTGGGGAGCAGAAGCAGCTGCCTCAGGACTGGCCTCCCACTCCTTTCCATGGCTTTTTCAATCTAAATTTAGCTACTATTTATAGGTGACAGGAGTAGCACCCCCACCCAACTCCCCCACCCCCAAATCTAAACTAAGTCTTAGCATTTTACAGGTAACTGGGAAAATCAGTTTTACACAGATCAAAAAGGCACTGGCCTGACCTCTGCCATCCCTTATCACTACCCCACCCTTTCTGTCTACAGCTGCTGGTTACACCCAAGGTACAAATAGTTCTTTCTGGAAACAGTGTAGCCTATGGGGGCATTTGAGCCACACACCCATTCATACCATCTGGACATTTTAAAAATAGGGTCAAATGTAAGATTCAGCTTCCTTTGTGCAGCCAGGAATAGGAAATTGCCACCAAAAGGTCAGAAGCATAAGCTTTATTATGCCAACAGTCTAAAATATCAAGCCTGGACGTGCCTCTGTCAGAATAGAATGGCGTATTCCTGGCTTTGCACACTCATTCAAGTTAAAGTCTGGGTGAACAGCCTCAGGAACTCCAAGACTTTTCCTACGTCAAGTATAGGGTTATTATATATAATATTCACTCGGTTCCCTGCACAAGGGCCTCTAGAGAAGGAACAAGAAAGACTGAGATCTGTTCAGGCCCCTCTTAGGAAGCTATGAAAGGAGTGCTTATTTATCCTCAATGCCTTATCTGGGCCTAGTGAGCTCTTTCTGCCATTTGGTTACTGAGCTGTACAGAGTGAGGCACACTCTCATCCTCAAATGGAAATGACCTAGGATGAAAACCATTGAAAACAAAACAGAAAAGGAGGGTTCTGGTGACTATAAACACTTCCCTCCTGGGTTTGTTTGTTTTTTGTTTTTTGTTTTTTTAAATCTTCTCAGCCCCTCAATTCGGCTCTTCCATGGGTTGTTTCTTGTCACCCTCTGGTGAGGTTAGAAACACAAGAATAGACTTCCTAGTTTAGATTTTGGGGAAAATAAGAGTTATTGTGTCCTGTAGAATATCAAGTTTGGGGTTAATTCTTGGGTTGGCCCTTGAATCTTATTGTTCACAATAAGGTTTTTTTTTTTCCACAATGGCAGATCTCTATTTTTTTCTTACTTGTATATGAAAGGATTAGACAAAGTGACTTCTGTGCCTTATACTTTTCATGTTCCATATTGCAACTGTTTTATTATTTTCATATTATGACTCATATACACACATATATTTTTGAGATCTGTCAGTTGGGTTTATTTGAAAAAGACTATAATTTCTTGTACATACTACACTCCCTAATTAAAAATTGAGTCACTTTTTCTTTAAGAAATAGTCAATTATTTGTGGATTTAGACTAGAAATATTTGTGACATTTGTGGGTTTTCTGGTATGGACTTAATTTAAAAATGACCTTCACATAATAGCATGAAAAACTGTTTCATTTTTTTAAAAGTTCAACATTTAGCTACTTGATAGTACAATCCTAGTGATTACTGAATTCTTCACAGTTGATTATGTCTTAGTGTAATACATAGGTGCTCAAAACTTCTTAACTGTGAACAAACAGTTAAAAACAAACAGGGATATAAACAAATAGACTACCTTTCATTTGAAAATACACATAAGCTGTTTTGTACTTTGGTAAATTAGATAAACTAGGTATTATGAAAAGTCTTGGGAAATTTGTAAACTACTAATAAAATTTACAATTTCTTAAATTATCAAAAGGTATTTTAATACTATGTATCTTTGGACATTGCTCAGGCACTCAAAATATAAAACTGTGTCCTCTAACTTGGCAACAAACAGAACTCTGATTATATTGTTTTCCCTCTGTAATCTTTCCAGGAATTCCAAGGAGAAGTTAATGGTAGGTCTAAGCTAGAGCAATATTAAACCACTCATCCATGATTGGTTGACACATGCATAGACACATGATACAATTCTAACCAATAAGGCAGAGGGTGTACCCCAATGACCTCTGGGAATGTTTCTCCTTGCTCTTAAGAGATATTTGGAAATAAAGAATGTCTTTTTTTTTTTAAATTTTATTTTAGACTGTTACGCCTTCAAGGGGTATCTGGATTTACCTAGGCAGAGCAGGCTGAGGCCTGTAGAGAAGAACAAAGATGGTAGCTGAGCCTTGAAGATGTTGAGCTGAAAGGTTTAACCAACCCCAGAAGTATCTTTCTTCAGCTGACAATGAATAGCTTTATTATTTAAGCCATTTGGGTTGGATTTTCTTATTACATGAAGAGGCTTAAATCCTAATAACTTCTTCATGTTGATTGGCATATTTATTCATAGATGACACATTATTATTATTATTATTATTATTATTATTTTGTTTTTCGACACAAGGTTTCTCTGTGGCTTTGGAAGCTATCCTGGAACTAGCTCTTATAGACCAGGCTGGTCTCAAACTCACAGAGATCTGCCTGCCTCTGCCTCCCAAGTGCTGGGATTAAAGACATACACCACCACTGCCTGGCCACATTATTATTTGAAATAAAGAACTTAATAGTACCTTTTACCCTCTTGACATGCTCAGGTTCTAGTCTCTAACAACCTGAAGAACTGGATGTTATCAGTATAGTTGTGAGTGTCCTTATCTCAGAACAGAGGAAATTCAGGCTACTGTCTTCTTTGAAACATTGTCTGTTGGAAAAGAGCAGAGGATTCAAGCAATCATTCAGGTTTTCTCCTCTTAAAAACCTACCACCATCACTACTTTACTAAACCAGCATAATCCCTAATTATCTTCTAATATATTTGGAATACATACCTCTCATCAAGGAAACCTCTTTGCAACAGAAAACCACAACCAATTCGAAGGGCAGAGTTGTGAGCCCAGTACCGACTGATCTACATCTACAACACAATGCCTGCACCCAAGGCTCAGGGATCACTGTGGAAGAGAGGCTGGAAAGATTTAAGAGCCAAAGGAACATTGAGTTTGCTGTGAGATTGTGTCTCCTAAGAATGTCAGAAGCTACATCTATAATGTCTCATCAACATGTCTGCCTAAATATGAGCTGAACAAAGACAAGACCAAAGGACATCCTAATGTGGATGGCGGGGCGGGGGGGGGGGGGGGGGGAGTCACGAGTTCTCAACCCCACACAAAGAACTACAGACAACTAAAGAATGCTGAGAACAGTTTCCCTAACTTCTTTCTCAGACCATTTATCATTTGTATATAGGAGAGCTACTGATTTTTTTAAAGTTTATTTTGTATCCAACCACTTTGCTGAAGGTGTTAATCAGCTGTAGGGATTCCTTGGTAGAATATTTCATTTCACTTATATATATTATCATAATCATTTGCAAATAGTGATACTTTGACTTCTTCCTTTCCAATCTGTACCCCCTTGATCTCCTTCAGTTGTTTTTTTCAGCTCTAGCTAAAACTAGAATACTATATTGAATAGATATGGAGAGAGTGGAAAGCCCTGTCTTGTTCTTGATTTTAGTGGAATTGCTTTGAGTTTCTCCCATTTAATTTGATGTTGGCTGTTGGCTTGCTGTATATTGCCTTATGTTCCTTATATCCCTGATCTCTCCAAGACTTTTGCTTACAAGATATGCTGGGACACAAGTGGCACAGAAATTATGGTAGTGGCTGACCAGTGACTGGCCCAGCTTGAGACCCATACTATGAGAGGGAGCCCACCCCTGACAATGCCTGGAGGGTCAGGACCAAGAGGCTGGACAGAACCAAACATAACTGGCAGAAAAGAAAAAAAAGAGTCAATGGAATGATTCCTAATGATACTCTGTTATATTCATAGATTGTTGCCTAGCCAGATTGTCATCAGAGAGGTTTCATCTAACAACTGATGGAAACAGATTCAGAGACTCACAGTCAAACATTAGGGGGACTGTCTGGTCCAGCCCACTTATCATGTCTATACTTGGAAGGAGTGTGGATTGAGGAAAGAAATAAGCTAGAGACAAGAGATAGAGTCCTGAGGGCACCTTGTGAGTACTAGGCTCAGTTCCAAGTTTATTAATCAAAGCTCTTATATATCCCAATCAAAAGGTAGGATGGTAAAAGACTCCCTTACCAAGATACAAAGAACAAGCAAGCTTAATCACTTTCTCAATAACCAAAACATCTGGTAACCACACCCTAAACCAAATATCCTGTTGTCAAGGTAACATCCATTAGTTACTCCTTAGGCCAAATATCCCGTTGTCAAGGCAAGATATACAATAGCTACACCTTAGGTTAAACGTTCTGTTGTTTAACCTTGAAAAAGCAATAGTGGGTTTGAGTTTGAACTCTCTGACTTTATGTCAAGATGGAACGAGTCACTTCTATGGGCCCCAACAGAGAACCTTTGGGAATCCTGTGGAAGAAGGGGAAGAAGGATTATGGGACCCAGAGGGACCAAAGACACCATAGGAAAACACACAGAAAACTGACTTGGGTTCATGGGGCTCACAGGGACTGAACTGCCAACCAGAGAACTTGCATGGGACTGGCCTAGGCCCTCTGAACATGGGTTGCAGTTGTGTGGCTTGGTCTTCTTGTGGGACTTCTGGTAGAGGGAGCAGGGATTGTCTCTGACTCTGTGGCTTGCTCTTGGGACCCTTTCTTCCTGCCAGGTTGCCTCATCTAGCCTTAATAGGAGAGAATGTGCCTAGTCTTGCTGCAACTTGATAGTCCATGGCTGGCTGATATATATGGAAGGCCTGCACTTTTCTGAAGGGAAGAGATAGGGAGTGTATAGGGGAGAGAGGGTGGTTGAGAGGAGGGACTGGGAGGAGATGTGGAAATGGAAAATGTGATTAGGCTGGGAAAAACTAATTAACTGATTATTAATTTTTAAAAGGTTTAAAAAATAATGCTGAGAGAAAGAGAAATAGTCTTCCTCAGGGCAAAGTATGTTAGTTGGTTATCCAAAACCAAATGGTCATTCCTGAAAACATATACATATAAATAACACTACAGAATGATCCAGTTGTATTTATGTATTTAGGAACAACACACACACACACACACACACACACACACACACACACACACACACACACACCCCAATTCATGAAGAAGGAGGCCGTGAATTTGAAAGAGAGTGAGGAGGTATATATGTGAAGATTTAGATTTGGATGGAGGAAGGGTGAATGATGTAAATATACTATAAACTCAAAAAATTGAAGAAATAAAAAAATACTCTTTCTCCTTTTATATGAATTGATGATGAGAATGTTCTAGAGGGATCCTGGGAGAAGTAGAGTTTTGTTTTTACATACACAGGGGATTTGAAGAGTAGGAATATTACCTTACTTCTCAGAGTCTATTCAAAACACAGCATCAGGCTAAGATTCTTCTGAGCTGGTAGTCTCCTTTTCCCACTGTGTTCCTTAATTTAAATATTCAAAATATACTTATATTTTAAAATGTGTAAATGCTATTAATGTTTAGATCAATAGCTTATTTCTTCATGAGTAGTACCATACCTTGTTCTATTTTTAAAATTGTATTTATTGTTATTGTGTGAGGTGTACCCACGCATCATGGTACAGTGTATAGATGTCAGAAGACAACTCTGTGGGGCTGGTTCTCTTTTTTCACCTTTACACAGGTCTCAGGTTTTGAACTCAGGTCAGATGCTTTAACCCACCCACTGAACCATTGCTTTGGTGCCCTATTTTTTTTTCTACTGAAATCCAGATGGAAAATTAACTGGTCTTAAAGGCAGTGTAAGTTCCATTGAAGGCAGAGGTTCTCAACTTATGGGTTACGACCCCCTTTGGGGGGTTTGAATGACCCTTTCAGGGGGATCTCTTGTCAGATATCCTGCACATCATATATTTACGTTACGATTCATAATAGTAGCAAAATTACAATTACGAAGTAGCAATGAAATAATTTTATGGTTGGGGGGTCGTCACAACATGAAGACCTGTATTAAAGGGTTGCAGTATAAGGAAGGTTGAGAACCACCGATTTAAGAGATACTTAGTTAAAGGACAGAAGTAAAAGACTATTATGGTCTGGTGCTGAAGTGGAATGAATATTTTATATGTGCATCTTTCCAAACCTGTGGAAAGTGATGTTGTTTAGGGGAGGGAGTGCTTTCATTTCTCCTCTCTAGTTATTGCCATTTGCTTTCCATAGAGGTTCCAGTGCTAGCTATTCTCATCAGCCAAACTGGAGGGAGAGATGATGGATCTCTAACATGGCAGCCTTTCTCTTAGAACACCAAAATATTGTCCCTGGAAAAGACTGCAGTGTGCCTGGGAACTCTAAGCTGGTCATTATCATAATAACTGGAGACCAGCAGCAAGAGGGAGAGAGTCAGCTCTGTGTGGTCCAACATAACGTGATCTTCTTTAAGATCATCATTCCCAATGTTGTGAGATCCAAACTGCAAGTTGCTTGTTGTTTCAAACTCATTGGATATCTTGACCTACACAGCTTGAAATACAAGTGGCTTTCCCCAAAGCTCAGCTATCAGAAGTGGTTGTGTTGCAATCTGGATTCTGCTCAGTTCAGTTACTTGATGGGAGAAAGGCTGAGCGCCCACCTGCTAAACTGTCATGGATGGGTCCTTAGGGAGTATGAAGACTAGTGTGCTCATGCAGAGGGCCATGGATGCTACTGGCATCTCCCTGAATAATCCAACCTGGCACTGGCACAAATGAGAAGCAGTGGAAAGAGGTTCACCTGTTTGGTAGTTGACAGTGCGGGTGAGGTGATCAAATAAAAAGGTTGCATGTCTGGGCCTCTGGTCTCTCTCTGGCAGATTTGGTCAAGAGCAAGATAAAGAATCCTAGGTGGCTGCATCATTTCCAGAATGATTAAGGGTACTTGTGAAATAAAAGATGGCTTCTTCATCTGTGAATCCTGAGTCCTGGAACAGAATGGAATCTTGGATGTTGTGGAGTAACTCTGACACCTGAAGAGGAGGCTAACTTCGAAGAAGAGCATAGATGGGCTCTGGAGGAATCAGAGAGAGCTGCATTTCTACATCTTCACTATCCAGGCTGCAGCAGGGTTTCTATGGAGACCACACACTGTTTCCTTTTCTTCTGAGCTGTGATTAACACATTTGTGTTAAGGTGGCCTGGGGAAAACCTCAATTCCCCACAGCTATGCCCTGATGCTAGTGGTACTTGTGTACTGGTGACCTGGTTAGTGTGACAGTACCCTGTCTCTGAAACATACTACTAATTGTGTGCAAGGTCCAATTGCCCTGTGAGCCCTGTGCTGCAAACTATCACTGAACATGCCTATAACAATGAGTTATCAATTACTCTTACCCCAGCTCCAGAGTATAAATCCATTACGCATGTCTTGTGCATAATGGTTCTGAAGGATATTATTTTGTGTACTATATGTATAATATACATTGCAACATGATGTAAATTATAAAATTTGCATATAGATAATGCAACCAACTACCCAAGTGTCATGTCAACCACAACACCAAGTTGAGAGAGACAGAGAGAGAATGAGGATGCTGGAAAGCTAATAAAATGTTTTGTAAATCTTCATTTAAAATATTTATAGATTATAATCAATAATCTAGCAGCACCCAAAGCTGTAAAATAAAAACTTAAAAATCTTCCTTTTTCATGTCTTCACCTCTCCAACTTTATCCTTTACAAGCTACCATTTTTAAAATAGTTCCTATTCCTCTGTTATTCTCAGTATGTATCTATCCCTAGTTCTTGATTTGTTGTTAAGATTAACAAAGGGGATTGATTCTTTGCTAGGGAAGGCGTCTACTAATTCTTGAGCATCTAGTTTCTGGAAAAGTTTTAAGCACAGAGGGACCTGGTCAGATCTGTGTTTTGGAAGGACTGTTCTGGCTGACATGTGTAAGAAGGTTTGGCAGGGGCTTCAGAAGGTAGCCAAGGATACAAGTTGGAGGACTGAGTGGATGGGAAGATGGGTAGTTGAGGGAAAGGTGAGAACTGGCTCACTCAAAGCTAGAGGGAAGAAGGTCATTCCTGAGTTCTGACTGCAGTGCTGGTAGGGGGTGCTTCACACTGTGAGTTAGGGATGCACAAGCAGGAAGCTGGTGTTAGATGGAGGAAAGATGATGGATTTCACTTGGCTATTGATATGCTTATGGGAACAGCGACAGATGCCTTGCAGGCCAGTGGGACACAGAGTTGGGGCCCACAGGATGAGCAGAGACTAGGGAGGCATTGATCTGTGAGTCAGTCACCAAAGTATAGTTTATTACTTACCCTCCCCTCCTTCCTCCATCCCTTCTCTTCCTTGAATACCCACTGAATGCCTTGGATAAGCTTCATGCTGGGCAGAAAACGAAAAGAGAACAGGGGACATTCTTCACTTCATGGCTCTTTGAAGCTGATGATCAGTATGCACACACAAACTCATGAATACATATGTAATTATAGACTGTGGTAGGTGTTACCAAAGAAAAGTAGGTTTATGTGAGAGAGTAACAGTATGAAGCAAATTTAGACCAGGGGGGTGGGTGGGAAACATATGGACAGCACAGCTTCTCTACGCCTAAGCCTGCTGGATCTAGAGGAGCTAGGGAGGCTGTGAGCAGAGGGCATCAGCAAGGGAAGATGATGGGCAGGGTCAGCTCTAGACTTTGTGAAAACTAAAGAATAATGGATGATAATCAATGGAGACCCACTAAGTAGACAAACGTAAGACAACAAACTGTCAACATATTCACCTACATGGACATTTTATGTTCATAGTGACAAAATATATGCAAAATAAGACTACTGGCAAAATAGTAAAGACAACTGAATATAGATATCACATATCCGGATTATCTGTTACTGGTCTGAGGTAATTGGAAGCGCAATGCAATTAAGAAAGGTACAATGCTTGGCTTCTTAAATCCAGTGTTGGTTGCTACATATTTTTTGAGATATATATATATATATATATATATATAATATATATATATATATGGTTTGCATACTTTTCTGCACAGTTAGCAAATGCTTAAGAGGTTCAAGATATAATTATGCCATAATGCTGCACTCCATGGATAGGTCATAATGAAACTCCTTTGTACAAGTGATAGATACTAGGAAAAAGAATATTCACAAGTAGACAGAAGAGTTTGAAAAAAAGACTTTAAACATAATTTGTGTATCAGTGACTATAACATTATCCATGGTTCTTTGTTTCAATGAGGATTTTTGTCTTCCTCTCAGATGGCCAGAAAGTTGTCTCTAGAGAAAGGGGTTTTAGATTATTCAAAGGCAAACATGCACCTTCATGTCCATGCAAACATTTTTTCATTCTAATTCCCTATGTTTGTTGAAAGGCCATTTTAATAATGTGTTTTTTCCACATGGAATTTCTTTTCATGGAAAACTTACGTACTCTAACTAAAAGGGTACGTAAGTTTTAAACATAGAACATTCAGATCTGCTTCCTCTTATAATAATTTACAAGTTTATATCAAATGACTACAGCTGGAACTAACATAGAGGTCACTTCATTTTTTGTCAATTTTGCCATTTGCTCTGGAGACTTCTTGTTTCATTTATCCCTTTAAAGGGATCCTACATCTTTCTAAGTTACATCTAATTGTCTTAGCAGTATTTAGTTGGATTTCTATCTGTTTCTAGTTCACCCCACCAAGACAAATTACCACGAACAGACATCTATTTCTCACACTTCTGCAAGCTGGAAAGTCCAAGATGCAGTGTCCATAAGGCTCACTTTCTGGATTGCAGATGGACACCTTCTTACTGTGTCTTCATGTGGCAAAAGACAGCGAGAGGAAGAACACTATTTGGAGCTTCTTCTTAAGAAGGTTCAAATCCCATCCCAAAGTCCCTAGTCTTATGAGCAAGTGACTCCCCAAAGCTCCACTTGCTGATACTATTACATCAATGGAGGAGGGTTCAACAAAGAAATTTCTGATAAAACACAAAGATGCAGTACAAGCACAATCGTGCACTCCAAGAAGTTGAAAGGCCATCTTTGTAGTGTGGTCTATCAGTATTTCTGTCTTTTGCTAGATCTGTAAAATACTGTTTATAGCCACCGAGTATTTTCCTACAATAACATCACTACCTTCATATTTGATGTCATATCTCCTACTACCTAATAGAATTAAAATCATCTACAACTTCTGTGTTTGGGGCTAAAACTCCATCTTGTATGTATCTCTTTCCAGCTTTGAAAGTGCCATTCTCGAAGAACTTCCTTTGACAATTAAAAAATATTAACATAAAACTGAAATTAGTATTTTGATTGAAGTAAATGATATTGATAGTCTTATAAAAATGAAAATACTATCATTTGGTGGTTTAGGTGCTGATGTAGATGTTGTTCCACTGAGATGTGGCATTGAGATCCCCTGTATACTAAGGCAGTGGTGTCTGCAGCTGCCAAAGTTTTTACTTCTGAAAGCTCACAAATGAGTCCCTCTGTGGGAACTCTCCTCTACTGAAGGCAGCTGCCTCACTTAAGGTCATACCTTCTTCCTGAAATAGTGTCTGTCCAATGGGTGGGTAATTTGGAGGTGACTCAGCAGGCAGGCAGTTGAGAAGAGCCATCCATCCATGTTGCAGAACTTCTATTAAGTATTTGCTAGTGAATTTGTGTTAGTGGCCAAACCCCTTTGGGAGTGGCTATGACTGGAAGGTAGAGAAGCTCAGGGCAGGCTCTCCCTCTCTCTTGGGTCTTGGATTGCAAAGACTGCATCTTCTGGAGCAAGAATGCCATGGTAGTTCTTTACTATTATCTGTGTAAGGTGTTCCCCAATAAAACAGCCATTTATCATTCATCTTGGGTCTTGTGAACTCATTAATACCCCGCCTTCAAGTATTGACTAAGGCTTCTGTTTGAGCTAGAACTGCATCAGACTTCAAATTCTGCTCATTTCTCCTTCCCCTTTACCCCTAGATGCTGAGTATGTTCTTCTGTAAAAATGCTCAACAAATTTCAGAATCTCGGAGTGTCTTCTCCAGATAATATATCCACACGTTGGCATGGACTCAGCAGCATGCATTTGTGTCAGAGCATGCACACATACACACACACTTTGGAGTTATTTAAAATATTTACTATTGCATAATGTCTGCAAATATCAAATAGAACTCCTGTAAATACTGTACTAACTTTTGAAACCACAAATTGGAGCTTTAAAGGATGTGAGAAGTCAAGTGCTATAAAATGGATGGAACAGAACGGACTAGACAAGACCTGTTTTGTGAAAAGTAATATCTTCTATTCTTCTGTTGGTATAAAACACATACAAAAAACAGCAGTTAGAGCTTGAATTGCATTCTCTTTACATGCTCAAAACAGGGGACCATGGCTTCTTGTAGGAGTGTTGTCTATACCTACAAATAATGCTAAAAGATGTAAGGGATTTTCTTCATTTTTAAAGATTTGTTTTCTTTTTAATGATGTTTATGTGTATACATATGGGTGTGGGTATGTAAATGCTGTGTGTAGAGCCACATAGCATGTATGTTACACACATGTTTTATTTAATCTTCATAAATTCTTTAATGAAATTGAATTCACCACCATTTTGCACACTTTATACACAAAGAAACAGATTTAGAGAATTGGAATGATGTGCTCAAATGTAGACTAATGATTCAAGCCCTTGAAGGTTTATTTCCAGAGTCACATTCTTAATTACTTTGCTTGAATATTGTCCCTGCCTTTTAAGTTTTTGAGAGCCACCCAGACCCATGATTGTAATCATTAATGTCAACTTGACAGAATGTAGAATCACACAGGAAGCAGGCTTCTGACCACAGCTTTGAGGAATTTTTTATTTTAAGATTTATTATATTTTTATTTATGTGTGTGCCTGTGGAGGCCACATTGGCTTCCATGGAGCTGGACAGTTGTGAGTCACCTGATACAAGTACTGGGAACCGAACTCTGATTTTCTGAAAGAGCAGCAAGTTTTCCCAACCTCTGAGTCTCTTTCCAGCCAAAGGACCTTCCTAGCTCCACCTCTTCAGTGCTGGCTGGGATCACAGGAATACTGGGGTTCCAGGGGTCAAGCTCAGATCCTCATGCCTGAGCAACAAGCATGTAATTAACTGATCTATCTCCACAGCCCCTCTGCTGTAATGTTTATGATAAGATTAGAAGTAAATCTTTGACTGGGTATAGTGGCACATGCCTTTAGTCCTGGTAGAGGCAGAGGCAATCAGATCTCTGTGAGTTCAAGGCCAGCCTTGTCTACATAGTGAGTTCCAGACAGCAAGAGCTACAGGGTGAAACCTGGACTTGAAAGCAAACAAACAAAAAAGTAAATCTCTGTCCCTTATTGAGAAGTAACCTAAAAATGAAGGGACTACTAGAGATGATACTGAAAATAAAGCAGGGTGGGTTAGTAGCTTAGATAGGACAACATAACCAGGGCTCCCATGCCTTTAGGACTGCCACCAGCTCTTGCTTCTGGTTCCTTACAGAAATACACCCTGTTCTCCTTTATCAACAGGAGTCACCATGTTTGATAGGTACGCAACATGTTGACTCATGTTCTTTCTATAGGATTCTGTCAGAAGCATCTTGGGAATTATTCTGAGTTTCTTGCCTTGGCTGAGTGCCAGTGGGAAGAAATCTTGCTGGCAGGGAGAGCCGAGTGTGAGTGTGGCTGCTAGAGATGTCAGATTGAGTGGGCTGCCATCTTTCGCTTGTCCAACAAAGGTCTTGGAAATGCTTGTTATAAGAAAACAGAATATTTGGGCTATAACATTGTCCTGCTCACTGGGAAAGTTTTAAGAGTGCCACTTAATAATTTTCACATAATCTATATAGTGAGTTTGTTGATATTTTATAACTGCGTTAACACCAGATTCAAGTATTCATATTCTTTGAACCCAGACCCTTTGGGAATCTTAAAAGTCATGAAATTTCCTGCCAGAAAAAGCACATGTGCACACAATCTTTTCTATTTCTTTATATTATTTATTATAGACCCGTGGAGAAGTACCTTCGAGCAAACCGAAGCAGAAGAATCATTTTAAGAAAGAAAATTAGATGTTAGTGTGGTGCGAATTTGGATATGTTAATATGCCAAGGGGCCTTCTGTACTTGCTGTAGGAATGTGTGTTTTTTTTTAAAAAGCAGTCTTCATATTGAATCAATCTATGGAAAGATGCACAAGTCTGAGTCACTTTTATTCAAACAAATTCTTTTCAGTTGATTGCTTTGTATTTCTAGGTACTGTAAGTTTGATATATTGTGGACAAAATACCTGGATATTTGACTGTGAAACTGGTTTTAGTCTTGAAATCCTTGGGGTAGAAGATAGATGAGTCCCAGTTTAGACTGAAATAGAGGAATATAGAATGTGGGGCAATAACTTGAATGGCAGAATTAATTTAAGATTATTGAATATCTGTTTCCTTTCATTCCAGAACAGCAAGAGTTGTATATTTAAGACGAGAATGAGATTTTTTTTGTTGTGTACAGTAAGTGTGACTTGTTTAAAATATGGAACCAGGGGTACTCTGATCCCTGACTTTTCACCCTAGGTCAATATAAGGAAGGGAGACTTATTCTCTTGAGTGTACATGGCTAAGGGTGTCAGACACCACCACCTTGGCCAACAACTCATTTCTTCTACAAGGGACTCAGGATTCCTTACTTCCACTTCCAAGATTCTTAATAGCAGTGTATAGCATAACTTTCTTGCCATGAAAGCCTGATGGCCTCAGTTCTGCCCCAGAACCCACAGTGAGAGGACAGAACTGACTCCCCGAAGTTGTTCTCTGACATTCACAGGAATGCTGCGGAGCGTGTGCGTGCTTACATACACACACTCCACCCCTTTAATACTATTAATAAAATCAAAAGACAGCTGTGTAGAGTGTGTTGGTTCCTTGCCTTGGTTCACATGATTTCTCTTTTATTTATATAGGAAAAGCACAGACACTATACCTGAAGCTTCCTTCATAAATACTGTGATGAAGTAATTATCCTTGCCATGCTGTAAAACTCTAATTGGAATCATAGTTAACTATACATCCTACATATCTCTTAAGTATCACCTCAAATCTTCTCAGCTCTGCCTATCACCTTTTCTTTCCTTTGTTGAAGTAAACATGTAGTTTCAACCTGACAGGACCTCCTCTTGAGATCCTTGAGTGTCTCTCATCTGTTATGGGGCTTCTGTGTAAATGCCTCACAAACACATTTGGTATTTACTCTTGTTAGATTAGATTGTGGCTCTCAGTCTTCACTTCCTAGAGTACTCATTGTCAAGTAGTTTTATTTTTAGTGCCTCCTAGCTTAGATGGTGATTTTATCTCTGCCTCCTTGACTTTAGTTTTGTAACTTGCTGTGCCTCATGGAATTTGAGTATATGCCATGAAGAGAGGGGCTTTAAATGTGTTTCTGTGGTTTGAATTGGCCTAGTGTTTCCCTAGTCATCATGAGAAGCATGTGCCAGGTACATTTTAGTCCAAAGATATACCTGTAGACTAGAAATGAACCTAACCCCTCACAGAGCCTGGAGCAGAGCATGGCCATTTGACCCTTACACAAGACCCTTGAGTGAAAGAAGGAGTGCTTTGTAAGTCAGTGAAACTTTAGAGTGAGTTATACATCATTTTCAGCAGTCGTTGGCCAACACACACCTACAGCCTGTAAGTGTGAAGCATTAGTGTCCCGTGGGAATAGGAGACAGTGGTTAAGTGTTTCCCTCTTTAATTCCTGGATTTCACACCATGTCCCACATGGTTCTGAAGGAGTGAGCAACACAGCATCTACATTGATGGCCAACTTAATAAGTCTTCCTTGAGTTGGTTTTCCCCCTCCTAGTTTTGCATTTCCAGGCCACTGCTATTGCTTCTTGAACTCCATTTCCCAATGAATTATCCACATTGAAGCCCTTGTTTCACACTTTGCTCTCTGAGGGACCTAAGTGAAGACATTCTACATTTAGTTGGTGACATTCTAATTTTCATTGACCGCAGCTTTACATACATTGTCCAAATAACAGAGGTTTCAACTTGTTTATTGGCTCTGACCCATCACACTTTTGCTAGCAACTGGACAGTAGTCAAATTCATCCACTCATTTTGAGTGCGTCTACAGGTGTGTGTGTGTGTGTGTGTGTGTGTGTGTGTGTGTGTAAGGAACGGTGCATATGTGCAGGATGGTGAGGAGTGGATGATGACTTGACTAACATGGAATTTTGTTTTCCTTTACTGTCCATCTGACTCTATGGCCTCATCTGTTGGCATAAATACAGCTCTTGCCAATAGCCCAACTCCATGCAGCCTCTTCCTCATTGAACAGTTGGCAAACATGATATTGGATATGGACTTTGTAGCTTGGAAGGTTTTCCAAGGACTGATTCAGGAAGCAGTGGAGGGTTAGAGTTGCTGGATGATCGTTATCAACTGTGCAGGAATTAGTTGGGCTAATAAACACACCCCACTTCCCATTACTTGGTGTTAGGCATAACATCTTAACTATACTACCTCATCATTAAGACAACACCACACACTGTCTTTTTCTTTGTTTTTCAGATGAGGAAATTGACAATTAGGTAAAGAAAGTAAATTGTTTAAGGCTGAGTGTATAGGAAGTGTCAAAGCCAACTTAGTTTGTCCTGCTTCAAAGTCCACTCTCTTTTCAGGAATACACATGCCACTTTATGAGCTAGATGCTGTCTTAGGGGTTCTATTGCTGCAAAAAGACACCATGACCAAAAATCAAGTTGGAGAGGAAAGGGTTTTCTCAGATTACACTTCTATATTGCTGTTTATCACCAAAGTAAATCAGGACAGGAACTCAAGCAAGACAGGAACCTGAAGGCAGGAGCTGATGCAGAGGCCATAGAGGAGTATTGTTTACTGGCTTGCTCTCCATGACTTGCTAATCCTGCTTTCTTAAGAACCCAGGATCACCAGCCCAGGGATGGTACCACCCACCATGGACTGGGCTCTCCCCCATTGATCACTAAGAAAATGCCCTACAGGCTCACCTGTAGCCTGACCTTACAGAGGCCTTTTCTCAGTTGAGGCTCCTTTCTCTCTGATGACTCTAGCTTGTGTCAAGTTGACATAAAATCAGCTGGTATAACTGATCCATTGTCAATGTGACTCACAAACACATAAAAGATATAACCCTTTCTTATCCATCCCCAATCTCATATTAAAAACATAAATAATTTTAAAAGTCCCACAGTCTTTAATATTCAAACACATTAAAATTTCAGTCCCTTTAAAATAGTCTCTTTTAAAATCCAAAGTCTTTTAAAATTCAAAGTCTTTCAACTGTGGGTGTCAGCAAAATAAAAAATAAAACATTTTCTTACTTCAAGAGGGAAAAATCAGGGCACGGTCACAATCAAATCAAAGCAAAACCAGACTCTAACTGTCCAATGTCTGGGATCCACTTAGGATCTTCTGGACTCATCCAAAGGGCTCTGGCCACTTCTATGACTCTGACCTCTGCAGCATACACAGCTCATCTTCTAGGCTCCACTCTACTGCTACTGCTATTCTTGGTGGTCATCGCATGGTACTGGCAACTCCAAAAAATGCTGGAGTCTTCTGCTGCAACTTTGCTGCACTTTCACCAATAGGCTCTCATAAACTCTCTTCATGGTGCCAAGCCTCAACTTCTCATTATGACCCCTTCAATCCTAGGTCTTCAACTTCCAATGGGGTTGCACCTTCACCAATGGCTTTTCCTGGCCTCTCACAGTGCCAAGCCTCAGTTGCTCTCTCCATGACCCCTTCACACCTGCAAAACCAGTACCACCTGGGTGACTCTTATACATTATCAAGTTCAGCTGCCAACACAAGGTACAGCCTTGACTATCCCTGGAACACAGTTTCTCTGTGCTTTCAAGAAACACTTCCCAGAATATTTCACCTCAGTGATGCTGGTGTCTTCTTAATTTCCCTCATTTCTTAGTTCCAGCTAACCAGCATCAATTGTCCCAGTAGCCAAAAGGTTTCACTTTGATGATATCTTGTTAATCGTGGCTGAATCTTCAGTCCCAAATGACCAGAATGACAGAATCTTAATTCAGAGTATCAAACAGCCCTGATGGTCTTTAAATTTCTTATGGAGGCATTTTCTCAACTGTGGTTCCCTCCTTTCTGGTGACTCTTGCTTGTGTCAAGTTGACATAAAGGCAACCAATATGGATGCTAAGCCAACCTGACAGTAAGATCTCAGAACTCAGACATTCTTTAAATCTTTGAAGTTTTTAACAAGGCATGGCTGCAAAGGGAACAAACTAATTCTGTAGATTTCCTTCCCACCTGTTTTTCTTTTCTTCGTGTTTTTAGGGCAGAGGGATTAGAAACTGAAAAGAGTAAAACAAAGTAACTGTTTTAGCAAACAGAGGAGCATAGTGGTTTTCACATTCAAACCAAGCCTGAGGTTGTTTTTTTGACTCCAGCTAGGCCTCTGTAGAAGGTAGTCATTTACAAATTGGGTGAAGCTTGTGCTTGGCAGGCATGGCCAAAGTGGAGAAAATGAGCCATTAAGGTTTGTGGGAGTGCGGGGGTCACACTGGGGAAGGTGTAGGTGATATTTAGAGAGACAACCACTGTAAGTCAGAGGTGTCCTGTACCTGGGTAGCCTCTCAGTGTTTGAGAAAGAGTCTAAGTGCTAAATATGATATAAGAAGGAAAAAAGAAGGGCAAGGGAGTTGGGTTTGGCCCAAGAACTTATGATCTGAGTCATAGAGACGAGAAAACATTTGACAGAAGGGAAGAGGATGTGTGTTTTAGGAAGATATGAGTGCTCAAACAGAAGACAGCAAGCCTGTGACTTTGAGAGAGTGCTGGGAACTGTTCATACCCCAAGTAAGGAAATGAGTGACGGGTAGGCTGCTGTGAGGCCTGAAATGTGCCAAGTGAAAAGCCGTCCTCGTCCTCTGCTTTTACCTCACCGTGCACACCAGCGATTGCTGAGTCCTGTGACACATAGACAGACTAGTCTTGTTATTTTATTTTATTTTATTAGTTCAAATTAGGAACAAGCTTGCTTCACATGTCAATCCCTCTTTCCTCTCCCTCCCCTCCCCCCCCAACATCCCACCTGCCCCTAGCCATCCCCCCTCCACTCCTCAGGCAGGGTAAGGCCCTCAAAAGGGGCTCCCCAAAGTCTACCACAGACAGACTACTCTTAAAGCTGCTGTATAATGTGAAAATATGTTATGGAAAAACTGTTTTCAAGAGTCTATAGTAGCAGGATTGGTGACACATGCCTGTAAGGATTATCCTAGTAATCAGGAAGTTGAAGCAAGGATATTATGAGTTCAAGCCTCCTTACCGCCAACCAACCAACAAACACAGATAAAAGGAGAAAAATAATCTATAGTAAAGAGAATTGTGATTAATGACACAAATGGAGTTGATTGTTGAATTGTTTTATGCAAATCTGACCTATAGTTTGGGAAGGGGGCAGGCTGATGCAGTAGAGTTCATTTTTTTTATTGCTTTGGATTCTTATAGTTTCTTTCCCATTTTTACACACTATATTTTATGTATGGTGGGGCCAGTTGTGTTCCTTTGCTTCAAGAAAACATTTTTGAAACATTTGTTATTTTGTTTGTAACAGAAATCCAATGTAGCCAAAATTGTAGACTATGTTTTAAGAATTAACTATCCTGAATTAGGAATAGAGAAACTAAAAAGGAAGGATCAAGAGATAGGGTATATTCTGGAAAAAAAAAGAAGAAAAGATGGAGTGAAAAAATTGATGTTTCTGTCAGATTGTCACATTAGCATATTGAAATTTCCGAGAAGTGTGTTGTGATAAAAAGCTGATTTAACTGTGAAGACCATTGTTCTCCAGTTTGTTCTGATACTCTCTATCCTGAGCCATAAATGCCAACTTGATGTAGTTTAGAGTCATCGGAGAGCAGAAGCCTCAACTGAGGAACTACCAAGCTCAGACTGACCTATGGCTTGTCTCTGGGAGATTTGTCTTGATTAGTAATTGATGCAAGAAGACCCAGCCCACCATGGGTGGGCTATACCTAGGTATGTAGTCTGGGACTGTCATGTGAACCTGTGGATGGTGAACCAGAGAGGGGGCCAGCAAGCCACTTTCATAGCTTTTACCTACTATTGATGCTTAAATTCTTTCCCTAACTTCCTCTATGATGGATTCCGACCTGGAAGTGTAAGCCAAATAATGCCCCCAAATAGCTTTTGGTTAGAGTGTTTTATCATGGCAACAGAAGAGTAACTAAAATACTCCCCCCACAATTATTAATTTTTCATAACATCTACTAAGAACCCATGGAACTGATTGATGTCTTATGACTTGTTTTGGAATGTTGGTCCTAATTCTCTTGGCTCCAACATTGGTCTCCTACTCAAGGTTACTAACACTTGTACCCAACTGAAGCTGTGAATCAATTAAAAATAACTTGAAATTAAGTGAAGCTTTTTAGTTTAGGAAATGCTGTTACATGGGCTTTCTCTGTCCATCTCCACGGTGGGGTGGGGCTCAGAGGTAAATGTTGTTTGTTCACATTCACAGATGTGTTTACCCAGGCAGGAGAGTTTAACTGGTTGTTATGACGACAACACAGAGGAGGGAAAAGATTTAAATTCTTCTTGTTTGTTTTCAAATGGCAAGCCTGTATTGAGCATGCTTTTGGAATGGTTTTCTGTGATACTATATACTTGAGTGGATGTGTGCACCTGACTTGGACAGGACAGAGAAAGAAGAACTCTGGCTGTGATGAGTAATCTGCCTGTTCTTTTCAGACCAGGATCTAAGTCCATAGAACTCCCATCCTTTAGACTAAAATAGGAAGCCCAGACACTGTGGAAGATTAGACGTTGGCTAACAGAACATATTTCAGTGTCTGTAGTTGATACTGAGAAAATAGCTTATTTTGCTTAGTGACTCTATCTTTACATATACTATTTAGAAAAAACAATCAAAACCCCCAAAAAACCCAAAATCATTTTTTGTTATTGGGATGAAAGGCAGCCTAAAAATGCACTACTGAAAGGCAGAGTGCTTCAGGCATGTGGCTGCTAATCAGATCACAGGCAGAAAAGGGACAAGGATTTCCAAATATCTAAGACCAAAGGGCTTAAACAGAAGAGATCTTGCATAGGAATTATTCAGAATAAAAGGCTTGGTTTTTAAACTTAGGTGTGTGTGTGTTTGTGTGTGTGTGTGTGTGTGTGTGTGTGTGTGTGTGTGTGTGTATGTGCACGCGGGCGCGCACGCGCGCGCATGTGCGTGTGTACCCACACACATGGGAGAGAAAGAGAGGAGTGGGAAAGAGATAGACAGAGACAGAGAGACAGAGAGAGGAAGCATGATTGATATAGACCATAAGACCTTGATAACTCAAGAAACATAGTTTTAGCCTAAGTAGAGATTTTCATATTGTGAATAAAGAGACAACCATAAAAGGAAAACTTATGAATAATATAGAGGAAAGATTCAGGTCATATTACACTCAGAAGTGATACTTCTTTCCTGCCTCTAGTAAGAAGGTCTTAATTTTTCTTCACAGACACACAACATTTTTTTATAGCAGTATTTTGTAGGAGACATTTGCAGGCACCATTCTATCCCATATCTCCCTGCAGGAACTTTGTGCTTCCTGCATTTTCAAAAATACTGAAAACACAGGAAGCACAAATCTAGGGGGCGTGTATAGATTGAGGTGATAAGGTGTAAGAGCAATAGATGACAGGTCCACAAAGCGTGTGATTGAGTTCGAAAGTATGTTTAAATCAGAGCTCCTAGCATTAGAGACATCTAGAGTGCTTTGGGGGTGATCTCGTATTATCACGTCCAATGAAAGAAGGAGGTATGGACAAGTAGGGGATACTGACATGAAGGTGGTCAGCTGTTCCAAACAGAAGACTAGAAGGGACTGGAATCTTCAGGTTTCACTTATACTCCATTTCCTTAAGATTCTTATTTAGCTGAGAGTAAAACAATTCTATTTTAGTAGGAAATTACAACAGAAACCTAGGTTGGCTACCTAGGCTTCTTCTGTTTTCCCATGTTACCATCTTTAACCAACCATCCTCAGAATTCTAAGCAGTGCTTCATTTCTAGGAATAGTATCTACATAGAAAACATACCAGAGGGAAGCTGAAGGGTCAAAGGCTTCATTTTTTTTTTTTTTTTTTTTTGCTCTCAAAGTGTTTTCCCTTATAAATGTGTCATACATACTGAAGTAGCTCAAATAATGTATGTATAATTTATATATGTATACATGGTTCAAAATAAAATAATGCCATGTATACCAGTGTATACCTGTCCTAATATAAGAAATATAATTTAACTAGTAGTCTTGATCCTTCATATTCCATTTCTCTTCTTCCTTACTAGAGAAAAATATTGGTTTGTGTTGTCCTTGTTTTCTTGCTTTACTGGGTATTATTGTGTATATCACTCTTTAGACAATATTTTAGCTTTACATATTTGAACTTTTATTTAAAGAATCATCATATGCTTTCTTCGACAACTTGATTTATCATTCAGTAGAAGTGATGAGAATAGGTCTTCCCATCTTGGTCTTGATATAAAAGTGAATGATTTGGCATTTAGCTTTCAGTGGGAGATTTACTCTAGCTTTAACCCAGGCTTTGTATTCAGCTTGCATCTACCAGTACAGGGTGTTCACTGGTAGTCCCATTTGCTGAAGACTCTTTAAAATTGCAAGTGAGCATTAAACTAAAGCAAATATTTTCCCTTCACCTTTTAGAGCTCATCTCAAGGCTTTTCTAGTTTTAAACGCTGAATGTCATTTTGATAGGTATGACAACGTGTCACTCAGTTCTCTGTAGGGAGCACAGTTGACTGATGACCCCTACTGCTACTTTACTAGCTCCAAGTGGAGTACTTTCACAGTAAAGTCAACCTTTTTATGAGCTATTCCTAGTCAATGACTAAACAGGGTGAGATGACAGTTGCAGGGCTATTTCTACAAGTGGTGGAACAAGCCAAGAACTCAATGTTGACATGTTTAGTATGCCATTATTTGCAGTCAAGTATACATTGAAGATTGTTTGCAAATGACACCTCTGGGCTTTCACTGGAAATTTCAGTCTCCTAAAAAATTTGATGTTTCCTTTTTCAAGCATGATTTACTGATGGCATAAGCCTTTCAACTCTGGAGGATAAAAAAAGAAGGGCCTTAGCAATGGGATAATTGATTATCAATGAAGAAATATTCTCATCGAAAGTGAAGCTAATATGGGGAGGGTGGCATCTTCCATTTTGAAGCTTAAAATGAATTATTTAATAAGTACAATATTGGGCTTATTTAAAAATGTTTTGGCGGATTCTCAAAGTTTCCAAAAGGGAGATAATGCAAAGTGAGTGGGTTTTTTAAAACATCTATTATCATCTATTACTCTATCT
Source organism: Cricetulus griseus (assembly GCF_003668045.3). NCBI lineage: Eukaryota > Metazoa > Chordata > Mammalia > Rodentia > Cricetidae > Cricetulus > Cricetulus griseus. The sequence goes on from NC_048595.1 coordinate 415,005,709, forward strand.
ATCTATCTATCTATCTATCTATCTATCTATCTATCTAATTTGTGTCTGTGTAAGTATGTATGTGTAGGAACATTAGGTGTTCACATATACTTGTCTTGGAGGTTAGAGGATAAGTGGGTTCCCTCCTTCCACTGTGTGACTTCTGGGGGTTGAACTCAGGTCATCAGGCTTTGGCAGTGAGCACCTAAACACACTGAGCCATCTCATCGACTGGGCTTTTCTTAAAATGAAATAGAGATGCTTGTAAATGATTGCAGGAAGGAAGAAATGGAAACAGCAGAGCCAGAGAGGAAGGGGTTTGTGATGGATCTGAGTTTACGAAGCTACAACCAATGATGGAAGATAAAAATCTGCTCCAATATTATCAGATCATATTTTAAGATATCAATTCTTGCATCCTTCCATCCTCCTTTTCAACTTTTCCAAGTGGGTTCGGTTGATGAGAGGCATCAGTAGGTTTTAGAATAATAGAGAGAGTGAGGTTGGGGTACTTTTTCCTCTGTCTCCCCATCTTTCTAATACCTGACACCTGATTATGTTGGATAGGCTGTGCCTTATGACAGTCTCTGAATTTTAGTAATAACTTCCTCTGCTTCATTTAGGTTCAGGGGATAGTACCTTCGACTCTTATTCAGACCAAGGTACCATACTCAGTGTGCTCTTATTTACTGTAAACATTGTCTACAGCTTTGTTATATTAAGAAGACACAATAGAAGACTAGAGATGAATAAGTGATTGGCATGGAAGTTCTAAAAAGCAAGAGTTTCAAAAAAAGCCAACTCATATCAAAAACAAACAAACAAACCAAAAGAAAGGCTTCTAGATGAGTTCCAGAATGGACTTTTAAATGATGTATTATGATAGCTTAGGAGAAGTGATCCGTATTAAGAATCCAGTGTAGATTTCATTCAGAGAAAGCAGTAAATTCTTTTTTTCACATTTTAAAAAGATATAGATACTTGTTGGATCATGACCTCTACGGAGTGCAAGAACATGCCAACAAAAATATTGTGTTGTTCTGGTAGAGAAATGAATGCTGGCTGGAGTTTATTTAGGTTGCTCAAGTGAAGATTTGAGTTCTTGCATGGGGGCAGTGTTGCAGATAAATGGTGAGTGTCAGCTTGGAAGTCAGTCTCCTGGGTATTCTCCATTGCTTTGTTTTTAGTCTTGTTTAAAATGTCTCCTAGACACTGATTTGAAGTACATGGGATGAATGTTTGCCATCTAAAAATTTGATAAATTGTTGAAGAAAAGATAATATTCCGAGTTATAAAGTCATGATTTCAAATTATCTCAACCAGTTGGAATTTTTTACTTAAAAAGGAAAGATAAAATGCAATAGAGAAAGACATAATGGTTGGAAGGAAGAAACAAAGTGACATTATTCGTAGATAAGATGACCACATATGTAGAAAGTCCAGAAGAATCTACAAGGCTCTCTAGATAATTGGCCTATGTATAAAATTAGTCATATTTACATACTAGCAACAAATAGGGGATAAAATAAGAGATGTCATCTGTAATAGCATAAAACCATTACATACCTAGGAATAAATGTAAAAAAAAATGCTCTTATGGTTTTTGTCCTAAATGGTATAAAACATTATTTGGAGAGTTAAGCAATACCTAAACAAGTGTAAGAAGGGACCAGGTGTATGGATTCAACAAAATTCTCATCAAGACACCTGGGATGATTTTGTGGATGTGCTAATATAATTCTACAATGTTTGTGGGAATACAAACAACTAAGAGTTATAAAGGATAGGCAAGTTGACCCAAGGAACAGCATGGAATATAGAAACAAAACCCACAAGTGATTTTTACCTGATTAATGATAAAGAAACCACTCAATCTAATATAGAAATGATAGACTTTTCAATAAATGGTGTAGAGTCTACTGGATACCCAAACACAAAACAAACAAAGAACAAACAAAAATGTATCCTCTTCCTTGGCTCATGCTTCCAACTGTAACCTTAGATGAGTCACCAATCCCAGTTTGAAAAATAAAATATGAAGATTATGGTAATAAGAAGCCACTTTCTGATTTAATCTAAGGGCTGCTCTACTAGAGAGAATTAATATCTGGCACAGTAAATTGAACAAAAGCTCATGACAAGCTGAGTGTGGTAGTGCATGCCTTTAACCCCAGAATTTTGGGGGCCAAGGCAGGAGGATCTCTGTGAACTGAAGGCCTACACAGTGAGTTCTAGGACAGCCAGAGCTGCATGGAGAGACCCTATCTCAAAACCAAACCAAAGCAAACACAAAGTTCATGGCTTGGGAAATGATATCACTGATGGAGAGCATACTGCTGTTGTTTTGCTAAATGGTCACATTGTCAAACTGCCTTTTAAATTTTTATGTTCATGTGTTAGTGTTGCTCTCAGCCTTTGCCAGAGGAGCTTCCCACTGTAAATGTTAATGCAGAGATACATAACTGGCCAAAGTGTTGGGAATAAGGGACTGCTGAGTGCTCAGTCCTAAATGGGACATCCATGTCGCATTCCACACTGCAAGGCTCGGGAAATACCATGGGAGAGGGGGCAGAAGGAGTATAAGAGCAGATGATGGGAGGAGTGCTGTGACATGCTGTCTTCTGACCATTCAGACAAGACACGCTGTTGAACTCAGGAAGTCAATGCATAAGATCACCCCATAAACCAATATCCCAGCAGGCAATACTAATTAGACCCAGTAGGTTATAAAGAAAATAGAGAGGACATAGAATTAGGAGTGGGATGTATTGCCAAGTGTGTGTGTAGAATGGGAGAGAATTCTAGGGGATGTATATGATCAATGTACATTCATAAGAAACTGTTAAACTTGAAACATAAGATAAAAAAGTAAAACAAAGTCTTTAAGAGAAAATATAGTCATTGTCTCAGTTAGGGTTTCTATTGTTGTGAAGAGACACCATGACCATGGTACCTTATAAAGAAAAACAATTCAATTTGGGTGGGTTACAGTTCAAAAGTTTAGTCCATTACTATCATGGCAGGACATGGCAGCATGTAGGCAGACATGATACTGGAGAAGGAGCCGAGAGTCCTGTATCTTGATCTACAGGCAACAGGAAGTGAACTGAGAGTCACACTGAGTGTAGCTTGAGCAAAAGAGACCTCAAAGACCACCACCACAGTGACATACTTCCTCCAACAAGGCCACACCCACTCCAGCAAAGCCACGCCTCCTAATAATGCCATTCTCTATGAGCTTATGGGGGTCAATTACATTCAAACTACCACAATAGGATAATTTCATAATTTGGAGTAGACAAAGATTTGCTGAAAGAACTTAGTATGTGCTATTACAAAGAAAAAATTAGGTAGTTGGACTATGTTAAAATTAATATGTATTCAGTCTGAAGCAGCAGTCTGAGTACATAATGAAGTATCACTTATCAATGAAAATGACCTCACAGTAGCTATTATGAAATTGTGCATGGATCCCAGAGACATATTTAGGCAAAAAGAGCACATACTATCATTCTATTTATATAAAACACAAAACTGTAGAAATCAGTTTTGTGCTGCTAGAAGCCAGATGTAGTGGTTGCTTTTCTCTCTACTGTGATTAAAGTGACTTAAAGAAGGAGGGCTTAGTTTGGCTCTCACTTTGAGGGTACAAGTCGTCATGGTGGGGAAAGCATGCCAGGTGGAGTGACAGGAATCTGGAAATGCTGAGTCCACACAGGAAGTGGAGGGAGAGATGATTTCTGGTACCCAGTATGCTTTTACCTTTTCATTTTATGCAGGACCTGGGGAATGGGGCATCCCTCAGTTTCAGGGTAGGTTTTCTCCCTCAGTTAAGCCTTTCTAGAAATACCTCATAGACACACCCAGAGCTGTATTTCCATAGTGACTCTAAATCCTGTCAAGTCAAAAATCAAGACTAACTATAATACCAAGGTAATGTTTATTCTTGGGCAAACTCTGGCTAATTGGGGGTGGGGGGGTGAGGATGAAGGGGTTTCTGAGGCACTGGCCATACTCTTCCTTTGTTTAGTTATAAATGTGTGTGAAAAATCCATTGAGTTATGAATTGACATTTACACTTTCCTATAGGTGTGTAACTCACCAATGAAAACTTTGACAATAAGAACAAATATGAAGCTTTTAATGGGAGTGCAAATGAGCGAATTGCATAGATACAAGTTGGGAAGTCTGTGTCACATGGTTGCTAAGCAATAACAAAACATCTGAAATGGAACACTTTATTTTAAAAGATGGTTTATTTAGTTCTCAGATTTTGAGGGTAAAATCCCAAGATTGGGTATCCTTATCTATTTGACTTGTGGTGGAGACCCCTGGACTGCATCGCATCATGGAAGAAGCACATGGAAAACAGAGATTCTGTAGCATAATAGGAAACCGGGGTGTGACTGAGGGGTCAGGCTGCTCTTTCATCCTACCAGATTTCTGTATTCTCTTCTGAAGCCAATGCCCCCAGTAACCTAATGACCTCTGCCCTACCTCCTAACGGTCCCTTCTAACAAGCTTCTAGCACATGGACCTCTAAAAGACACTCTCAAACCATATTCAGTCTGCACTATCTAGTTTTGTTTTCTCAGGGTCATTACACATTTGGAAACTTTGTTCAGTTCTAGATATCACGTTGTAAGAGTGGCCACTAACAAGTTGGCATATGCCCAGAAAAGGCAACCACAACGATGAATGGGTGGGCTCCATCAATAAGCCCCAGGTCTTACTTGTTTAGTATAATGAAGGATGACTTCTCACTCAGGTCACAGTTCAGCCTGGTGAAAGGAAGAAACAAGGATCTCATGAGACACATACACCTTTACCCTCCAGAAGATCTCACACAGCCCTAATCTAGAGCTCCTAGGTAAAGCCTATATGCCTGAGAAGTGTGATGGGAAAGAGCTAGGTAGCTCAGCCTCCAATAATGATGGATCCAAAGTCACATGGGAAATGAGAAGCAACAAGAACACAGTCAAACAGGAAAAGCAGTAGCTGACCTCAGAAATACAAAAGGTGCCTGTGACTGCTTCTTTAAAGATTTAAGTGCCGCTGTGTGGAAGAAGACTTCTATTACTCTGGGTAGGTCTTAAGGCAGAGCTGAGAGAACAGATGATGTTATTTTGAGACAAAATCCAGTCTGCTTAGCATAAGAAAGACTTTGCTGTCAGTAGAGCTGCTCATCTCACCACGGGTTAAGTCATGAACACTGGTGAAGTATTGAGCACTCACTTTGTCCTAAATCCTTTAAGACTTTGCTGTAACAGTCACACTTGAGATAGTGTTATCACCAATACCCTTGCTTTTCAGCAGGGGAAGCTAAGTCTTAGAGTGGTTATGTAACATGCCCAATGACATACAGATGTCAAAAGACAGAGACAGGATGTGAACCCTGTCATTGGGTTCCTGACATAGCACAAGAACCTTCTGCCTTAAGCCAGCACTCAGAGTTTCTGTACCAGGCTTAGCATGGATATTGAATCGGTCTGAGATGCAAGCTGTTTCATGACAGGAATGTGTAAGAAACTTCTGGGAATGTTCAGAGGCCCTGCTAAGTGACTAGTGGTTTTGTGTTGGAGGATGCAAAGGAAAGCAAATCTGCCCTGCGTGTATGGCTGCTGTCATGTGACATGGTCAAAGCACATATTATACTTGAATGTGATGTCTTTATGGACCCTCCCCCAAAGCTTTTAGGGGAACAAAATGGCCTATGGTGCTATTTCATGTGCACGAGGCTTGGCTTCTGCAAGCAAACCTTAGTTGAGTCATTGCCTCCTGGGATGTTGCAAGGTGTTGGTGGGGTACTCAACATCTCCCTCTGCAGGATTTGAAGATACAAAGCATCTCCCTGAGCTGCCTGTAGTAGTAATCTGTTTAGTTCACACTCAGTTTCAGAGAAGCAGGCTCTGGAAGCCATGGTAATTTTGTCAGGTAACCATGGAGACACTGTGTTGCTCTTGCAATCATAGCCTACACAGGGAGACTGGATGCTGAAGGCATTGGAAGTCCATCATAATTCCCTGTCTGGCTCACATTTGTGAAACTAGATGTACAAACAAATACCATGGCATGTGAATAACCAGATCAACGAAGAGACTCAACTGGACAGAATACAATACTAGATGCCATGCCTCTGAAAGAAGCCATGTTTTTCTCTTGATTAGAGTGGCCACTCAGGAACTGGTTCATGCCAAGAATTAAACACAGTCTGATTATAGCCTGTCAAAGGTGGTTCAGGGGTCACCAGACCACAGCAGTAACAATATGTCATTTCAATGTAAAACAAAACAGAATTCACCTAAAAAGAGGAGAAAGAGTAAATATGTTCAGACCACAGACTTGAACAGATTGCCACATGTGGGCCAGAAAATTGCTCTCTGATTTGTGGTTGTGGAAGCCACGAGAGATAGTGATGCAGTTTTCTTTTTCTGACAGCATGAAGCAAATGAACTCATCAGCAGCAAGATTTCCCCCTGAAAGTAAATGACACCAGGAATGAGTGGCATGGGTTCCTTATAAAACACAAACATTTGTGAGTAAACAGAGTCTTACCAGGTTTAAAAGACACAGAAATGAAGCCTCAGGTGGCTCTTGGACCAGCCACCCTTCAAGGCAGAAGGGGTAATTTTAACAAGAAAACAATGAAGTTATTTGTGCAAGAGACTCTACTGGGAGGGTGCAAAGTTCCCTTACAAGGGCTTAAGTTAATGGTCGGGGTAGAAGTGGATGGATGTCAAAACTCTCAGGCTTTAGTGATTTGTCTGGGCTGTTCTCCAGAAAGGTGGGTTCCTAGGCTCCCCTAGATCTAGTAGGTCTTAAAAAGGGCTTAGAAATCTGCAAGTAGTTATTATCCCAACAATATTTGAGATGGAGCTGGCTTCAGAGATGATTGTGAGAAACATGGATGGGTTGCCGAAAGTGGACTCTGGGCAAGTGATGGACCAAGAGCTGTTTACCACATAGAATGGCAGCTGGGGATGGATTGTGGCCTATGTGGGGCTGTAGCCAATCTGGAAGGGGAAGACTAAAGTAGTGAGAATGAGAAACTGTGCTAGATTTGTATAAAGTTTGAGGAAACTAGGAGCAGTAGGCAGGATTTCTCTTTGCAGTATTTTCAATTAGATGCCCTATTTAAAGAATCTGCCATGGCAGTGGCTCTCAACCTTCTAATGCTGTGACCCTTTAACATAGTTTCTTATGTTGTGGTGACCCCCAACCATAAAGTTATTTTTGTTGCTACCCCATAACTGCAGTTTTGCTATGGTTATGAATTGTAATGTAAATACTTTTGGAGATAGACGTCAAAAGGGGTCGTGACCCACCAGCTGAGAACCATTTGCTTAGAGCAAAAAGTCTCTCACTCCAGCAGCAGAGTTACATGAGCATCATGGTATGTCCAGAGTCCCAAGAATGTTAAGTGTATCTTTAAATGGTTTCTTTTTTTTTTCTTTTGCTCACAGTTATGAAACACAAAGTTTTAAGCCCATGTCCCCCATGAAAAGAGTTCATGCTTTGAAGTTCTTTCCACATCTGAGAAATCTAAACACACCAGTGGCCATCATAAACTAACCCCATTGTCCTGGGGAGGGCACATGGGTGACAGGCAGGGAAGTGTGGGGCAAGATCAGAGACCTCCTCCTGCTTTTCTCATTGCCATCACCACAGGCTGCATCCAGTCTTCACAACAGAAATAAAACAAACAAGCAGAAACCCACCTGGCTTTTTGGGTCAAAGAGCAGTTGACTTTGGGGCTAACCACTGTACTTCCCTATTGTGATTGCCGAGAATGGGAAAAATCCATGACTGCACCTGAATCTAATTCCAGGACATACCCCAGTAAGGGTCATAAGCACAAGGTCTGGGAAGGTCCATGGACAAGATCTCCAAGTCATGGAGAACTTGTTTATTTATCTTTACATTTTCCTAAACCGTGGTACAGGATATCTATTTTGGGGCAATTTTATAGAAAGTAAGAAAAAGATCTATTCTTCTGGATTCAGACCAACAAAAGACTGGAAAATGGCAAACAATATACAAGACTTCCTTCCCACCAAATTGGAAAGTTAAAAATCTTATCAGACGTTTGTTTTGTCTTCATAACAAGAAACAATTGGAACATTTTTTTTTTGTGTGTGGTTGATTAAACAGCTGTTTTAAGTCAACACTCTTATTTTGATTATTTGTTGGTTAACGTTTGGCTAGGATAACACTATCAGTTCTAAGTGCTAAGAAGAAGTTTGAATCAACTAAAATATTTTGGTTATGTTTTACTCAGGAGCTTTTTCTCTGCTTGTCTTTTCATCTCCTAAAAGAGAGCAGCCAAATTATTAGCTCATCCATTTTGGCAGAAGAAAGAGATGAATGGTTTAAAACACTTGGCACACGTAAAACCTCGGAGACCTCACTACACTGTCAGCTTAGGACATTGTTTATGTACTTTCTATAGGATGTGTAGCTTTGTCCTGTGGAAGGATTTCCTTCATCTGGAATCCCTGAAGGCCTCTGGCTGATTTCCCTTCTCCTTTAGGACTGTTTGTGTTTAAGAAATGATGCCGGAGGACAAGATAACCATCTTTCCGTTGCTCTGTGGCCACTTGCATTCTCTGGTGACTCTGGTGATGAGATGGGTTTCATTCACTTCGTCTTCAGAACTGCACAGTGAGGGGCCAGGAGTCTTAAAATGGCATCAAGAGGGGTTGAGTCACCAGTGAGGAAAGCACAGCTGGAAGCTGGTTATTGCATCATCTGGCCTTTCTCCACTGAACAAAGAATTATTTTCACAGAGTATCTGCAGATACTCTGATTCCAAGTGACTTAATACATTTGTTGCAATGGAGGGTTTCTGTCTGTTTTGAGATATAACGGAGAGAAATTAGATGAATCTTAAGAGATAAATTAGCAATTTGGATCCACTCAGAGGACTATTTTTTTCCTGGGACATTTCCATTGTATATTACAACACACGTTCAGCCTTTATGTCAAAGGAAAGATTTAGAGCTGCCAAACTATGCTGTGAGATTTTAAATCAGTATTGAACACTATGGCATGAGTGTTGAAACTGATATTTTTCATTAGGAAAACAAGCATCAATATGTATTTCCAAAATGGAAACAATTATCACCATTTGTTTATGATTAATAGGTTAAAACTTCCTTCAAAAATCTGGTTTCGTGCAAGGCAACTAGTACAGATGACAAACATATGGATATTGTCGTGTTTAATCTAAAAATAGTGGCAAGTATACATTGCTAAGTACTTTATACCCATGGATGAATTGCTCAGAACACAACCCTCAGATTTAATGGTAGGAAAGTGGAGGTTCTCCGTGAGCTTTCTATGTCCTGGATATATATCCCAATCTTCTCCTCCACCCAGCAGAAAAGTGCCTTGAGGAATGGAGAAACATGCAAAGTGCCCAAGTATGCCAGCGGACTGAAGAAAGCGAAGAGGAGGCGGTTCAGAGGGAAATCTCATTTTGATTCAGAATCTTGGGGGAATTTCATTGTGTGTCTCTTATCCTTCGCTTAATAGACCAAGATAAACATGGATGTCAGGAAGAGTTGGTTCAGATGTTTACTTTTACTTACAGTTTCTCAGAATTCAAGGCCAACACCATTCCTTCCACATGCTACTGACCTGTTGCCCCTCCCACATCTCTTGAGCTTCATTTCCAACTAGAGCAACTCCTTGAAAACACATACATTGGACTGGAGTTGGGGACTCAATGAATCAACCAGGATTCATTTATTAACTGCTCATAAAACGTTCTGTGTCAGACAATACGAAGATCACCTGTATTCCCTTTCAGTACAGAACCTGGAGGTAGGAGCTGATGTAGAGGCCATGCAGGGGCACTGCTTACTGTCTGCATTTTATGGCTTGTTCAGTCTGCTTTCTTTCTTTTTTTTTTTTTTTTTTTTTTTTTTTTTTTTTTTTTTTTTTTTTGGTTTTTTCGAGACAGGGTTTCTCTGTGGCTTTGGAGGCTGTCCTGGAACTAGCTCTTCTAGACTAGGCTGGTCTCGAACTCACAGTGATCCGCCTGCCTCTGCCTCCCGAGTGCTGGGATTAAAGGCGTGCACCACCACCGCTTGGCCAGCCTGCTTTCTTATAGCACTCAGAACACCATCCAGGGATGGCACTGCCCTCAGTGAGCTTGACCCTCCCACCTCGATCATCAATCAAGAAAAATGCAACACAGGCTTATCCATGGGCCAATCCAGTAGGGGCATTTTCTCAGTTGAGGTTCTCTCTTCCCAAACAACTCCAGCTTGTATCAAGTTGACATAAAACTGGCCAGAATAACTGATCGTTTGTCAGCTTTACACATAAGCACATTGCTATTACACTATAACCTTTCCTTTCTTGTTGTTCCCAAGATGTCATTTAATATTGACAATAAAATAACCTTTAAGAGACCCACAATCTTTAAAAATGCAAACACTTTAAAAGTTCAGTCTTTTAAAAATATGCAGTCTTTGTAAAATCCCCAAATCTTTGTAAAGTCCCAATATTTCTCTAAAATTCCAAAGTCTCTTTAAAAGCTCAAAATCCCTTAACTGTGGGCTTCTGCCAAAAAAAAAAAAAAAAAAAAAAAAAAAAAAAAGCTAAATACTTTCTTACTCCAAGAAGAAAGAACTCGGACATTCAAATAAAAGCAAAACCAGTGTCCAACAGTGTCAGACTTCTGAGACTCACAGTCTTCCAGGCTTCAGCATTTTAATATCTGAGTAAGTTCCAATGTTGAAATTTACCAAAGCGAAATTAATTCAGTAAGGAGAAAGTGTGGATGCATTTCTGATGGCTTAGTTAAGCTGAGAAAAAGCTTTTAGTGTTTCCCGTGCAATGAAAAAGCATTGCACAAACAATGCATCCTGAATAGTGGCATCATCTAAGCTGTACCTTGGGATAATGAAGGCATTTTTATGCTTATTGTTGTCTTTCATGCTAGGAGGAGCTTGAGAAGCACATGTAAGATTGGTATCTAAACACACAGACAGCCCTCTTCTCTACTCATGCTATAAGAGAATACCAGTCACTGGAGGGGAATCTTCTAGATGTCATAATAAAACAATGTGGAGTTGACTCTTAAATGAGAAAACCAGATTTCTACAGAAAGGAAAGAAAACAATATCTCAATTTCATTGGTCTAGTCTTGATTAAAATGAATATGAGATCAGAAATTGAAAATATCTATTAATTACAACCCTGAAATAATAAGAAACTGTTGAGGGGCTGGTGAGTTGGCTCCACAGGGAACAAGCTTGCTGTACAAGCTTGATGGTCTGAGTTCAATTCCTGAAACCCCCACACAAAAAAATGCTGCACGAGGTGGTGTGAGCTCAGCTTTCCTGTGGTAAGATGGGAGGAAGAGACATGAGAATCACATGTAACCCCAAGGGCCAGCAAGACTGGAGTATGAAGCAAGGCAGAAGCAAGAAGAGAGACACCACCTCAGCAAGGCAGAAGGAGACAGTCCACTATGAAATGTTATCCTCTGACCTCTGTGACACAGGTGCCTATGTATACACACACACACACACACACACACACACACACACACACACACACACACACACACACACACACACGTGCAGAGGGAGGTTTTCTTTAAAAAAAGAAAATGAAAGACTGTTGAAGTGATCATGAATGTTTGTGTTCAAAGAGTACATTAGTGGACTATTGTGGACTGTTTATGAGAAAAGCTGATGGATAAGACACCGTAGAAACTTCCATAGGAAGCTGATTTTAATCAACTACGATGAAATTGTGTTGTGCCAATATTATTAGCCCACGCCTTCTTCCACAATAGCAGGCTGTTATCTGGTACAGGCAGAGCACTTGGAGTACAAGCAGCGAGGGATACCCATGTTACTAAGTGGTGGCCAGCAGGATGTGGGCAGAGGTCACTTGTAAACTTTGGAAAGCTATTCAAAAGGAGAGGATGTACATTACTTCTTCCTGCGTCCCTTCCTGAGATAGTGGAATGGTTGCTATATTAAGCCCACTGGTGGAGAATAAGGCCACTACCACAGTTTAAAGCCCACTCTGAAGCAAGCTTTAATTAAATACTGGTCAGGTGGATGGGCTCTGGCCAGGTCCATACCCTGTTTCCTAGTCACTTTTTTTCAGGGTTTAAGAAGGCCAGATTCACATTCACATTTCCCATCAGGTCCAATCAGGGGCAAACATACATCCTCATGTATTTCCTGCCTATGTCCCTCGGCTTACATCCAATCAAGGGCAAGCGTACATACTGACGTATTTCCTGCCCGTGAACCTTCTGTTCATCTGAGATCAAGCACATCAGGTCTAGTTGGGTCTAACAAACTTGTTTAGGGGAGTGAAAACATATGGCTTGTTATCTCCTATAAACAATAGCCTTCAGCATCCAGGGAAATATCTATCCTGGGCAAGGAGCTTGAAGATGAGAGGCATTTTTGTTTCATGGATCTCTTAGGCATAGTAATTAAAACTTAAAATATAGCTTTGGCTCTCACAGTTACCCGTACTCAGTTACATAGAGAGAGATCACTTGCCTATTACATGGGATTTTCTTTTCAGTGTTGAAGTCTGTTATATTTCTTTTATTTTTTCCTTTTATTGAAAATAGCTTTTTCCTCACATACTACATCCTGATTACAGTTTCCCCTCCCTTTACTTCTCCCAGTGCCTCCAGATCGCCACCTATCCTACTATTCAGATTCACTCCCTTTCTGTCTCTCATTAGAAAATGAATAGGCTTCTAAGGGATGATAATAACATAATATTATAAAGCAAAGCCTAATTCATCAGAATAGGATAAAAGAAATAATCAAAAGGAAAAGAGCCCAAGAAAAGGCACAGAAACAGATATAGAAGTAGAGATTCACTCATTCAAACACTCAAGAATCCTACAAAAATACTAAACTGGAAGCCATAATATATTCACAAAAGACCCGTAGGGTAAAAAGAGAGAAAGAAACAATATATAAATAAAATTAAGTTAAAAATAAGATTAAAGAAACCACAAAAAAATGAAAGGCCCTGATACAACATTATAAGACAAGGAACTTCCAAAGATGCCATTGAGTTTGTTTTCTGATGGCCATCTACTGCTGGGCATGTAACCTACTGTTAAGAGTAGTTTCTTTCCTCAGTACAATTTCCTAGAAGGAAACTCAATTTTCATTTGAAAGTGGTTATCAAGTGGAGAAAGCTTCTGGGTTAGGGATGAGGCGTGTGTTCACATCTCTTTTCAGTTCTAGGATCCCATCTGCTACAGACCCGTGCAGGCCCTGTGCATGCTGCCTCAGTCTCCGTGAGTTCGTATTTACATTGATACTGTTGATTTAAAGGGTCTCCTTATTTTCATGGTGTCTTCCATCTCCTGGAGCTCTTACACTCTTTCTACCTCCTCTTCCATAGAGTTCCTGAGACCTGAGGGGCAAGATTTGATGGAAACATCCCACTTAGGGCTGAGTGTTCCCAAGTCTGTCTGCACAGTGCCTGACTGTGGCTCTCTGTATTTGTTCCCATCTACTGCAGGAAGAAGCTTCTCTCATGATGGCTGAGTATGATTGATCTGAGTATAGAAGATGGTAATTAACAATAATTATTTTATTGCTACTTATTTTTTTTTTAGTACAGCAGTATTGGGTTTCACCATAGGTCTCTGGACTATCTAGTCTCGGCTTCTTGGTCACCCTAGTAGTGTTGAGTATGGGTTCCATCTCATGGAGTGGACCTTAAGTCAAACCAGATATAGGTTAGTTACTCCCACAAGCTGTGTGCCACCGTTGCAGTAATATTTTGTGTGGGCAGGACACCATTGTAGATCAAAGGGTTTGTGGCTGGGCTGGCATTTACCTTTCTCCTTTGGTAGTGTTCAGAGTATCTTCCAGTACCATGAACACTAGTCTGTATAGGTGAAGACTCTACGTAAGCAACCGCTTGATTTCTCCACATTCATTGAGTTGTGTAGGTGTTGTTTTCAGCAATAGGACCTTACCATCAGTTTGTGGAGAGCAATCTACAGTCTTGGCAACAGCCTGAGTTGTTTTTTTTTTTTTGGGGAGGGGCGTTCCACGGGATCCATTTTGCTAACAGCTCAATTAAATACAACCCAATCCTGGTACTGCAAACTTTATTTGGTGACAAGAGATGTCCAGTTGGGGCTCCATCTTTTCTGTTATTTGGCAATGTAAGTAGCCTTCATATATGTGTATATGTGTGGGTGTATATACATATACACTTAATTCTCCAGTAACCCCCTCCATAACTATCTATTCTAGTTCCCTTTTCTAGGGAGATCTATCTGACCCCCACCCCCAGTCCCTTGCTCTATACCTGAATTCTGTGGTTCTATGTGGACTACTTGGATTCTTTTGCATGCAGCCATCCAGTTTGACCAGCATCATTTGTTGAAGATGCATGCTGTCTTTTTTTCCAGTGTGTATTTCCAGTTTCTTTATAAAAATTCAGGTGATTGTAGTATATGAACTTATGTCTGGGACTTCAATTTGATTCCATTAATCAATGTGTCTGTTTCTGTGCCAATACCATGCTGCTTTTATTACTATAGCTCTGCAGTACAATTTGAGGTTGGGGATGGTGATACCTCCAGCAGTTCTTTTATCATTCAGGATTGGTCCAGCTATCCTGTTTTTTGTGTTTCCATATGAGGTTGAAAATTGTTATTTCAAGGTCTGTGAAGAATTGTGTTAGGATTTTGATGGGGATTGCATTAAATCTGTAGATTATTTTCTGTAGGACAGCCATTTTGCTATTTTAATCCTATTGATCCATAGGCATGGACAATATTCCCAGTCTCTGATATCATCTTCAATTGTCTTAAAGTTTTTATCATACAAGTTTTTCACATGCTTGGTTAGCATTACTCCAAGATATTTTATATTATTTGAGGCTACCATGAAAGGTAGTGTTTCCCTGATTTCTTTCTCAGTCTGTTAGTAGTTTGTATATGGAAAGGCTACTGATCTTTGTGAGTTAATTTTGTATCCAGCTACTTGGCTAAAAATGTATCTGCTCTAAGTGTTTCCCAGTGGGATTTTTAGGGTCACTTATGTATATTATCATATCATAATGATATGATACTTATGCAAATAAATAATGCAAATAAAGAAAGGTAAAAAAGATACTTCTTCCTTTCCAATTTATATCCCCTTGATCTCCTTCAGTTATTGCTCTAGCTAAAACTTCAATTGCTTTATTGAATAAATATGGAGAGAGTGGACAACCTTGTGTTGTTCCTGATTTTATGGAATTACTTTGAGTTTCTTTCAATTTAATTTGATGTTGTCTATAGGCTTGCTATAAATTGCCTTTATAATGTTGAGTAATATTCCTTGTAACCTTACTCTCTCCAGGACCTTTATCATGAAGGGGTGTTGGGTTTTGTCAAAGGCCTTTTCTGCATCTAATGAGATGATCATTTTTTTCCAGTTCGCTTATATGGTGGATTACATTTCTTGATTAACATATGTTAAATCATCCCTACATCTCTGGGATGAAGCCTACTTGCTCATAGTATATGATCTTTTTGATAGGCTCTTGGATTTGGTCTACAAGTATTTTATTGAATATTTTGCATCTATGTTTATGAGGGACAGTGTTCTATAATTCTCTTTCTTTGTTAGGTCTTTATGTGGTTTAGGTATCAGGTTAACTGTTGTCTCATAAAATGAGTTGGACAATGTTCCTTCTGTTTCTATCTTGTGGAATAATTTGAGAAGTATTGGCATTAACTCATTAACTCATTGAAAGTCTGACAGAGTTCTGCATTAAGGCCATCTGGCTTTGGAGCTTTTTTTTTTTTTTTTTTTTTTTTTTAGGGGGGACTCTAAATGACTGCTTCTATTTCCTTAGGGGTTATAGGCCTGTTTAAATAGCCTATCAGATCTTGATTTAACTTTGGTAAGTTGTATGTATCAGAAAATTATCCATTTCTTTTAGATTTTCCAATTTGGTAGAGTATAGATTTTTAAAGTATATCCCTATGATTTTCTGGATTTCCTCAGGGTCTGCCATAATGTCTAATTTTGTTAATTTAGATATTCTCTCTCTGTCTTTTAGTTAGTTTGGATAAAAGTTTGTAAATCTTATTGACTTTTCTAATAGAACTAACTTTGTTTCATTGATTCTTTATATTGTATTTGTTGTTTCTGTCTTATTGATTTCAGCCCTGAGTTGGATTATTTCTTGCCATCTACTCCTTTTGGGTGTGTTTTATTCTTTGTGTTCTAGATATTTTATATGTTCTGTTAAGTTACTAATATGAGACATCTTCATTTTTTATGTAGGCTCTTAGTGCTATGAACTTGCTTCAGAGAAGCCTTCGTTGTGTCCCATAAGTTTGGGTATATTGTTTTTCATTTTCATTCAACTCTAGGTAGTCCTTAATTTCTTTCTTGGCACATTTTTCATTAATTAGTGAAATGTTCAATTTCCATAAATTCGAAAGCTTTTTGTTGTTTCTGTTGGTGGTTGATATCCATCTTTAACCCATGGTGGTCAGTTGGATGAAGGGTGTTACTTCAATTTTCTTGTATCTGTTGAGACTTGTTCAGTGTCCAGGTATGTGGTCAATTTGTAAAAAAGTTCCATGAGGTGCAGAGAAGAAAATATATTCTTTTGTGTTTGGGTGAATGTGATTAGTTTTGGTTTAAAGTTTACTTTGTTAAAAAAACGTCTGTACCAGTTTACTTTTTAGGCCGATTTGCTTGGAATATCTTTTTCCCTGAGTTTACCTTGAAGTGATGTCTATCTTTGATGCTAAAGTGTGTTTCTTAGATGCAGCAGAAAAATGAATCCTGATTTCTCATCCATTCTGTAAGTTTGTGTCTTTCTTATCAAGGAATTGAAATCACTGATATTGAAAAATATCAATGAGCAGTGTTTGTTAATTCCTGTTATTTTGTTGTTGTTATTGTGTGTGTTTCTGCTGGTCTGGGATTATTTATTCCTTGGGTGTAGTTAACCTCTCTAGATTGGACTTTTTCTTCTAGCACCTTCTATAGGGCTGGGTTTGTGGGCAGATACTACTTAAATTTAGTTTTATCATTTTCTTCATCTATTGTCATGGAAAGTTTTGGTGGGTATAGTAATCTGGGCTGGCATCTGTGTTCTCTTAAGAGTCTGCAGAACTTCTTTGAAGACTGTTCTGACTTTTAGAGTCACCACAGTGAAGTCAGGTATTGTTCTAGTAGGTCTGCTTTTATGCTACTTGGTCTTTTTCCGCTAGTATCATAGATTTTAATATCTTTCATTGTTCTATATGTTTAGTGTTTTTATTTTTATGTGCTGAGGGGAATTTCTTTTCTGTTCCAGTTTATTTGGTATTCTCCATGTTTCTGGTACCTTTATGGGCATCTCCTTCTTTAGGTTAGGGTATTTTCTTCTATGACTTTGTTGAAAATATTTTCTGAGCCTTTGACCTCTATTTCTTATCCTTCTCTTCCTATTATTGTTAGATTTGGTCTTTTCATAGTGTTCCAGATTTCCTGGATATTTTGTGTCAGGAGTTTTTTAGATTTAACATTATCTTCGACTGAGTTTTCCATTTCTTCTATTGTGTTATTAATGTCTGAGAATCTCTCTTCCATCAGTATTCTATTGTGGGGCTTGTCTCTGTTTCCTGTTCAAGTTCCTAAATTTTTCATTTCCAGATTTCCCTCAGTTCAGGTTTTATTTATTGTTTCTATTTCCACTTTCAGGTCATTTATTATTTCAGGTCATTCTTTATTCATTTTCTTCCACTGTTTATGTTTTTATGGGTTTCTTTATGGGATTTATTCATTTCCTCTTTAACGACCTCTAGCTTACTCATAAAGGCCATTTTAAGGTCTTTTTCTTGTGCTTCAGCTATGTTATAATTCTTAGAGCCTACTGTGGTAGAGTTGTTGGGCCCTAGTGGAGACATATTGTCCTGGCTGTTATTGATTGTGTTTTTATGATGGTTTCTAGGCATCTGGGTTTGGGAAGGTTGTAATTCTAGGTGCTGATATCTGGTCCTGGCTTTGCTGGATGAGTTTTGTTCCTTGGTTTCTGTTGTCTTCTCTGGTTCTTAGGAGAGTGTGGTGCCTGGTAGTGAATGCTTCTGGGGTCATGATAGGTGTGACCACTGGTGTCTCCAGTTAAAATGTGCTTCTAGCAGAGGCAGACATCCACAGCTATACACGGAACTGAATTCTGGAACCCAGTTGCAGAGAGGGAGGAATGAAGATCAAAGGGATCGGGACCAGGCTGGTGAAACCCACAGAAACAGCTGGTTTGAACAAGGGGGAGCACATGGACCCCAGACTGCTGTCTGGGAGGCCAGCACAGGGCTGATCCAACCCCCTGAACATGGATGTCAATGAGGAGGCCTCAACAGTCTATGGGGCACCTGGTAGTGGATCAGTATTTTTCCCTGATGTAAGAAGGGACTTTAAGAGCCCATACCATGTGAAGGGATGCTCTCTAGGCCTGGACGCCTAGGCCCGGCACAGGATGATGTGGTGGACTTTGGGGAGCCCCCATGGAGGGCCCTACCCTCCCTGGGGAGCAGAGCGGGGATGGGGTGGGGGCTGGTGGGGGCTGGGGGAGGGGAGGGAGAGGAAGAAAGGATTGACATGTGAAACAAGCTTGTTCCTAATTTGAACTAATTTTTTTAAAAAAAAGAACAAGGAAAAAATGTATTTCTAGATATTGGGAGCTGACGCTTAGAAATGCTGATGGGCTGAGGGCAAGCAAGGCATTCCACCCAGGATCTGCTTAGTCCCTGGGAATAGGAGCAGAGAGAGAGAAGCCACAGCAGGTTGTCTGCTACAGAGCTGGAGATGAGACTGGGGGATTGGAAATAGAGCAGATCTGAGACTGGGGAATTGGAGATAGAGCACATTGGGGAGAGTGAAGCTCTGAAGTTTGCTTACCTGTTTCCTGGTTTATCTGTCATTCAGGTAGGTTTGACTGGCAGATTCCGAGCCTGCTGGAGTTAGGGACTGGGATAAAGTGATGAACTGTGGAAAGGAAAGTTGGATGAGAAAATCTATATGATCCACAAGAGGTGGTGGGGGGGGTAGGGGAGGCCACAGCAGGTGATCTGCTACACAGTTGGGATGACTGGTGGATTGATTGGATTTGGGAGAGAGGAGAAAGGTAATGATCTGTAGTTAACTTCCCTGCTTTTCTAGCTGGGGTGCAAATAGGATATTTTTGAATTAGTCTAGTTAATGTTAGCTCTACCTTGGAACATCAATTAGAAACAGGACCAATGATCGACTGAATACATTGCTAGATTATGATAAGGAAGTTGAGTAATCAAGTAAAGGAGAATGTTGACTTTCTCTTCTTTCTGGTGGGGGCAGCATGTGTTTAGCTCAGCCAGAAGGGAGACTATCTATACATAATTGTCCAAAGCACGGATGAAATCAGACCGGCAGTCATTTCCAGTGCAACAAGCCAACTGTGTGACCTAATTGCTGATTTTCAATGTCAGTTGGTTGTTGATAAACTTAGGATAACAATAATCCCTAGTAATAGATTAGTGAGGTTCATATGAAATAATTTGCATTAACCACCTGGTACAGGACCAGGGTCAGAGTAATCACCCGAGCCTTATAGGAAGACAGGTTACAATCCAGCTCCAGAGCCAAGAATGAAAGTGAAAGAAGATGAATAAGGACAGATATACTAAACATGAAAGACTGGATCACCATCGGGACCTTAATGTCCTTGCAAATGCTTTAAGGTACTTCTCTGTCAAGGCATAAGTCATAAAAGTCAGATTATAAAACAATTAAGGTATGTGTAAGTAGTGTGACTCAACAGGGTGAGTGTTCAAAGACCATGCCCACTTTCCCAGAAACAAAATTGGAACTTGAGATTTCTATCATGAGTCAGAAAGCTTCAGTGCTATTCCATGAAGTTGATAAAGGCAAAGGTTGGTTATTTTACTCATCAATTTCTTTATTGCCCCCAAAGCCATATGGATTAAAGGTAACAAAATTTTTATGTGGAAAATAAGATGCTTAATGCCTCTCATAGGCATATAATTAATTATTTTTAATCAAACATATTCTGCATATACTAATCAAATTAACCATCTTCAGGAAAACCACCTATTTTGGTTTGTATTGAGGTGCTAATGGAGGGTAAAATACTTCTAAAGAAATTTCTAGATTGAATCTCACTTCACAACACTTTTGGTACTGAAATACCTGGAGGGTCTATTGTTTTCTTATCACAAGTGGATGGGGGAAGAAAACAGAAGCGATTTAGTAGTAAATGAACTTTGTGTGGACCAAGTACAAAGTTTGACAATATAACAACTCCTAATAACATCTTCCAGATGACTTTTCCCAGTTTCAGCCTGGAGAGAGAGAAAGAGAGAGAGAGAGAGAGAGAGAGAGAGAGAGAGAGAGAGAGAGAGAGAGAGAGAGGAGAGAGAATGAATAGGCCAGAGGACAACCTCAGTTGTTTCTGAGGCACTTTCTACCTTTCCATTTTTCTTATGGACTCAAGATTTACAAGTAGGCTGGCTGGCCATCCAGGGAGCCTCAGAAATACCACCTATCACTGCTTCCCCAGCACTTGAATCAGTGTGTACCACCATGCCCAACTTTTAAAAGAAGAAATGTGGGTCCTGGAGGATCAAATGTAGGACATACATTCAAGGCAAGAACTTTATTGACTGAGCCATCACCTTAGTCCCTCTGCCTGATTTTTAAAATTATCTTAATATTTTGTATAACCTTGCACTAAAGCCAATGATAACTTAAAGGATTTTACAAAATCATATGACTTTCATCTCAGAATAAAAATATGAGCAAAAAGCCCCCGAATCTCAACCTTTGGTTTTCTTGCTTTTGTGACCTAATCTGGCTACTTCTCAGGAGAGGGACATTGAAGGTCTCTGGGGTCAAAGTAGCTGGAAGACAGAAGCATGCTAGAGCCAGAGTGGGACTCGATAGAATGGAAATGAAAACTGCTGTTTCTTAGAACAGGCTAAAGCTGAGACCACATGAGTCACAGGCCTTCCTGAATTAAGCCAAGGGAGATGATTTGGTTTGAGGCACTCTAACATGTTCCTTGACTGGGGGAGCCTTTTGGCCATCTTGGATTCATTTGGGGCTCTGATGGTAAGCATCACAAATCGAACCCTCCTGAAATACCAGGAATCACCAGGCAGCTCATAATGGAGCCAGGTGTAATAAGTTATAAATGTTGTAGTACTTTCTCATTGGGACCACTAGTTCATAAAGAATGACATGAGGACTTAACTGTCAATGATGAAACCTCAGCCTTTAGCTTAGGCTTGTTCCCAGCTAGCTCTTATAACTTGAATTAACTCATATTTTTAAATCTACACTTTCCATGTTACCTCATCTCCATACTGCATGTCCTGTTTCCCAGGTCTCACTGGCTAATCCACTTTTCCTCTTCCCAGAGTCCTCTCTCTGCCTGGAAATCCTGCCTATTCTCTCCTGCCTAGCTATTGGCTGCTCAGCTGGTTATTACATCAATCATAGCAATATATCTTCACACAGTGGACAGATATCCCACAACAAGTGATTAAGGAAAGCCTAGTCAGTGGAGATCTAAACAGGAACTTTGGAAAATAGACAGGAACCAAGGGAGATTGGGCTGTAGTGAACATGGCCACCATCACGAAGGTCATGATGCTGGCTGTTACCAAGAACAATTGCTTTATCATCCTTAGACACTTATGCCATTATCACAAGAGTCAAAATCCCCAAGAAAAGCATCTGATTGGCTAGTCCTATATTCTTTATCTGTTGAGGCTTAATTTCAGTTCTTTTGAACATTAACCTGTAATCAGTGAAGGATTATCTCTCAAAGAAAAGGAATTCCAATAGAAAAAGATAAATGTTTATGGGACTTCTTGGGCTAGGTCCCTCTCAATTGAATTTACTGTTATGTCCAAGCAGGAAAAGGTTTTAACTGAGTAGAGGGAGGGAGGGTAATACAGAAGAAGGAGGAGGAAGGAGGGACAAATAACACTAAGGATATTTGAAAAAGTCTTGATGACTCTATTTACCTAAAATTGTATTTTCTATTTTAGGTGCAATTATGTCACTTGGGCTGACAGTGCTCCCCACAAGAGCTGTAGATTAACAACCCTCATACCAGATATGAGAAACCTTTTCAAGTTATTAATCAAGAAAGTCCAAGAGTCAGGGAGTCTCTCAGACTCCCATTATGGGCTATTGCTTTCCTTTGGCCTTGGAAGCTACCAGAAGTTGATGGTTAGTCCCTATGCTGAAGACAGCACACAGTTCAGACTCAGGACTTGAAATCCTCCTTCCTGAGGTTCAGCTTTCATGATTCAAGAAGTTTCTGCACAAATGTCCAAGGGAGGAAAGCAATCAATAGCCTATAAACCACAATCAAGATCTCTCTAAAGGTGCAATAGTGGCAGCAATATCTTGTCAGTAACCAATGGCTGTCTAGTTGGATTTAAAGTCTGCTCAATAGGTAGGGAAATCATGCCTGAAACTAGAAACCTAGAAATACCGAGAGCTAGTGATGTCATGGACCTTAGAGAAGAACTTGCTACTGCCACTTTACTAGACCAGCACAATTCCTAATCACATTCTAAATACTATCCTGACACTAAGAGATAAGTGTAGCTTGCACCTCTCATCAAACAAGCTTCTATTTACAGACGACAGAAACCATTACAGGAAACCACAATTGGTGAAAATATTGAGATCAACTGACTCTGGTGTGCCTAGCTTCAGTGGGTATATCTACAACCACATCTGGACGGACAGAAAGCTTTTAAGGCCCAGCATATGCAGAAGTCTGATTGGGATGAGATCTTCTAGAAATTACAGGGAATCTCTGAGTTCAAGGCCAGCTGGGTCTACAGAGTGAGTCTAGGACAGCCAGAACTACATAGAGAAACCCTGTCTCAAAAATACAAAAAAAGAAACAAAGTAAAAAGAAAGAAAAATAGGTAATTAAAACCAGTTCTTTGTAAAAGCTGATAAAACAGACAAGTCCTTTGAGAGTTTGATAAGAAAAAGGAAATTGGGAAAAGGTATGTAATATTTAGAATGGGAACAAAAACATAACCACAGAAATGTATGAGATTAAAGAATTATAGAACATCACATGTAAGCCAGTACTAACAAATTTGAAAATAACTTTTAGCAAAGTTATTTGATGATTCGAACTAGCCCCAAATTACTTTGAAATTTTGATTAAAATTAATTACTAATTAAATATCTGTAATTAGTAATTAACATACTAATATATAATATACTTAATTAATATTTCCCATATTACTGAGTTATGGGAAGAATCACCCATTCTTGTTAAAGCTGCAAATCCCAATATCAATGAATCTGAGTCTCCCAGGTAGGGGCCTGATGGTTTCTATGCTTACCAAGGGACCCAGTTGCTTCTCATCACTAATACAGCTGAGAGATGCTGCCCTGTAGTTATAGGCTGGGTGATTACAACACTGCCACTTCAGAAAAGGCTTTGGAATCAATGGATACTTTATAGCTAAACTGTTTAGCCTTTACTTTCTCTACATATAGCTATTTCAGACTATAGAAAATAAAAGTTATTCCTATGACATCAGCACAATGTTAACAGTAAACTTGATACAGTAAAAGCAAAAACAAAACCTTGCAGGCAAAACTTATTACTGCTTATTAATGGAATGGCTTAAAATAGCACTTAGAACCCAGCAATGGGCCACAACAACAATCTCATAGGTTTTATTCCATGCTTGCAAGATTAATTTAAATATAAGACTATCAACACCATTTATTTAATTAATTGAAATATATGCAAACATGTTAATAGATGTAAAAGTCATTTGACAACATTGAGCCTTCAGTAACTATAATCACAATAGGGTCTGGTAAGATTATTTAAATATAATAAGGTCTGTTTTCTGAAGGTGAATATCAAATACAATAGCAATTTGAAATCTGCTGACATTTTCAGTTAAAATAAGACACTACACAGGACACCAGTACGAAACCTTGTTTAGTAAAACCTGTCTTTGAGCAAACAAATGACACAAGAAAATTGGACATAAATGCAGTAGAAACTTTCCTACATAGCTCAGCAAGTACTTAAAAATAGTTGCTTGGACGCCAGGCAATGGTGGCACATGCATTTAATCCCAGCATGTGGGAGGCAGAGACAGGCAGATTGGAAAAGCTGGTCCTGTCTCTAGCTGCACTATGGTGTGGGAACCCAGCAAAGGCTGGGGCTGACCAACTCAGCTACAACCAGGGCTTTGAGTTGACCCTTCCCAACTTCTACCCCATCTGTGATCTGCTGGAGTGTGCGAAGGGACTGGTCATGCAGAACCATAGCCTGCAGGATCTCCACGACGTGGGGCAAGAGTTTTGGTCAGGGTCCAGTCTTGACAGCTGTGTAGCAGAAGCCAGAGGCCTCGAATCAATGACTCATTGCGATGAACATTTGCAAGTAAAACTGTTTGGGCAAAAGACTACACATTGTAGTGTCCAATGCCACTAGATGAATGGAGAGCCAGTAACGACAGAGGAGCAGAGCGGTACATGCCTGTGGAACTAGAGGTGTGACAGCTGTGACAGGCTGAGAAAAGGCTGCAGTTGGTAGAGGAGCAGGTCAGTGCCCAGAGGGGTCAGTGAGATGTTTTTGTTTGCTTTGCTAATTTATTTTTATTTTTAATTTTTAAAAAAATTTTTAAAAAATTAAATTAGAAACAAGATTGTTTTACATGTCAATCCCCTTTCCCTCTCCCTCCCCTCCTCCCCTGCCCCCCACTAACACCCTACCTATCCAATACCATTTCTGCTCCCCAGGGAGGGTAGGTCTTCAGAGTCTGTCATATCCTCTGGGATAGGGTCTAGCGCCCCCCCACCCCGTGTGTTTAAGCTGAGGGAGTATCCTCTTTGCTCATGACCTCTGCTCATCACTCCTCCTTTTGTGCAACTGGATTCCAGTTCAGTTCAGTTTTTAGCTGTGGGTATCTGCTTCTACTTCTATCAGCTGCTGAATGAAGGCTCTAATTTTTAATTTTTTCTTTTCTTTTCTGGGGGAGTTTACAAGGGTGGTGGATGGACATGGGGGGACTGTGAAATGAGTGGGTTTGAGGTTTGTGATGTGAAATTCCCCAAGAATCAATTAAAAATTACTATGTTGAGAAAAAAAGGGGGCATGAGAAGAAACAAACAAAAATCTATAAATATCTAGAAATAACTATAACAACAGTGGCACAGAAACTCACATAATAACTACAAAATCTTTTTGACCCCACAGAAAATGAGATCTGAATAAATGACAATAGATAAATCTTTAATATAAAGCCAAGCTGCCCCAAATATTATGCAAATATAATGCAGCTCCATTAAGCTTTGAATTGTATGAAATCGTATGGAAGACTGAATTCTTTGAAAATAGTTCAGAAATGTATGGAAAGCAGTAATTATTATTACTGGACAGCATCCTAAGTACTTTGCATGCATTAACTTACTCACCATATGAAGTGTGTGTGTATGTAGAGGTTTGTTTCTGTGGACTCCTTCCTGCCACTGTATATGTGTGGAAGTCTGAGAACAACCTAGGGTGTTGATCTTTGTCTTTAACCTTTAACCTTGTTTAGACAGGGTCTTTAGATTCTCCTGTCTCCACCCACCTTGCCAAATAGCTCTGGGATCAATTCTTGCACTACTATCCAGCTTTGTATGGGTTCCAGGGATCTGAACTTGAGTCCTTGTGTGCATGTGGCAAGCACTTTACCCACGGAGCCCCAGACACCTTTACGTATTTTTGAACTATGGAATCTCACATGTTGCCTTAAGCATGGGAAAACAGGTGATTTGGTTCTTTGGGAGGAAGATCTTGGAATTGGCAGAGATGTAACGATATGGGCCATCTTTCCTCTAATGTTCAAAGCATCATGCTTAAGTGAACTTAAAATAAGTAAACCCTTAGTGAGGGAATAAATGCAGGCTCTTAACCAAATTCCTCAAGGCTAAGACTACAGTTGATGGTCGGATGCCACGGAGGAGCCTCTGACTCTGAAGTTTACACACATCTTCACATCCTAAACAAACAGCCCTATGTTTTGAAAATACTTTACAATGAATGTTACCAAATAGATGTTCTTAAGCAATTTTTTAAAGATGTTAGGCATAGAGGTTATTTCTAAGATAATCATGCAGCAAGTATCTTGGAGGAGTGTCATAAACAATGATGTTTTTAAAGGGCTACCTGTGATTCCAGCTGTTTGGGAGGCTGGGGTAGAAGGATGGAGAAGCTGAGGCCAACTTGAGTAACCCAGTGAGATTCCCACATTTCAAGGGAAAATTGGTAGGGGAGCCAAATTGTTTTCAAGACCAAAGGATAAGAGCAACAGAATCATAGAGGTAGTAATTCTCCCAGAGGACCAATGTACTGAAACAAACAAACAAAAAAAAAAAACAAAACTAACAAACAAACAAAAAAACTCAGATGACTCTGAGCAGTGCCCCCAAATGGGAACCGGAAACAGCCCCTGGCCTACCTGGGCCGGGGGATGGAGGCAGAACTACCTGGGCCGGGGGATGGAGGCAGAACTGCCACCAGGGCCTTGGTGTGTGGGATTCTGCCGAGTTCGGGTCCGGCCTTAATCCATTAATTTCATTTATTCGTTATTATTAACTCTTTCATGAAGATAGTCATATATTCAACACTAGGTCAGACAAAGGGACACTTCTGAAGGGCTGATTCCTCGTCTGCAAAATGGGGACAACAGAGAGCATTGTTCGCCTTATGTAAAAGATAAATTTGGGGTAACAGACCGTGGGTGGGTGTGAAGCTCTAGGCTTAAAAGGCACTGCCCAGCTCAGCACTGATCCCTCACAGCAAACGGTGAGGAGGAAGTGGCACTAAGGCCTGCTGGCTGACAGTCAACGGTGGCATGTTTCATCTGAGAAAGTAGATCTAGCACTTCTTGCTATGTTTGTTTTAGTTTAATTTCTGCCAGATCCTTAGTTGGTCTCTGAGTGGGGGTGGCCAGTTGCACATTCATTAGCTTTGTCATTAGACAGACCAGACCTTTGCAGAGCAGTAGCCATAAAAGTTTCTTGCTAATGGATGAGCCACCCCTTACCTGCATGTGAGCCACTAAGATAAACCCCTCAAATGGGTCCAGGTTTTTGGGTAGAAACAGTGAGGTGAGAGCTTTACCAGGAGCACCTGGTGATGGTAACCCATGGTAACGCGTGGCCACTGTGATTCTCCATGCCCCAAGCATCTTATGGCTGCTTGGAATAGCAACAAGATTCTCCAGACAGAAGGATGCTACAAATGAGAATTTTTATAAAGTGTACATTTGGAATTTTCCATCTGCCCATGTGCTTCATGTAAATCTAAATTTAATTTAGACAAACACCATGAACTTCTGGCGTCTGATAAGGGAGTGAGGCTCAGACACATGTTCTCATCAGGTGGCAATTCATTAGCTGGAGAATCTCAGTTTGAAAGAGTTGTGGAGAGGGCTCTGTGGGCAAAGTACCCAGCTTGGTTGGTACTCTGTAATGGGGACTCACTGCTGTTTTTAGGAATCCCAATTATCATGCAGCCAGCCCTCCCTGTAGGTATCAAAGGGCCTGACTAAGGAAGAACTTCATTCTGTCCTCCCTTTGGGTACTAAAGGATCTGGCTAAGGTTTCCACCCAGGTTCATCTGTTGGCAGCTGTTTTTTTCTGTCAAAGAAGTCCCTGTGTCTTAGCTCACTCTCTGCCTATGCTGGGATGCACAGAAGTGACACAAAGTGTATCCAGCACTGATTAAATTCCGGCCAATATGGTGAAGCAAAGCTCCACACTAAGTCACCGGGCCCACAGCTGAATCCAGGTCACTGGGACAGACAGCCACCTGGGGTTGGGTCCTCTTTGCAGTAGAGCCTGGGGCAAGCATTTAGTTTGTGTGGGAGGTGATCCTACAAAGCTGTGAGTTTGGTTGGGAGACTGAGGCCGGGGAGGAGAAAAAGCTGACTTAGGAGTGTACTTTGGAGGTTTCCATATTTAGCAGCAGGAGCTAGATGTCCCCAGGACCAGCAACACTCAGAGGATACTCTTTGAAACATCATCCTGGAGGACCAATGCCTCCAGGATTGGTCCTGGAGAACCCGAGCACTTTGAAACTCTGAAATCTTAGACTTCTACTTGCCCCATGGTGAGGTGGAATTCCTAGAGGCCACATATGATAAAAACAAAATGAAAGAGGGGTAGGGGGGACTTCTAGAAATAAATACCTATAAAGGAAACAAAGTTTTTCTCCTCCAATATGAAAGGTGAGTGGACAGAAGACAATCAAATTTAGGGGATCACTCTGTCTTCTTGCAATTTCCTAAAAGTAGTACAGAGATTCTTCATGCTCGCGTGCGCGCGCGCGCACACACACACACACACACACACACACACACACACACACACACACACACACACACGCACAAGACTTGTTGATTTGAGGTGCTTAAGGAAACCTCTGCTCAAATGTTTAGTTGACTACCAAGTTAACACAGTACTTTCCCATGGCTGCATGGGATAGAGAAAATGCTTTGCAGAATTAGTCCAGGAAAGTCACCTAAAAATACAGCAGCTATGAACACAACAGCAAGGACATACGACTTCTCCAGGACAGAAGCAGAATGTGATTTTTAGAGTTGACACATTATATTATTTAAAATATTCATCTTAAAAAATATAACTTATGCTACCAAGAACAAAGGTATGGTCTATAGGAGGCACGGGAGGTGGGGGTGGGGTGGGGAGACCAATAGAAACTGCCTCAGGAAGTTCAGATGCCACACTTCACGAAGGCCAAAAGTTAGTTATCATAAATAAATAGTTAAAGATCTATAGGAAGCCATGACTGAAATTAAAGTATCAGAATAATGGTCAAATTACAGAATATTGATACAGAGTTAGAAATTATAAGAGAAGAACCAAGTAGAAATCAGGATTTGAGAAGTTGCTGCTAAGTGAATATTTTATTGGCACATGTCAGTTATATGTAAGAATGAGTTTCACTATGCAATTTTCATGCATGTATATCATGAATTTTGGTTATATTTACCCTCCATAACCTTTTCTTGTCCCTCTCCAACTGTCACACCTCCCCCCCCCCCAGTCTCTGAATTTAATTAAGGTTGTAAGAGTTTAGGTGAGAGTCTCTCTCTAGGTGTCTGGGCACCTTACCAATGGCTATACTACTGAAGAAAATGTCTCTTTTTACCCTAACTGCCATGAACTGACTTACATCCTCTGGAAAGGCTGGGATGTAGGATCCCTTTCCTG
This sequence comes from Cricetulus griseus, assembly GCF_003668045.3. Taxonomy (NCBI): domain Eukaryota; kingdom Metazoa; phylum Chordata; class Mammalia; order Rodentia; family Cricetidae; genus Cricetulus; species Cricetulus griseus. The sequence continues at coordinate 415,034,985 of NC_048595.1, forward strand.
CTCTGTGGCCAAGTGTTCCTGGGTTCAGTCTTACGGAGATCACACTTCAGTCACAGCTGCTTGAGAGTTCAGGAATGCAGCAGCTGTGGCAGGTAGAAGAAACTGCCCTGTAAGTTACCTTATCCTCCAACTCTGACACCCTTTCCTTCCCCTTTCCCGGGATGCATTGTGACTTGGATTGGTTGGTGTAGATGACCCATTTAGGTAGGGCTCAGATTTCAGCACTTTGACTTGTTTAGAGTCTCTGAGGTAATGGCTGCCCATTGCAAAAGATGCCTCTCTGACCAAAGCTAACAGCAGCTCTGATTGATGGGCATAAGCAAAATCATCTAGAAGGCAATTTGTCAGTCTCATGGTGTCCAGTTAGCAAAGAAATGGCAAAAGCATTCTATATGCTGTTGGCTAGATTTATACTACCAGACATGAGTTGCTTCCTGTTAAGCACTCCAGTCAGAAAGTGGTTGGTTACCCCGTAACAGACTTGTCACTGTTGCACAAGTGGGAACCAGACTGAATGTTTATGTATTCCAAAATTCAGACCTAATCTTTGATACGATGATATTAGTAAATCTTTGAGAGATGATTATGTCATGGGAGAAAAGCGCTCAGGAATATTAGTACTCTTATGTAAACAATCAGAGTTCCCTTATCTCTTTCTCCATGTGGACAATGTATTCTGGAAGAGGTTATGCACTGTTCAACTGTGCAAGCCAACCTTCCATTTCAGCTTCCAGAACTCTGAGAAATAAGTTTGTGTTGTTTATAAGCCACTCAGTTTATGGTATTTGTTATGACCGCTCAAACACACCAAAACAAAAGACACCCCTCCCTAAACACAGATGGGATGCCTGAGAGATGGCTCAGCAGTCAAGGACACCAACTACTCTTCTGTGGACCTAGGTTCAATTCCCACTACGCACATGGTGGCTTATGACTGTCTATAATTCCAGTCCCCGGGGCTCTGACACCCTCTCCTGGCCTCTGTAGGCACCAAATATGCACATGGTGCACAAACATACATTCAGACAAAACACCCATACACATAAATAATTTTTAAAAATTATAAAAATTCACTATAGGGAGCTGACAGCAGCTTTAAGCTGGCAAGAGGACGTGAATTTGAAATAATGTCAGTTGAGATGACTAATGGGTAGAAAAGAGTAAGAAAAATGAACAGAGCCCTAGGGATATCTGATAATACCGAACATTCCAGAAGAGTCTGAGAAAGGGAGATGGATAAATAACAGATTATTTGAAGAAACAATGACTAAAGACTCTCCAAAAGTGATGGGAAATGGGAACTTGCACATCCAAGAAGCTTAACACAGTCCAAGCAGTATAAACTGAAATATATTGACACCTAGATGCATAGCATATGGCACAGTCTAAAGTCAAAGAGAAATAGATTCCTGAAAGCAACAGCAGCTAAACCACTCCTCACATACAGAGGAAGCTCGTAACAGCAGCATCCATAATAGTCAGGCAGTAGAAACCAATCAATGTCTATGGATAGATGCGTGGATTTATTTTTAAACCCTTTTTTACAATTGATTCTTTTGGAATTTCACATCATGCACCCAGATCCCATTCATTTCCCAGTCCTTCCATATCGGGAAGGACTTTGTAGCCTTCACCTTTGTAGCCTCCCCACAAAGGAAAAATTTTAAAATAAATGAAAATTTAAAAAACAAAAATATTAACTAACAAACAAAAAACAAACAAATGCCCACTTTAACTCCTCTGTCTTTTCTGCCTCCCCATCACTTCTTCATTCATCTTAAAGGCATTGGGGGCTGCAATGTATCATGCAATACACCCTTTTGTCCAAACTGCTTTACTTGCAAATGTTCACTGTGTAATGTATTTTGATCAGGTTCAAGGCCTTTGGCTTCTGGTATACCATCAATACTGGACCCTCACCAAAACTCCTCTTGAATATCCTGCTGTTACCCTGAGTCATGGAGATCCTCCAGCTGCAGTTGCACAGGACCAGTCCCTTCATGCGCTCCAGCAGCTCATAGCTGGGGAAGATGTTGGGTTGTGCCAACTCAAAGCCCTGGATGTGTGCCTGGGTGGCAGCTGAGTTGGTCAGTCTGGGCCACTAGGATATGTGGATTTAAAAACTGTGGCATATCTGTATACAGCAATATTATTTATTCATAAAAAGCAACAAAGCTCTGATAGATGTTACAAACTTAATGAAAAGAATCCAGTCATAAAAGACCACATATCTTATGATTTTGCCTCTATGAAATGTGAATAGGTGAACCCTTAGAAACTGAAAGAATGATGGTCGCCTAGGGTGGGAAGCTGACAGAATGAAAAATGGTCACTAATACGAATAAGGTGATTAAAAAGAAACCAACTCTCTTTGAATGAAATGGTAATGATTACTGTTCAACACTGAAAATACACTAAAATAGCTAAATACTTTAAAACTTTAAATACCCGTAACTTACTCTAATAAAGCTTTTATTTAAACACAGTCAAACAATCCGCTGGGCAGGTGCTTCAGGTAGGATGCTGTCATCTGAAGAGGGATCTGAGCTACCAGGAAACTGCAGTTAGAGTGGAGTACAGGGATATGGTGTCTAGACCTGAAGAAAATGATTTAAAATACCTTGCAGATGGCCAAAATGAGCACTGAGTCAGGTCCTCCTTTTGAAATCATGGAGATTTTTGCTTTGTCCCTCAACTCTAGAAAGTAGAAAGAAAACACCAATGAACAAAAGGTACAGTTTATAGTTTACCTGGAATCCCCTATCATTATTTTATAAAAAAAATAAACCCCCAAATTTCACACTAAAACTCTAAGCTTTAATTATTAAAAATCATTGGTAAGTGCTTTGTCTCCTTTGTAACAAACCTGGAAACATAGCAACCTGGACCAGGTGCTGAGGACACGGTAGAGCCCGTTCCTTAGCGGTCATCTATTTTGGTAAATTACAAGCCTTCACAAACTTAACACTGTCTTTAGATGCTATTAAAATATTAGCCCTAGTTTTCTATGCCTCTCTATGTTTTCTCCCTTTACCCCCATTAGAGCATGATTAGGTGTGGGCTCAGGTGCTGCCAAACAGCATTCAAGCTATTGCCCTGTGGTCTGGGGTCCCAGTTAGAGAAACACAGATCTTAGGAAACTCAACAGCTCACTAGTTTTCAATGCAATCATTGAGAACCATGGCAAATGACTTATCTGAGGTCAATCGAGATACAGAGGAGAAATTTCAATGCAGATCTCATCATCTAAAAGACTGTGTTCTTCCTACATCCTTACAGTCCTTCTCAAATATTGGGTTAAAACAGCTCCGATGCCCCGAGGGAAACAGTGGACTGTGAGTCAGTACCACACCTTGTCCTGGCCTGTGGCTTAGGAAATCTGAATGTGCTTCTTTTGCACACAAAAAGCATCCTGTTCAGAGAGCAGTGTGGCTAGTGGCCCATGGCCAGTGTGGGAGCCAGTGGGCAAGGATGGATTTGAGACTACTTGGAGATCTCAGGAAGTAGAAACCTAAGTAAGGACTCATGAATTAGTCATTTCTTCTTCAACCAGAGCTACACAGTACTTAGCATTGAACTAGTTTTAAACACATGGATCACTGACTTAAGTGTTGGATGTTTTGCAGGCATCTGACATCATGACACTACTCTGTAGAAATCCCAACTCACAGAGAGAGGGGTATAAGGATGGGGAGGGGCCAGAATATGGAGAAACCAGGTCAGAGTAAGAGGTGGGAATCCAGAACCCAAAGAGCCTGAGGAGCTATTGGACTCTGTCTTGTCGACAACAGGACACACCACACCACAGTTCGGGTGCAATGAGGACAGAATTACTGTTTTGCAGGATCTTTGAGATTTCGGCAAGAAGAGAAGTGGGAACGATCAGAGACCAGTTAGGAAGGAGCTCGGGCTGAGTGTGACAGTGGCCAGTAGCTTCCTCCAAGCCCGAGACCCATTACTTTAAGTAACTGTCTCAGAGCAGGGCCTCAGGAGGTATGGCAGTCAGCACTATTTTACCTGCTGCCTCTTTATGTACTAGGAGACATGCCTATGATTTCAGACAGACAAGTTTGGATGGTGGGTGTAAATATTATAAGAAAAACTGGCATGGAGAAGAGAGGAAAAGAAGAAGGGAGATGAATAAAGAATAGAAATTATGTTACCCAGGACAGAAGGATCAAGAGATCGTTTGAAAACTTGTTTTGGAAGAACCGCTTTAAGAATAGTGCCAGAAATTTCAAGCTGTGTAACTTCTTTAGTGATTATGTTTATCTTGAGTTGCATTGTAAAGGGCTTAGATATTAAATAATGAACCATCTCATAGTGAGTTCATGCATATATATCATGCCAAAGAGGCAAAGGGCTATCGAACCCCAGGAAGAAAGCTGGTCAGCAATCTTGTTCGACATTGTGTCTGGAGCAGGAGCCAGTGCTAACTTTACATCTCAGAAGACTTCAGATTCTCTGCGAAAAATATGCACCCCCTGGGGGTGGCGGAGGAGATTAGGGCTAGAAGCCAGTTTACCCAGTCCCAGTCTGGAGCACGTGGGCAGATGTGAAAGTGGGGGTGATGTTCAGACCACACATCAGTTTCCTTGTGAAAATGCCAATGCAAATTTGTAACCATGGCAACAAAACAGCACTATTAAAACACAGTCTCTGTGTCATTACACTTAACTCACATCCCCCCAAACTAAACCAAACAAACCCAAGCCCCTTGATTTCTTACTAAGAAGTTAGCATTTTTTCTTGTTTATCCATTTCATTGGGAATATCTCGTTAGAAGATTCCAATTCCTCTATAACCCATCCTAGTGCAAAGGAAAATCATTTTAGAAATGTGATCTGGATTTGAAGAAGATGATTCCTTATGGCTCCAGAAGGGAGAGATTTAGAGACAAGCCAAATAAGAAATGAAGAGATTGGTGCAGAGGTTTCTTATTTTGGCACAAAATGGGAGATGGGGGCCTAGTGTTTGAGCTGCTAGAGGGCCTGGAGAGGGGCGAGAAGAAAGAATTCTTGTAGAGTTGTCAGGAATCTTTCCAGAGATCAGCGCTGGGCCTGAGGAGAGGGGGGTAGTCATGGAGGTATCAGGTTAGAGCCTGTCTTCAATCATTTGTTTTTATGTTTTGTTACTTACTGGATTTTGATCCATTCACTTGACTTTTAAAAACAATCTATCATTTTCTTAATGTGTTTTCTGTGCCCTTTAAAATTGATATCTGATGTTTCACTTTACTCCAGTTCCTGCCCCGTTAGGGGGAAAGATTTACGAATAAGGAAAAGATAGAGAGAATACATTAGAAAGTCTGGTTGCATTTTGAGCTCTGCTTGGGAAGTGAGGGAATGTTCTCCAGGCTTACAGACCCCACCACCACATGGCCAGGGGCACTTCCTCAACCTCAGCAAGGCAGAACAACTTGATGCGCTCTTCCTCTGAGAGCTTTGACAAGCTCTTGGTTGTAAATAATTTGGTTATATACTTTAGTAAAAATTTATTTTCCCATGCTTCAGCTTGAGTGAGTATTTTGGATCTGTGGGTGTATAGCTTTCATCAGATTAAGAAAATAACCTAAGCTATTTATTGAAATGTTTTTCTGTTCCCACCTCCCGCATTTCCCCTCAAGATTTTTGTTTCTTCAATTACATATGTATTGGGCCACTTGGAGGTCTTGGGTGCTCTGTCTGTCTGTTTTGTCAAATCTGGTTTCATTTGAGATGGGTTATGTTGCTGTGTCTTCAAGCCCACCACTAATTCTAATTTATTTAGGTCTAACTCACTGTTTACCTTGAATTTCAGGTACTTATTCAAATGAAGTTCTAGTTGGGTCACTTTAAATATATTTCATTAGCATGTTTAATCTTCCCTCTGCCTTCTTGAACATGTGGAATATAATAATAACATATATGCCCCTTTCTACCAATTTTCACATCTCTGTTACTTGGAGTTAATGTTTTGTTATGTTTTCTTGCTTCTTTAAATACTTAGTAATCTTGAATTAGATACCAGATATTGTAAAATTTTCCTCCTTGTCTGGTGGTTATTTTAGATTCATATAAATATTTTTTTAGTGTTGGTTCTAGTCTACAGTGTTCTGGAAACAGTTTGATTCTTCTTTACTCTAGGGTTAATTTCCCCCCCTTGCTCCAGATTCTGTACCTAGTGAACTGTAAAGTAAGAGGTTTTCCAATATGGCTGATGGGAACACAAGCCATTTCCCATCTGTGTAGCATTATTCCCATCTGTGTAGAAGTATTATGTCCTCTAAACTGTCTCAGCCTCAGGTGGATCTCCTCCCTCTTTATCCTGTTCAGACACTGGCTGAAAATTTAACTAGACTCCTTCATACTTCTCAGTTGTCTGTGTGGCTATGTCCTCTCTGATAGTCTGAACTGAGAACTCTGTCCTAGTGTCCTGGAATTCCAGTTGCATCTCCTTGCCTCAAGGAGACCGCCTCTCTGTGTCTTGGAAGAAACATTTCAGGCAGAAAACAGGGACAAGCAGGGAACTCAGAACATTTGTTTCTTTTCTTTCAGAGGTCACTATCCTGGTGTCAAATAACCACCATATCTTGCCCATTTATTTTTAAGTTTTTCAAGGAAGGCCAGCTAGGTCTTTGTCATGCCTCTTTGCCTGAAGTGAAAACCTGCAGCTGTATGGCTTGTGAATGTGGTTGATGAATAATATTTTTGGCAAACAGTAAATTACATCTGGACAGACCAATTAAAGCTTTCTGAATATTTTAAGATGCCCTCATAAAATTTACATCATTTTCAAGTGTTGAAACATAATTCTCATAATCTTACAGTTTTTACATAAATACTTGAGGAGCAAATCAAAGTTTCATTTCTCATTAATGAGGTAACTGGAAGGATGCTAAAGTTACTTATGCAAGTGAGACAAAAAAAGGCAAATGACCTATTAGAATGTGGAATAGAGGAAGAAAACAGGAAAAAGGGAGAGGAGGAAAAGAAAGGATAGAGAAAGATAGAGGGGGAGGGAGAAAATGCACACTGGAGTAAATTTACCAATTTAAAAATAAAACTGGCTAGTGTTCCAGAGGGCAGTAAAAGTCATATGACCCCTGGGTATATCTTCTTCAATAAACAAAGATAATTTTTATCTTTTCATACAAAATTTATTTCTACCATATCATACTCACTTTCAGCAAGTTAACATCTAACCCTTTATGGATTGAAATGTATTTTATTTTTAAATTGAGAGTGTTAAGTTAAATAGTAGTTATTTTGTCCTAGAGCAGATGGCCCCATGTTTTACTGAGGCATTGAGTAGCTGCCACAAGTCATCTTTTGATTTATTGTCAAGTTTTGGAAAACTTAGCTGGGAACTCCTTATAAACCACTGAGATCTGCAATCACCGAGTTGGCTCTTCTGCATCTTCATTTTTTCATTTAATGAAAAGATTTTTTTGTTGTTGTTTTTTGATTTTTCTAAGACAGGGTTTCTCTCTGTGACAGCCTTGGCTGTCCTGGAAATGGCTCTGTAAGATTATGCTAAAGGGTGGTATTTTGTAACTGTGGTATTTGTATCTTAGAATCACCTTTTCAAAATTAGGAAAGCCCAGAACTCTTACCAAATCAACTAAATTAGACTGTTGGAGGGTGTAGCCTGGGCATCATTAACTCTTTAAAAAGACCCATAGTTATTCTAATGTTCATTCGGGACTGAAAGCCACTGGTCTAGACAGGGTGGCTCAGACCCATCTCAATAATAACGCCCTGTGACTCTCCAGCTCGGAACACAGGCAAATCACTCTTGCACTGAAGAAAGTAGACATAAATACAAGCTCTGCTGACTGCAAAACATTCCTAGTGACTTGAAAATGATTCAGGGCTGCCAGCATTCATTCCATGGCGTGGAAGCTGCGGGAAAGGCCAGGGGTGGGAGAGCTGAATGGCTGGCCTTTGTGTTCCAATTATAGTCAGCTCGAGTTGTTAGAAAGAGATAGGAATGTCTGCTGTCAATTTCCCTTAGAAAAAGATAGATCAAAATTCATTTTGGGTCCCTGCCTCTAGCCTGCTGAGCTTGGCCCTGCCCCCAGAGTGAAAGTTCTTTCACCCAGTTATTATTGGAGATTGCATTTCTGATTCCAGACTGTACATTAATAAATTCAGGCCATGGCTACTAATATTCACCAAAAGAAAATACCTCAGTAAGTACAAGCCTTTTAAATCGCCTCAGACAATGAAGCTCTATTTCAAACTCCATCCCTTCATGCTTGTTATTGCTGAAAAGCATTTTTTGTAGCCTTTATTAAAAATGGAAAAAATCATTTTGAAAGCACAGGCTTTTGAAACTTCTCTTGTTAATATGTCTATGAAGAACCTGTAAAGCCTAACTAGCTAAGGGGGGCAGACATGAAGGAAAGTAGAGCTGATGTATTTAAAACATTTGTGTGTGTGTCTTTTTAATAGAAGAGGTTTTAAATAAAAAGTCAGTGTTGATTTATTTTCAAATGGCTTTAGGTATCTTTCTTAATTGTATGAATTCTTTGGTGTGTTACCATAGTGAGTAACATTAATAGAAATTCAAATACTGACTATCCTTTGTTATGTCCCTCTTTTCGTTTCTGATTTTGTTAATTTGTATGTTCACTCTCTGCCGTTTGGTAAGTTTGGATAAAGGTTTGTCTAGTTGATTTTCTTGAAGAACCAACTCTTTGTTTACATTTTAGTGTGGGGGAGGGGAGAGGGAGTTAGAAAAAAGTGGGGGACAGGAGAGAACAGGGGGATCCAGTTGGGGGAAGAATGGAGGAGAGGCAGAGAGGAGATACCATAATAGAGGGAGCCATTGTAGGTTTAAAGAGAAATCTGGCATTAGGGAAATGTCCTGAGATCTACAAGGTTGACCTTAACTGACAACCTAGGCAATAGGGGAAAGGCTACCTTAAAAGCCCTTCTCTGATAATGAGATTGATGACTACCTTATATGCCTTCCTAGAGCCTTCATCCAGTAGCTAATGAAAGTGGAGGCAGACACCCACAGCTAAACACTGAGCTGAACTCCTGGAACCCAGTTGCAGAGAGGGAGGAGTGATGAGCAAGGGGGTCAAGACCAGGCTGGAGAGACCCACGGAAGCAGCTAACCTGAACAAGGGTTGCTCATGTACCCCAGACTGATAGCTGGGGAACCAGCATAGGACTGTTCCAGACCACCTGAATGAGGATGTCAGTTTGGAGGTCTGGTTAATCTGTGAAGCCTCTGGTGGTGGATCAGTATTTATCCCTAGTACACGAGTGGACTTTGGGAGCCCAGTCCACATGGAGGGATGCTCTCCCAGTCTAGATACAGTGGGGAGGGTCTAGGCCCTGCTCCAAATGATATGACAGACTTTGAGGATTTCCCATGGATAGAGGATGGGATGGGGAGTTGGTAGTGGGTAGGGAGGAGGAGAGGGAGGGGGAACTGGAATTGACATGTAAAAGAAGCTCGTTTTGAATTAAAAAAAATAAAAATAAACTAAAAAAACTAAAAAATAAAAAGAAATTCAAATAATGAACACTTTACCTGGTTCTTGATTATTATGTCATACTCGTTAGATATTCTTTTTTAATTCAACTATTTGTTGCCTAATACTATTGTTGATAATAAGCTCCCCCTCCCATAATGAAGCATCCCTGTGAGCTGGGTAGGACAACATTAACTTATCCAGCCATTTGACAGGTGAGAGAACTTTGACTCTTAGATATCAAGTGACCAAATACCCAAGAAAAATGGCAAGCAAAGAGCAATATGCATATATTGAGCTCCTGGTATCTGGGGTTCCCTCCCCCCTCTCTTTTAGAACATGTGTGTTTTCCATTAAGAAAATATCCCAATCATTAATTCTTTCTGATACCTCACAATATTGCACATAAATGAAGAATAATGTTTCAAAAATAGGACTTTTTAGTTCAGTTATGTCATCTCTCAATGCTATTTGCCATCCTAAGTCCAGCGCTCCCTTTTAAATTTTTGCACAGTGGCCATTCTTTTAACTATTATTAAACAATCATGGGACTTGGGAGGAAGTGAGAACCGGGGAGGTGGGGAGACAACTGAGCCACTTAGCAGAGCTAGAGCGTTGAGTAGCCCTGAGGCTAGCCCTTGGCTAGAATGGGCCTGGGGAGCCCTGGACCTTTAGCTTGAATTTCCAGGTGTGAACCTACAAGATGGTTGAGAACATAGATCTGGAACTGCAGAGGAACTGGGTTGAGCGTGAACACTTGGTAGTGATTGGCCTGGAGGTGCTGTTAGCTAGATGGATGGATGAGGAGATCACCCAGCTACAATGGAGAATGGAGAGCTACAAGACTGGAACAAGAAATGACAACATGCTGTGGACAGAGAAACAGCTTAGGCAGAAGTCAGCAGGGCGGAGAAAAGCAAGGGAAGGTGGCTTCTGCTTTCACAGCCCTAACCTTGTCTTGCCTCAGGCTTCCCCGTCTCAGTGACTCACACTGATCAGCTGCTCTACGCAAGCAGCTGTCTCAGAATACTTCCTACCTCCTCCCATCAGCAAGTCTTCTTATCAGTTCCTAAGGATACTTGCATTTGTTCACTCCTCTTTCCCTTTCCGTTGGTGTCTTCCACCTGCCCTCTGACCCATTAGCCTGTCTCTGCCCTGGACGACCGCAACAGGCTCTTCGGTGATCCCCTCACTTGCCTGGACCATTGCCACTGGGAAGATTACTCATTAAAGCACAAAGAAGACCCTACTATTTCTCTGCTTAACCCCTAGATTGCTTCTGTGGCAGAGAATATGGTTCCTTCCAAGCTCTTAAACTTCACCCTGTACGGTTCCCTCTCACATTCCCTAAAGCCAGCTGCAGTGACCTTCTCAATAATTTTCGAATATACCAAATTCTCCCCACCGTCCTTGCCTTTGCTATTTGTCTATGGAAAGTGGTCTTACCTAGGCCTACTCTGGACTGGCATGGTTTTTCAGTGAGTGTTGTCTCCAAAGAGCAACCTTCCCTGACCACCCCATCAAATGAGCAGTTGCTTAGTACCTTTGTTAATGAAGTATCTCCCACTAGGAGGCTTAAACAACAGACACAGTGAAGTATCTCACAGTGAAGAGAATCTGAGACCAAGGTTTGTTTCCTTTAAGAGATGTGAGCAAGAGTCTCTTGCAGGCTACTTATTGTCTTTGGCTTGCACATTGTCTGGGTGCTTCCCTCTGTGGGGTGCCTCTGCCCAAATGTGCCCCCCCCCTTAGGCTATGGCTCATACTAGAGCAAGGCTCACTTTGATGGTCTCAACCGTAACTTGATTACTTCTGTAAGGAAGCTTTGCACACTAGAACTTCAACAAGTGGGGGAGGGCCACAACTCAACCTACAAAGGCACAGCCCAGGGCCATCCTATTATATGCCTGCAATTTCTTCATAGCATTTGTCCCTGTCTGAAATTTTATTGCTTGCCTTTTATTTTTCACCTCTGAAATTTCCATGCATGGTGGGGTAGGTGGAAATCCTTGTCTATGGAGCCCAATCTGCCAGTGTCCCTGACATATCCCGTTGCCATAGATACCAAAGTCATCTCGCTGCAAGCATCTGCAGTTTTCTGTTGGAGACTTTCCCTAGCATGCTTGCTATTACATGAGTCGGGAGAGGATGCTGGGAAGGGTCATGACAGGTGAGACTTGGTAGAGGAACACCCCATCTTCCACACCTGTTGGAGGCAGCTGAGGTAGTTTTCTGCCATCACCCAGCCGTTGTTACAGGACTGAGCTAAGTTATCCATAGTGTTCGTGTGTTGGCTTCCCTTTTCCATCTATCCATTCTCGAGTTCCATATTAGACTCTCCAGAGTTCATGTCTCCAGTAAATGACTTATACTCCATCTGTGGCCCCGAGAAAACCCACTGTAAGAAGGTCTTCATCACCACTTACCCCCAGCCCTTAAAAGTCCATAATACAAAATTTATGGTAAATTCTCAATACATGATAATGGATGAATGAACAGAGGTCATGACTGACACCATCGAATGCTGCACAAAGGTTTCTGGTAGAAGATACTTTTAAGAAAGAGCAATGTGGCAATTATGAGGTCACTGATGTAAGGGGTGAAAGTCTAGTTTTGGTGGATAATCATAGGAGAATAATAGTCAACCAGGGGCAGGAGAATTAGCTTTATTAGGCAGCAGGATAGGAGAATGTTTTATTTAAAAAAATGATAAGTGTTTGTGTATATTTGGTGCTGACTTAATGGCAAAGGAAATGATGAAGGTAAATAGGGCAGGTTATAGATCAGTTTTACAAGGCGAATTACTGGCTGGGTTAGAAATACAGATGGAGGGCTGGGCAGTGGTGGCACACGCCTTTAATCCCAGCACTCAGGAGGCAGAGGCAGGCGGATCTCTGTGTTTCAGTACAGTTTGATCTACTCTACAGAGTGAGTTCCAGGACAGTCAGGCCTACACAGAGAAAGCTTGTCTTGAAAAACCAAAAATAAATAAATAATTAAATAATTAAATAAATAAATAGAAAGAAAGAAAGAAGAAAGAAAGAAAGAAAGAAAGAAAGAAAGAAAGGAAAATACAGATGGAGGAGTTAGCTAGGACAGGAAGAGAGACTATTTTTTGTTTTCTATTATAGGAAAGAAAGATAGAAAGTAAGACCCCCCAAAAGGGAATACAAGTATATACATATACAAACACAAGGCTTATTAACACTATTCACAGATTTATATATATATATATATATATATATATATATATATATATATATGGAATATATATATATGGAAATGCTCAAAATAAATAACACTTATTGGGCATATACAATATTTTAGGCTCCAGTCTATGGACTTTTACACATTAATAAATTCACTTTTCAAACTGCCATGTGAAGTAGGCATTGATGCTGTCTTTTTACTGTAGATAAGAGAGATTAAATCTATTGCTTAAAATCAAAATACTCGTAAGTGGTGGAGAGAGGATGCAAACGGGGAACCTATGGTGTCTGGATCCAGAGTGATTCACACTAGACACAAAGGGAAACTCAACAAAGAATTTGGTATCTAAGAAGGTAATAAGCATTTGTGAAATCCTTAGGTCTACACAGATAGAGAAATCATCCGGGCTTTGTGCTCGTAACCTCTCTGTTCTTGGGATGTGGATGGTGACTATGGGGATGGAGATGGATAGCATACTGTCCTGGAGCTCAACTTAGAGACGCTGCCCCATGGAAAGGGGAAAGGGAGAAGAGGAGGAACGGGGGTGGGGTGGGGTGGGGGAGGGAAACTGACTGGGCATTTTGAGTGGCACTGAAAAGCTTGAGGTTATAGATACTGAATTTGGGGAGGCTCAACTAGAGGCTTAAATGACTGTCTCTAGGGACAATGGGCTGTTGGAGGTTTGCCATGGGAGATAGAGAGGCTGCCAAGAAAACCAAGACACAGGGAGGGAGTTAGTTGGAATGACTGCTTCTTCATTTTCATCCTGAAATCAGAATTCTGTTCACAGAGTTTTAGAGTGAAGAGCTTAATAGGTGGCGACCTCAGAAAATCACTGATAAGAAAGATAAGGAGTCAGGCTAGAGACAGCACACAGTGGTTGAGCATGCTCGCTGCTCTTCCAGAGGACCTGAATTGAGTTTTCAGTAGTCATGACAGATGCCTGTAATTTCAGCAGGATCCATCAGTTTGAACAAATGGGAGCATTCACGCATGTATACTTGCGTGCACAAGCCACACACACACACACACACACACACATACACTGAAAGAAAGAGAGAAGGGCAAGATGGGAGGAGGCAAAGAAACCAAGATATTTGTGGTCAAGTTCTCTTGGGGCACTGTGGGAACCAGTGTGGACACACTCCTTAGAGTCATCCCCCCATGTCCCTGGAGAGGCCCCACTGTCACCACTGTGAACTAGCTCTCCCTGATGTTGACTCAGACAGCACATTAGCAGGAGTCATTGGCTGGTGACATCAGCTGGCATAGCTGTAGATAGAGTGGACTCTGGAGGCCATGGAAGTGGAGAGATGGTGGCTGTGGAAGTCTGACATACCAGGGAAGCTTTACTGATAAGTATCCTTTAGGGAATCTTGATAGATGGTGTCGGCACATGGATTAAAACATCAGAACAAGAGTATACATAGAAGAGTAATTCTCCTTTTCCTACTACCCTCCTCTGTCTTCTACTGTTGTAGGTTCTTACATATACTGTCAAAGCGTGTGTGTGTGTGTGTGTGTGTGTGTGTGTGTGTGTGTGTGTGTGTGTGTGTGTGTTTACATGAATAGGTATTAAAGGTACAGCTATTTAGTATATTTATTAAAGATATGTGCCCAGGCTGGTTTTGTGTGTTAACTTGACACAAGTTAAAATCATTGGAAGAAGGAGTCTCAGTTGAGGAAATGCCTCCATATGAGATCTAGCCATAAGGCATCTTCTCAATTAATGATTGATGGGGGAGGGCCCAGCCCATGGTGAGTGGTGCTGGCCCTGGGTTCTATAAAAGGTGGGTTGAGCAAGCCATGGAAAGCAAGCCAGTAAGCAACTTCTTTCTATGACCTTTGCATCAGCTCCTGCTTCCAGGATCCTTCCCTGTTCAAGTTCCTTCTTCCTTCAGTGATGAACAGCAATGATGAAGTACACGTCAAATAAACCCTTTCTTCCCAACTTGCTTTTTGGTCATAGTATTTCATCCCAGCAATAGAAAACTTAACTTGCCAGGGAGTGGTTGCATACAACTTGAATCCCAGTGCTTGGGAAGCACAGGCAGGCAGATCCCTGTGAGTTTGAGGCAATCCTGGTCTACAGAGCTAGTTCCAGGACATCCAGAGCTGTTACACAGAGAAACCCTGTCTCTAAACAACAACAACAACAAACAAACAAACAAGAACTAAGACAATATGGTTAACATATAAAGTGTGTATCTACATGTGTACATGTGTATATATCCATGTGTATGCATTTATAGACATATGTATGTGTACATATTATTATTAACTTTGCTCTTTTATGAGTCTATAATGGAAAACTTTTTGTATTGTTGTGTATAACTTTGCCTCAGCCTTAAGTGGTTTCATAAAGTTCAATTTATGGACATACCACAGTTTAACACATCCTTTAATAAGTTTTTCTCTTTTGAGACCAAGTTTCATGTAGCCTAGGCTAACCTCTGGGTCTTCATGTAGTCAAGGATGAGCTTGATCTCCAGATCCTCTTGCTTCTACTTTCACATTGCTGGGAGTACAGGTATGCACCACCACATTCCAACAGCATGTTTCCTGAAATTTTGTTTTTTAAATATCTATTTTTTCTTTTATATACATGAGTGCCTGCATATATGTTTTTGTACCATGTGTATGCCTGGTACCTATAGATGCAGGAAGAGGGTTTTGGATCCCTTGAAACAGGAGTTAAAGATAATTGTGAGCTGCCATTGTGGGTGCTGAGAACCAAACCTGGGCCCTCTGAAAGAGCATCAAGCTCTCTGAGACAGAGAGCCACATATCCAGCCGTGTGTGTGTGTGTGTGTGTGTGTGTGTGTGTGTGTGTGTGTGTGGTTATTGCTGTTTGTTGGTTTTATCCTTTGAATAGAGTATTCTCTTGTGCATGGTACTGAGTACATTTCAGATATCTGTAGGACTCAAGTATAGTAACAGAATTTTTGGCCAACAGATATACATACATACATACATACATACATACATACATACATACATATATATATATATATATATATATCCTACAGTGTTGAGTTTCCCCAATGTGCTGGTGGGCATTTCTGTGTGCTTGGCCTCCAGCATAGGCTGAAGAGTGAAAGCAGAGAAGGTTGAGCAGAGGAGGGTGAGATCCTGCTGGAGAAGCTCCTGAGCTGACAAGGTCCTGGGTGTGGAAACACCCGGAAGTCATCGGCAGGGTTAGTAGGGGTGAAAGTCAAGGAGGCAGAGGAAGTCAACTGAGCTCTGAGGTGGAGAAGGGACCATCCCGGCAATGATGAGGCATCAGTCTGTCATGTCTGTACCTTATTAACTTGTGGACCTCAGTTAGAGAAACCCACTTTCCCTTGGATCTAGCTGGGAGGAGTGGGATGCTTTCTTGTTTCTCTCTTCCTGGAGGAACAGGCTCTCCACACTTAAGCTAGTCGAAGAAGCTCATCGATCCACAGCCCTGCTCCATGGGACAGTAAATGATGTTTCCCTGTTTTAGGTTGCATTTGTGGCTGAGAGAGAGAGAGGCAGGGATGTTTTCTCAGCTCCTTAGCTCCAAGTAAATATCATTTAGGCGGGTGGCTAATTCATTCTACATCTTCAGTTTCCTAGTCTTCCTGACATTGTCAACCCTGCTTTGGCAGTACACCCCTTTCAGGATAAAACCAGTAGCTACAATAAGCATAGGGCCTAATATGGTGGATTGATTAGGAACTGTGTTCAGCAGTAGGCATCTGGGGTAAAATCAGATGTCAGTGTTTTCTCTCAAAGATTCCAGATGGAGGCATAAGCATTCCACAAAAGCCACAGCAGCTCCACAGTTTCCTCAGCCCCCCTTCTTTCTGCCATTTGTTTTTCTGTATACTGGTAAATGGGTGTCTCTCATCCCCAATTTTCAAGGAGCTCCTCTAGGAACCAAACCCCTCAGTAACCAGGGAAGCTTCTATCTCTTTGGACAGCCTAAAGTCATGTAGCTACCCACCATTGCCTTCAGGGACATTTCCCTCCTGGACACTTTGCTACCCCCATAATAAATCAAGGTTTTGTTGATAAAGAAAAAGGAATTGGCTATGGCTTAGGTAACTGACAATCTCTAACAAATGCCCTGGATATCTTTTTAAAAACTGTGTTTTTTATTGTGGTACAATATAAATATCATAAATTTTACTCTTTTAACCATTATGTGCACAGTTCATTGGCATTAGATGCATTCACAATGTTGTATAACTCAGCACCTTCGGTCTTCAGAGCCACTAATGGTAACTGTGTGCCTATTAAACAGTAGTGCCCCACCCCCTTCCTCACAGACACTATTTATTTCTGTTCCTGTCTCTAGGAATTCAGCAACTTATACCAGGAAACCCATGTCTACCTTACTTTACCTCTGCTAGAATTTGCTAGTTTCACACCTGTTGAAGCACACATCAAACTTCACTCCTTTTTTATAGCAGAATTATTTTTGTTACATGGTCAAAAAGAAAAACGAAAACATCAAAAATTATTTATTGGTTGCTGGACATTTTGGTTGTTTGAAGCTTTGGACTATTGTACATAGGCTGCTAGTAATATTAATGTATAAGTATCCAAGCTTCTGTTTTAAACTATTTGGGGAACAAGTGTATACTATGAACTAGCTTGTGTGATAATTTTATTTTGAATTCTTGAGTAGCCGCCAAGTGCACTTTACATTTTATGTTTTATCTAATATTCACAGGCATACTTTACTATAACATTAAAGCTCTGGTGTACATGGGCTGTCTTCTTGGAATCCATGCTGCAGTTAGTATGATAAAATTATTCCCATTTTAGGAATGTGAAACACAAATGAGAGGCTAAGTCAGCATTATATCCCAACCCTCCTTTGGTAATGGGATCTCTGCTAATTAAACTTCTGGCTCTGACTCTTGGAAGCCTCCCTGTGTGCTCATGGGTAGCCTTACTGAGTCTGTACTGGATTCTTTTGGCTAGTCTGGACTTGGAGGTTTCAGGCAGGAGCGATTTGTATGCTCAGGTTCATATTTTCTCAGGATCAATATCAAGCCAGCTTGTCCCCATTTGACAGGGAGAGAAGATGAAGTTAGTTCATTCTGTGCCTCATTTCCAGTTCAAGGTGGCAGTTAGCATAGGCTAAGGACATGGTGTCTCAAACCATGTGGCTGGAGCACAAATCCTACTGCTCCGTGTGACGTTTGTTGTGGTTATTTAACTTCTCTGTGACTGTTTTCCCCTCATGTAAATTGGGAGTTAATACCAACAATTTGCTTCACAAGTTTGTTAGGGTTGCACTGTTTGTTAGAGCACTCTCTTACAATGACACCCGGGCTCTGTAAATGTTCTGATTGTGGGACAGAGTCGGTAGTGTTGACAATATGATGATGCAAGCTGTCTGTACTGCCACAGTTAATAACATGTGTCATGGCTATAATGCTGAAAACTAAATCAAAGGGCAGACCTGGGGCTCAGTGGCAGAGTGCTTACCTAGCATTTGTGAGGCCCTGGATTTGAACTCTAGCAGAAAACACACACCAAACCCAAACATAAGAAGTAGGCTCAAAATTAACAAAATAAGGACATATGAACAAGAAATGGATAGATTCAGTGAAGTGGGTTGAAAATTCACTGGACATTATTGCTGGCCCGGTATCACAAGTTTGGAAAACATTAACCGCATGTGGTTTCCTTCCTCACCTACAGATTGCAGACATCTTCCTAGTTCTACCAAGTTTACTGAGGCGGAGGTCAGGTATTGGCCACAGAAGATGGGAGTGGGGTGAATTGCAGCCTTATCTGAGGACTTGGGCTCGTTTTCATAAATGACAGAAACAACCTCGTACTATGCAGCTGTTGAGGAGAAATGGAAGCCACAGTGTCAGTCTGGTGCTGGTAGCAAAGATGGATGGCCCTGAAAAATCCCACCCTGACACAGCAAATTTAAACGGGCTGAGTCCGTGTGGGTGGGAACTAGACATTTGTGGGACAGTCACGGCCTGCCATCTATTGGTCAGTGTGCTTCATTGCAATTGTAAGGATGTAAGCTGTGACAGTGCTGGACAGGTTGTTTACTTTTTAAACTAGTCCTGTCTGTCTGTCTGTCTGTCTGTCTGTCTGTCTGTCTGTCTATTGGTAGATGCAATATTTTTTGTGAGTATCAATAAGTATATTTTTGGAATGAAATGGGACAGGGTGTGCGTTGAGACAGTGATGCCACTGCATGAGGAGAGCATCCTGGATTCCAGTTGTTAATGTGTTTTTAATAGCCAAGAAATTCTTCCCCCGACATTAAATGACCCCAGCATCATTTAAAAAGCCAGGGAGGCTTGCATTTTCCCATGGTTTACTGGAAAGGGAGTAGAGGCTGGAGTGGCTGTGCTTTTTATTGTACTAACAACATTCTTAGCATCAGCAGAGGAAGGAAAGACACTGAATGGAGAGAACTTCAGGAAGGCTTTTGGAGGGGATAGAGTGTGTTTTAAAAGAAATGAGAGTCTTAAGGGATGGAAAAGACCATGCACCCTGTATGTTCCATGTCTGTAGTTCAAGAGGGATTTATAGAATAAAAATGGATAGTGAATAAATGAGAAACTGTTTAGCATCCTTAAGTACTAGGGAAATGCAAAATAAAATAACACTCAAATCCAACTCAAATCCATTTTGTCCTGTCACCAAGGAAACAACAAGCACAGATATGATGAGAGGATGGCAGATAGGAATCTTTCTGCTGATGAGAATGGAAGTTGGTACAGGCACTATGGAAATCAGTATGGAGGTTCCTAAAAACCACAGCTAAAGGTACAATTACCATATGCTCTAGTTACACCACTCCAGGGTATATACTCAGGAGACTGAGTCAGCATACCACAGAGACACCTGAACATCCATGTTTATCAATACTCTGTTCTCAACGCTCAAGAAACCCGCTTAGATGTTCATCAACAGACGGATGATAAAGAAGATGCAATATATTATATATATATATATATATGATAAAGAAGATAAAGAATATATATATATTATATATATATTATATATATATATATATATGGAAGGGGAGAATATGAGCAAACTACCGCTATTTATCATAAAAATATAATGAAACCTATTATTTTGTACATTAAAAATTAATGAAAGAGAGGTTCACCCAGAAACATCACATAGGACTGGAGATACAGGTCAACCATTAAAGGTTAAGGCTCACAATGAAAACTTCAAAAAGGCCACATGTGTGGGATGATATTTGTGTTCCCCAAATCCAGTAATAGGCCTTGGGAGGGCCAGAGAGGTGGGGCAGTGGTACAGCTGTAAATATTCTGTTATTAAGTTGTCTTTGGCGAGTGGGGGCTAATGGTGTCTAAACCCCATCTCACACTAGAGATTCTTTTGTGGGTGTAGAATATTATGGGTGCCCAGCACAGTAATGGGGTGAACTACTGATACTGCCATTATCCCTGGGCAGGAGAAAGCCAGCACTCTGGATGGAACTTTTTCCAGCTCCATAAGCGATGAGCAGACTGATGCCTGCAGAGAGGTCCCTGCTGGAGCCGAAGACCATAAACTTAGGAAGTGGAGGAGGGGATTGTCCATTCACAGAGAAAATCTATTTCCCAGGTTGGAGAGGAGCACTGGAAAAATGAATTAGGTCCACAGTGCAAACCTTGGGAATTGTTTTAAAAATTAAGAATGAGAGATGGAAAAGATATTCCAAGAAAGCAGTTTAGGGAAAGTTGGAAAGATGAATTCAGGAGGGCTAGGTGTTAGGGATGGAGCAGAGCCTGCAAATGGGATGGGAATGAAGACTCTGTGCTGTCCCGGGCTTCCTCAGCACAGTAGCTGAGCTGTCAAGGGGCATATGGCTTTCCAGTTAGTGTCAAAATGGCCCTGGAAAACTGTTCACAGAATTTTGCAGAATGTTGCCTCACATAATCCTTGTGAGTGTTCTGTCAGCATTTTTGAGGTTCATGACAGCAATGCTTCTGGTCATCAGCAGGAAGCATCTGGTTTTGCAACGCTGGGACAGAAATAGGGGCTATGCTCTAGGCAGGCCTGGCCATTCAACTGCTGAGTGGCCAAGCAGATTCTAGAATGACCTCCGAAGGATGATACGTCTTTAGAGTTGTACCATGGTCATATGAGTTTCCTGGAGAATGAGGTCCAGGAATAAGAAGGCTTACAGATAGCCCCCCCCCCCCCATGTATAAGGAAACTCCCTTCAACAA
Source organism: Cricetulus griseus (assembly GCF_003668045.3). Classification (NCBI taxonomy): domain Eukaryota; kingdom Metazoa; phylum Chordata; class Mammalia; order Rodentia; family Cricetidae; genus Cricetulus; species Cricetulus griseus. The sequence continues at coordinate 415,055,865 of NC_048595.1, forward strand.
GAGCTGCTAAAGGGCGGGGCTGGAGGGATGGCTCAGCTGTGAAGAGTGTTTCTTTCTTTCTTTTTTTTTTTTTTCAGCACCCACATCAGGCTGTTCACAACTACCTTAACATAAGATATGGGGGATCTGAAGCCTGCTTAAGGCCTCTGTAGGTACCTGCACATGCACATTTCCACACACACACACACACACACACACACACACACACACACAAACAAACAAACACACACACTTTTTAAAATTAAAAACAAATGAGCTGTAATCCTTGGGGTTGGGGTTTGACTCAGTGATAGAGGACTTGCCCAGCAAATGCAAAGTCCTGGGTTTATTTCCCACTGGGGAGAAAAAGAGCTGCCCATGGCATACCCCTAGACATAGCTAAAGCCTCTGAATCTTGTTCTTGTTTTGACAAGAGAAAATCTTGTGCTGACATTTAGGAATGGGCTTTTAGTGGAGACACAGGATTTCATAGATCTCATGAGGAAAACCTTTTCCTGGTAGAAGGTCATGCTGTAAAACACCCAATCCTGCCTTCTGAAATATCTTTTTCTAATGAGTCGATTCTGGAATGTTGATTGAAGCAGTGGAGTCATCCAGCGGGAGACAGTCTAGGGTCTACTCCCAGACTCACCACTACTTAGCCACATATACAGGCATGTCCCTTCTATCTGGAAACTGGTTCCTTACAGTACAATTGAGGGTCTAATGCTCTTTCCATCTCTAACGTTCTACAACTTTGTGATGCAGTGACTGTAGACAGAGATGTAAGGAAACAAATGGAGACCTTCCTTTTGTTAATAGATTTGAAGTTTGTACATATGTTCCGATGTGTTTGTATTTAGAAATGGGGCATTTAGGAAGATAGAGTTAATGAGGACATTAGTGTGAAGCCCTAAACTAGCAGGGCTTTTCGTCTTATCAGAAAAGGAACAGCAAGTGTTTTCCTCTTTGAGTACACAAAGCAAAGGCCATCGAGGACATAGTGAGAAGGTGGCTGTAACCTGATGAACACCCTCCAGATACATACAACATATTGGGCTTGGGCTTCCAGGCCCTAGATCCCGCATAGCTGAGGAGACAGGGCAGGGTTGAAATTTCCAATCCTCTATTTTCTTGTACTTTCTGGTAACTAGCTCCATGCTGATCCCATCTAAGGGTCCTGCCTTTAGTCACTTCACAGCAAAGCTCAGGTCTGATGGGAAGGGAGGTGCACACTAGGAATAACAAAGAGAATTCCTATCACCCAGAAAACCTCATATTTTTAGAAATCCCCAGCCAGGAACTCAAAATAAAGACCAAACAGGTGTCTCATATCACAGTGTCCAACATGGAGCATGCCTGGCCTTATGTGATCTTCTACACTGGTGTGAGGAGGCTATTGGGCTATTCTCAGAGCAAAAGCATTTGGTTTGGAAATCTTGAAAATATATTAATTATTGGATAGTTTACTGGAGCCTCTGGTGAAATACTTTGATTGTAAGATACTAGGCATCTTAGGCAGATGTGGGCCAAATGGATTGTAGGCTACTGACTTCACTGTCACCCCAAGCACCTGGATCACAGGACAAAAAACTTGACTGTATGGCACTGAGCTTGTGTGTCCTCCTTGGGGGCTCTGGTGGGGTTCTGCACTGCTTGGACAGTGAGTGGTCTCTAAGAACTGCCCTATTCCAAGAAATCACAGAGGAGGAACAAACAAGGTACAGAAGAGCTGGACATCAAATACAAGGGTCCCCATGGGAAGTCTGAGGCATCTGAAGACTCATCCAACAGCAAAATGAGTGTTGAGAAACTGGATCTGAACCCCAAGCTTTCTATGAAGTTAGGATAGACCCTGCCTTGACTTTTTGGAACAAGGCATTATCATTATACAGTCTGGTGGAGATGGCAGGACCAAGAGTCAGCTATGACTTACTAAGAATGTAGTGTGCTTTGCCTGTCACACACATTCCAGACTGAACTCAGACTCAGCCAGTCATGCTCTCTGGGCCTGTGAAAGCATACTGACTGGGTAATTTCAACTGGCAACTTGACAAGATCCAGAATCTCTCAGAAGATGGGCCTTTGAACATGCTTGTGGGGGCATTGTCTTGCTAGGTTATGAGGTGAACAGCACCATTCCTCTGGATGGGATCCTGAGCTGTATAAGAAGAGGAAAGCAAGCTGAGCAATGCACTTACTACTTTCTTCTTCCTGATTGCAATCAGACCAGCTGGCTCAGCTCTCAACTGCCTTGACTCCCCACTGTGGACTAAACCTCAAACCGTGGGGCAGAATGACCTTTCCTTCTATAAGCTGCTATAGTTGGGGTATCATTATCACACAGCAGAAAAATAACTAGACAGTTACTTGTTCTCATTCACTTTATTTGGTGTGTCTAGTCTGGGAGGAGACCACACTGAGCTTGAATTTTACATTGTCAGAAAGCTGTTGTGTTAAAGTAATTAAAATAAATGATCCCCTTCTTCCAGCTTTGACAGAGCTATATTAGAATTCCTGAAGTCACTCTGAAGACACCCAGGGAGGGATCCTGAAGGTAAAGAATTGTTACGTGCTGTTCTCTTCAGAGTCAGCACATCTTATTAGTTTCTGTTTTAAAAGGTTTGGCATGTATAGACCAGACAGATTTTTTAGTATCCAGAATACCTTATTTTTCAGAATCTCTGAGAATTTACTAGACAGATACAAAAATGCCTAGATTCTAGCATTTTATTGACATAAGAAAGCAAACATTTCATACACATTGAAAGCATTAAAATGTAAGATTACTTTGCTTATGAAAAATATTTCTGTGTGGTGTATTCATGTATACATGTTCGTGTGTGTGTGTGTGTGTGTGTGTGTGTGTGTGTGTGTGTGTGTGTG